>NC_053165.1:109468380-110668380 GCF_016835505.1 Polypterus senegalus
CAATCCGTGTAATGTATCAGAATTAGTATTGTTTATTCTATATAGCGTCTTTCCCATCAAGCAAGTCAGTAACTGCTCTACAAATTCAACTAAAGTTTTGTGTAGCAAGTACAGGTTTAAAGAGCTGTAATGAGTTTACAGGCTAAAAAAATATATCCATTTCAAATGAAGGCATAATAAAATAGAAATCATGACACATTACAGAATTATATTCAATAATGAATGAATTGTAAACAGCAAAGCTCATAAACCAAAAGTGGCCTCTCAGCACAGAGGCCTCCAAATTTTAATTGAACCTGTGACCCTTGACAGGTTGGCAGTAAGAATGCCAGTGAACAGAATCAATTCATTTAATTTAATTTAATAATTTTTTAATGTCCCATTAAATGCAGATGTAATAACAATTTCTGAACGATTTCGATGATAACAATTTCTGAACAAATCCAAATCCTATTATTTAATATCATCTGCTGTTGAATTCTGTTCTGTACTTGTAATATTTCTATTATATTGAGGATTACTTGTGTTTTAATCTGTATGTTCAAATGTATTTACCCCCTTTTTTTGACACCAACTGCACGCCCAGCCTACCTGGAAGGGGGTCTTTCTTTGAATTGCCTTTCCCAAGATTTCTTCCATTTTTTTTGTGGAAGTGTTTTCTTGTCTTCTTAGAGATTCAAAGCTGGGTGGCTGTCAAGAGGCAGGGCCAGTTAAAGCCCATTGCGGCACTTCTTGTCTGATTTTGGGCTATACAAAAATCAATTGTATTGTATTGTAATAGATATGGTTAAGAAGACTGGCAGTATGGAGAAGTGGGCATTTCTGTGTGTGCCACTGCCTACCAATATTTGCCAATATTTACTTAGAAAATTTTATTCAGAGTTCAGAGGGACAATTTTAGGGAAATTGTGGAACACTGAAGTACAACAATGAAATATGTGAGCACTTCACAAGGCCCAGGTTATGACATCCCTCATGTATGTGTATGACTTCTCCACAAAGAGAATTAAAATAAGCTGCAAGGAAGATTTGCTGCTGAACAAAATGGATGATTAATAGACATTTCATTTATGTGTTCATTTATCAGATCTGCATAGTCTGATTTTTTAAAGTCCTGAGAAGCTGGAGCCTACTTCAGTAGCATTAAATACAATGCAGGACTCCACCTCTAGCCATTGTGACAGCTCATCTGGGATGCTGGCCTAAGAGGAAACAGGTTTAAAGAAAAAGCCATCTCTGAAACGGGCAAATAAAAAGATAAGATTAAAATGGGCAAAAGAATGCAGACGCTGGAAAGAAGAAAACTGGAAAAGCATATTATGGTTAGCATTCTGGAGTCGTCTTTTCTCTGTTGCATATTGTACTGACATGTGGAGTGCATTTATGGAAGAAGCCAGCTGAGGACCTGTAAGGTGTTTGTTTCTCAGAGTTCCCACTGTGATGTCCACATCCTGTTTTTCATCTAAGGATTCCCTTTCTGGTTAGATCCACTTTGCCCTTTTCTCTCAGGACAGTAACAAACACCATTGTTGTATGGAATAGCCTACATTTTGCATAAAACAATAGACATATGTCTTGAGAAAGCGGTTTCATTTTCTTCATTTTTGAACCCAGGGCTGAACTTTAGGAATGCATCTTGCAACCCAAGTGAACAGAGTAACAGGTTTTAACTGTGCTAATGCAATTACAAAGGTTTCTTTTTTATTAGTATCAAAAATGACTAATTAAGGATAAGCTAATAGAGATGGCCATTAGCACAACGAAGGAATGGCAGCTAGACATTGTAGTCCTGTGTGAATAATAAATTAATAGTCAGCCATTTCATGCAGTAACAGCCATTAGAAGCATTAGTAATGTTTGTATTTTTACATTTACATTTACAAGTATTTCTTAGCAGATGCTTTTTTGGAAAGCAACTTACAAAAGAGGTCAACAAAATCAAATAAGTCTGGGAGACTGTTTGGGAGCAAGCATTACAGGACAAGGTTACAAAATGAATCATCAGAACTCAGAACAAAATATAAGCGAGTTACAATAAAGACATTTACCAAACAAAAGAGTCTTCAAACACTTCACGGAGTCAGAATTTTCATGTCTGGATTGAGATTTCATGCCACACAGAAGTGGCATCACTAGATGCCATTCATCGGCTGACCTGAGTGGGGATGGAGTTTGCCACTCTGCACTCACTACTTGCAGACAAACTGCCATCCATTACACACAACCCACAAGAGACACCACAGTGTTTAACAGGAGTAGGTGAGAAGGAGCAGAGGCCCTCACAAGTGTCTCCATGCATGTAGGTGGTGACCCATTGATGACTCAGTAGGCAAGCATCAAGGATTTAAACTGAATATGTGCTGCTACAACACACCAAGTGAGAGGAGTGATATGTGCCCACCTTGAATCATTGAACGCCAGAAGAGATGCTGTGTAGGTGTTGGTGAAGTTCTAGGATGTTAAAACCTTGAAGGTTGAGTGTTAAGGATTAAATTGTCTTTCTAACCAGGCAGCGTTGCCTTATATTTTATCCAGGCTCACATTTGTTTTAACTCATAGCAGCTATTAACCCATGTTTGCTTATTGTTATCTGTTACTTTAGCTTATGTATTGACTTAATGAAAATGACAATTCAGCAGCATGTGGTTTTACAGTTTGTTTCAAAATTAGCCTTCCCATTCATTTTTAAGATCATTTTGTTCTTTCAGAGAAATGGCACTTGACAAGAGATAAATAATGATGTATAACATATAAAAGCAGCCTTGCTCCAAGCATCACGCACTCACATCTTAGGGACTGTAGCAGTGTGCTAGCAGGGCGTAGGGCATTTCTTTGTGTCTACCAATAAACCCCTGCTTCAGACTGATGAATGCTTAAGGTGTTTGATTTATTTTTCATTAAGGTCATGAATTTAAAGGCCTCTAACACGACAATTTGTACCGTCTACAGAAGTTTTGTGACACATGCTGGTGCTCTTACTAGCAGAGAGTTGCAGTAGTCTAGACGTAACAAAACTAAAACATGGAGATGGTTGCATACTCTGTCATATGCTGCCCATTATTAAGGACTGAATGGAACTCAACTGTAGAGAGAACAGTGGATCTGCCTGCCGCAATCAACAAAGTTTAAATATCTGTAAGTTCTGGCCTTTCTGTAACAACTCTCACACAAATTATAGGAAATATAAATGAACAAATAAATAAATGTTCTGTTAAAAAACAATATCGGCTAATTGATGGAGACTTGGTTTCCATGATGATACGGTAGTTAACACTGCTGTCTCACCCAGTCCAAGGTTCACGTTCTGGGCTCTGTCTGTGTATACACATCAAAAGTGTGCATGTTGGAGAACTGTAAGTCGACTCAGTCTGAGTGAATGTGGGTATGGCAGTGAATGTACCCCCATCTAGTGCTTGTTCCTCCCTGATACGTGATGCTGCCAAGATAGGTGGCCACTCCTTGTAACCTTGAACTGTTTGATAATGGACAGATGACTGAAGTAGAAGCTCAGCTACGATTCATGTAAGGCCTTGCCTGCCGAGTCCTCGTGTCGTTGTGGATCCTTCTCCTCTTTCACCCTGACACACACAAAGCACACTCTTCAAAAGTCATCGTCTAGTCTGCTGAAGTTTACTTGTAGCATTTCTTATTTTTAGTAAAGCCTCGCATTGTCCTGAATTCTTTTCTTTTTCCTTCAATTGTTCTTTTGCCTGCTGTGGCCTCGTTTCCTCTGCTGGCACTTCAGTTCTTGCAGCTTTGACTAACAGATTCAGCACATTGACTAACAGACTTTCGCAATCATCCTGTAATTTTCTCTGTGCTTTTTACTTAAGCAGTGCCAGGGTGATAATTATTGACGGAGCTATAGCAAATCTTTAATGCAGGTATTACATTACCAAGGTACTTTTTAGCTTCACATTATTTTCTCTTTGTTATAGATTTTGATCGACACATTCTGTGTCCTCACGATTGCTCATTTTGAACACCAAGGTGTGGCTGCCTGTCAGGAATATTTGCTATCATCTTCCTCAGCCTTTCCTGTAAAGTTAAAGTGCCGTAAGTTCCTGCTGAAGATGTCTTTATCAACTTGTCATTTTCCTTTGTTAAACCATTGATATTTTTAGTTATTTAAAGATAACGTTCTATCTTTATATTTAAAAGTAATTATTTCTAGATGCACAGACTTCCATGTAAGCTATTTTTTAGTATCTGAGCAATTATAATATACACAGAAAAAACTGTTCTAGCACTGCAGGATTAATGGGGAATAAAACAGTGTAACTGACTGAAACCAGTTTAAAAACTTTAAATGTATTACAGTATATTTGTCTGATGTCTTTATGCAAAGAAACTCATACAGTGCAATTGTATACATACAAGACGCTGGCTAGCTTGTGATTTAAAGACATGATAGACACTGGATCCCTGATAGACTTGTCTGGGGTCACACAAAAGGGGACTTGGGATTTGAAGTGAAATCTGTGATCCGTAGCTAAAATGAAAAATATGATACAAATTGTTGTTTTAAGTGGTCAAATCAATAATAATAATAATAATCATAATAATACTGCGGTGGGCTGGCGCCCTGCCCGGGGTTTGTTTCCTGCCTTGCGCCCTGTGTTGGCTGGATTGGCTGATCCTGTTGTTAGGATATAGTGCAGGGGTGCCCACACTTTTTCGGCTTGCGAGCTACTTTTAAAATGACCAGGTCGAAAAGATCTGCCTACATTAAAAATGATATATATATAGTATACATACTGAGTATACTTTATACATAAAATATATGTTGTCGTACCTTGCATAACTGAATAACCTTTATGGCACAATAACAATTCAATACATTTATGGACACTACAGTATTTAGATTTAATAATCTTCATGTGGGAAAAGGCTGACTCGCATAAATAAGTAAAGCCGAATAATGCAGTCAAGGAGTTTTTGAATTCAGCGAGTGAAAAATGACGCCTGTCCGATTAACTGCGATTTTAGTTCCCTCTCCTTCCTCTTTCTCAGATCGCTTTTCGGAAGGACGTCAGTTTCGTAGTTTTTATGAACAGTTCGAAAGTGCCTTTCCACATTTTCCTTCTTTGAAATAGCAACGATAGATTGACAGATCAGACAAACGCACTTCGATTGTGACATTGTGAGAGAAAAAGACCCTCTTCCAATTCCACATCCAGCACATACCCTCCCTAAACACATTTTTAAAAATCCCTTCTTTAGTCGATATAAATTGGAAAGCTAACTAGATCACAGCCGGAGTTTTGCAGTCTGATCGTGCGTGCGGGATGACGAGTGTGTTAGAAGAAAAGAGATCTCAAAATGGCCGCCCTGTATGTCAATCAAGTGGCAAATGCCATAAGGAAGATATATGATAGACTAACGTTTAAAAAAAAAAAAAATTGAATGCAACGCGATCTACCTGCACTACCTTTGCGATCTACCGATCGATCGCGATCGACGCATTGGGCACCCCTGATATAGCGGGTTGGATAATGGATGGATGGATAATAATAATAATAATAATAATAATAATAATAATAATAATAATAATAATAGAACTAGATGGCACTGGGTGTGGAGTTCATCATTCTGCTCTTAAAACTTGCAATCTAACTGCCATACAATACACGCAACCCATAAGAGACACCTCAGTGTTTAACAGGGGATATCACATACATGAAACCACACATCCCAAAAACTACAGGCCTATCTATCGCCTGTCTGTCTTCACTCTACAGTATACTTATTGCATAAATAATAAACAAAATATATACACACACACATCACAGATAATGAGATAAGCATAAAACAATAAAAAGGCTGCTGAAGGAAACAAATTGCAAGGAACAGCTCTTAATTGACTCTGTGATATTTCAGCAAACACATGGAAATCCACACACAGCATTCATTGAATACAAAAAAGCAGTTAACTGTGTTCAACGCACTTGGCTAATACAAATAGTACACTTACACAAGTTACACCCTGTACTCATACGCTGCCTACAAACACCAATGGGACACTGGAGAACAACACTACATGGACGTATCAACAACACATCAGTACACACAGACTCAATACAAATAAGATCAGGCATCTTCCAGGGAGGCTCACTTAGCCCTCTTGGGTCCTGTCTCGCTCTCAAACCATTATCAAAAAAAAAAACATACAACTTGGATACAAAGTCAAAAAAACCAACACCAACAATACACCCTATCACATATCGTCTATATGGATAACATCAAGGAAGAAACAAGCAATTACAACAGTTAGTAGAGATGATCAAAATGTATTCACAAGAGATACACATGGAGTGAGGAGTGGACAAATGTCAAACAATTAACATTGAATACGGAGTCCCTAAAGAAGGTGGGTATAACCTTGAAAATGGAAAATGAATCGAGGCCCTGGTACATGGTGAACTGTACAAATACCTTGTGTTCCTACAGGACAAACAAATTAAATACACTCTTACACAAAAATATACATCACGTCTTTCACAAATACTCAAAACATACTTGAATACAACATAATTAAAAGCATCAAAACATGTGCCATACCAGTACTCACACTGGTGACAATTAGGCCTACAACATCTCCAAAGGAAAACATGAACAACACCAACCCAAAGCAACCGAAGAACGATTTAATTTTCCATATACTGAGGGAGGCAGAGGGGTCATAGATAGAATTAATTCACACAACAAACAGATTAATAAATTTAAGAAAATTCTTTCACACAAAACAGCACACATGAACAATATACAAAGCAATAATTCATGTAAACACAAACTACACACCACTTATCCTCCTTACTAAAGACATCATAGTGGACTTAAAAATCACAAGCATGGCAGAACTTGATCAGCCTTGTGTGCAGAACAAACTAGTTGACACATACAAGCCCTATATAAGTACACTGCCATAACAGCACTAGAAAATGTCACATATGAACTAGACTGGGACAGAACCATACTGACAGACAAAACAATCCACCATAACAGACCAGATATAACCATGGTACACAATCAAAATAAAACAAGGCATATAATTGACATTACTGTACAAAAAGCATACAACTTGCAAAATACACACACAAAGAAAATGCAGTACACAGAAATGAGAGATGAAATACGCTGTTTGTCATGAATGGCCAGGGTTATCTTTGTGCCTATTGTCGTACTCCACCTCTGGTGTCATCCCATATTCACTACACCAAAGCTTGCTGTCAACATGTGTGCATAGGGAACAGCTGAAAGGCTCTAGTAATGGTAATACCCCGCCACTCCAGGGGTTGGCACTTTATACTAACATCTCTTTTCCTCCTTCCTCTGCAGATGTTGAAGGCAGACAGCTTTACCATCACTAACATCACTGCTTGTGTTCATCCTTCTGGACCTGCCTCTTACTATTGGAAGTCCTCAAAGTTGAAAGATCTACCTGGACTCATGTCTGCGAAAAACATTCACTCTTTTTAACTGCATTTTTTTTTTTGTTTGTTTCTTTTCAGAACAATTATTGAGGGTTCACCATTTGGTGCCCCAAACCTTTATGCTGCCTTGTTTTCTTCTCTTACAGAGATTAAATATAAAGTATACACAAACATCAAACTACAGACAGCAGCCATTTTAAATTAATTTCAGAAAGTGAGGAAATCCTTAACACAAATAGAATCCTCCAAATCATATACTCCTATGCACACCACATAAAACTCTCTCATGTCTTTGCCTAGGTCTATTATAGAAAATAACAAAAGGACTATCTTGAAAAACCATTAAATAATAATAACAATAATAATGGCAGTCATATTAGTATAGTGGGTTCAGAATACACTATCACTCATTGGATATTCAATGTGTTGAAATCTCTATTGTAGGCTCTAGTGTCAGGTTGGGTTTTTGGTTATGATTTTCCTTTTGACTCCCTCGTTTGATTCTCATTTTCTCCCCTTTTCCTTGGTTGCCTTTCATTTATGATCTCCCGACTTTCACTTTCTGCTTGTCCTGACTACGCTTACGTTTGCATTTTTCAGTTCTTTCTATCTCAAAATAATCCTTGGACAGTTGTGTGTCTCTTATCAAGGACTAGCAAAATACCCGTGCTTCGTAGCGGCGAAGTACTGCCTTAAACTTTTTATTAAGAAGAAAAGTAAACCTTTTTAAACTGAGGGAAAATATACCAATAATTATTTGTTAAGGATCTCTTTGTATACCATGTTGTCAGTTCGGCCCTCCGTTTGTAATATGACCAAGCTGTGTGCTGAGCTTACTCTTGAGCATGCAACGTACAGTTGGCCATGTGAACAGTAATCTTGTTTCATATCTCACAGCTTGGACTGCTGCTGTCATAATCAGTTTGAGTTTCATAGTTTGTTTCAATTACGACAGTATTTGTAGGACTTGTTGTGTTGAAGTGACATTCGGCACCTGTCAAGCGTTGTAAGCACACAACCGGTTTAATGGATAACTTCACATCCAGCTTTTGAGAGTTTAAACATTCATAAACATCAAAGTGTCCACTACTGAAATCATCACCTGTGAATCTAAGATGTTAAAGAGGCATTGGCGGTTGTCCAAAGGTGTAAAATATTTGGCCATTTCGGTACACCTGAAAGCGACAACCGAACAAATCAGCGGCAGCCATCAACTCACATGCAGATCCATAGGTGAAGGGCTTAAGCATTTCACTCTTATAGTGCTCCTGTGTAGTATAATTATCTCCTGTACCGTCATCAGTCCACACCTTGAACCTGTCCCAGTCATTCAATACATTAGACACAATGTTCCTCCGGATATCAAGAGTGAGCCTGATATGGCCGTGCAATATGTAACAAAGAGAATGGAAAAGGCAGGTGCCATCTCCGGGCATGGAAACCACTCGGTAAGTGACAGTTCTTTGATCGATGGTGATCATCTCGATAGACATGGTAATGAGGGTTGGAATGATAAAGGAAATGGGTACCTGAACAATGTAAAGTAAGTCTAAAATACCTACACAATAACAATAATCATAATAAATGAACAATAAAACAGCGGAGAAGCCGTGGATTAAATAAAAAGGCTGCAGTTATCAGCAGGGAGACGTGAATCCCGTGGCGAAGCAAGGAAGGGAATGAAGAGACCGGAGCGACGGACGGCCTTATATAGGCAGGCAGCCAACAACGTGGGAGGTGTGGGGATGGGGGACCCAACGCCTCCTCACACGTTGACCGAGCTGCAGGCTATGGACGTATATATGTACGTAAGTAGGATTCAGTTAGCGTTGGGAACCCGCGTACCAAATTTCTTGAAGATGGGCCCATAAGTAACAAAGACCGTTGGAAAGTTCAATATGGCGGCCGACAATGGCATCATACCACCGAAATAAGTACGTACATCGGTTTTGGTTAGCGCAGGGAAGCCACCTACCGAATTTCGTGAAGATGAGGCCATAAATAAGAAAGCTCAACATGGCAGACGTTGTAGACCGTTATGAGCGTTACGTGTAGAATTTCGAAATGAAACCTGCCCAACTTTTGTAAGTAAGCTGTAAGGAATGAGTCTGCCAAATTTCAGCCTTCTACCTACACGGGAAGTTGGAGAATTAGTGATGAGTGAGTGAGTCAGTCAGTCAATCAGTGAGGGCTTTGCCTTTTATTAGTATAGATGAGTCTCCATCAGCCCACCCATACAAGAGCTTCATGATATTTTTACTCACAGTTTTCCATGTTAGTATCAAAATGTATTAATGTCATCAATAAAAAAATCATTACTGAAGGTGCTGACTAATGATGACCGGGGCTGAGCACGCTTAAAACTGGGGTAGCCAAGGTGGCTGATTTGACCGCAAGTCCTTGTTTTGGTTCCTTAGGATTCTGGGATGTTTAGAATAGTCAATTGGATATATCTTTTCACTTTAGAGAATATATTTTTTATGCAGTTTTTTCATAGCCCCCTCATTTCTGCTTAGTAATAGAAATCATTGAAACTGGCTAAATTTAAAAAATGTTTAACCACCAAGTGTTAATGAAAGGCAAGTATTACTAATATATTTTCGATTTAATAGTCCATACTACAAATGAACTTAATGTGAAAGTTGGAAGCTATCAAAATATAATAGAAATAAAAATCTGGAATTTAGTAATCTTTTTTGTATGACCTATAAAATTACAGACAACAGATCAGTGGGCATTGGTTGTTTGTAAAACTTGATCTTTATTGCTTGAAATTTTCTTTGTGCAAAAAATAGTTGAGAAGTCCAACAACAGGCAATGCCGAGTCCACACAATATGGTGTGGTTTTCAAACTCTTATATGGTGTGCAACCTGTTTAAAAAATAAAAATCATATTATAAGTGGCACAGCAGAGCACCAATTAGCACTGCTAGATAGAACTGCATTTGTCCCCAGGTGGATTTTTTGTACAGAAACTCTTTAAATAAACAAATACATAAATAGATAGATAGGTAAGTAAGTAAGTAAGTAAATAAATAAATATAATGCCTGGAGGGCAAAAACTTTCTGCATTTTACATTTTTCGCTCCTGGCTAGCTGACTACATGTGAAGCACAGAGAGACAGAGTCAGACATCGCCAGCTAGTGTTTACAGGTAGGTATGTGCCTGCAGAAGTCTAAATCAGCCTTAAGTGCTAATATTATAAGATGGAAGTGTTGAGGAGCAACAAGAGCTCACCCATGAAGTGGCAGACCATGCAGATTCGCAGAGTTTGGCCGCTGAGTGATGAAGTGCATAGTGTGGAAAAATCACCTTACCTCTGTTGTATCTCGCACACCAGAGCTGCAAGCTGCCTGGTAGCAACATCAGCACAAGAACTGAAATGGGATGCCACAAGAATGCCTCCTTCAGGACTGCAAAGTGCCTACTGTAAAGTTTGGTGGAGGAGAGCTTATAGTGTGAGAAGTGTTTCCAGGTTTGAGCTAAGCTTCTTGATTTCAGTGAAGGACCTGTTAATGCTACAGCATACAAAGATATTTTAGACAATTGTGTGCTTCCAATCTTCTGGCATTAGCTTGGGGGAGGCTCTAATCTATTTGAGTATGACTGTGACCCTGTGCATGTCCATAAAGAGATGAAGGAACTTGATTAGTCTGCACAGAGTCCTGACCTCAACCCCAATGAACTCCTTTGGGATGAATTGGAACGTCAGTTATGAGCCAGGTCTTCTCTTCCAACATCAGTACCTGATCTTACAAATGCTGTTTTGGTTGAATGGGCACAAATTTCCACAGACGCACTCCAAACTCTTGTGGAAAGCTTTGTTATAGCAACAGTGAGGGGTCTACTCCATATTAATGGCCAGTGTTTTGGAATGGGATGTCCAACAAGCTCATATACTGTAGGTGTGATGGTCAATTGTCCACAAACCTTTATAGTGTAACATTAAAAGTTGTGGTGGGCCTGAGTCTGTCCCTGCAGAACTGGATAGAAGGTAGGAACCAGCCTTGGGAAAGCCTTCACTCCATTGCAGTTCCAACTTATGAAACTCTGGAGTAGCACATGGAATGTGATGCATGCTGGTTGGCTCTAACATCATCTGTTCCCTGGCACCTGAGTACACAGCAGTTGTAGTTGCTCCAATATGGACAAAAAAGATGTCAGAGACTAATATATTTCATGGTGAGAAAATGAAAGCAGGAGATATATTGTATAATCCATTTGGTGATTTGAAGAAATGAACAAAAGAAAAAGGCAGAGAGTCCAGAAGGGTGCACCAGGAGTGAATAGGTAAGAGAGACTGCTCAAATGTGACTAAATTCAAATCACACTGGGAGCTGAATGAGAATGGAATTTGTGCCAAGTAAACTTTATTTTGAAAACGTGCAGTTTATTCCGTTATTTCTTCTGCTTTTGTTCTTGAATGGAACTTTTTGATGATTAAAGACATTTCTTCCCTAAATATGATGATGGCCCAAGGGCTACTGCAGAGAGGTATGTTAATATTCTAAGTCATTCAGAACATCAAAAAGTCAAGTTTTATTAAAATCAGTTTAAGGATAAGATATAAGATGACTGTAACTATGCAGATAGGAGAGTGGATATAGTAGTGTATGATAAATAGCAACATAGAATGTGTCAGAAAGGTGATGTACAAGGTCAAATGGCACAATTTTGTAATAAGATGATGTGCTGGAAATTATGAAGTTTTGGTCATTAGCCAGAAATAGTGAGTAAGCGGTAATTTGCAATTTGTGTGGGAAGAATTACAATAGATTCAATGACTGTCCAAAATCCTACATCATTGACACTGACTGTCCAAAATCTTACTTCACTAGAACAGATCAATGTTAATAATTGAGGCTGATGAGGAAGATGATGAGGAATCAGATGATGAAAGTTTGGATGAGTATTTACATGAAATGCAGTAATCGCAGGAACACCCTGGTAGTGAATACCCCAGGCTCTAGACATAGAACAAGATAGAAAACGTAGGCAAAGGGGAAGCAAAACTAAAACTTTTGTGAAGTGTAAAGAGAAATAAAGAAAGGGAAGGACAAGGAGAAGGAAGAAAAGAATGGAAATAATTACAATACTAAATGATTACAATTGCCACTATAATGATTGATAAACAAATGAAAGTTCAGAAAATTATGAAGAGCTGGATAATGTTATGGACTTTGGGTACTTTGAGTCAGCAATGACACAAATTTCACACTAGAGGGGGCTAGTTGTGAAAGGGCATATGCAGGGCTGTTATAAATAAAAGAACTAGTTCTCAAAAACACTCTTCCTAACATAAAGCTCAACAGAGAAAAAAAGGCAGAGCAAGAGTTGCCTGAAAGAAAATCTCAGCGTGAACAAGTCTCAATACACAAATCCCAAGAATGATCAAAATAGAGCACAAAGGTCAAAATCCAGAAGATCAATAATCAAAAAGAAGCAGAGAGCTCACCAGTGCCAGCACATTCAGTGAACTGCAGGGGACTGCATGTTTTTCACAGCCAGTATAGGGCTGGGGGCAACCGCTTGACAGTGATAAGCAGATAGTTCGACCTTCTGGGGAACCACCCACAAGACACATGGATCATAGTTGAAAATACATAGACAAAAGGAAATGAAATAATTAACAAGATTATCATGAATAGGAGAAACAAAAATCAACAAATAAGACATAAAAAAGGAATTTGAACTCCTGCCAGGGAGAACCCTGAGTGAAACATAACAGATAAAGAGTGTGGCATACTTTTCGGGAACAAATCAAAACTGAAGTATGGGAATAGCTTTGTTAATAAGGAATCAAAAAGTATGACCATTAAAGTAGAAGTATCATTAATGAGAAAAAGAAGCTGGTAAAAGTGAAATGTTAGTTATAATTAAACTATATTTGACAGTTTAGAAACAAGTGATAAATACAAATTGCTTCAAAAACTAGAGGTAATATTGATTCAAGTGTTATTCCATACAGACAAGGTTATCCAGAGATTTGAAACCAGACAACAGTTCAATTTTTCCACTAAGCCAAACTGTTAAGCAAGAATCATAGGGAAGCAAATCAAAGCAAAAGTCAAGAACCTGGAAATCTAAATAGCTAAAATATTGTGAGCGCAAAGGTTGTTTTCAGTTGAGCTTCTACAAACTTGAATTAAGGAAAGGTCGTCATATGTGACTTTTTAACTCATTGCATCCATGACATCAGGCGCCACAACATCAAAGGCCATTTCATAGCATTTCCACAGCAATTATGTTGTTAGATTTAAGCACTGTGTTTGACACCATTGACCATTCTATTTTATTATGGAGGCTGGAAAATGACATTTGGGCTCATTAGCACTGTCCTTGCCTGGTTTACTTCTTATTTAGCAAATCGTTTCCAGTAAATACAGAAATGTACTGACAGTACTCCATCATTACACTCAGAAGTTAAATATGGTGCCCCGCATGCGCTGAATACTGGGACTGTTTTCATTTACTTGCTTCCATTGGAAACTAGTATTAGGAAACATAACGTTAATGTTCACTCATATGCAGATGAGACCCAATTATACCATTCTTTATGGTAGGTCCTTAAATAATTGGTCCTTAATTAATTTTGTTAGTGAGTTAAAAAGGTGGATGAATGATAACTATTTTTTACTGAATGCAGAAAATACAGAGATGTTAGTTATTTGAGGGAATGGTGCTGACAGCAACAATATTCTGTCACTTTTTACCTCACAAGGAATCACCATTAGTTTTACTGAATCAGCACGCAGTGTAGAAGTTATTTTTGACACTAGCATGTCATTTAAAACTCACACATTATCAAGCTATATAAACCTGCTTTGTCCATCTTAAAAATGTTAAAATATTAAGATGTTTTCTAAATATGCAAGAAACTGACAAATTAATTAATGTATTTATTTTAAGTAGGATTGACTATAATAATAATAATAATAATAATAATAATACATTTTATTTATATTGCACTTCATATTTTAGAAATCTCAAAGTGCTACAGAGTAAAAACAAATATAACAAAACAAGAAAATCTATGTATACTTTAACAAAATATCTTTCTAAAAAGATGAGTTTTTAGATTCCATTTAAAAACATCAGTTGAATGTGGGGCTTTCAGGGAGTCAGGGAGGGCGTTCCGCAGTCTCGGCGCCACAGATGAAAAAGCCCCGTCACCCATACTGCGAAGCTTGGTTCTAGGGACTTGGAGAGTGTTAGTGTGTACAGAGTAGAAAGTGCGTGAGGAGGTATGAGGGGTAAGGAGTTCCTGTAAGTAAAGGGGGGCATGTCCATAGATGCACTGATGGGTGAGGAGAACGACCTTGAACTCAATTCTGAGTGGAACAGGGAGCCAGTGAAGGGTTTTCAGGATTGGGGTGATATGGTCATGCTTTTGCACCCTCATCAGGATCCTGGCAGCGCAATTCTGAATATACTGGAATCTCTGAATACTCTTGCCAGGAATCCTGATGAGGATCACATTACAGTAATCCAGCCTGGAGGAGACAAAGGCATGGACAAGCTTCTCTGCATCTTCCAGGGTGAGAGTTGGTCGGAGTTTAGCAATATTCTTGAGGTGGTAGAAGGAAGACTTACAGAGGTGTTTGATGTGGACGTCAAAGGTGAATTGAGGGTCCATTTTAACACCCAAATTAGTGACAGATGTGGAAAGGGGAATGTTTTGGCCAGCGAAAGTGATACTGGTGATTGTAGAAGAGCGGAGATGGTGTGATGTGCCAACTATGATGGCTTCTGTTTTGGATCTGTTTAGCTGAAGAAAATTGAGCCTCATCCACGCCTCTATCTCCTCCAGGCAGGTAGTCAATGTAGATACTGGCAGAGGAGCAGTAGAGGAGGTGGGGGTAGTCTTGAGGTAAAGCTGAGTGTCATCAGCATAGCAGTGAAAAGATAAACCTTGTCTGCTAATGACATTTCCAAGAGGGAGCATGTAGATGGTAAAAAGGATGGGGCCTAGCACAGAGCCCTGTGGGACACCACAGGTGATGTTGTGGGTATGAGATTTTGCGCTGCCCAGGGCGACATGCTCAGTTCTGCCAGTCAGGTAAGATGTGAACCAATTGTGAACATTCCCAGAGAGTACAATGGTGTATTTCAGGCGGTGAAGGAGAATGTTGTGGTCTATTGTGTCAAAAGCAGCTGTCAGGTCAAGGAGGATGGGTAAAGAAGGGGAACCAGTATCTGCTGTTATCAGAAGATCATTGGTGACCCTGACCAGGGCTGTTTCGGTGTTATGGCCAGGGCGGACACCAGACTGAAACTTTTTAAACAGATTATTCAGTTTGAGGTGATCATGAAGTTGTGTTGCAACTATTTTTTTCCAGAACTTTATAGAGAAATGGAAGATTAAAGATGGGCCTATAATTAGAGAGAACTTCAGAATCCAGGGTGGGTTTTTTCAGTAGGGGTCTGATAACAGCATTTTTTAGTGAAGAAGGAATATGGCCAGCCAAGAGGGACTGGTTTATGATCCTGGTGATAAGTGGAGAGATGGCAGAGACATTGGCCCTCAGCAAAGCTGAGGGGAAAGGGTCCAGGGAACTGGTAGACAGTTTCATTTTCTTGATGACGTCCTCCACCTCTTCCCGTGTGGCAACAGAGAAGGAGCAAAGGGGCTGGACAGTCTCAGACAGTAGGTCGACAGTTGGGGGTGGCAGGATATCCGTGGTGGAGAGGTGTAAGAGGATATTATCAACTTTTTGTTTGAAGAAATTAATGTGCATATTGCACCTCTCATCGGTGGCCTCAGAGTGGGCAGGTGAAGGAGGTTTGAGAAGGTGATTTATAGTTGAAAAAAGTTTTTTGGGGTTTCTGGAACTGTTGCTGATGATGGTGGAATAGAACCTGGACCGTGCAACCTTCAGAGCTTCTGCATACACCCTCTTGTGTTCCCTGTAAGCCTGTTTGTGGACAGTCAGCCCAGAGGCCTTGAACCGCTGTTCAAGGACACGCCCAGCTGTCTTCATTTTTCGCAGTTTGCAGGTGTACCAAGGTGCTGAGCATGAGAATGAGATGGACCTGGATGTTAAGGTGGCATGGAAGTCCAGGAGACTGCTCAGGGACTGGTTGTAAAAGTCCATAAGGTCAGCAACAGAGAGGGAGCTGATAGGGTTAGAGGAGAGAAGTTTAAGGTCCAGGGCCAAGACATCCACATTGATGTTCTTCAGATTTCTGAAATGAATCTGTCATTTTACTTTGGTATGGGGGGAAAGAAAGGGCAGCTCCATTGACACTACTTTGTGGTCTGAAATACCAAGATCATATACCTGTAGGTTACTAATTAAGACAGAATTTGAAATGACCAGGTCAAGTGTGTGACCCCTGGAATGTGTTTGGACATCAACATGTTGTTGTAGATTGAGAGAATCCAGTAGCTCAAGGAAATCAGCAGTGAGATAACCTGTGGGATTGTCAATATGATTATTTATATCTCCTAGAATTATGATGTTGGCAGAGGTAGCACAGAGTGTTGTGAGAAGATCAGTCATTCCCAGGATGAAGGCAGAGTTGGGTTTTGGAGGACGGTAGATAAGGAGAACAGTCATGGGAAAAGGAGGCTTACATTTAAATGCAAGGCACTCGCAGGAAGATGTTGCAGGTATCAAGATACGGGACAACCCCAAATCCTGACGGTGGATGATAGCTAAGCTACCACCACACCCAGTGCTGCAAGCTGCTTCCAAGTAACTGTAGCCAGGAGGACAGGCTTCATTTAGGGCAGAGTAAACCTCTGACTGGTGCCGTGTTTCTGTCAGACACATGAAGTCAAGTCCTTTCTCCCTGATGTGTTCTTCAATCAGTATGGCTTTATTGCAGATGGATTGAGAGTTAAACAGTTCAAATTTGACTAATGACTGTGAGGTAAATCTCTGTACTGGTCGCAAAACATTAAAATCCACTCCACGCAGCTTAGAATCGACTCCACAAAATAAATCCAGGCGGGGATCTGAGAATCTCGCTGTGTTTCCCATGCTGGAGTGCAGAGATCTCACGATACTTTCATAGTTGATAGTAGTTGGAAGGACGATGCTCTGATGACGCGTCAAATGTGCGACAGGTGACCAGAAAGATGGAATATTGGGAGCAGAGCTCTTTGGCTGGTTATGAAAGATGAACTTTCGACCGGAGCCTCTATGAGTGTATCGAGGATGGCAAAGGAGTCCAAGTTCTTTAATGATGGGGATGTTAATTTCAGGAGTGGTTGCGGGATTAAGTCGGTGGAGTTGTGAGCTGGAATAACTGAACGCCATTCTGACCGAAGAAGAAGGGAGAGATGCTATCCAGACAGCGCCGTAAAATCCAAAGCAGACGGTAAAACAGAAAATCCGGGCATCGGGTGAATATACAGCAAAAACTTGGATAAAATCTGTACAATCCACGGCAGACGGTAAAACAGTATATCCGGGCAACAAGTGAGTAGTCAGCTAAAACTTAATAAAACTTGGTAAAATCCGTAAAAACCCATGGCAGACGATGAAACAGTACAAAAAAGTACAAAATTTTCTAACTAAAAACTAAACTAAAAGTAAAATAATAAATAAACAATATAAAACTCATAAAACTCAGAGGGAGAAGCGGCGAACATTCAACGCCAGCGTCCTCTCTACTCGCTTCTTACTCAGAGTTCCTGAAAAGCTGACTACTGAAAAGCATTATTCACTGGGTGTTGAAATCAATCATTATGCATCTTTCAGTTACTTCGAAATGCTCTGGCAAAAATAATCAAACAAACCATATTGTATGAACACAGTGGCATAGCTTACTTCTGTCCTCGGGTGCAGCATCCAGGGGGTGCCAAATTGGTGTTATGAAATTTTAGATTGAAATGTTTTCCATTCTTAAATGCACTAAAAAGTAAATAAAAAACATCTGCATATTCAGTCCATCACTCCATCAGTATGAGGATATCTTTTTCCTATGTTTTTTGTCTCTTTCTGATTTCGAAGCACGTATTAGTTCTATATACCCAACAGACAATAATTTATCCCCTCCACTACTCTAACATGCTTGACTCCCGCCCAGAAACATTTTTGACATTATTAAACAGGTCGTACAACTGACATCAGGCATTAGTGTATCATTGTCTAAGTTGTTGCAAACACCATTTCTGTGTCCCAAGTGATTTGTGTTTATGTGTTTGATAGAAAATTGATTGGGCTGTGGTGAAATATTCCAGTAGATGTCTGCAAAAGTCTAGACGTTTCCCCATCATATTTTCGCACAAATAAATTGTAAGTAATGCAGTTTTTATAAATATATAATTATTTTGCTTTATAATTTGCTATATACTTTCTTTAAAATCATTTTTAAATGTGGAAAACAAATTTTTTCTTACAAAAACTAATGACGGATTTAGATTTTAAAGAATACGAGGCGGCGTTATCATTTTCGGAGACTTATATGAATTTTTTTTCTTAAAATACTATTATTTTAAATACATTTTTTAAAATTTTCTTTCCTTTCCCCATTGCATTTTGGCAAACAGGAGGGGGTGCAAAATCATCAGTTGTCCTCAGGCGCTGAAAATCCTAGCTACACCTCTGTATGAACAAAGAACTCCAGTGTCAAGTTCTTACACTGTCTCCACATTAAGCTTAGGGCTGATTTCAAAATCCACCTTTTAACTTACAAAGTAAATGGCCAAGGTCCTGCTTACTTCTCTGAACTTATCATTACTTACGAACCTCAGCACACATTTATATTTCAAAGATGACTGCCTGCTTAAGATTCCAAAGATTAATAAAATAACAGTGCAATGTTAAATGTTTTTAGTTACGGCTGTGAAATGTTCTGCCTGCTAATATAAGAGATGCCCCTTCAGTCTCACAGTTTAAATTCAGGCTGAAGGCTCACTACTTTAGTGCAGCATACCCTGACTAGAGCTGCTGATTAGCTGTGTATAGTGCATTTCTGTGTGTTAGCCATTTCTACAGAAGTATAAGTAATATCCATTCATCCATCCATCCTCTTCTGCTTATCTGAGATCAGGTCACAGGGGCAGCAGCTTGAGCAGAGATGCCCAGATTTCCCTCTCCTCCCAACTCACACTGCACCCGACCTCCTTAGGTGGTGAGCCCATGGGAACAGGGACCCACGTTGCCTCTTCAGTATAAGTAATAAAATATGTTTAAACCTTTACTAACCCTCCTCTATTCTATTTCTTTTTATGGGATCTGGATGTGGCACTTGATACCACTGCTCTACTGCCAGGCTGCTCTCCTGCATATTCAAAAGCCATCTTGGATAAAGAAGCATTGGAATCATCAGATGGAAACATTCTCTCATTAAATTGGATGGCCAGCACAGATTCCATTATAAAAAGCACAGGAGAGGGTAAGTCTTCAGGACGGTGAGTTTATTTTTGACTTTCTTATTCACAATTGTAATCTCCACTGTTGTCAGCTGGCCATGGTTCATCAATTAATTAATGGACAGATATTGTTGGTTTTCATTTATATTTAATTGGTTTCTACCTTGTTCTATGTGTGTTTTAACAAATCTGCAGTTACAGGTATATGTGCACCAGTTCTGTATTTTGTAATTAGTATAACCTATACTTGTATTTTAACAGAATTGTTCACAACACTCTGCACCTGCAATCAGTGATGAATGCTATACAAAAAATGAGTTGTATTGTATTGTATGGCCCCAGAACTGGGAGTGTGTCCTTGCAGTGCAACTCACAAAATGGAAGCCTCCAGAAAATCTATGTCAGAATTGAATTCCGTAACCCAGAAATTTAAAATTGCTTATGAAGAACAGCAAAATAAGGTCAGAAGAAGTTGAAAAAAGTGTAATAAAGAACAACAATTATAATCATAAGGAACATGTGTTTTGTTTGTAGCACATTTATTGATCAAATGAAGGAACGTAAATAGGAGAAAAATGGCTAAAATGGCAAATGCCTTGAAGTAAATGCTAACAAACTATAAATACAGTGGCAACTAATCATTCAGATGAACATATTGTTAACTTAAGCCAGACTTCTTTTCAGATCCAAGTGGTCATACACAAGGTCTTTACAGTAAAAGAACTGTGTAAAACCAAGGCTGAATTGTGGGAGGTAATTAAAGAAAATGATAACAATCTTTTTAGAGGGAGGAGAAATAAAGAAAGCACAACCAAAAATCAAAGTTGGGAAAATGATGGAATAAGTCAGGCAATAAAAAAGAATTGTTAGAGCAAAACCAGGACTGGGAGACCTAATTAAATAAAAACTAGAAGAAATAAAGTTCAGGGGCAGTGTGAAGGGAGTGGAGGAAGGGGGAATAAATGTGCTTTTTATTTGAACACAGTCCAGAAATTAGAAGGGATTTTTTGGTTAAATAATGGATAAGAACAATAAGATCCTAACCAGTCACAAACTATAACTGAGGCCATGAAAGAGCTTTATAAGGAATTATATCAAAGGAAAAAAATGACAGAAAAAGAAATAGAAGAAATGGTAAAACAACTGGAAGTGGAGTTGGACAAGGAAGACCAAAAATGCCTTTTCAAAGAACTTCAATTAGAAGAAATGGACAAGGTAATTGAATACTGCATGCCAGGAAAGTCACTGGGATGTAGTGGCCTGACAATTGAATTTCATTACAAATTCTGATACCTGTTGAGGTAAGATATAGTATGTATGTGAGATGTATTTACAGAATACTAGTAGGGAAAAGAGTGTCATGCATGATGAAATGTGGAAAAATAGCATTAAGACCAAAGAAAGATGGGTTTGGTGGCACAGTGGGCAGTACTTTTTCTGCCTTATGCATCCACCGTCATGAGGCTGAATCATATGCTCAACAGTTGTCCATGTAGAGTTTATACAATCCCTGAATCCACACTGGGTTTCCTCCTACATCCCCAAAATGTGCTGATTAGGCTATCCGACAATTGGAAATTGGTCCAGGGTTGACTAGGATAATGGACTTGTTACCTGTCCAGGGGTCTTTCCTGCCTTGTGTCTAATGCTGCTTAGATATGCTCTGACCCCCAGCGTGACCCTGTACTGGATAAAGTGACCTTGAGAATGTTATTTTGAGAGCACCTAAGGAAGAGGTTGGTAGGAACATAAAGAACTGAAGGCCCATTACATTATTGTTTCAATATAATAAAATCTTGATAAAGATTGTGGCAAACAGAATAAAATAGATTACCGTGTATACTTGCATATAAATTGGGTCTTGAATCCCGAAAACTGGATCATAAAATCAGACTCCGACTTATACACCCGTTCAAAAATCCATCCATCCATCCATTTTCTAACCCGCTGAATCCGAACACAGGGTCATGGGGGTCTGCTGGAGCCAATCCCAGCCAACACAGGGCACAAAGCAGGAACTAATCCAGGGCAGGGTGCCAACCTACCGCAGGATACACACAAACACACCCACACACCAAGCACACACTAGGGCCAATTTAGAATCGCCAATCCACCTAACCTGCATGTCTTTGGATTGTGGGAGGAAACCGGAGTGCCCGGAGGAAACCCATGCAGACACGGGGAGAACATGCAAACTCCACGCAGGGAGGACCCGGGAAGCAAACCCAGGTCTCCTAACTGCGAGGCAGCAGCACTACCACTGCGCCACCGTGCCGCCCCCGTTCAAAAATGCGACCCTTAATTTTTTTTACATCTTCTTGCTTCCTTCAATCTCACACCAGTTTCTCAGACGCATCCAATTTTGTTGCAGCAGAGCAGTTACCAATTAATTTCGCCACATCAACGACTTGTGATTTAAAACCAGCTTCATATTTTCTTCTGATTGAACACTCCATTATAGATAAGGGATGCTCTTACAATAAAGGTGTATGAGGGTGTGAGATACAAAAAACACAAAACAGTGCAAACGTCGCTTCAGAATAGTTTGGGTGTTACCGTGTGGTCACGTAGGCACAATACATAGAAAAAAATGTCTGTGTGCTCCGTGGTTACTCTCTCAGGTGGGCATTAGCATATCATAATCTCTTGGATCAATAGCGTGTGTTTTCTGCATTCAACTTACATGACCGACATTGTAAAATACCGGAAATTATTATCCACAGAAGCTTATCCACAAGTATATACGATATTAATAAAGTAGTTTACATTAATCAAGGGCGTGGTGTCTGGATGAACAAGAGTATGGTACATCAAATAACACAAACTACAGTGATCCCTCGCTATATGGCGCTTCGACTTTCGCGGCTTCACTCCATCGTGGATTTTAAATGTAAGCATATCTAAATATATATCACGGATTTTTCGCTGGTTCGCGGATTTCTGCGGACAATGCATCTTTTAATTTATGGTACATGCTTCCTCAGTTTGTTTGCCCAGTTGATTTCATACAAGGGATGCTAATGGCGGATGGCTTAGAAGCTACCCAATTAGAGCATGTATTACATATTAACTAAAACTCCTCAATGATATACGATATGCTTCCCGCGCGGTGCTTGATTGTTTGCTTTTCTCTGTCTCTCTCACTCTCTCTGCCTGACGGAGGGGGTGTGAGCAGAGGGGCTGTTTGCACAGAGGCTGTTTGCCTAGAGGATATGACGCTCCTCTAAAAAATGCCGATTTATCGCGGTGCTTTGGTATACTTAAAAGCCCAAAAGCACATATTGATTTTTTGATTGTTTGCTTTTCTCTCTCTCTCTTTCTCTCTCTGACATTCTCTGCTCCTGATGGCGCTCCTTTGAAGAGAAAATATATTTGCATTCTTTTAATTGTGAGAAAGAACTGTCATCTCTGTCTTGTCATGGAGCACAGTTTAAACTTTTCACTAAAGGGTCTTATTTCATGTCTAGAGGGCTCTAATAATGTTAACAGTGTGGGAGAGTTTATAAGGGCTTAAAATATATAAAAATAACCATACAAACATATGGTTTCTACTTCGCAGATTTTTGTCTATTGTGGGGGGTTTTGGAACGCAACCCCCGCGATTGAGGAGGGATTGAAAAAAGCGAAAGCAGAATTTTAGGAATTTTTGCAAATTTATTGAAAATAAATAAAAATGAAATAACATATTGACACAAGTATTCAGACACTTGAAACTTTCTCAGATACATCCAATTCTGTTGATTATCTTTGAGATGTTATTACACCTATTTGAAAGTCCACTTGTGGTAAACTCAATTGATTGGACACGATTAGGAAAGGTGCAGACCTGTCTATAGAAGGTCCAGTTTTCAGAGTGAAAACCAAACCATGAGGTCAAAAAAATTACCTGCAGAGTTTAAAGACAGGATTGTGTCGAGGTACTAATCATGGAAAGCTACAAAAACCTCTAGCAGTTTTCAAGCTTCCCAAGTGACCTCCAAAGTTCTTTAATGAATAAGTTTGGAACAACCATTTGTTTTCGTAGACCTCGCTGCCTGGCTAAACTGAGCAATTGGCTGAGAAGGATCTTGGTAAGAAATATGACCAAAAAATCCTAATGGTCACTTTGGCACTCTGGCTGAGACCAGAGAACCTATTTAAAGATAGGAGAAACATCCAGTAGGACAACCACCATTTCAACACTCTGTTACACTGGGCTTTATGGCAGAGTGGCCAGATGACACATGAAAGCCTGCTTGGAGTTTGCAAAAAAAGTATCTAAAGGACTCACAGACTATAAAAAAACATGATTGTCTGATCTGATGAAACAAATGGAGCCTGTCACTTGACAAGTCAGAGCTGCTTTCGGGACACAAGGGGGACCTCCACGACATTAGGCAGGTGGTTTTAATATTGTGGCTGATTGGTGTATATACGCACAAGGAAAGTGCTTGAGGAAATCCACTTTTCTGAATTGTTCAATCAGTGGTTGCAGATTATGCATAAATGAATAACAGGTAATATCAAAATTAATAGAGGCCTTGTCAGAAAAGACTGCTCTCTGACTGTCCTACTGTTTGTGTGTTGCATCACAAAAAAGTTAGAGGTTTGACCATTCCAAATGGACCTGGACAGAAAGTGCTTGAAAAATGCATCAGTCATCATTATTGTGGTGGCTCTGAGGCTAGGGATTTGCAGTGGCAATCGGAAGGTTGCCGGTTCGAATCCTGTAAATATCAAAAGGGACTCTGCTCTGTTGGGCCCTTGAGCAAGGCCCTTAACCTGCAATTGCTGAGCGTTTTGAGTAGTGAGAAAAGCGCTATATAAAAGCAAAGAATTATTATTATTATAGAAATAAGCAGGGATTGAAAGCACAGCAGATCACACTTAGTAGTTACAGAAGGCATCTGGTACCAAATTAAATTTAGCAAAATGTGACTGTGTGCTATGGAGGAAACTGCCAGGAAAACCACAAAGTGCACTAAAAATAAAGAGGTCTGTCAAAATACTTGGTATTGAATATGGAAACAACATTTCATAAAGAGAAAACCGGAAAAAATTAGAAGGCAAAGGCTTGTGTGAATGAAGAAACTGACGATGGAGGGAGAAGAGTTTTTAATTTGATCAGTAATCTTAATCACTTTTTTATACCTCTCGCCCAAGAAAATGTTTGATTTCTCTTCTCACCCCCTAAAAAAGTAACATCACATTTTAAAAATAAAGAAGTCACACTTCTAATATTATAAAAACAAATTGAACCACATACAGTAATGCAGGAGAACAAACTGAACTAAAAAAAATAAGCTTCTAACTCAGTGCATACAATTGAAATTGAGCAATTTACCTTTATAAATCTCAGTCATCTTGTAAATGTGTCCCCAGTGAAGCTTATGCACTCTGTTGATGATCTAGGGGTTGATGTATCCCATGAAGCATGAAGTTCTGTGAGGAGGTGACGCACGATCAATGATTGGTTGGGAGGACTGGAGACCCCATTGAAGCAATGGGTGCCGGTGCACCGCTAAACAATGAAACACAGTCGACGAGCTTTGACCCCCAATAATGCCAGCACTGCAGTTCACAAAAGAGATGCACCACACAGTTTAAACTGCTGTGCTGCTGCCAGGACCGCCAGCAGGAGAGATGGGTTAAGTGAAAGCAGCAGGGGTTGCATCCAATCCACTCTGCCTTGTCCCCCCATGGCAAAAATGTCAATGAAGCCTAAAAATCAGTAATGTTTTATTTTCAAGGTTTGCACAGAAATCAATACTAAATCTTACCCTTCTCTGAGGATAACTGACAGGTCCAAATGCAATTCTCTTTATGACTTTATGAATACTCTGCTCGCAACAAGAGAACATGCTTTTAATTCGCAGGTGACAACGGCACATGTAATGCTTGATTCTTTTCATATTATTGAACAGGAGCACTAACTAATAAATATCCTATAAATGACAACACACTGAAAGATGCCCCGATAAAGTCAGATATTGCACCTTGGTCAATTTTAGTGAATTGTGATGTTGTCTTCCTCTTTGTCGCAACCCCTGAAATGCCAGCAATGCACCCCAGTTTGGATTCCCCTTTTTTATAGAAATGTTTCAGTGAAATAATGAGAACATTCTTCTAAGTTTTTGAACAGTTCAGGTGTGAAAGAATTAAAAAAGGTGAACTGGTAAGAAAAAAGTGAAAATGAGCTAAGAATTTTACTGACATGCACAAACTAGAGATTTTAAAACACACACTTATCTTACTTCGTACAACAATAACTGAAGAGTGAAAGGCCATGGGTATGGCGTGACACCTGTTTAGTAGAATTTTTAGAGTAATGTAATTGCAAAAACCTACCATGAAATAGACAACTTTCCTTTTAAGAGCTGAAACACTAGTGAAGGAGTACAAAAAGGGTTAAAATGTTCAAGCTGAAAACCAAACCTATGGGTGGAATGGTATTGTGGTTGGAGTGGAAACAATTAGTTATATTTTCAGAGAAGCACCAAAGTGTTTGTGACTGAAGAATCCAAAATTGTGTGGAAACAAGCAGTGCAAACGGACTTAAAGAATAAAGAGAATAATTTTGTACAGCTATCAGTAAAATTAAGAGAAATCTCACCAACTAGAATGGCATGATATACAGTACAGCAAAAACAGGAAAGGAAATCATGTGCTCTAAAGTTGGATATAAAAATGAAGGAAGTGTTTTGTGAGTGCAAAAGTCATGGATTGAGGTGAAAGAGAATCTGAGTTATTGCATGGTTTAAAATAACCAGAGATATTTTTATGTATGGCTAGTAAACAACAGCTAAGCAAAGGTTAATGTTAAGCTAGCTGTGCTATCCATCTAAGACAGGTTGAAATCTAAGCAGTTAATGAAGATCTCACCAATAATGTTTCCTGTGCACCATACAATGCATATGTCTCTGCTATATGCCTTTTGGTATGGGATTCGTAAAAACCAGTGTTAATGTTTGTGATGTGCCATCTGTTGGAATGACAGAGACATGGCAACCTGAGAGATACACAGACACTTCTTTTATTAACATGGATGTTGAGAAGGAAGCCTTATGGTAGGTGAGAAATAAAGATTTAAAATAGAAAAAAGTGATGCCAGAAATCAAGATTTTCCAGTAGTGAGTGTCTGATTTAAAAAAAAAAACATGTCGTAGAGCTGAGCGTAAATGGAGGAAAACTAATCTAACTATCCATTATGAGATATTGAAGGTTAAAATAACAGAATACAATAACACAGTCCGTCTTGAGAGGCGCTGCTATTTCTCTAATATTATAAATAACAATGCTAGTAATCCCAGAGTCTTATTTTCTACAATTGATCGTCTGTTAAACCCAGGTAACTCAAAGGAATGCCCCCAGAATACTTCCAGTGAAACCTGTGAGAACATTGCTATATTTTTCAATCAAAAAATGAATGATATTAGAGATAACATAGTACATCTCCCCAGCACTGCAGAACCTCCAAAGCCCCGGTACTCCATTATAAACAAATTAAATGCTTTCACCAGGATAGATTTACCTGATTTACATAGTATAATCTCTCAACTGAGACCCTCCACCTGCGTCCTTGACCCAATACCAACAAGGTTTTTCAAAGAAGTATCAGGCGTGCTAATTGACAATATTCTTGACATAGTTAATTTGTCATTAGATACGGGGGTCTTCCAAGACTGTCTTAAGACTGCTGTAGTTAAACCCCTCCTCAAGAAAAATAATCTTGACCCCTCAGCCTTTGAAAATTTTAGACCCATCTCTAACCTGCCCTTCTTAAGTAAAAGTCTAGAGAAGGCAGTCATTATGCAGTTAAATGACCACCTCAATAAACATGCTATTCTTGATACATTTCAGTCAGGCTTCAGAACAAATCACAGCACAGAAACTGCACTTGTTAAAGTAGTAAATGACTTGCGGGTAAATGCAGACAGAGGCCATTTATCTGTTCTCATCCTCCTCGATCTGAGTGCCGCGTTTGATACCATTGATCACAATATTCTTAGAAATCGCCTTAGTCAATGGGTGGACCTCTCTGGAAATGTCTTAAATTGATTTGAATCCTACCTGGCAGGGAGAAAATTCTTTGTGAGTTGTGGGAATTATAACTCAAAGACACATGATATCCGATATGGTGTTCCACAAGGCTCTATCCTGGGTCCGCTGCTCTTCTCAATCTACATGCTTCCGTTAGGTCAGATTATCTCAAATTACAACGTGAGCTACCACAGCTATGCTGATGACACACAGCTGTACTTATCAATAGCACCTGATGACTCCGACTCTCTCGATTCACTAACACAATGTCTTACTGGTATTTCTGAATGGATGAATAGTAATTTTCTCAACCTAAATAAAGAGAAAACTGAAATTTTATTAAATGTCAATAATGGATTCAATGAGGTTATCAGAAATAAACTTGATGCCTTAGGATTAAAAGTTAAGACGGAAGTAAAAAACTTAGGGGTAACTGTTGACTGTGACCTGAATTTTAAATTGCATATTAATCAGATCACTAGGACAGCATTTTTTCACTTAAGAAACATAGCAAAAGTTAGACCTCTTATATCATTGAAAGATGCTGAGAAATTAATTCACGCTTTTGTTTTCAGTAGACTAGATTACTGTAACGCACTCCTCTCAGGACTACCCAAAAGAGACATAAATCACTTGCAACGAGTGCAGAATGCAGCTGCTAGAATCCTAACTAAGAAAAGAAAATCCGAACACATTTCTCCAGTTTTGATGTCACTACACTGGTTACCTGTGTCATTCAGGATTGACTTTAAAATACTGCTTATAGTTTACAAAGCCTTAAATAATCTCGCTCCATCTTGTATATCGGAATGTCTGACACGTTATATTCCAAATCGTAACCTTAGATCCTCAAATGAGTGTCTGCTTAGAATTCCAAAATCTAAACTTAAAAGAAGTGGTGAGGCGGCCTTCTGCTGTTATGCACCTAAAATCTGGAATAGCCTGCCAATAAGAATTTGCCAGGCTAATACAGTAGAGCACTTTAAAACACTGCTGAAAACACATTACTTTAACATGGCCTTTTTATAACTTCACTTTAACTTAATCCTGATACTCTGTATGTTCAATTCATCATAATAACTATTCATAGTGGCTCCAAAATCCGTACTGACCCCAACTCTCTCTTCTGTTTCTTTTTGCCTGCGCCACCACCACCTACTCAAAGCCTCATGATGCTCCAACATTGATGGACTGAAAGCCAGAAGTCTACGTGACCATCATCATCAAGTCCTTCCATGAAAACCCTAAATACAAAGAGGGCTGTTTGATTTATGTTAGGTAGATTGCCCAGAGGGGACTGGGTGGTCTCTTGGTCTGGAATCCCTACAGATTTTATTTTTTTTCTCCAGCCTTTGGAGTTTTTTTTTTTGTTTGTTTTTTCTGTCCACCCTGGCCATCGGACCTTACTTATTCTATGTTAATTAATGTTGACTTATACTTATTTTTTATTGTGTCTTCTATTTTTCTATTCATTTTGTAAAGCACTTTGAGCTACATTTTTTGTATGAAAATGTGCTATATAAATAAATGTTGTTGTTGAAAAGTCACAGAAAATGTGTATACAGTATGTTAAGAAAAGAAAAACGACACATTAACCACTAAGAGCGGAGAAGTAGCCTGTAATTGAGTAAGTATTGAAAAAAACACCTTAAAGACAGAATAAGTATGAGCATGTCTAGCCTTTAGGGGGTCATAAACAGCACACCTAATTTGGAGTCTTCACCCTTCTTTTTGTGTGAGGTGCCCCCACCTCGCCATCGGCCACAGGGCCACAAGTGATTGCTTGACTCATTTATCCCAGGTAATGACCCTGGGATCAAGAAAAGAAAGTTGAAATGCAACAAAATGTACAGAATGCTTTGAAATGTGTGCTAAATGGGTTAATTTGGTGGATTTAAGGTGAAGGGCATGGTGTGATGGATACAGTGAACCAAATGGTAGTATGGACATTTATTATGGGAATGCTGTTAAATGTAAAGTAAAAGAAATGAAAGTAGCTCAAGCTGAATAATACTCTGACTTAAGAGGCAGATTTGAAATAATTAAAAAAATGCTCCTTTTCTCTGAACACCCAGCAATTAGATAATGTGGGTACAAAAATAAATTGATTAATTGTCAATAAAAACTTGATGTTTATTCAAAATAATCCTCCCATCCATCCATTTAATGAGGCGCAGATCTAGCATCAGGGGGCTCTAAATGTGCATCCTGGGGGCCCTTGACAGTAAGGGGGCTTTTCATGTTGAAAATCACCCATGCACAGAAATCACCAAATGATTGATTGTCCACAAACTGAAAAAGACAACTGTACCCTTCTCACTCAATGAAGCAATTGAGTGTCTGCAAGCCAAAATCAAGAGTGGGAACATCTGCATGGCATTAAACAACTGGGTGCCCACTTGCTGAAACTACTTGGTAAAAGTGAGATCAACTCTTTGGTAGGGAGCTCTCTATTCATTAAATCAGTCAGGGGCCTGTGGGGTTTAATCCAGTGTTACAGTTAATCCAATTCAGGGTCTGCAGCCTGTCAGTAGCACTGGATGAAAACAGGAACCCATTCTGGAAGAGGAGCCAGTCCATCACAGGGCACACTCAATTACACACTTACATATCCAGTTATTTCACACAGTAAGTCATTCCTTTGGAAGTGGGAAAAGCAAAAGGTTTACTTCTCTGAAACGTGAGACCTGGCCTCTGAAACAGGGGTCTCAAGGTTTGGTTCGGCTGCAGATTTTCATTGTAACCAGTTCCTCTCTGAAGGTGCTGTGTGGAGATTGTGGCATTCTGTCCTGGAATAATTACTGCAACATGCTGCTGAAGAATTCATCCCTGACTTTTAACTGTTGACTCTCCTTACTCATTCATATACAGTAAGTAGGTGTTTATCTGTGTTATCAGATCAGTTGTGAAATGCACCTAACACAAAAGGTACAACTAACCTCTTGGGCTCTTTTCTTAATGGAGAAGAGGAAGAAATGTCAAAACACAGCTTTGCAATCTTACCTGGGGCCTCTCACCTCTTTCACTGTTGGTGTTGTATCAAACATATTGAACCCCAGGCACCTCCAATGGCAGTTTGCTTGCTGACTGGGACTGTTTTTACTTACACGCCAGTTTTACCACCAATAAAGGACTTCATGAGATTGTCATTTGTGTCCTTAACAGACCACAGCTAGACAAGGAATGAACGATCTAAGCCTTTCAGTTATGCTATGAAGCAATCAAACATAGAGACACTGGCCTTTAAACTTTCACATAAAAATGTAATTTATTTGCATCATAACCAATAGCAGCAAATACATGCGATACAAAGAATCACACAACCTGGGGGGTCCATACAGTCTTCATTCGGTAAAATCAGCAACAACAAGGACACAAATGAGATATTCTCCAGATGGTCTGACTTCTTAATTACAAATGACATATTCTCAATTGATAAATGAAAAGAAAAAACATTTCTTGTTGGATAGAGAGCTCTTTGGAAAGTGTCCCTATTTTTTCCCTGAACATGAGCTAAGATCAACTCTTTACAGACATGTCAGAAAAGTAGCCACAGAGCTAAAGGTGTCCATTGTCTAAAAGCAGCTGAAAGAGGTAAGAAGGCACAGGTAACATCTAAATAGCTGGCTTTGACATTTCTTCCTATCCCCTATTAAGACAAAAAGTTGAAACGTTTGGTACCTCTCAAGCGAGGTTCATGTCACGGATGATCTGACAACGTGATAAAACAATTAACACTGTTTCATATTAACAGCTGTCTATTCATTTGATCTCTTGCTTCTCCTGCCTCTCTCTGGTCTCTAAGCAAGTGTACTCCTAGTAGAGTACTAACTGTTACACCCCTTTCAGTGGGTATTTGTGGGATCAGTGAAAACAGTTGCTTCTTGATCCTAACCTGGATGCATTGTGTCAACCAATTCCAAGTAAGATCCTTCAAAATGCCTGAAATAATAATAATAATAAACAAGGGAATGAATACAGGAGATACTGCATCCGGTATACATCAGAACAAGCAACATTAGCATCTAGATAAGGTGTATCTCAAAATGTGAATTTTAAGATAATTTTAGGTGAATGATAAATATCTGATAATACATCCGTTTCAGTTTTTCTTAGGTGTATTTTCAGCTATTCATTGTCGTTATGAATGCAGTGAGAGCTGTCTCCGAATACTTGGTGTTAAGTCAAATTTGTTCACTGTGGGTTTAGGGCACCATCAAAGCTGTGTTTTGTCTTCTCTCCTGTTTGTAGTTTTCATGTTCAGGATGTTAAGGTTCAGCCAAGGACATGAGGGTGTCCAGTTGGGAAGGTTAGGGATAGCACTGCTTTATGCAGATGATATTGTCCTCTTTGCCTCATCTGACTGTGACCTTTGGCACACACTCGAGCAATTCACAACAGAGTATGAAGTGGCTGGGATGAGGATCAGCACCTTCAAGTGCAGAGGTTACGGTTCTGCTCTAATCTAGATAAGATCGATAAGCAGATTGGAGCAGGCACAGCTGTTCTAGGGAGCTGAGTCTTAAAACAAAACTCTCAGTTTACCAGACAATCTACATCCCTGTCCTCTCCTGTGATCGCAAAGAATGAGATTGTGACTACAAGAAGCAGAAATGAAGCTTCTTCATAGTGTGGCTGGACTGACACTCCATGATAGAGTGAGCAGTGCAGCAATTCAAGAGAGCATGAGAATAGAGTGATAATTAAGGTGGTCTGGGAACGAAGTGAGGATGATCCCTAGGCAGCTCCCTCTGGAGCATGGCATATTCTGCCTGGCAGAGACCCTGTGGAAGACCCAGGACATGTTGGGTTATATCTCTCTGATTGCTTGGTAATACTTGGGAATTCCTGAGGAACAGCTGGAATCTGAAGCTCGGGATGGTAAAAGTCTGAGATGACCTGTTTGGCCTACTTCCACCATGACCTTCACCGGGAAAAGTGGTTTCAGAAAATGAGATGAGATTTTCAGATATCTTAAATGTATTTCAAAATATTTCACAGTTTCTTCATCACTTTGAAATATCTGACATGTGCTTATGTATTTTGAGCACAAATGGACAAAAACTAAACTAACTATCCAGTATGAGATATTTATGGTTAAAATAACAGAATACAATAACACAGTCCGTCTTGAGAGGTGCTGCTATTTCTCTAGAATCCTCTTTAATAAAACCCCTGTGTGCGTCCAGGTGTCCGTGTGTGTGTCTTCTGGTGAAGTGCGCATGCGCGGGGTCACACGGCACGTGTTCAGTCTCTTCCTGTGCATTCCCTGTGTGTGCAGAGAGAGAGACACACACAGGTGTGTGCAGAGAGAGAGACACACACACAGGCGCGCGAGAGACAGACACACACACACAGGCGCACACAAGACACACACACACAGGCATGCGCGAGACACACACACACACAGGCACGTGGGACAGACACACACACAGGCGCGCGCGAGACAGACACACACACACACAAGACAGACACACACACACACAGGCACGCGCAAGAGAGAGACAGAGAGACGCACACACACAGGCGAGAGAAACACACACACACACACACACAGAGGCGAGCGCTTAAGAGAGACACAGGCCAGAGAGAGAGACACACACACACAGGCGCGCACATGCATTGTTGCAATGTTACTTTTCTTGGTTGTTTATTAAATTACGGATTTTTCAAATGTTCATTTTTTTCCCTGTGCTTAAAACTCATTAAAAAAAAGTGTTTTTAGTGAGCGGGTCGTAAGGCTATAGTGCAGACTCTTGCAGTGTTAGTTTTCTCTGTTGTTCAAGGTTTTCTTAGTGTTATTCAATGTTTTTACATTTAGTTTATTATTATGCTGTGCATTCAATGGTATAATTAACTATATTTGTGCTTCAAAACTTCAAAAAAGTATATATTTACATACAGTTTATATGGTCTGGAAAAGATTAATTGTATTTACATACAATCCTTTTTTTTTTAATTTTATTTATTAATTTTATTACAATCAATACATAGCAATCAAGTTTTTACAAAAAAAAATTATGTTAAGAACAGATCGATCCCCACCCCTGAGAGAGAGAGCAAGCCAAACGGTGTAAAATTTAAGGCTTGTAAAAATACCTAAATCAACAAATTCTCTGTGCTTTATAAACTCATTTCAAAATATTACTGATTAGATCCTGCCATGTTTTGAAAAAAGTCTGCACAGATCCTCTAACTGAGTATTTGATTTTTCCAATTTTAAATAATATAACACATCAGTTTCCCACTGACTTAAAAGAGGAGAGTTTGGGTTCTTCCAGTTTATCAGAATAAGTCTGCGTGCCAACAGTGTAGTGAATGCAATCACAATTTGTTTGTCTTTCTCCACTTTAAGACCCTCTGGAAGAACCCCAAACACAGCTGTTAATGGGTTAGGAGGGATTGTGAGTCCAAGACTGTCTGAGAGGTAATTAAAATTTTTGTCCAGAATAATGTTAATTTGGTGCAGGCCCAGAACATGTGACCTAGTGAGGCTGGGGCTTGGTTGCAGCGTTCGCAGGTTGGATCATGCCCTGGAAACATTTTGGAGAGTTTTAGTCGAGACAGATGTGCTCGATATATAATTTTGAGTTGTATAATTGTATGCTTTGCGCATATGGAGCTTGAGTGAATTCTCTGCATTGCTACTTTCCACTCCTTTTCTGATATATTAATTGAGAGGTCATTTTCCCAGTGTCCTCTTGGATCTTTGAAAGGAAGGGATTGTAAAAGGATTTTATATATTGTAGAGATGGAGTCTAACTCCTTGAAATTGAGCAATAATTTTTCCAGCGTGGATGAGGGTGCAAGATGAGGAAAATCTGGAAGGTTCTGTTTAACAAAGTTCCTGATTTGAAGATAGTGAAAGAAATTTGTAGCTGGAATGTTAAATTTGGAATGTAATTGTTCATAGGATGCAAAGACGTTGTCTATATAAAGATCTCTAAGCAAGTTAATTCCAAATTTTTCCAGATATTAAAACTGCATATGTTTGTGAGGGTTGAAAGAGGTGGTTCTTTTGCAGGGTGCCACAGAAAGAAGCTTCTCCGTCTTAAAATGCTTTCTACATTGGTTCCAGATTCTAAGTGAGTGGAGCACAATTGGGTTATTAGTGTATTGCCGATAACGTGTGTTTATTGGAGCACAGAGCAAGGAATACAAAGAAGTACTGCAGGATTTTACTTCTATTGCGGTCCATGCCTGTGTATGTTCTTCTATTTGTGTCCAGGTTCTTATCGACTGTATATTTGCCCAGTAATAAAACTGGAAGTTAGGTAGAGCCATGCCGCCTTCTGCCTTTTGTCTTTGTAGGGTCGCTCTTTTGATGCGTGGATGTTTAGAATTCCAAATAAATGAGGTTATTGTTGAATCTAATTGCTTAAAGAACGATTTATTAATGTATATTGGTATGTTTTGAAATAAAAAGGAGCTTAGGAAGAATATTCATCTTAACAGTGTTAATTCTTCCAGCTAGTGTGAGATGAAGGGTTGACCATCTATGCAAGTCTTGTTTAATTTTTTCCATGCAGACACGAAATTTTGTTGATAAGAGCTTTATGTTTACTTGTGATGTTTACCCAGGTATTTAAACTGTTCTGCAATGATAAAAGGAAGGGTGTCTAATCTAATATTATATGCTTGAATTCACGGAAAGAGTACACTTTTATTCAGATTAATTCTGAGACCAGAGAGCTTTTGAAATTCTGTGAGTGCTGCTAAGACTGCAGGCACAGAATTTTCTGGGTCCGATATATACAGTACCATGTCATCTGCATATAATGAGATTTTCTGTTCCAGTCCTTCTCTGCTAATCCCCTTTATCTGATCAGTATTTCGACAATGTATTGCCAGTGGTTCAATGGCAATTGCAAACAGCAGTGGTGACAAAGGGCATCCTTGTCTTGTGCCACGCTTCTAGTTTAAAGTAGTCTGAGCAAATGTTATTGATGCAAACTGAAGCTTCTGGGTTAGTATACAGTAATTTAATCCATGCACAAATGTTCGGGCCAAACCCAAACTTCTCCAAAATAGTAAAAGGTATTTCCATTCAATCATGTCGAATGCTTTTTCTGCATCCAATGATAATAATATTTCTGGGGTGTTTGATTTAGTTGGTGAGTATATTACATTAAACAGGCGTCGAAGATTTGAAGATAAGTGTCGGCCCCTAATAAATCCAGTTTGGTCTTGTGATATTACTGAGGGAGCACTTTCTCCATCCTTCTAGCTATGATTTTAGAGAGTATTTTAACGTCGTTATTCAGAAGTGAAATTGGTCTGTATGATGCACATTGTAATAAGTCCTTATTTTGTTTTGGAAAGACAGTGATTAGTGCTTGGCGAAAGGTTTGTGGAAGAGATTGGTTATCTCTGGCTTCTGTAAATGTTGCTAATAGGAGGGGAGCTAGCTGAGCGGAGAATTTCTTGTAAAACTCTGCAGGGTAGCCGTCAGGGCCTGCTGCTTTTCCACCTTGGAGTGACTTTATAGCATCCAGTAATTCTGATAATGACAGAGGTTTATCGAGTTCCTCCACACTAAAAGCGTCAATTTGTGGTATCTGTAATTTATCCAGAAATGCATTAGATTGTATATTGTCTTCTTTAAACTCAGTAGTATATAGGGATTTATAGTAGTCTCTAAAAGTGTACATTATATTTTTGTGTTCGATGATTTTATCTCCGTTCGTGTTAGTAATTACGAGATTGCGTTGCATATCTTGCTTGTGAATTTGTTGCTAAAAGCTTATTAGCTTTCTCTCCATGTTCATAATAATGATGTCTGGATTTGTAAATTAGTTGTTCGGTTTCTTTAGTTGTCAAGAGGTTTAATTCTGAATGTAGAGCCTGCCTCCTCTTATGTAGAGTCTCGCTTGGTAGTCTGGCATGTTCTTCATCTATTTTAGTAATTTCGCTTTTATCTCTGCTACTTTCTTCGCTCGGATTTATTTCTGTGGGAAAGATATGAGATAATCTGTCCTCTTAAGAAGGCCTTAAGAGTTTCCCAGAGTATTCCTGCAGAGATCTCAGGGGATGTATTTGTCTCTAGAAAGAATTCAATTTGTTTGGATATAAATTCAGTACAATTCTCGTCAGCTAATAGAAGCGGATTGAGTCCATCTGCGGGGTGAGTGTATGGGGCTTAGTAATTTCAGCTCCAAGATCATCGGAGCATGGTCTGAAATAACAATAGCATCGTATTTACAAGATTTAATCTTAGGCAAGAAGTTATTATCTATAAAGAAGTAATCAATCCTTGAGTAGCAATGATGTACTGGTGAGTAGAAAGAATATGTTCTTGAATTTGGGTTTAAAACCTCCAGGGATCTGATAAGTTGTGATCAGTTATAAACTTTGTAATTATCTTTGCGGTGTTAGTTGCGTTCCCCTGTGGAGGAAGTCTTATCTAAAAGTGGATTTAGAACACAATTAAAGTCCCCAGCCATTATAAGTTTATGAGTGTTCAGATTGGGAATGGATGCAAATAAATTTTGTATAAATTCCTTATCATCAACATTAGGTGCATAAACATTTATCAAAATCATTTTACAGTTAGATAAGTCTCCCATGACCATCACATATCTCCCTTCAGGATCCAATACTACATCTGATGCTACAAATGGTACTGTTCTATGTATGAGAATTCCCACCCTCTAGTTTTCTTTGTAAAACTAGAATGGAACATTTGGCCAGTCCAGTCTTTTGCAGCGGAACTGATCCTTACTTAGTAAGTGGGTTTCCTGTAAAAATACTATTTTAGCATTTAGACCTGTTAGGTGAGAAAGTACTTTCTTTCTCTTTAATTCGTGATTCAGGCCTTTAACATTCCAGCTTACGAAGTTAACTGTCCCATCATGGAGACACTGATTCTGAGTTTTTGATGTCATTTATAGTCTTAACTGGAAGTGAAATAGTTTAGGTCTTAATTTCCTATTCCCCAAGAGTTGTTGCCATGCAGCTTATTATTACGTTGATAGTTATAATTATAAAGATTGAGATGATAGATTAGATATAGATCAAGCCTGCTCTCTTTCTCTTCCCCTTAACCCCCACCCTCCCTTTTGCCTCCCCAGGTGAGGCTAAAACCCACTTCATGCAGTCCCAGTCCTCTGACATACCCAGAGACAGAGCACGTCCAAAGCACATCAAGCCCCCATGCAGTGGCGCTTTAAGGTTAAAAGATAGAGATATCTGTTACCAATATAGTCTTTAAAAGAGGAAAAAGAAAAAAAGAAAAGAATTTTGCACTAATATATATATATATATATATATATATCTTCAGCAATTTTAGTGCATTAAGATGATATCCCCAGATAATAAACCCAGGTGATGGTGTTAAAGATGTGTCCAAAACAAGCATAACAAGTCTTAATGCAGTAATAGCAATAACAGCAAACCAAGGGTATGATATTGAACAGTCTCATTTAGGGTACACATGAAATAATTAGAAAAGAAAAAGAGGAGGAAAACGTAATTAAGCACAATAAAACATAAACATTTAGCCCTAGTAATACTAAGTAATAATAAGTAATAAGTAAGTAATAATAATAATAAGTAAGTAATAATAAGAATATGAGAATATATGCTGATAAAAAACCCGTATTTTAAAACAAATAGATCAGACAGTAGATTATTAATCCTAGCTTTATCATTTACCGCCATGACTCACAATTATGTATCAGAATAGTCCGGGATCAGCTTTCTTAATTCATTTTCTGCTTCCTCCTTGCTAGCGAAAACATAGAAATGACCCTGCCATTCCACTTTCAGTTTTGCGGATACAGGAGGCGTATTTGACATTGGCTTGCCGTAGCGCTGTTTAATATTATAGAAGGCTGCGTTTAATAGCTGTTGCTGGAGAGAAGTCAGGGAAGACGCAATGTGGCTATTTTCATATATAATATCTTCCTTTTTCTGAGGAGTTCCATCACCTCTAACTTAAATGATAATCGTTCAAAACGAACTATAAAAGATCTTGGTCGGGTCTGACGGTGTTTGATCAGCGTGCGTAAGCCGCTGCTATCTCAGATTCTGCTTTAAAGTCGCCCCCGATTATTTTAGAAAAAAGTTCAGTTGCGAATTTCACAGGGTTTAAACTTTCTCGATTCTCCGGCAGGCCTTCAATTCTGACATTATACCTTCTACTCCCATCTTCTAAAGCAGCCAGTCTGTCTCCAAGTTTTTCTCCGAGTTTTTTACATTCCGAACTGACATTTACTGCTCTTTCCTCGGCACTGGCAGCTAGATGTTCGGCTATTTCGATCCGATTCGTGAATGTCTCACTAAGATGCTCCAATTGATCAGCAAGCGTGCTCAGTTTAACCGAGTTTTTCTCAATGCGCTCTTCAATTTTACCCAGCACCTGTCGAAGTTCAAGTTGTACCTCTTGACGCAGCCTTTCATTTGCCTGTTGGAATTCCTGTCGCAGCCTTTCATTTGCCTGTTGGATTTCCTGTCGCAGACATTCATTGGCCTGTTTCATCTCCTGTTTCAGTCTCTCATGTGCCTTTGCCGTTGCTTTCTCATTAGCCTTCTCGCTTTTCTTTATATCTTGCGTGAGCTCAGCGAGCAACACTTTCAGTTCAGATAGCTCAAATGTGCCTTCTTGTACCGTAGATGAAGCAGCAGACTCTGCTGAAGCTGGTGTCCCGCTGCTCCAGTCCCGCGTAATTGCGTAACTGAAGCCGCGGACCTCCCGGCCTTTTCCAGTTTCAGGTAATCCTCTCCAATCGGCGAGCTATCCACATCTGCACTCACGATCGCACCTTCGCTCCCCTTTTCGCTCTCAGCCGGCGATGATGTAGCGGACCGTGGTCCCGAGGAGTCTGTACTTTTGCCCATCTGATCCAGGTCTGTCTCTGACAGGCCGTATCTCGAGCTAGGGCTTGCTGATCGCAGCTTGGATGTAGCTTTAGTCTTCGATTCTTTCGGACCCCCTTCTTGTTGGCCATGTTTATATGTGTTTACATATACTGTAGCGGTCCCTCTCGGGTTGAATAAATACAGGATATCTCAGAATAATAAGCAAATAATATGAAAAATAGCACCACTGCTAGCGGAGCTCCACTTCAGACGTCCATCTCTCGCATCGGACGAGACCAACTCCTCTTACATACAATCCTATGGGGGAAATTACTTCGGTTCGCGACCAAATCGGGTTTCGACCAGAGTTTTGGAACGAATTATGGCCTCGAACCAAGGTTCCACTGTATTACTGCCAGACAAAATTACAAGCATTTTATGGAAATACAAACCAGTATTACTGAGAGAGAAAATTAAAGGCACACAATACAGTGACGCATATTACAGCTACATACAAGGTCCCTTGCCATTTAATATAGACTGTGTGAGACTTGCCCGGACACCACCAGTCGGAGACCACATCTTTATAAAAGTCACACGTTTATTCATCCACAAATAACAGTCCCAAACACAGTACACAATGCACAAAGCAATAATCACCATAATGAACTTTTCTCTCTCTCAGTCCTTGGCCGCCTGTCTCCTCCTGGGAGCTTCATCCAGCTCCCACTCCCGACTCTAGCTCATCAGCTGTTAGGAGGCGGGCCCTTTTATTGTCACCCGGATGCATTCCAGGTGGCTGGAAACGATCTTCTGGCAGCACTTCCTGGTGTGGCAGAAGTGCTGCCCTTTGCCCCAGAAGCACTCCGGTCGTTCCTGGCTGGTTCAGCCGCCATCTTGCCTGGTGTGGTGGAAGTGACAATTCTCTATGTCCGACGAGACTTAAGGCGCCCCCTGGTGTTGGCCACGGATCCCAACGGGTTAAAATCTTTTTATCCCTTTCCCGTGGTCCTCTTTTTATCCAGGGCGGTTGCCCTCTCTTGACCCGAAAGCTAGGGTAACTGTTGACTGTGACCTGACTTTTAAATTGCATATTAATCAGACCACTAGGACAGCATTTTTCACTTAAGAAACATAGCAAAAGTTAGACCTCTTATATCATTGAAAGATGCTGAGAAATTAGTTCACACTTTTGTTTTCAGTCGACTAGATTACTGTAACGCACTCCTGTCAGAACTACCCAAAAAGACATAAATTGACTGCAACTAGTGCAGAATGCAGCTACTAGAATCCTAACTAGGAAAAGAAAATCCGAGCACATATCTTCAGGTTTAATGTCACTATACTGGTTACCTGTGTCATTCAGAATTGACTTTAAAATACTGCTTATGGTTTACAAAGCCTTAAATAATCTCACTCCATCTTATATATTGGAATGTCTGACATCTTATATTCCAAATCGTAACCTTAGATCTTCAAATGAGTGTCTGCTTAGAATTCCAAGAGCTAAACTTCTGCTGTTATGCACCTAAAATCTGGAATAGCCTGCCAACAGGAATTTGCCAGGCTGATACGGTTGAGGACTTTAAAAAAACTGCTAAAAACACATTACTTTAACATGGCTTTCTCATAACTTCATTTTAATTTAATCCTGATGTTCTGGATATTCTATTAATTATCAGGTCAGAGGTCCACGTGACATTCAACATCAAGTCCTTCCATGAGAACCCTGAATACAATGAGGACTGATCATTTATGTTAGGTAGAATGCTTAGAGGGGGCCGGGCGGTCTCATGGCCTGGAACCCCTGCAGATTTTATTTTTCCTCTGGAGTTTCTTTTTTTTTTTTGTTTTTTCTGTCCTCTCTGGCCATCGGACCTTACTTTTATTCTATGTTAATTAGTGTTCTCTGATTTTAATTCTTACTTTATCTTTTTTCTCTTTCTTCATCACGTAAAACACTTTGAGCAACATTATTTGTATGAAAATGTGCTATATAAATAAATGTTGTATTTCAGATGCATTTCGAGATACCCTGGCATAACTTCTGATGCTATTCTGAGGCATGAAAAGTTAAGTTTGAGATTTCTAAGAAGTTAACCAGATGTTTCAAAATCCTCAAGAAGTTACTTTAGAATATCCTGAAGCATAGTCAATGCTTCTTAGAATACATTTCAGGTATCTTCACACTGACTCAGGAATGAGATATCTGCAAGGCATTTTGATCTCAGATTGAATTCTTATTATCTGAAAATGTATTTCAAACTCTTAAGATACCGCAAATGGAGAAGTAATACATTTTAAGATATCAGAAAATGATTATGAGTGATTAATCTTTTTCAGGATACCAGAATATCACTTTGAGATGTCTAAAATGCAATTAAAGATACCACAGATTTGCTTTTAGAGATTTCAGAATAGCTTCCTGTCCATTTTGAGTTATAAGAAATGCACTTCAAGAAATGTTAAAATTACGTCTTCCTTATTATATGACTGCTCAGATCCATTTTGAGATAAGATGTCCCTTTGGAAAAAAAAAAACACTCAAGTGATTTTTGAAATATATCAAACTCAATAAGGTACAGAGTGCCACTTTCAAAGATCTGGAAATATATTTGCAGTATCTTGAAGTTTTTTTCAGATATCTTTAAATTCTAATATTGGGGAGCGTATTAAAACAGAGTGCAGGCAAGGTAGAATGGCTGGAGAATTTGTGACAGACAGGTATCAGCAAGAGTGAAATAGAAGGTCTACAGGATGGTAGTGAGACCAGCTATGTTTTATGGGTTGGAGATGGTGGCACTGACCAGAAAGCAGGAGACTTAGCTGGAGGTGGAAGAGTTATAGATGCTAAGATTTGCATTGTCTGTGATGAGGATGGATAGGATTAGAAATGAGGACATTAGAGGGTCAGCTCAGGTGGGACAGTTGGGAGACAAAGTCAGAGAGGCGAGATTGCGTTGGTTTGGACATGTGCAGAGGAGAGATGCTGGGTATATTAGGGAAAGGATGCTAAGGATAGAGCTGCCAGGGAAGAGGAAAAGAGGAAGGCCTAAGAGAAGGTTCATGGATGTGGTGAGAGAGGACATGCAGGTGATGAGTGTAACAGAGCAAGATGCAGAGGACAGAAAGATATGGAAGAAGATGGTCCGCTGTGGCAAATCCTAACGGGAGCAGCCAAAAGAAAAAGAAGAAAATTTTGAGGTGCCTTGAAAAGACTTTCAGATATCAGATAGCCTGTGCAACTTTTAAGGATATCTGAAATTAATTTTGAGATACAGTATGTGTAAATATTGATTTGACTTTGGATGCACAATCTCGAACTTAAAGGTGCTAATGTGGTTCTTCAGAGTGGTGCCGCAGAGGAGCAATTTCTGGTTCTCAAAAGAACCATCCACATGAAGGTTCCAGAAATAATCTTTATTCATTTAGGTTTGTAAAAGGGTCCACAAATAAACATATGAATAGATGGTAACAGATTGGTGAAATGCAAATGGGTTCCTGATTTTTAAATGAGGTTCAAGTTTCCTTGATCTTTTAGAATGCTGCTTAGTATCCTACTATACATTAGAGATTTTTATTTTTCATTTACATATTATAAACCTTGTCAAAGCTCAAAGAACCAGTTTCAGCCACCCAGAATGAAATGGTTCATTGTCAAGCAATGGCTCTGTGAGGAGTCACAAAATATCGTAATGTGCCATTAAGGAACTGTTATTTTTAAGAGCGTAGTCTTTAGCTCCTGCATCATGAGCATCTGAAAAGACAGAATTCAGAAAGCCAAATCCACAATTTAATTTTATCCATTGTTCTTATTCACACAGCTCGCCTTGTGAAAAGCATTTCAATGTTAGAAAACATTCTTGGCTTGAAGATTTCCTTTTAGGACAGCCAAGAAATATATTTTAAAATACAGCTCCCTCTGGTAAATTGGCTTGGCTGGTTTGACACTGGGAGTGCAATGCAGTGGTGGTGGGGCTTTGGCACAGTCACCACGACATGTGTAGGTGTCAGTGTTTGTTTAAAAGGGCCTTCACCGCTGGGTTTTCTCGTGAGAAACGTTTATAAAAGAGAGAGTTAAAAAAAAAACTACAAAAATCCTCTTTATTATACATAGTACATCTATCATTTTGTGTTCCAGCTCTGCATTTACTCCCTGATTAGTTCCATCAGACTTCATGTCTTTATGTCTGAGTAAGACTCTTCAACTGGCTTCACACTTTATCTGCCACATTGAATGTTCTTATCAGATTTTATCTATCTGTCTGTCACATTTCCTATATGATTAGGGCCACGAGCAAATAGCTCCTGTCCACACAGCACAGAGTACAAGGCAGGAGCGAGTCCTGGCAGTGTCCCCAGTCACACATACACACAACCATTAATTATTCAGGGACATTTTTAAAGTCTCTAATTAGCTTAGCATCCATTAATCCTAAAGTTCTTTGGGGCTTCCTTTGCTTTTCTGAATTACTGAAAAAGTTGCATCATGAACTGTGCATGCAAATAACCTTAAAAGTGATACTGAACAAGAATGATTCATGTAAGCTACCAGCTACCATGGCAATAAGAGAAACCTGCATGAGTACTCATTTCTGAGAATTATGACAGGGAGCTGTGGCTTCTAATAAATTACGTTTTTTTGTTTCTCTTTGGTAACAAGAATGGCGCTTCTAATTAAGTCATCTGGGAGCTTAGCTTGAAGACTTCTAAACTAACCCATAATCAAGATTGACAGCCTTAGTCTTCAGTCTGGTTACTTTTAACATCTTAAAATTATTTTTTTTATTTACCAGTTTTGTTCTTTTCTGAACATTTTATTTCATACTTATCCACTACATTAATTGTTAATTGTGAGCTAAAGATCCTCATCATCAACAGTTTATTTTTGTATTGCCCAATATCACACAAGAAGTGCCACAATGGGCTTTAACAGGACTTAACTCCCTAAGAAGACAAGTAAAAAACTAAAATAAAAAATAGATCTTTTAGGGAAAAAGTGGAAGAAATGTTGGCAAAGGCAAGTCAGATAGAGACCTCTTTCCAGGAAGTTTGGGCATGCAGTGGATGTAAAAAAAATAAAATACCATACAAAAAACAAGTAATCCTCTTCACAGATCTAGATGGCCAATCTATCTATCATTGCCACCTCAGGAGTACAATACAATAGTCCAATAATAATAGTAAATATTCAGAGCAAAATACAGCAGAATATATCACATAAGAGGATTCAGATTTGTTCAGAGTCCTGGAGACCTTGGCCAACAAGCTGCCTCCCCACTTCTGGCCTTTCCATAGCTGAGCCAGCCGGCCAATCTAATGAAAGGACTCTTCTTCGTGATGATTCCACTGCTCCTCTTATCAGAGATGACGTTTCCATAGTCTGGCAAACAACTTGGCAGTAGGTCAGTGGCACTATGTGCCACACTTGAGTACCGAGAAGAGAAAGAGAATAGGTGAGGGTTAGTAACAAATTATAACTACAGTAATCCCCCGCTCTATCGCGGTTCAGCTATCGCGCCCCCGCTACATCGCGGATTTATTAATACTATTATTATCATTAGGGGGCTCCGCCCCCTGCTCGCTTCACTCGCCCAACCCCTCGTTTGGTTTACCGGATAAACAATTTAAAGAGATCGTTATTTTCATGGGAATTATTACATACAGTATGCATTATTTTCATTTTTACTTTAAGATTTTTGTAAAAACAATATTTGTCCTTTATTTCCTTCCCCGGGCGTGGTTAAATCTCTTTCTCGCGGCACTTATGATGCGTTGTGAAGCTGGGGTCTGAACGCACGCTAAACAGAAGTGGACAGATCAGCTCCTGGCTTTGTGCTGCTTCTGCCAAGATTGCTGTCCTGTTTTCTCTGTGCGTTCTAAAGGAGGAGGAGGAGGAGGGTGTTTGTGTGTGTGACGGCTGAACGTCGGATCTGGTCACTATCGCTTCTCTCAAACTTCCTCGGAGGCGAGCTACGCTCCTGCCACTTCGTCTTGTGAAGGGGGAAGGGTCGGGTAGGGCAGGGGGGTTGGCGCAGTACGCACGCTAAGGAGAAGTGGACTTTGTGCTGCCTCTGTGCTACGCCGAGATGCTTTTTCAGCTTGTCGCTCTGCGTGTTAATCATTTAAAAGCCTGTACAGCAGCTCTTAATCCTGTCTCACTGCCTTGTCTTGCGTGAAGTTAAAATGTTTTATAATAGGGAGATGTTACTCATACTGTATCCTCATATCCTTAGCCCGACATCCACATATCATATGTGTTTAAAACGTGTGTTTTAATAAGTTTACATGTGTTTAAAGCGTGTTTGATGGGTATGTTAAGGCTTAACCTATAAAAAAAATGTGAATCCTTAGAATCCAAAGCAGACCGGCATCTTGAGATCTGAGATACTCTCAGATAAGTAAGCTGGACCTTGGTCATTTGAGGCTTTACATGTTGAAAGGTAGATTTTGAACTCTGCCCTAAACTTAACGGGGAGCCAGTGTAAGGATTTAAGAATTAGAGTAATATGTTTATATTTTCTTGTTCTTGTAGTAATTCTTCCAGCAGCATTCTGGGTCAACTGAAAGCTGTATAAAGAACAATTTAAATATCCAGTGAACACTGCATTATAGTAGTCAGTCCTACTAGACGTAAATGCATGAATTAATTTCTCAGTATTATCTTGCATTTTTAGAAAACACCTTCATTTCCTAACATTTTTAAGATGGAAGAAACACGTTTTTGGATAATTTTGTAATGTGTGCTTTAATTAACATGCTAGAGTCAAATATAATGCCTAGATTGCAGGCTGATTCAGTAAAACTAATATTATTGCAATCAGCAGTAGTAGATCTCATCCATCCACTCTTCTAATTCACTAACACATCGTATTAAAGACAACATCAGAGAAACTTCATTTGGTCTAAAAGAAAGGTATAACAACTGGGTGTCATCTGCATACGAGTGAAGATTAACATGATGTTTTCTAATGATAGATCCCGGTGGAGGCATGTAAAGTGAAAACAGTAAAGGTCCCAGTACTGAGCCTTGCAGGAACACCATATCTCACTTCTGTGAAAGATGAAGTACTGTCAGCACATTTCTGTACAAACTGGAATTGATTTGATAAATAAGAACTAAACCAGGAGAGGACATTGTCTGTAAGCCCAATGTCAGTTTCCAGCCGGTGTATTAAATAGAACTAGCCAACCCGTGGCGTACCATACGCCTCATAATCAGGCTGGTTTTTTAATGATTTTTAAGCACAGGGAGAAAAGTAACATTTGAAAAATCGGTAATGTAATAAATCAGCAAGAAAAGCAACATTGTAACAATGCACGGAACGAACCAAAACACAATCGTCCATGACTGAAAACTGACGGATCGTCCTCGTGCCTCCTCCTGCCAGACGGAGGGATGGGGGTGCACGGCGCGGAGGTTGGAACGGGAGGAGAGAAGGACGTCCATTCAGTTCCATCCGTCATGCTAGTCTGCTGATTTCTCATTCAGTATGCATTGCCCGCTCATGTGCCCACCTTCAACTCGTCACTTGAGTCGTCGTCTTTATACAGTCCAGATGTACAGGTACGTGTGACTAACGTAGACTTTTCATTGCTCTGTGCGGATCTGGCTGCTTTTCTATATATAATCCACTAAGACACCCGGCCACGGTAGTAGTGAGGTGGGAGGGGGGTGTGTACAAAGGGTTGGGACGTAAGCAGTGGGAGCGTATGAGTCGCACTTAGTGGGAATTCCACGGTTTGGGGAGCCCGAATGGGGTTCAACGGCTTACCCACGCCGGGTCGACACATGCTCAATGTCATGCATAACTATTTATTGAATGCTAAACACTTCTGGAAAGACGCGGTTGTCTAAAACGGGTTGGTGTGAGAATACAACAGTAAGCGAATGAAAAGATGGAACTCTGGAGAGAGCAAAATACAACACAATAGTGAACCCGCAGCATAACAAACGCCGCATAATTATTTATTGATGGTTGAACACTTCTGGAAAGACACAGTTGTCTAAAAAGGGAGGGTTTGAGGATACAACAGTAAGCGAATGAAAAGATGGACATCTAGACTTTTCATTGCTCTGTGCGGTTTTGGCTGCCTTTCTATATATTATCCACCAAGTCACCCTACCACGGTAGTAGTGAGGTGGGAGGGGGGTGTGAACAAAGTGCAGGAGCATCTAAGAAGACGCATGTTTGTCGCGGATGCGAATTGCTGTATGTAGCGTGTAAAACAGTTTGTTATGGTGCACGTGGTCATGTGTTGTAACGAAAGCTCGGTTTTTAAAGACTGCTTACTTCATTGTGTTTTAACCTCAGTTGTAAAGGATTTTTTTAAGGATCCCATGGGATACCCCTCGCAAACCGTTTCACACGCTGCATATGGCGATTCACCTCCGTGAGAAACATGCCCCTATGAACAGTCAACGTAGCTCGGAGGTGCATGACATGCACATGACATTAACCTGACCTGCACTGCATATGGCCTCTACGACAGACAAATATAAATTACGCCATTTTTTCTGTGTCGTCGCGTCTGAGTTGGTGGGCGTGGCTCTGCAAGTCGTCATCGTATCCAATGGGCTTGGAGTTGATGGGCGTGGCTCCTTCCTGCGTGCGCCATAGGTGTCTCACTTGTCGGCGGCTTAGTGAATCCATGCCCCTTCAAGCGGGCTTTCCATGGTTGTCTTGCCTTAGTGAATTATATATATAGATGATCAATGGTGTCAAATTCTGCACTTAAATCTAAGAACATAATTATAGTGGAATTTCCTTCATCAGGGGATATCAGAATGTCACTTACAACACAGGAGATAATGAATCTTGGATGAGGCGTTGGCACATCACAGTGTACACACTCCCTCATACCAGGGCATCTCTGAGTCCTGAATCAATGGAATCTGCTGTGTCTGGGATGAAGTGCAAAGAGAATGAACATACAAGCTGCTTGCACCTCAGGACCAGCGCCGTGAGGCAACATTGCTCCCCACTCCACCTCTGGCAGGCTTGAAGCCTACTTTCTGACCTCAACTGTTGATTCCAATATGGACTTCAACAGCACTTATGATCCTCCAGAGAACTGCAGTCATAAGTTTCACAAAAGCTTTGTTCCTCATTTTTGTGTTTGCCTACCAAAAATATTGTAATTAACCCTGAGTGTGTTGTAAAAGAATGAGTCTCAACACACTGGAAAGGTTTGGGGCAGCCACCCGTATATTGTCCCTGGCTGCAAAAGGTTAACGAAATAACAAGAAGTTGTTGCTAGGTTGAGTTCTGGGATTGAACTGTTCTGGTCTAGGAAGATGGAGGTTTTATATGCCGTGAACCAGAAGTGGTGTCATCTCGCCAGAACTGGAAGTGATGTCAGTCTGGGTGCGGGAACCGAATGTGACATTAAATCAGGCAGGTTTTCCCATATTTGGCCTGCAGAGATAACAGAAATAGGTTTAGAGCACCCTGCCGCCCACTGGCCTAGTAAGTAATTAGGTCCACTCAGCTCGCTCCTACACATGTGTGACAGCGTATAGAGATGGAGGAATGGACTTAACACTCTGTGCAACATTGGTGGTATCTCCCATAGGAATCAAAAACCAAAAAAGAGATCTTAAAATCTGTTTGGTTCCTCCAAGACAACAATGAGATCAGAAAGAAATAAAACTGCGACTTTTTCTTTTGTCTCCTGCTTCTCAGACTTTTTTCCTTAGACAAAATACCCCGGTAGTCTCACAAATGTCTCCTCTTATATTTCAGCAGAGGTCTCGAAAAGTCACACAAAAGGCTGAGATCGTCCAAGTAGTGTTTTTTAAGTTTTTTTGCAATTTGAACATATTTTTATTGTGTGCTCAGTAATATATAGTGAAAAGTATGGACAGTTGTTTGTGGTAATAGAACATTTTAGGAGAAACAGCTGTGATAAAGTTGATTCTTAAACAACATGAGAGTCTCGTGAGCAATGAAATATCATCCTTGGAGCTGTAAAAATTTCCTATGGGCTGGCCCTTAGAGGGACTTTTGGTTTCTTAAGTGATCAGATATGCTGCCTGCTTCATCACAGGCTTTTCTACACCACTCAGGTTTTACACACTGTGAACCGCCTCATTCCTGTGTCCACATAAACATTCTGTCAGCCTCACCTCTCTCTGCTCACCCAGCATCAGAGACAACCTGTCTGCCACCATTCTCCCCATCTCCGAGAGCTGACCCAGGTCCAATTTTCAAAAGCTCAATGGTGGTTGCACACCCAGGCTGATGAATTTTACCAGCAGGGAGATGCATCTGAACTGCTACCTGAAGAGGACTGTCTGCGCACCAACCACAGCACTACAAGAAGCTACTATTAATGGCTGACTTCTCCAGGCAACCTCATCATTTATGAAAGTCCTCAGTTACCTGAGAAACATGTTCCTACCAGGTCTGGCCCAAGGACATTACAATTCTTCCATGCATTTTCTAAAGCCATTATTACAGAGCAAGGTCATTTGGAAGCTGGGATCTATGCCAATAAGCATTGGGTGCAAAGCAGGAATGATTTCTGGACAAGGTGATAACTTTTTGTATTTTGAATGCTTATTCACCTATCCACATCCACAGGTAGTGACGGCTGAGATAGACATGACAGTTTAGAAGTACACAATTGTTTTTAATAGAAAATGGAAGATGAGAGGATTCTGAAATGGTAGAATAACATCATCCTGTAAGACACTAGTCCAGTTTTCCTTACAAAGATGTAGGGTCCTGTGTACTTCACAAACTTGAACCTTAATTCTGGCACCTAACATACTTAATATGGCAAAAAGTTTGTGAACACCTGATCATTACACCTATATGAGCTGGTTGAACATTACAAAACCATGAGCATTAATATGGAGTTGGTCCCTCACGCTTTCCACCTATAACAGGCCCCACTGTTCTGGAAAGGCTTTCCACAAGATTTTGGAGTGTCAGTGTGAATGTGTACCCCTTCAGCCAAAACAGCAGTTGTGAGGTCAGGTACTAATGTTGGAAGAGAAGACCTGGCTCATAATTGACATTCCAAATAACCCCCAAAGGTGTTCAGTGGGGTTGAGGTCAGGCCTCTGTACTGGTCACTATGTCTTTATGGACTTGACTTTATACACACAGGCACAACTTTGCTTGAACACAAAAGAGCCTCTTGCCATAAAGTTGGAAGTGCACAATTGTCTGTAATGTCTTTGTATGCTATAGCATTAACAGTATCCTTTACTGGATCCAAGGGGCCTAGCTCACACCCTCAAAAATAGCCCCAGACCATTATTATTTCTCCTCCACCAAACTTTATAGTAGGCCCTGTGCATTCCAGAAGGTAGCTTTCTCCCGGTATCCGCCAAACCCACATTAATCAATCCAAATGCTAGAGATCACATTTCCATTGCTCTAGAGTCCAATGGTAGTGGGCATTATTCCACTCCAGTCGGTACTTGGTGTACAGGTGTTTGGCCAGGGTAATGCATTTCCTGAAGCACCCAAAGCATGTTTCTTGTGCTTATGTTGTTTCCAAATGAACTTTGGAAATCTGTTGTGATGCACCGGATGAAAGGCAATTTTTATGTGTTATGTCCATCAACAGTCAACGACCCCATTCTGTTAGTTTGTGTTGTCTACCAGTTTGTGGCTGAGCTGCTGCTGCTCATAGACACTTCCACTTCACAAAATTAGCACTTACAGTTGACTGGGGCAGATCTATCAGAAAAGAAATTTCATGTACTCACTTGTAGCAAAGGTGGAATCCTATGACAGTGCCATGTTTAAGATCACTGAGCTCTTCAGTATGACCCAATATACTGCCAATGCTTGCCAATGAAGATATTATGGCTGTGCGCTTGATTTTATGCACCTGTTAACAATGGGTGTGGATACAACATCCAAACTCTATAATTTGGAGGGGGTGCGCATACTTTTGGCAATATAATGTACAGTAGCAAGCAACACCTGCTGCCCACCCTGGAAGTCTGAGGCTAAGATACATCCTTTATCCAAGTACTCCTTAGAAGAAGTTTGTGTCTTCAACAGATTCATTTGAACTAACGTCCAGTTTTCTCTAAGATTTTGAAGATGTTCAGATAAATATGGGAACATAGACAGCAGATTTGGCTTAAAATCTCACTGGCACTCAGTGGAGGAAACTCCTGTGGAGGTTGTCAAAGCAGCATTACAGAAAAATGTGTCCATAATTATGACTTCTCTACAGTTATTCTGGCATTTTTAACAGTACAACTTAAATACTTTTCTAGGTTGTGATTGACCCTCTCTGTTTGTTCATTAATTTGTGAATGATAACCCAAGGACTTTAATTCCAATCTTAGCACTTAAGTCTTTCCAAAGTCGCAGAATGTATTGTGGAAATTACGTTGTCTTTGGGAACCCATGCAGCGGGAAACTATCTTGAGTACAGTTGGAGTTTTTTTTTTTCGAGAAGAATAGGTTTGGCAGCCTTGGAAAAAGCAATGAATTATTGTCATGATAGTAGTGTTATCTTCTGATGGAGCTAGGTCTATAATTAACTCCATGGATATTTTTTCCCAATACTTAAAAAGAGTTGGAGTGGGCTGTAACAACTGCCCTGGGCTACCAGAAGGGTGATTTATCTCTATACCATACTTCACAAGCCACGACATATCCTTTATTTATTTTTTTTTTCATTACAAGCCTCCAGAAACTATTCGTGGAAAGTTCATGTGCTTTTAAAGTTCCAAGATGACCTGCCAAAACTGAATCATGTCCCCACAGCAATACTGTTTTGCTGAGGAAATTTCTGGTATGAATTTAAGACCCCTAGTAATATTTTCAAAAGTATTCTGGCCATTTCTTGAATTAACTCAGTTTTTCAACTAATTCAAAAATGATACACTGGCTAGCGAAAAAAAAAAAGTCACACACTCTAATGTTTCATCGGACTGACTTTAGCTTTGATTATGGCACATATAGATTCAATAAGCATATGCAATGCCACAACATTTATTTCAGTCCAGAGTTGCATTTGTTTTTCGGTTTTGATGTACCCATCACCCCAGAGCAGGGTAGATCTGGACTCATCAGACCACAAGACCTTTCCCCATTGCTCCAGAGTCCAATCTTTATGCTCTCTGGCAAACTGAAGCCTTTTATCCGATTAGCCTCACTGATAAGTGGTTTTCTTAAGGGTACATAGTTGTTTAGTCCCAATACCTTGAGTTCTCTCTGTGCCTGTGGAAGTGCTCTTACTATCACTATTAAACATAGCCGTGAGTTCTACTGTTGGTTTTTGATGATTTGATTTCACCAAATGTTTAAGTGATCTCTGATTATGCTCATTTAAGATTCTGCACAGACCACATTTTCTCATTGAAGATGATGTTTCACCACAATTCTTTCGGGTTTTAATAATGCTTTGGACAGTTCTTAACTCAATTTTAGTAGTTTCAGCAATCATCTTAGTTGTTTTCCTTGCTTGATGCCGGCCAATAATTTGACCCTTCTGGTACAGCAAAACATCTTTTCCACAATCACAGGATATGTCTTCCAATATGATTATTTAAGAAATGAGAAGCTACTTACTGCATCAGTTAGGATTAAATAACTTGTTGGCAACTGAAACATATTAATCACTTCAGTATTTATCCAATGGCCAAAAAAAAGCAGACAGAGCTGGAGGTGGCAGAGATAAAGATGTTAAGATTTGCATTGGGTGTGATGAGGATGAATAGGATTAGGAGTGAGTACATAAGAGGGTCAGCTCAAGTTGGACGGTTGGGAGACAAAGTCAGAGAGGCGAGGTTGTGTTGGTTTGGACATGTGCAGAGGAGAGATGCTGGGTATATTGGGAGAAGGATGTTAAAGATAAAGCTGGTAAGAGGAAAAGAGGAAGGCCTAAGAGAAGATTTATGGATGTGTTGAGAGAGGACATGCAGGTGATGGGTGTGACAGAACAAGGTACAGAGGTCAGGAAGGTATGGAAGAAGATGATCCTCTGTGGTGATCCCTAATGGAGAGAAGAAGAAGAAGAAGAAGAAGAAGAAGAAGAAGAAGAAGAAGAAGAAGAAGAAGAAGAAGAAGAAGTTATCCAATGGAAGTTTCTTACCTATTTGCTAATTTAAATCTAGGTAGTTACTTTTTTGACCAGACAGTGTATGTCACAGGTAAAATTCTTTCTGGTCAAACTGTACATTCAGGCTTCATGGTGCTTTCTCTATCATTAGATTGCTGCAATAGAGTACCTGGTTTCTGATTCTTTTCTCCTGTTTGATGGTGAAATGATAAATGAAAAACAATTACAATACAGCGACCTGGAGGCTTGTCTTGCATTTATTCATTTGGCTGTTGTAAGATCCATTTGATGATTATGATTAGTAAAAATAACAAATTGATGTTTAGCTCCTTCTGGCCAGTGATACCATTCCCTGTGTACTAATCTGGTGACTTTTTATTCCTGTTTAATCTGCAACACCCAGACCATCCAAGATCGTGGAAAGCAATTTAATTTGTAACATGTGAACTGTTAGCGTTTATTTTTTGTGCTTTTGGTAAATGAAGTTAAGACCACGACATTCTGACTACTGGGTTATTGCAGGACTTTTTTGAAACATTCAACGGCTTATGTTTAAGAATTTTTCATGCGTTATTATTTACATCTTATTTCCTGCTTCCATCTCATTAAATGTAATTTGCTGTTTCTTGCAGGTACAAACTTAGGAAATTTGCATTTCCCTAATATAGTGTATAATTTGTTATTTCCTAACTAGGTAAGGATTTCTCTTACATAAGTAATGTTAATTTCAAGATTTGAAAAAAATTCTGAGGCTTTCATCAATATACAGTATACTACATTTAGAACAACATGGACTGGAAAACTGCTGAAGCAGTAGCCAAACCATAAGGCATAATACCAAATTCGTTATTCCCTTTTTGATTTGTTTCCTTCTTCAGTGTGAATTAGGTTATATGCAGTATGCAAAGACAGTTCACCTCTTTACTTGATATTACATGGAAGAGATGAATGCAGCAATAGAACATTCATATCCATGTTGCAAGACATCAGCACAAGAATAAGGAAACAGGCATTGTGAAAGTATCTGAAGACTAATTGCAAAACACTCTGTTGTCAGAAGACAGAAGTTTTCCCTTATGACATAAACAGGATGTGCTTTATGTGTGTGTATATATAGGCTCATTCCTTACAGCTTTCTTACAAAAATTAGGCTGGTTTCATTTAGAAATTCTACACGTAACGGTCACAACTGGAACCTACTTATGTACATATATACCGGCCATAGCCTGCAGCTCGGATGAGTTGCGTCCCTCATCGTCACGCCTCCCACGTAATTGAGTGCCTGCCCATATAAGGCTGTCCGTCAGCGGCAATCCAATAGAAACACTCTGCCGCTAAATATTTACCGGTGAAGGACTGTGCTTATGCAAATGAAAATGACATTATCAGGGTGGTGTTTGGCACAAATTCAGCGAGACTGCGAGAGAAACTTTTAAGTGCCGGGTCTTAGCTAACATTAAATAAAGCCATGGACATCGCACGAGATAGCACAAGGACAGCTGAGAACCTTCGATGCATGTACTCCGAGCGGCTCACGTGAACTGACTGTGAACGCAGTACGCATAGAACAAGGAAGAGCTCCAAAGACCGCTGAACAAAAAATGCATTACAAAATTGAGAAGGCAGCAGAAGAATATGAAGCGAGTGACGCATACAAGCATATTCATAAGTGCAGCTACTGCGGAAACAAAGCACGGTGTAAACCGTAAGTTTTAATTAAGTCTATAGACATGCTGGCGTTTGTCATGCCTACGACGAATACGATATTCGCGAGATACAAGTTTAATGAGAAGACACGGGATATAAACGAGACTTTGGATCACTTTGTAACGGAGTTAAAATTGCTGTAATGGAGTTGAACTTGCTGGTGAAGGACTGTGCTTATGCAAACGAATAGGAAAGCAAGGTGTAAAGCTTAACTTTAAATTTAATGAGAAGACGCATTGCCGGGTCTGAGCTAACATCGCACGAGATAGCACAAGCACAGCTGAGAACCTTCGATGCATGTACTCCGAGCAGCCCACGTGAACTGACTGTGAACGCAGTACGCAGACAAAAAGCAAGAGCTCCAAAGAGCGCTGAACAAAAAACGGATTACACAATTGAGAAGGCAGCAAAAGAATATGAAGCGAGTGACACATACAAGCATATTCATAAGTGCAGTTACTACGGAAACAAAGCACACAGTGGAAAAAGTCAATGTCCAGCTAAAGGAAGACAGTGTAAAAAAAACCCGTGCATGTAGTGTGTGATGTCTCAAATAAAGAGGAAGACGAGCTGTTTATTGATGGAGTAAGAAACGAATCGATGAATGAAACCTGTTATCTTTACAACGGTTGACCAACACAGGAATGTAACTTGAACACAACACATCCTCAAAATACAAACCTGATTGAAAGAAATAATGATAATCAAATCCTTGATGACAGCAACACTCATAACAGTCACAAAACAATTACATTGACAATCATGTTACGTTATTTTTAAAATGTTCCCTTTTCTTTTTCATAACTTCTTTAACACACTACTTCTCCGCTGCGAAGCGCGGGTATTTTGCTATATATATATTGTGAACGCTGGCCCCGGCACAGACAGACGGACAGCATCTTTTCAATCCACACACTGTTTATTATGTACACTATTTACAAGTTTGCTCACGTGCACCCTTTGTGCCTTCCTGGCCGCCTCCAGTCCTTCCTCTCGCTCAGTCCACTTCCTCCCGACTTCCACCCATCACTGGAGGGAGGCGGCCCCTTATATAATGCCCCCGGATGAGACCCAGGTGTTTCCGGCATCTGCTCCTTAGCCACGCCCCAGCGTGGCGGAAGTGTCGGCTGCCTTCCTGGCAGCTCTCCGGGCGCCACATAAAGTCTTCCCCCCGGCACTTCCTGGTGTGGCGGAAGTGCCGGGCTCCCGGGATAATTAGGCACTGGGGCGCCGCCTGGCGGTGGCCACGGGTCCCTACAGGGCTGGGCTTCCATGCCCTGTACCCGAGGCCCCCTGCCTAACCAGGACGGACGCCCCCACTCTGTCTGGAGGAGGCACTCGCCCTCCTCTGGTCCTCCAAGGCGTCCTGGCCGGGCTCCAGCCCCAGCCGAGGACCGTACGGGATAGACCGGCATCGGGGCTCCGCATGGCGGTAACCACGGGCCCCTACAGGGTAGGGCTTCCATGCCCTCGACCCGTGGCTCCCAACACAACCAGGACGGACGCCCCCTCGCGGTCTGGAGGAGGCACAAGCCCTCCTCACGTCCTCCAAGGCGTCCTGGCCGGGCTCCAGCCCCGGCCGGCGACCCCACGGGATAAACCGGCATCGGGGCGCCGCCTGGCGGTGACCACGGGCCCCTACAGGGTAGGGCTTCCATGCCCCCGACCCGTGGTCCCCAACAGAACAAGGACAGACGCCCCCTCGCGGTCTGGAGGAGGCACAAGCCCTCCTCTCGTCCTCCTGGGCGTCCTGGCCGGGCTCCAGCCCCGGCTGGGGACCACAATATATATATATATATACTGTATATATAGGGGTGGGTGGTATGACCAAAATTCTATATCACAGTATTTTTCTAAATGATCCCGGTTTCATGGTATTCGACGATATTTTTTTCCCATTCATGAGTGGATGTTAACCACATTTTCCACTGCAATTACTGCAGTAGATTTGCTAAGAATAACCTACTCCACTGTCATGAGCATTGTACATTGTACAAAAAAACATTTTAATATGCACACAAGTATTAATACAAGTTTGCATGGCCCCATAAAGTGATAGTTTTCAAGGGGATGGCACTAATGAAGAGAAGGAATCACATTGCATGACAGATGCAATCAAAATATAGAATGTTTTAATTGAACAAATTTTGCAAAAACGTAAACTATAATGCGGGTGGCGCAGTAGTAGCGCTGCTGCCTCGCAGTTAGGAGACCCGGGTTCACTTCCTGGGTCCTCCCTGCGTGGAGTTTGCATGTTCTCCCCGTGGGTTTCCTCCGGGCACTCCGGTTTCCTCCCACAGTCCAAAGACATGCTGGTTAGGTGGATTGGCGATTCTAAATTGGCCCTAGTGTGTGCTTGGTGTGTGGGTGTGGGTGTGTTTGTGTGTGTGTCCTGCGGTGGGTTGGCACCCTGCCCAGGATTGGTTCCTGCCTTGTGCCCTGTGTTGTCTGGGATTGGCTACAGCAGACCCCCGTGACCCTGTGTTCGGATTCAGTGGGTTAGAAACTGGATGGATAAACTATAATTTTGACAACCTATTGTCAACCATCCAAAGAGGCATTTAGACATTTAGACAGAGGTGCTTGTCAAAAGTTGTATTGCACTGAACATGTCTTAGAAAAGGAATAAATAGTAAATATTTTTTGTAAACCAACTACACTTTCTGTTAATGTTAACAATCTTTGTCCACTGACACGTTAAAGTGACTTTTTAAACAACTTTACAATCATTAAACTGCATAATATTTAAACTAATAAATAAAAACAATAAAATAAATAATAGTGCAACTTACAGTAATAATGCTATTACTTCAAAACTTCAAGCCCAGGTACCTTACACAGTATTCACCAAAATAAAATAAAATAAAACAAGTGCAACTTGGTGATGACATCTTTACCAAATGAACCATCATTTAGGCAAACTGCATTAATATGGACCTTGCTTCAAGCTAAGCTATATACATAAATAATAAAACTGTAACTTGCATTTATAATGCTATTTGTGGTATAGTGGGTCCACGGCTTAAAAAAAAAAAAAAAGTTCTGTTTTTAAATCCAGTTCATCGTGTCCATCTCCATGGGTGTGATTGCACGACCGCGGGGAGTTGATGAGGTGATTGGGTCGAGTCGCACCCAATCATTCTCTACTGCTTCCTCGGCTTACTGCGGCATGTGAATAAGGCACTGCGCCCACGGAGATGTATATTTATGAGCCGGCAGGATAGGGGAAAGCAAAAAAGAAATGATAGAACACAAGGAGGTTAAAGAAGGGAAAAGGTAGTCATGGGAGATGATCCAGACACCAGGGGCCTCATGCATAACGCCATACGTAGAATTCGCACTATAACATGACGTAAGCACAAAAGCCAAAATGTGTTTACACACAGAAAAATCCAGATGCAGGAATCTGTGCGCTCGCCAACTTCCACGCTCTTCTGCTCCATAAATCCAGGTCAGCGTGAAAAGTAACGCATGTGCACGTGCTTGCTGTCCCGCCCCAACTCCTCCCAGAATTACGTCTCTTTGAATATGCAAATCAATATAAATAGCCCTTAAGCTCAGCCTTCTGGGAAAAGGCAATGGCAAAAGCAAGAGGGAAAATATCAGAATTTCAGCGAATACCAAGTGGAGGCAAAGAAAAACATACTATTTGTTGGTTTAAACAGTGGTATAAACAACAAAAGGAAGTCGATTAAGTGACATGGTGTGTAGGAGAAACTCGAAAGCTCAAGTTCACAAAGTTGCACAGTGTGCGAAATAAAAAAGAAGTTGTCACATATCCAAGTTACTGTGAAAAGGCGAGTCGTAGCCCACCATCTGAGTGTCATATGAAAGCTTATTAGGGTACAGAGAAAAAAAAAGGCACACAGTGGGAAAAAAGCACGGAATGACAACTTTAATCTCGAAATTTCCACTTTAATCATGTAGTTTATTTTGTCATTAAAGTAGAACATCATGAACTTCACCTTAAAATTGTTTAATTTGTTAGTTTCTCAAATCTGTTGTTTTGTATTTGATCTTCTGTGTGTGTGAATCACTACGTGCTTACCAGTTTTCTCTTCCTCCGACAGGACACGGAATCCATTACATTCGTGATATTACAGCTCTCTGAATAATCAAAATACTGAGATGTATAAGTGATATCATTTTCATGATTATAGGAGTTAAATCATGTTATTAAACATATGAACACAGTGGCGCAGTGATTGTTCATATCTCAGATGCTTGCTGCGCCGTGCGTGACCTTTGATGAAATACTTTATTGCAGTTAATACTGTCTCCTTCAAACATACTAACCTCCAATGCTTACTTTTCTTTTTTCTTTTTTTTCCCCAATCGCCACACAATCAGCTCTGTAATAGATGTTAAGCCATCTGTAAGCTTAGAATGCCGATTCTTCAAAACGTTTAAGGAACATTGAAATATCTTCGTAGTACGTGTTTAATTATTCTATCCATCCAATGTCACACCAGTCCCAGTAAGAGGCAGGAACAATCTGTGAACGGAACGCCAGCTCCTTGCTAGCACTGCAGCACTGTGTCCTCACATATTTATTAACAATATAGATTATTTATATGAATGAATGAAGTTTTATCCGTATAATATAATAAACATATTTTCGGCATTTCATCTTAAAAATTATATCGTCATAATATGTAAATACGCGCTTTATAAAGTGCCACAGGTGGTGCAATATTATAACTGTAGTGCAAGTTTACCGTGAGGTAATTGTACTTATAAGTACAAACAGTTCTACAAGGAGCAGTGATTGAGTGCGTTTAGAGCTCTTGGGATGAAACTGTTTCTGAACCGCGAGGTCCATACAGGAAAGGCTTTGAAATGTTTGCTGTGTGAAAGCAGTTCAATTGACAGCATGGCTGAGGCAGCGTGTGCTTGATGCTGTATACAGATAATTCTCTTTCCAGTCAGCTGCTGTAGATCTTTGATTCCCCACTCAGATACAGTGATATTAATACTCCGAGTGGTGCAGTGAGAGTAACATGGAAAAAGATGATTCGATGTGGCAACCCCTAAAGGGAGCAGCTGAAAGAGGAAGAAGAAGGTGAGAGCAACAACGCTAAAGCAGCTATTGTATTTAGAATAGTTTGACCATTCTGTGGACTATTATATTGTTACTGGTTAATTTCAAACAGATGCATTAAACTAATAAACAATATGCAGTTACTGTAATTTCAGTGTATTTATAAAGCCGCGTCAGAAAAGAAAGTATAACCACACAGGAACAGTAGCATTGCTTTGATGTTGGGTGCCACCAGTCTGCAAAACCGAGCACAGAACTTGCGTACGACAGGGTATGAGGTACCGTGAAAATGTGCGTGGCCTCACGCCAAGTTTAGGTTTTATACATCGCGATTTGAGCATGGAAGCGTCCTTACGCAACATTTCTGTACATACGCACTGTTTATACATGAGGCCCCAGGAAGGTGAAGGCAGCACGAGCTGCGGCTCCATGAAGGAGCACAGGCTTAGGCGATTTAGGGGCTGGTTCATCCCACTGACTAAGCGTGTAGAGTGGGGCGAACGAAATGTAAGACCTCCCAATGAATCTGAGAAGTGTCTGAGTGAGTGTGAAGGAAGACGGGAGGTATGCCGATCTCGGATGATCTGGCTGCGCAGTGTGGCGGCAGCCAACACAGGAGTTGGCAAAAAGCAGTTCGTGCTGCAAAGGCTCCGCCAGCAACGGCCATAAAGGGTGAGCACTTGGAGACAGAAGGTGGTGTGCTGCAATCGGGCAAGGAGAGAGACTGCATTTTAACCTCTATTTTAACAGATTTATTTATTATGGATTTTATCCCCACGTTTCACTGGTTTTATGGAAGTGCTATTTATTTGGGTACTGTATTGATATGAACACTGCACAATGGACACTTTTAGTTTAACTTTTGACTGTTTTTAACAAAAGCACTTGAGCACTTTCCACCAACCCCTGACTTCAATGAGATTTCTCAGCTCATCTCGGTCATAACTATTGACGGTGTTGGTTCAACAGATTCCAACAGATGTGGGAAGAGGGAATTTGTAGGGGAGTCTGTAGTCTGTATATATATTGTGGGGAACAGCCCAGACACAGACAGGTAGACACAATCTTATAGCACCGCACACATTTATTTACACTAATATTTACCTTTTATGACCACCCAGATGTGCTCCAGGTGCCTCCCGGCAATCTTCCACAGGCACTCCCCAGTGTGGCGGAAGTACCGGCTATGCATCCGGAAGCACTCCAGGTGTCCCTGATCCTCTTCCCCCCAGCACTTCCGGGTGTGTTGGACGTGCTGAGGTCCAGGGCTCTGTAGGAACTGGGGTGCTCCCTGGCGGTGACCACGGGCACCTACAGGGCTGAGCTTCAAAGCTCTGAATCCATGGCCCCCAAAGCCACCAGGGCGGTCACCCCCTCATGGTCTGGAGGAGGCGCAAGCCCTCCTCCGGTCCTCCTGGGCGTCCTGGCTGGGTATCACCCCCAGCCGCGTGCCACAATACATATGTGTGCATACCATCCTGGAGAATGTTATTCCATGCTACTGAATTCTACAACATTGTGTGGACGGTATGACAAAAAAGGTACTGATCTTCCTCTGAGTTAAAAGAGAAAATCCAACACTGATGTCTTCTTGGAAGCAGCTTTTAGCTTACCCTACACTAAAGCAAGGAATCTTTACATTTAAGTCTTCTTGGAAGGAACTTTTAGCTTCCTCTAAAAACAGAAACTGCAAAAAAGCAACATAGGGAGAAGGTGAAATCACTGTTATAATGACAAAAACAAATCATATGCAGAAAGCAATATATAGCGTGTGTCAAAATTAGATTATGGATTTCATGCCCATAGGAAAATTTTAACACTCAAAGGCTGATTTTGATGGCTCATGAGACTTGAAAAATATTCAGTATTAAGTAATTAATTAATTGATTGATTGATTAATTAATATGGAAGAATAATTTTACAGTAGCATAGCATTCATCTTAAAGAAATAGCATAAAGGCTTAATAAATGTCAGAAACCTGTTCAGGCACACTAGGAAACCAGATGAAGGTCAAGTGAACCACAAAAAGTTCACTGAAATATAAGAATTGGTTTATGAAAAATACTAAGATGGTCAAGTAAATAAATAATGGACCAGAAGAAAGGTTGTAGTAATATACAAAATGTACTGAAGGATGACTAAGAATAATCAGCAGATGTCCTATAAACCAGAATGGACAGTTGTTATATGCACAGAAATTTGAAGGGTGGTGGCGCAACTCAATGGTATAAGAAGAACCAGAATATAATATAACATACTTTTATCTATACTAATAAAAGGCAAAGCCCTCACTCACTCACTCACTCACTGACTCACTCACTGACTCATCACTAATTCTCCAACTTCCCGTGTAGGTAGAAGGCTGAAATTTGGCAGGCTTATTCCTTACAGCTTACTTACAAAAGTTGGGCAGGTTTCATTTCGAAATTCTACGCATAAGGGTCATAACTGGAAGCTATTTTTCCCCATATAATGTAATGGAGTCTTGAGTTGGAGATGGTCGTGGGGGGCGGAGTTTCGTGTGACATCATCACGCCTCCTACGTAAGTACGTAGAGAACAAGGAAGAACTCCAAGCCCAAAACGCCATTTCACAATTGAGAAGGCAGAAAAACATTATGAAGCAAATGATGCATATGCGGAAACAAAGCACGGCGTGAACCGTAAGTTTATATTAAATTAAGTTCATAGACAGGCTGCCACTAGCGTTTGTAATTTAGTGCCTGCCCATATAAGGCCGTCCATCAGCGGCAATCCAATACAAACACTGCCGGTAAATGTTCACGGGTGAAGGACTGTGCTTATGCAGAGGAAGATGAGATGGTCAGGGTGGTGTTTGGCACAAACTCATTGAAACTGCGAGAGAAACTTTTAAGTGCCGGGTCTTAGCTGACATTACACGACATGGCACCAGTACAGCTGGGAACCTTCGATGCAAGAACACCAAGCGGCTCACGTGAACTGACGCAATGCGCAGACAAAAAGCAACAGTTCCAAAGAGTGCTGAACAAAAACCGAATTACACAATTGAGAAGGCAGCAAAAAAATATGAAGCGTCTTATACATACAATCATATTCATAAGTGCAGCTACTGCGGAAACAAAGCACACGGTGGAAAAAGTGAATGTCCTGCTAAAGGAAGACCATGAAAAAAAAAAAAAACCCTGTGCATGCAGTTTGTCACATCACAGATAAAAAGGAAGACGAGCTGTTTATTGATGCAGTAAGGAACTAATCGATGAATGAAACCTCTTATCTTTACAACGATTGACAAACACGGAATGTAACTTGAACACATCCTACAAATACGAGCCTGATTGAAAGAAATAATGATAATCAAATCCTTGATGACAGCAACATTCAATAACACTCACAAAACAATTACTGTATATTGACAATCATGTTACGTTATTTTAAAATGTTCCCTTTTCTTTTTCATAACTTCTACTTCTCCACTGCGGTACACGGGTATATATATATATATAAATGTATATATATACCCCGATCTACAATACAAGCCACACGCTGTGGCGCAATTGTAGAGTCTTCGCCTCTAACGCCGAGGTTCGATTCCCGAGAGGGGATGTACTGAGTATGTATCCGTGCTTCCCGATTCATTTTACCTTCACATCTCCTTGGTTTGGGACGTATGAAAAATATTAGGTTAACGCAGAATCATGTTACGTTATTTTTAAAATTTTCCCTTTCTTAGCACAAGCACAGCTGAGAAGCTTCGATGCATGTACTCCATAACGCGTTAAAAAATAACGCATTTAATCACACTTTCAATTCCAAGCAAACGGGAACTTTTGTCAATGCATGATTTCCTGGTACATCCATTACACTGATGCACACATCACAGCTACAAAAATGTTAGTCGGAATAAAGCGCGTTCCTACGACTGATCATTTCGACTTCCCGAGCGAAGCCTTGATAAAAGCATGGTTTTGTGCACACTGAAAAGCAAGCAAAATTAGATGCATTACAGAAAGCGGACTTTGTGGCTCTTACTGGGGATCATTGGACTTCCGTGACCGTTAGTAATTCTAAATACATCTAATTACAAAATGTTCAATGATCACACTGTTTTAGCCTAATGTACAAAATAATTTTGGCTAATGTTACTCAGAGTTTAAAGAGTAAGCTGGTCAAATTACCTTTTATGTTTCTGACTTATTTTTTTAAGAAGAAAACTGCACTTTATGTTGAAATTTTGGTTATTATTATTTAAAGACAATACTATTCTGTACTTAATGTACTTAAAGTACTTAAACTACCACTTTATTTTTAATTCTGCCCAATTTTAACCAGGGATGATATTTTTGTTTCTGTTTTGAATTCAAATGCAGTTTAAAAGCTTTTTTCAGAAATTAAAACAGCTTCAGTTTACAATATTCATGTCCATGTCTATTATTTGATTCTGTCGCCCACTAAAACCGTTTTAAATTAAAAAAAAAAAAACATTTGCAATTTGGGGCAAATTTACGTGTGCGATTACATACGATTAATCAAGATTAATTCTTACACAGCCTCTAATTAATTGGATTAATTTTTTTAATCGAGTCCCACCCTAATATATATATGTAGATATATATATGTAGATTTGTATATATATGTATATATACAGTATATATGTAGATATGTATATGTGTATATACAGTATGTATATATGTGTGTGTGTATATATACAGTATGTGTATATATGTATATGTATATATATGTATATGTGTCTGTGTGTATATATATATATATATATATATATATATATATGTATGTATATATATATATATATATATATATATATATATATGCCAGCAACACTCATGACAATGACAAAACAATTACATTGTCAATCATGTTACGTTATTATTAAAATGTTTCCTTTTCTTTTTACTTCTCCGCTGCCAATCGCAGGTATTTTGCTATATATATATATATAATATAAATAGATAGATATGACAACAACACTCATATCAATGACAAAACAATTACATTAACAATCATCTTACGTTATTTTTAAAATGTTTGCTTTTCATTTTCATAACTTCTTTAACACACTACTTCTCCGCTGCGAAGCGCGGGTATTCTGCTAGTTTTATATAAAATATTTGGGTGTAAACCAATGACCAACCAGAGTAAAATGTATGTATTGATTGACACGGTATGTAAATTCAACCCCCTGCTATCTACCTATGTTCTCTCTTATCAGGCCTGAGGATAGCAAGGCTACAGCTTAGTAAAATGTGAAAAGAGGGAAAGTCTCTGAGTGCTTTCAGATTTTCAACGTTATAATACTGCACTGACTTAACTGCCTGATCTCCTGGCTGCCATTTTTATTTACTCTTACACTGGTGACTAAGTCTACGAGTTACATTACCTGGGTGAAGAGGATGCTCCAATTTTATTAACATGATGACATGGGCTGCATACCCCAAGTGATGTTACAGGTCAAAGCAAAAGAGAATTAAAAGAATTTGTACAGTTAAGAGAAAATATATGTTTATATATGAGTAGAGGTGTCTCCCAAAACCTTTCCATGATAGAAAAAATTGCATATTTTTTCCATTTATTAATTTAATTAATTTATTTTCTCATAGGGAAAGTATTATAATTGTCCAAAGATTCAATGTCGAGATTTTGATTAGACCCCCCCCTGACTTTCTTGTATACAAAGTATTGGGAAAGTATTGGAATCCTCCAAAAATTCCATTTCGAGATTTTGATGATATTTTAGACCTCCCTGAGTCTGAAAATACCATTTTTGGAATTATGTTTGTGTGTGTGTGTGCGTGTGTGTGTGTAAACACGATAGCTTGAGTACGCTTTCACTCTGGTCAACCAAATTTGGCATCTTTTTGGGCTATTTCCATCAACTGGAAATGATACTTTACATTTTATTCATGCAGCTGCAGAGATTTATTTAACTTTACTTTTATAATAATTGTTCTATATACAGTATTATAAATTTGATTTGATTTGTTGTTAATGGTCCTTTAATATACACAATATAAATGATAAATCATTGTCTTGCTGTTTACTCCTCAAATATCCATCCCCATATCTGAGTATATGAGAAGGTCTAGGGGAGACCACTCCCGATTTATTTTCTTTGTAATTGTATTTATTTCTTAAACTTTATGTAAATTTTAGCTACACATTCTGAGTAAAAATAAACTGTCCACAGTAAATAGGTTGCTGCTTTACTGGTGTGATAAGTGACAAGTGGGCAAGTGAGTGAGCCACCACACAAGGCAGATGGACACATATAACAAAGAAGGTTTTCGTTGTTGTGGATTTCTTCTTGTGACTCTACATTGCGTTCTCTCTAAAATAAATTCACCCCTTTTTGATATATCATGAACTTCTTACCTTTTTTCTGATTCTGCAGATATACGAGTAATGATCCAGCTCCACAATGGCTGAGCCTCCTTTAGCTGTATAACCTTCACACATCGCAGCACGCAGTGTTTTTCCCAGTCACATCAAGTCACTCTCACACAGTGAGATTTTGTGTAATTAATATGAAGAGCTTGAATTTCTGGAATGAGTCCAAAGACAACAGTAAGACAGTTCACCCTGTGAAGCCAGCAGGATTAACAGGGACATAAAGTAAATGAAAATAGTTATTCAAAAAATGAAATCATCTTGCAGTATAATGTTTACAACAAGTTGGCCATGATGAGTGAGTGTGGGTGGACTGGCACTGTCCAGGGTGGGTGTGTTTCCTGTTACTGGGAGTCATTTGTGCTCTCTGAAGTTCCATAATGGTCAAAGTGGGATGAGAAAATGGACAGAAAGACTGAGCCACATACTAAAGATTGGAGTTGAAAACTCAAATCCCACTGCTGGCTGCTTGTGTGATTCTGGGTATAATTCTTAGCTCTTCTACACACAAATTCTATGATGGTTTATCTCAGGAGGCATAAACTGCTTGAGAAAGTAAAGATATACAACACCTTTTACTCTGAGGGGTATAGTAGAAAGCCAATGACATTTCAGAAAAAGTCGTCTCTAACATGTGACTGAGTTTAAAGTGACTAGGAGAAGACAAAAGGGGGTACACAATGTTTTACTCATGAGAGTATAAGAATGATCACATTTAGAGGCCAAGGAGGATTTTGGGTTTTCTTAAGATGCCTGCTCTGAGAGTTTTGCATATAACAGGACATTAAATCATTCTCAAACTGGCAATTACATGGTCGTCTCAATGGGGCCTGATAAGGACCTTTGCAGTCAGCCTGCCTTATCCACAGGTTTGGCATTCATTTTGACCAGCCGTGGTATGAAATTATTTTTAAAAAATCCAGAATAATCTCAAAAAAGAACATTTAAAATTTCCACATGATGTGCTTCCCGCTAATTATGCACAAGAAATAACATGCGCAGGTAGACCCTGCTGAGGCACAGAACACCCAAGATCAGGTAATCCTCAATTCTGCTGTTTCTGCCCTTGTGTTTGCTTCATGCGTGTAATTGTCATTGCACTTGTACATAAGTCCGGAGCATTCATGGTTTTTGCACATCCACAGAGGATCCTGTAACCATATACCACTTGTCAGAGGGGCACATGCAGATGAATTTCCAGTGCTACAGGATGACGTCCTTCTACTCCTTTCCAGGGACAGTGCTGCCATGTCACATTCACAACGAAGTACCAGTGGTGCCCAGAAATGGACAACTCAGGGCATAGCTCACAGAAAGATCAGAGTGCCTGGCACTAATCTGTTTGGATGATGTGACAATACATGGCGCTTAACTCGACACAGACAGCCACCGGAGGCACACTGATCAAAGCACAGGCTTTTATTTTACAGTTCACACAGTACAATGCACCATAAACAACTCACAATCCTTTTTTTCTTCTTTATTCTTTTCCTTTTCCTTTTATCTTCACCTCTGCTGCCTCCACTCCTCTCCCATAAGCTCTGTCCTCTTTCTCCCGACTCCGGCTCCCTGAATGAAGTGAGGTGGCCCCTTTAATAATGCACCTGGATGTGCTCCAGGTGCTCCCTGATGACCTTCCTGCAGCACTTCCTGGTGTGGTGGAAGTGCTGCAGTTCATGGCTCTGGAACCATCCAGGCACCCCCAGGCGATGGCCACGGACCCCCACAGGGTTGAGCTTCCAAGTTCTGTGGCCCCCATGTAATCCAGGACGCTGCCCTCTTGCATCCCGGGGAAGGAACTGCCTCTCTCCCGGTCCTTTGCTTCTCCAGGCATTCCTGGTGGGGTAAGGACCCCGGTCGTCTGTCACAATGGATAAAGGAGCACAGCAGATGATATTCCATGTGAAATATAGTGCTGAATCAAGATGGCGAATGCAGTGTACCACAGGGTCAAACAGGACGCTGTGTTCTCCGGAGTCTTCCATAATTTTAGTGTGAGTCTTGATCAGTGATCCCACACTATGATGGAACTCAGAATTGGTAGAAACAGGCAAGCTTTTCCCTTTGTAGCTGCTGATGAGTAAGGCAGGATCAAGCATGGGTCAAATACGTGCCGCAAGAAAGAAAGTTTGTTTTAAAAAGTTTAGTGAAAAATTCAAAGCAAACAGTCCACACAAGAATAAAGAAAAAAGGTTGTTACACATGTTTGGAAATTGGAAAAAATGTCTCTTCTCTAAACTTAGCTTTTCTTGTCAAACTTCAGTTGTTTCTATACTTAAAGATGCTTTACTTAGCCTTCAGTATGCTCTAAACGCACAGCACTACACATTCAATAGCACTTGTTGTGTTGCATACTATTGGGCATATAAGGCACAGTTTAAAACCATGTGCCCACCATGCTTTATACACGGTAAGGCAGGTCACTAACTGAGACTGATCTATAGTCAGAGAGACAAGAAATGGAATATACCAATTCAGTTCAGCTTGTGGGGGTTATAAGAACCTCCCATAGACTATGTACTAATATATAGGCAAACATTTAACATTACTTAAATAACTAGGAAATGGTTCTTACACCCTTATATGGTTTTTTGGGGACCTGGCACATGACACTGGGCAAAAGATTGTTTTCCTATTGCTGTGTACATTTCCCTTAATTTGCTTTTCCTTCTTTATACTGTACATACCCTTAATTGTTCACCTTTTAAATTTTCTTTGACTATGTTGGCCCTTGAATAGATGGTGTGGGGCTACATTTTCACCCCAGTTCAAGTGATAGTACAATGGTTAGCAATCCTCGATCACATTTCCGGTGACACTCTACCATGCATGGCGTTCTTTCTTTATTTTTGCCTGCGTTTCTTCCATATATTCCATTTTTTGGTTAATCATTTACTTTAATCTAGTCCAGTAGGTGTGCACACATGGTCACTATTTTACACTGGCCTTCCATCTAGTGCCGGATCCTGCATTTCAACCGATACTATTAATTTAAGCTTTAATGATGTTGTGGCCAACAAATGCGTTAAGAAGATGAATATGCTGTGAGTCTGAGTTTTTTTAATCCCTGATTTAATTGTTGCTGCCATTTTGTGTTTTTTACTGTGATTATTTTTAACAGTTTGTCACCGTTTTGTTGTTTCAAGTGTTCCTAAGCCACCGCAGCTGTGCAGTTGTTAGCAATGCCACCTTGTTGCAGCCCAGTTAATATTGGGCCTTTCAATTCATGAAGTCATCACAGAACTGCTATATATGATTGGATACATACAAAAAAGTGCTGAAGTGTTTTTAATTATTCTAAAAAGGAGTCAGGATTGCGCATGTCTTTTTGACAATGACATTTTGGGAATGTTTTAGGTATTTTTGACCTTCTGCTTTGGATCCCTGCTTGTTTATTGGCTTTCATTTTTATTCCTGGTCCAGGAAATTTCAAAATATATCTGCCTTTAAGGAATGCTGTTTTCCAGTGCTGGCAGCACAGGATGGAAGTTACAAATTATTGTGTTATCTTTCAGTGGGGACTAATAAGCCATAAACAGTAAAATCCAAGCAGCTAAAGTGTGAAACAAGTGGCTAACATAACTTCCCCTCATGACTAAAGCCCTTGTCACACTGCACAGCAATTTTCAGATAATCTTACAATTTCTGGGCTGGTAGAATTAGAAGGGTATGTTGGTTATGAATTCAGTTGATGTGTTTATTGCTCTCTCCTTCTTATTCTGATGTGTTTATATATTAAACCATTTTCTGAACTGAATTATCCATATTTAATGTTCATTTTATAATAACTTTTATGTCTTGAATGCCAAAGTTAAACATATCTCATCTTCTTTGGGAGGATCCTTCATTGGTCACCACTGAGCCAGGGTCTGTGTTGGAACCTCCGTGCTGGCAGCAGTGTCTGCTACACTTGACAGACTTCATATGTGTTAACAAGTCATTTTTAAAGTTCTTTGCCTTTTCTCGACACTCGTAGAAAGTTGTATAAGGTGATCTTAGGACTGCTGAGTTAACTGTGTGACCCTGAGGGAGCCTTTAAGCAATGCAGGGCTCCATTTGTAGAGAACGTGAACTAGTGAAGCACTGAACCACTGAATAAACCAGAGAAAGGCATCACAAAAAATGGAAGCTTATCATTGTTGTCACCTCACGGTGAAAGTCTGATACATGGCTGGGCTCAGTTCTTTATAAATTAAGCTCTCTCGCCTTCCAGTGCCCTCCCAAGTGTCTGTCCACATGTGGTCAGGTTGAATACCATCCCTGAACCGCTCTGTTATGTATGTGTATTTCCAATGATGGACTACTCCCACCTGACTTCGATGAATTCTTGTGAATGTAATTCAATGAGTATGAAAATCAAGGAATTGATATACAAAACATAACCACTTAGGTCATTGTCTAAACCTTTCCCCTCTCTCACCCACACAGCATAAGTCAAAATCCTGTCCACTTGTTACTGTATATATGGCTGTGCCTTGTGTATCTCTGCATGGAGCCTGATGGCCCCCACTAGTGAATAAGTGGTACAGTTGCTCGTGGCTTGGAAACATCTGTCTGCATGCAATCCACCTACACAAAACCCAACCCCTCTGCTGGACAGACCCACCCGGCTGGCTGACTCGGATCAGAGGCAGCAGCCCACGAGTGGCTTCTCCAGCACTGTGTAAACTTTCTGCCTGCCAGACATCTGCTCTCAATCCTTTCTTGGATTTACATGTGTGTTTACGCAGCTTTTACTAGGATTTGATCACAAACATAATTCTGCAGCAGGATGTGGAATTCCTTCAATTGGTAAGCTGGGGAATTAGAAGGGCATGAATGTGGGGCTCTAGAGTTGCATAGCTGTGTTTTAAGCTGATGGCATTAAACATTTTGGCTTTCTGCCTGTCACCCACCAAAAGGCTGGAGAATCTGTAATGAGCATTGATGCAGTGAGGGACCCTCAGTAATTTCATAACCTGCCTGGACTGAAAATATCATTGCAATTGGATTACAGAATGCCTGTTAAGCTCTTTGTAAAGATACCATATCAAATAAAATTAGTTAGGATGTCCAATTTTTTCATACATTTCTACCTTTCTAAGGAGAAGTTGAACTCTTGAGTAATCTTATCAGGGCAAGGAGAGGGGTGTGGGTGTCACATTTAATAAATAAAGCACTCAGATGCCAAACTAAGAGAGAAACTGACACAGGAGAAAGAGAAGGCAGTTGCAGAGAAGGACAAAGGTTTAACATAAAGTAAAAGGACCATCACAGCTCACACTGCACTAAAGTACTCCTCAGAATTGGAATTATCGAAGAGAAAAAGGCATATGAAGGTGTCAGAACTATAGTATGGGATATTGGACTGAAAACCACAACAATGCTGGCTCATTATCCTTCACTGGTTCACTTTGCGGCTCTGAGCATGCTGCCTAACCTGCTATTGAAGCAGTTCTATAACAAGCAGTTATGTGAACAACAGTTCACACAAGCCATGGCAGCAGTATACTGTCCCTTTATTGCCTTTATCTCTTTTACCCCAGAACGGAGGAAGAAAATCTGGATGGACACTGACGTCACTTCTGCCATAGCGTTGAAAGCCTCAACTCTTCCAGTTGTTCCTCTATTTAGGAAGAATACTATCTGGATCCTGCTTCTGAAGAGGTCAGATTCTCCGTAGTGGAAGCCTACTATGAAACAAGTTATTAGCACATGGAGTGACAGTCCTTTTATTTGTTTTCTTTCATTCTTTAAAGGGAAACAGCCTCACCTTAAACAGGTTTACCGACCTGATACCCCAGATCTTTGACTGTGTCAACACTCTGTAATTGCAACACACACTTTTATTACATACTGTATCTGGTGTTTCTCCCTTTTTCCCCCTTTTTGCTTTTGTTTTTATTCATCAGATACTCAGTAGATCCATGGCTTCTGGAACAAATTCAAACACTGTTATATTTTGTGTAGCCACATAAGGGACCTTACAAAGCAAACAATACAAGAGTACCACTCAACACAAGATAAAATAGTGGAATACAACACAATGTTTCCAGACCTGCTCAGGAGGGGCATATCCCATATTGTAGGGTCCACTTACACATCCACCCACATGGGATGCCTTTGGGGAAGTGGGAGGAAAAACCCGAGTCTCCAGAAGAAAGTCCACACTCAAAGGTGGCTCTACCATCAGGATGTTATGGGTGTGCGCCCTGGGGCCTGTGAAGGTAGGGGGCCTTTTCACTCACCCACTCCCCTCGGCATGTTGAAATAATCTAGTGAACGAGGGGGATGTGCCCTCTTTTAATTTTGTTGGTCAAATGGTGCCAGGAAGAGATGGAGCTTGGATAAAGTGGAAGTAACATCATGCAGTTTTGGAGGACGGTAATGGATATGTTAATGCAAAGCAGGTGCAACATCTAGTTAACTTCCCTTCTGCGCCCCTTCAAACTGGTTCCTGTAAGGCACTCGCAAGACTTGTATATGTGACAACAGTGCCTTTACAAGGTAAAGTGGAATACAATACAAAGCCAGAAAAGGTTATAAAACATTGATCCATCTATTTTCAATCCCACTTTGTGTACCTCATGGTCACAGGGGAAAGAGTTCCATTCCAGCAGTATTGGGAGTGAGACTTTCTTGTCATACAATATTGAATTTCACTGATTTTAAGTTGGCTTTTTTGATGCTGATCAACAGAAAAAGAGTCTTTAATGTCAAAGTGAAAACAGATCTCTGCAAGGTGGTGTACATTAATCTATATATATAAAGGAGAGTTGGGATCCGAGAGACTGTGTTTGTGTGTTTGTGGAGGGATGGAGAGTTAAGGCAGGTGGGGGAGTCATATGATCATCACCCCTCCCATTCACGTCATTTCATTCACTTCATTTCGCTCCGAGCTGACGCGGCCTTGCCGTTCTTTTTCCTTAGTGTTTAGTCCTCTCTCCTTTACTAATTGACTGTTTACTAGACGCGGTACTTACTGAATAGTATTTTTTCCTTTAGTGTTTCTACTTAGTGTTTCTTAGTGTTTAGTAGACGCGGTGTGCTAGTGTTCCCGGCGGTATTGTGGTTTACTGTTACTTTCTACTTCGTTTTTGTACTTTACTGTTTAGTAGACTTTTACTTTATCTCATTTACTGTTGTTTCCGGTGGTGTTGCCATTTTTCCCATTTCTATTTTTTATGAAGCATGTTCACGAAGTAGTCATAGGGAAAATGTATATATTTTGGCTCCAGGAGGACAAACCAAAAATGTTGTATATAAAGAAGCTCTATAACTCCCATGTAGGTACATAATTATTCCAAGTACAGTGACTACAGCAAAGCGCACCAGGTCTGCTAGTTACAAATATAATACACAAAATAATCGATCGTGTATGTATTCAACACCAGTTGGGTGGGTCAGAGTATAGTGAAGTGGCCCTTTGGCAACCATGACAGCCTTGTGTTTGTGCGTACAGGTCTCTATATCAGCTATACATATCTGGACATTTCCATTTTCCCACTCCAAGATATTAATATTGTTGTTTTGAAGCCATTCCTGTGTAGCTTTGACTTTATGCTTGGGAAACAAATCTTCTCCCAAGCCACAGGTTTCTTGCTGACTGCACCAGGTTTTCCTCCAAGGGGTTCCCTGTGGTTTGATGCATTCATTTTCCCCAATACCCTCACAAGTTTTACAGGGTGTGCAACAGAGAAGCATCTCCACATCATGATGTTGCCACCAATATGCTTTGCAGTAAAGATGGTGTGTGGTGATAATGTACAGTGCTTGACTTATGCTAGAACATGGCGGCGTTTAGTCTGATGGCCAAAAAAGCTCAATATGTCGGATTCATTTTCAAGTCTCTAATGATAAGTCAGATACTATGGAACTTCTCATTTCAGCCTTCCTACTTTGCAAAGTAGTCAAGAGTGATCTCATGTCCACAGACCAGTCTGAAATTCATCCCTTCATGTCTCTATTCCTAAGTGATTGGGCAAAGGCAGTATGCCTCACACCAGTGATTCTTCAAGGTTACACTGACGCTAAGTGGCTGAGCTAGGATTTTAACCCATCTTGTTGCATTTCATGTTTATTTTTTATTAAGCACTGTAATATAGAACCTCTTTAACTGGCACTGAGGACATAATGACATTTTAATATTCCTCCTCGCAATGGCTGTTAATTAGGCTGTTAGAATTCAGTTAATGATTTGCATCTACACTACCTTCGCTTCACCTCATTTATCAGAGTCTCCTGGAGTTGACACAGAGAGATATATCTTAATCAAGATAAGGCAGGGCTGCCATTACACTCACATTCTGCTTCAGTCCACATAATGATCTCTGTTTGTTGCTCACAAAGCTGTCCATCCAAGGGGGCAAGTGATTCAAAGGCCTGCAAATTGTGTGTCCACTCTTCTGTATCTTTAGGTGTTAGACTGATGAGACACTGCAGAACTGTCCAACTGACAGAAAATTCTCTTTTATCACTTTGTCTGCCACCATGACAGCATGCTAGACTGGTCATCCCAGTGGCACTTTAATGCCATTGAGGTGGAAATTTGTTTCATGTAATGCTTTTCTTAGTGAAATTATTAATATGTTAAAACAGACAGATACACCTTAAATGTTCAATAGTGTATTGACAACAATACGGCTTCAAATTGACAACATATTCCAAGTCAAAAAAAAAATGGTCGTAACATAAAGTTACACATGGCAGTCAGGGGGTCCCATGACGAGCTCGACTGAGGTAAGCACTAATACTCTGCGGCGAGAGGAGGCGCTGTCGGTAGTGGTATACTCTCCTTTCTCCATAGCCAGAGAAGATGTCCGGTAAGGGCACTCCCACTCCCAGAAATTCCCAATCTTTCTGGTCCATCCACCATATAAAATGGCAGCCCATTAAGTTGGTGCCTGATTACCGACCAGGACATGAGTCTGTAAAGAACTACAGAATGAGGGAAACAACAGAATCGCCAAAAGCACTCTTGGCTGATTTTGCTATTAGTGTGTTTTTAGTTGTGCATTGGTACCCATTTGTTTAATTTTTTGTGACAACTAAACAGGATTACTAAGTTTGGTACCCCAACATTTTCTCCGTCTCCCGACTGCTTCCTTGCCTCTGGTCACACAAGATAAAGTAACTCCCGCTTACATTAAGAAAATTGAAACTGCAAAATTTTGAAAAACTATTAATGATATTTAAATGACAGAAAACATTACTTTCTTTAGTTTGTTTGTCTGCTTTGTGTAATTGTGGCAAAATAAGCTCTTTCTTAGGAAATGTACAGAGTGACACAGAAAAATGGGAACTTTTGAAATGTTGAGATGTTGCAATCTTTTGTTGCACCTGCATTGAACAATTTTCCACAACTTCACGAAACCTGGTTTCAACAGGATGGTGTGACATCGCACACTGCAAGGCAATCAATGGCAGCTGTGCGAGAATTGTGTCATCTCAAGATTCGGTGACATTCCCTGGCTTTCAAGATCACCGGATTTGTCCGTTTGTGATTTTTTTCTTGTGGGGCTACCTTAAGAGTCGGGTCTACATGACTCAGCCAAGGACACTGAGTGAATTGAAACAAAGAATTCAAGACGAAATTCGTGGTATCCCAGCTGAGATGTTGCAGCGATCAATGGGGAACCTCAACAGCAGATTGGAAGAATGCATACGTACAGGAGGACACCATCTACAGGACGTAATTTTCAGACATTGATAATTTGGATTACTGTCTCTTAAAGGGCAAGTTGTAGTAGTTTAATAGCTGTCAATAAAATTTTGTTGTTGGATTTCTTCTATTTTTACTGAGTTTTTGCAAAAGTTCCCGTTTTTCTGTGTCACCCTGGATAAATGGTGTGGCATTCCGATGCATTCGGGAATTGTGTTAAATGTTTGTCAAGCTTTTTAAAATTTTTCTTTACTTAAACAATGAGACAGCTACATTATTTGTACTGATTAAATATTTTGTCTTGTGATGTGAGTGATTTGTAGTAAAGTCTCTCAGACTGCCGCACCACTGTTTTCACAGGCAGCTCATTCAAACATAAGCCGCATGTTGATTGTTGAAAATTACACATGAAGCAAATGCATTGTTTTTCAAAAATTACAGAATGAATGTTAAAAATTGCTTATCACCACTACTGCAACTTTTATTGGAGAAAAGGCTGGAAAAGTCTCTGCCTCCCAAACCATTATCCCTGAATGGAGACAGGATGTGGCTAACAAATGGTAAGAATTGTAGAGGGGCAAGAAATGATTCTAGGCAAGACTACAAATAATTTGGCTGCCAACTGGGTAAAACTCCACCGAAACTACAGAAAGTTAATATAAATCTTTAACAGAAAGAAGTGTATGGTGGTACATTAAGGATCGGCAAGTTGTCACTGTGTGGATAACCCTGTGGCATCTGTGTGACCTTCCTGTTGGCTCGTCAGGTCTGAACTGAGTTGCCATCTCTTAGGAGCATCCCTTCTCTATAACGGTTGGAGTGGAAGTGGCGGAGCTTCTTTGGCTCCATTGCCCTCAAGGGTCGGTTTCTTGAGGCTGTCAGGGAAACAAGACTGTTAGCTGCAGCGCCCCCTGTCATACTGGGGTGGTACCACCTTTGGTGAGCCCAAAAGGTGATCCTCTGATGTGTATGTGCAACATAGTATTAGCCATGATGGAGGCACCGAGCAGAGTCAGGGATACTAGTACTTTTAGAAAGTTTGTTCATGATGGGTAATGGGCACAGAGTCTTAAAGAAATTATACTGAACATGGAAGGAGCTCTCTGCTTTGCCACGTGTGTATACACTGTGTTGTTTATGCTTCTTACATTGCATTTACCGTATATACTCACGTTGAAGTTCTCCCGTGGATAAGTCGGGGCTTGATTTTACCGTATAATTTCTGGTATTTTATAATATCGGTCATATAAGTAAAATGCAGAAAACTCACACTATTGGTCCAAGAGATTATGATGAGCTAATGCCCAGCTGAGAGGGTAACCATGAAGCACACTGTCTCTTTTTTCTACGTATTGTTCCTACGTGACCACACGGTAATACCTAAACTATTCCGGAGCAACATTGGCACTGTTTCATTTTTGTATTTCACACCCTCATACACCTTTAACGTAAGAACATCCCTTATCTGCAATGAAGCATTTGATCAGAAGAAAATAAGAGGGTGGTTTTAAAATAAAAGTCATTGAAGTTGCAAAAGAAATTGGTAACTGCGCTGCTGCAACAAAATTCAATGTGTCAGAGAAACTGATGTGAGATTGGAGGAGGCAAGAAAACGTTAAAAAAAATTAAGGGTCACATTTTTGAACGGGCATATAAGTCGGGGTCTGATTTTATGATTGATTTTTCGTGTTTCAAGACCTGACTTATACGTGAGTATATACGGTACATGTTTTGTCTGCCTGGAGATGCTCTGTTCTGGTGTTAAGTGCATAATGTTTATAGGGCATAGCATTCAATTATTCAAATATTTGACTCAAGTAGAATTGGAACAATCTGAGCTTGAAATGGTTGTTAGAAAGGCGTCCTTTGATCATAAGGTCACCGAAACACATCCAACTGTGTCTTTTCGCCTTGTTTTCCTCTTTTGATTTTCCGATGTACTCTGTATATGCTCAGTAAATGCTGTCAGGGCTGATCTGTCTGTTATTCCTGGACCAATATTGAAGTTGCTGTTCATTCACTTTTAACCAGTCCACTTAAAAGTTAGCCCCTGACATCATAAAAGAGGCACTGAGTGTTCAGGTGACGTGAGGGGGCACTTTGATTTCACGTTTTTTTTTTTTAGTGTATTTAACAAAAATGTTCTACATAGGAATTTAAAGGATAACTAATTCCTTATGTGCAAACTTTGAAATTGTTGCTCATGAAGAAGGAAGGAAGGGTCTTTTTCTTGTACAAAGGGATGATTTTGAATTCTTTTTAATGGACTTCTTGATTTTGAGTTTAAAGGTGACTGGTTGAAGATTAATGATTTTTTCGAGTATTTCATTGTTGTTCCAGGAGCAGCACTGGATAAAACATCCTGTTAGAACATACAACAGATGATTTAATTCTTCACTTTGTCACACACGTGTGCATGGGAGGCAGCTAAAGAGCTTGAATGAGGCTAATTCTAAGCCAGGCAGGGATGTAGCAGAGTTCACTGACTCTTTTTCTTGATTTTCTACAGACCTTTCACGGGAAATCCTGCCTGGTGCTGATAACGTCAAATCTGCATCCGACCCTTTTGACATCACTTCCGGGTATGAGCCTATGGATGAAGACCCTTCCAGGTCCAGCCTCTCTGATGTCATTTCCGGGCCCGAGCCTATGGATGAAGACCCTTCCAGTTCCAACCCCCCGATGTCATTTCCTATATTGGCCTTTAAAAGCCATCACCTTTCCCCATATGCCTTCAGTTCTATTTTGAACTCTGAATTGTGCACATTAGTGCTATCATTTTTTCAATTTTGCAGCCAGGAAACAGTATACGGGTGGCTGCCGCAAACCTTGCTATGGCTCTTGGTCGTGTTTGTGATAACGTATTATTAAAGAAAAATGATATCTCTTGCCCCATGTGAAAAAGTAATTGCCCCTTAGATGTTTAACAGCAATAACTGCAAGCAGATGTTTCCTGTAGCTGTTGCTCTTTTCAGTATTGCTTGAACTCAGTGCTTTTTTGGTGTTTTCAATTAGAAAAGTCTAATTTTGGGTCCTGATAGAGTGTTTCCTTGGAGGTTAGGTCTAAGCTTTGATAAAGGAAATCTAAAACTCTAAAATTGCTCTTCTTTGGCCATTCCGTTGGATGTTAAACTGTGTAAACTTGCTGCAATAGTACAGTTGCACTTCCACTTGCTGATTGAAGGCCTGATGTAGAGCAGATTGCTTCTTCTGGACGTAAAGTCCAGGACATGATGCAACATAGCGTCTCTAAGATATAACTTCACTGCCATTACACGTGATGGCTGCTGTGATGTTTGCACAATGGAATGCACTGCTAACTTTTCACACTTTTAACCACACGCTTTATTAGTTTAAATACTTCACTTTTAACTTATGTGCTCATTGAACATTGCTGAAGACCTCTCGAGGATTATCCAGGTGTATAAAGCCAGTTTTAGGTAACTGCCTATCCTGGAGAATAATATCTTCAGTTTTTGAAACTACACATGGCTTATATTAAGCTATTTTTTTTTTTTTTAATTTTGCTTAAATGAACCATGATGAACTATAAAGGAACTAATTTACAAAGGAGTTTCCAGGACCCGCAAGGTAATTTAACTAACTAATGTACTGAGGCAATCTACATTGAAAGCATCCTCTGTTGTGGACTAATAATTTATGGTCCATACACATTTGCACATTCTTTCCATACCAGTAATTATTAACTTTAATGCATCTGTTTTGTTATCCAATTTATGGTCATTTTAGTCTAAAATAGTCAGTCAGTTTAGAAGTCAATGGTTAACGAAAAGGAAGATAGTAAGAGACTGCACAGATACACACAGGATTAAAGCTTTGGGCAGAGCCATCGATCACCAGGATAGCTAGCCAATCATATCTGTGTAATGTCACATGTCACAGAATCCCACCTGTGGTTTTACAAACTAAAAGGCTCATATGAGGGATTAAACAATGGAAAGTCAGAAAGAAAGAGAGATGCCATTATATCTGCACATTGAAGAGCGCAATACATGCATCACACCGATTGCTGAATCAAAAAGCCACCCAGAACAACAGCCACCATTGACACTGCTGATTTTTAGCAACCTTTTCTAAGACTATGTATTGCAGAAGAAGCCTGGACACAGACAGACACACAAACCAACAATGTCCCAGAAACACACACATTTATTTTCTTCGCTGCCTTTTCCAGCTCACAATACACAAACGACCAATATAGCTCAGTCCTTCCTTTCCTTCTCTCTTTTCTTCTCTGCCGCCTCCACTCTTCTCTCGCAAGCTCTGTCTTCTGCCTCTCGACTCTGGCTCTCTGAATGGAGTGAGGAGGCCTCTTTTATACTGCACCCGGAAGTGCTCCAGGTGCTCCGTGATCATCTTCTGGGAGCACTTCTGGGTGTGGTGGAAGTGCTGCAGACCCAGGCCATGGGCCCCAGCAGGTGAAGCTTCTAAGTTTCAAGCCCATGGCTCCGATACAAACCAGGGGGGCTGCCCTCTCGCAACCCGGGGGAGGTACTGCTGTTGACATGTCCTCTCCCCCAGTCTTCTTCTCAGAAGGGCGTCCCAACCAGACAAGGACCCTGGTCGTCTGTCACTGTATGTAAATTGAGACTTTTGATATCTGTTATCTTTTCTATTACACTTTCTTCTTTTGGTATTATTATATTCTAATAAATACCACATTACTTTAACATTTTGTATACTTTGCTTTTATATCTAGAGTGACTGAAGTCATAAAGTAAATATAGTCAGCCCACCTTATCCGCATGCTTGGCATCCACGGATGTTCAGTTTAAAAATCCAGAATATTCTTGAAAAATAATGCTCAATCAACCCTCAGTCCTGCTATGTCAGCCTTTGTGTTCGCTTTGTCCATGCAATCATCTTTATGCTTTTATATAAGTCCTGAGCATCTACGGTTTTTGCACATCTACGGGAGGTCCTGGAACCCTATACCTGGTATATAAGGTGGGTGGACCTGAATTAGGGCACCTTGTGCATGGAGGATTGCCATTAGCTCTGACTGGAAGGGTTTATCAAGGCTGAGAGGTTGCGCCTCAGTAAGAAAAACGAGTGTAGTAGGTTGGTAAATGGCATATAACGAAAAAGTGTATAAGCTTTCATGTGTCTTGAGGGTCACCTGCACACTGTTAGTGCCAGAGATAGAGTCCCTATGTGATGTTCTGGGGGGTGACAGTCATTGTAGGCATCACTCATACATACCTATATGGCTGGGAACCTAAGTGAATATTGCAAAATTACTAGGGAAAAAAAACTAGGAAAAGAAAATCCAAGCACATCCATCTCCAGTTCTGATGTCACTAAACTGGTTACCTGTGCCATTTAAAATTGACTTTAAAATACTACTTATGGTTTACAAAGATTTAAAAAATCTGCTCCATCCTATATTTCAGAATGTCTTTCACATTACACTCCAAATCGCAACCGTAGATCTTCAAATGAGTGTCTGCTTAGAATTCCAAGAGCTAAACTTAAAAGAAGTGGTGAGGCGGCCTTCTGCTGTTATGCACCTAAAATCTGGAATAGCCTGCCAATAGGAATTCGCCAGACTGATATGGTGGAGCACTTTAAAAAAACTGCTGAAAACACATTACTTTAACATGGCTTTCTCATAGCTTCATCTTAGTTTAATCCTAATGCTCTGCATATTCAATGAATTATTATTATTCATGGTATTCAAAATCCACACTAACCACTACTGCTGTTCTTTTTCCGGACCACCTGATCAAAGCACCGTGCTGTCCTGACATTGATGGATTGAAGGCCAGAGGTCCACATGATCATCATCATCTAATTCTTCCACAGTTCTGTAAACCATGAGGACTGACTGAGATCATTTATGTTCGGTAGAATGCCCAGCAGGGGCTCGGTGGTCTCGTGGCCTAGGATCCCCTACAGATTTTGTTTTTTATCTCCAGCCCTCTGGCGTTTTTTTTAGTTTTATTTCTCCTCCTGTCCATCTTACTTTATTCTTTGTTAATTAGTATTGCCTAATTTTAATATTTTTTCGTTCTTCATCTTGTAAAGCACTTTGAGCTACCTCATTAGTATGAAAATGTGCTATAGAAATAAATGTTGTTGTTGCAGAATGACAGGCAGTTAGGCATCATGCATGTGAATAGGACCTGTGTTTGCGTGTGTGTGTTAACCTTAAGGCATGAGAATAGACCAGCCTAGCAATGAACATGCTGAGTCTCACTCATCCCTTGATAACACACTGCCCAGGCTTTTATTAGAACAGTAGTTTCTGCCTACTCAGTCTGCTGTCAATCCTGTTTTTGGTGGCCTCAGTGAACCTGACCATGATAGAGGAAAGAGGGGCCTGTGGACTCACGGATGCTAACTTAAGATTCTTAATGACTGCACAGGAAAGTCTGGACTTTGCTCTTTGTGATATTTTATTAGGATGGCCACTCCTATGTATTGTAAAAAAAAAAAGCTTATTTCGCAAAAGTGAAATTAATGATTCCTTTTAGTTTTAGTTGCTAGTTACTAAAGGCTTTAATGGCAAATGAAGAAAAGTAGTCTGGAGACAGCTGGAATTGTGTTATGATTCTCAGTAACATTATTTGTTTTTTTCATGGTCTTAATACATTTTTTTGCGAGGCTTTCATTTTGTGGTTTTGTTTTAGGACTTATGTTATATTTCATCAATAAATTTTATGTTTATTGCAACCACACTTTGCTTCTTAGCCATCTAGATATCCCGCATGTTGCTAGGGTTACGCCTCCGGGAAGTTGTGACACGTGATGTCTTTGGTACGTCGGCATTTAAGGCAGCATCACCTGTGCTATGATATAAGCATTGCTAAAAATGCACAAAGCATTTAATGCCTTATTTCTAACTCTCTTTTTGCATTTTACAACTTTTTGAACATTAAAGAATATTTTGGATTCTTATTTTGAGTGAATTTAACCGTTAGAATTTGTTATTTTTGTAATTTCATTAACTGTAATGCCATTTTGAGGGTTGCTAGGATGCAGTGCCAGTTGCTAGAAGGTGACTTACTGGAGGTCACACTAGGTGACGTCACTGGTGCTATGCTTTATAAGCCAGGGCTGTAAATCTGTTGTGGATATTTCAAAGAGCTTTGTGTTTGTGTTTATAATGAATGGTGCAGAGAACTTTAGCAGTCGCTGCTGACTCTGATTTTTATTTGTTTTTTGACTTAGGCAACCATTATTCTGACTTCCTGGCAAACAAAATTGTTTTTGTTTCATACTATTGCTCATCTCCTGGTCCATTAAACATATTAGGATTGCCCGATACCACTGGAGTGCAGCTTAGGTTCATGGTCCCAGTTCATGGATATGAATCAAAACTTTAAAGAGTACTCTTTCCTTTGAACTTTTGGCATAAAAACTTTTTTAGCTTTCCAAAATTATGATTGGTCACTTACCTGGCTTCCTGGTTTGGATCTGTGCTAGTTTTTTTTATTATGTTTTTATCTTCTGGTTTCTTCTCTCTTGCTTATTTGGCCTGCCAGTTCTTCCAGATCATGTTGATTCACAGAAGGTGTTAAAAACAGTAATGATTTAATCTCACAAGTGGCTAAAATTGCTGCAAGGACTTCAAATAAACCCAGGTAAGCAGGCCTGAATCCCACCAGCCTGCCTGAAAAGGTGTGCACAAAAGGGCAGCGTTGCTTTCACTTGAGCCTACATCTAACCAAAGTGCACTTCGTTCTCAAAGTTCAAAGAGTATATTCTGTGCCTGTTAACCCCTGGGGTATAATATAATAGCAGTGCTTACTGATAGAAAATGGAAACATACAACAAAAAGAACACAGACGCAAAATAGATAAATAAATAAATAATAATGATCAAAAAGGAATTTCCTAAAAAGGCAGTTCAAGACAAACAAGATCCAGAACACACACATTACGAATAGTCCAAGAACCAGAGCAAAAAAAAAATTGCAATACTCATGAAAACTACCTAATTCCACTCAAGCACTTTCAAAATGATCTGCACCGGACTTCAATTCCATCCTGCCTTTATAGCACTGGGGATGGTCCCTTAATGATGATACACCCCTTTGGGGATGGCCTCATATTTGGGGATCAACAAACAAATTACAATGAACAGGAGAGAATTGCAAGGCACACATTAACATAAATAGAATAAAAATAACACAAAATTCATTTTATTATTTTATTGATTTTATTTGAAGAGATGGGCAGACACTGGAGACTCTTACAAAACTTCAGAGCCTACAGAAGTGTCCAGTTTGTGAATTCTGACCACAGACTTGTTGCTATTCCAGTTTAGGTCCAGTAGGCTACCACCTTCTTGGAGAATAAGGCTGGACTTAGCCAGACTCCAAGATCATGTTGTCTCTAATGAGTTTGCATGCAGTTTGTGTGAGGAACTTACAGACTTGAGTGTGACTGCTGATCCTAATGGAATGTGGGAGACCTCCCATGGCAAGACCCTGAAGGTTGCTGAGGGTTGTGTTGGTGTTACCAATGTGGCCAGAAGGGAGTGTTTCATCTCACAGGTCACCCTGGATATCATCGAGAAGAGTCGCAGCACATGGCTTGATGGTAACTCCAGTCTGTACTGGGAACTGAGAAGGACAGCTGCGATGGCTCTGAGAGCAGGCGAGTAGTCTGTGACAAGTGACACGCCATCTGTGGTCTAATGACCCATGTCCTGCTTAGAGAGGAATTGAAACATTACGCACATCCAAATCTGTTCCTCCATCAGGTGATGGAACAGTTGTGACCTGCTGGGCTGGCTGCTTTGAGCAGATGTTTAAAGCTGATCCTCAGGCTAGGAAGTTGGATATCTCTGGGTCCACTGTTCTTGAGGCTGATTATCCAATTAGCTGTGAACCACCCAATCTCAGGTGGTGAACCAACTGAAGGGAGGGACAGCTGCAAGGACCTGTGGTATCCGGGTGAACTTCTCCAGGCTGGTGGTAAGGCTGTCCTCCATGCATTGCAAGCAATCTTTGCTTCCATTTAGAGGAAGGGCATCATCCCAACTAATTGGAAAATGGGACTTGTCATCCCTATCTGGAAAGGGAAGGATGATTGCCTGGACTGTGGCAACTACAGGGGGATAACACTGCTTTTGGTGTCAAGTAAAGTCCTTACATAGGGTCATCCTCAATAGGATCTGTGATCACTTTATCACCTACCAGCAACTGCAGCAGTCTGATTTCACACCAAAGAAGTCAGCCATCGACTACATCCTGGTACTGTGGGTTCTCATGGAGTGCAAGCATGAATATTGGCAGAGTTTCTTTACAACCTTTGTCAATTTTTTCAAAGCATGCAACTCATTTGATTGAGATGTCCTGTGGGACATGCTGAGACTTCATGGGATCCCCCCAAGGTTACCGGCCTGTACACTAGTACTGTGAGTGCTGTGCAGAATGGAGGCAGAACCTCTGCATTTTTCCCAGTTGGGATTGGTCAGGGGTGTGTTCTTGTCCTACTCTGTTCAATGCTTGCATGGACTGGGTGTTGGGCAGGGTCTTTGGGTCTAGCAACTGTGTGGCATCTGTTGGCGAAGAAAGATTCACTGATCCTGACTTTGCTGAAGATGCTGTGATCTTTTATAGTCAATGGTGGCTTTGATCTTGGAGCTCGAGAGACTGAGCGAGGAGTCTGAGGGTCTGGGCTTGCAAGTGTCCTGGAGAAAAAACAGGATCCAGGCATTTAATGACCTCTTGGGCAAAGCCATTGGCATCAGACCGTGTGTTTATCTGAGGAGTGAGTATAAACCTTATCAAGAGGTTTACTTACCTCGGCAGTTACGTTCATGTCACTGGTGACTCTTCTTATGAAGTCAGTAGACAGAGTGGGAGAACATGGGGGGGTCATGAGGTTGCTGGAATGGGGTGTGTGGCACTCCTGATATCTTTGCAAAAGGACGAAGGTTCAAGTCTATAGAGTCGTGGTGCATCCTGTTTTGCTAGATGATTATGAGATATGGATGCTATCCAGTGACCTGAGATGAAAACTGGACTCCTTCAGTACTGTGTCTCTTCAGAGAATCCTTAGGTACTTCTGGTTTGACTTTGTGTTGAATGAGCAGCTGCTCATGGAATCCCAAATGAGGCACATTACCTGCATTGTGAGGGAGCGTCAGTTACGGCACTACGGCCATGCAGTGCAATTCCTCGAGGGTGTTCTGGCTCACAGGACCCTCATTGTTGAGGACCCGAGTGGCTGGACCATGCCAAAGGGATGCCCACGTAACAGGTGACTGCGGCAGATTGATGGTCATTTCCAGGGGTTAAGACTGGACCACATGTCTGCATGGGGAGTTGTCAAACAGGATCCCAAGCTGTTTTATCGTGTGGTGGGTGTAGCAATGCGCTGTACCAGTGCATGTTCCCCAGATGAATTGAAGAATATAACATTCTATGTGATCATTAATAATTTTTACAACAAAGAAGATAACATATACAATCAAGTTAAAATTAACAAACCAGAATTCAAACCCCTCAAGAAAGAAAGAGAGACACATAATGCATAATTAATCAAGTAATAAACAAACAGAACAAAATTATAAAAAGACAATGGAAAACAATGAATAATAGTGGAAAAAAAAGAAAAGAAGATAAAATAAGCAATTTAAACATAAGCCAGAAGAAATTCTCTGGATTGACAATAACAGGAATCGGCAGCCAAAATAAGTAAACTAGACAAGCTCAATAGTAAACAAAGCAAATCTAAAAGAAATCTCCAAACGACATGCAAACCAAAGATCTTCCCTTTGCAAACAAATTAATAAAGATGTTAATGATATCATGGTCACATGTAACCACGCCCCTTAGTGAAGCCACTCCCCACTTTCATAGCAATCAATATCCAAGATGATGGAAATATAATGTAACCATTGCCTGGTGTTCAAATGGCAAAAATAAATAAATAAAAAAATAATACTAAATAAATAAATAAATATGATTTCTATTTAACTTGTCAAGAAGATTGACAACTGTCTCAAAATGTATCCATGTGTACAATAAGCCTGTGCTTGGAGTTGCAGTGTATTTTCTGGTCTTTAGAAATGGCTGTGTAACACTTTCCAGACACATCAATGTTGTTCTCGAGGTTTTCAGCAATTTCCTTTGATTGTGGCACAATGTGCTCTTTGAAGCTGTGTGCTGTCGCCTTCACTCATATGGTAAATGTCAAGCTTTCTTGGATTTGTGTTGGGTGTGGCTGACTGAATTCTGCCTGATTAATAACTAGAATGGTCATGTAGCTGACCACGATCATCTTTACAACTGAGCTGAGTTCAGAAGGATTGGGGGTTTATTATAGTGGAGCAAAAGTCAATCCTGCTGCCTCTCACCTCTAGAAGACTGGATTCTTAACCAATTGGTTATTTTTTTAAATTATTAGATAATTATTATTTTAAATAGTGCCTCTCCTATTTAGGTATTTTAGAAATAACTTAACACTTCACTTTGACATTAATGAGTTATTTTTCTGTTGACCAGTATTGAAAAAGCCAAATTAAATCCACTGGGAATAAATGTATAATAATAAAATGTAATAACTTTCAAGTGGCAAATAATTTTTATAGGTAAAGTATGTAGACACGTAGGCATGTGCATGTGTACACACACTGACAGATATGAACTTGCATGCTTTTACTTAGACATAAGCACAGAAACACACAAACATCGACACATGCAAATATATATGTATGCGCATAGGGAAATTTACACACACTGAAATAAATATATATGCATACACCTGCATGCACCTGTGTACAATGTACACAGCCGCACATAGATATACTGGCATATGAGGTGTGCACCCAAAGTCTGGAAAAACCTGCCAACTAACATTAGGGACACATCATCAGTGTCCACATTTAAATGAAAGCTGCAGACTACTTTAGAGAAGCTTATTCTTAACAGAACTGCTACTGGAAGTGTTTTGTGTTACTTCTTTAAATTGATTTTTAACTTATTAAACTAATTATTTTTGATTTGCCAACACTGTCTTTTCTGTCTTCTTTCTTTTTTTGCTGCTGTTGTTGGCACTTGTTCTACTCTATTTTAGTGAAATTGTCATTTGCCTAATGAATAATCCTTTTTTGGAATTCATTAGGTCAAGAGAAGTGAGAATTTTGGTTTAAAACTAATTCATAAAGTATTGCATACAGACTATGTAATCTATCTATCTATCTATCTATCTATCTATCTATCTATCTATCTATTGTCACACATGTACACAAGTAGGGGTCCTTCTAGACTCTTGAGAAAGTAAACACTTTCACCCAGGGATGGGGGGATGCTGTCAGTCACAATCTTGTCTTTCCATCTATAACTCTGAAGGACTGCAGCCAGATGATGCTGACTACACCCCCACCACAACCGTTCAGGGACCACAGATATGTATATTTAAAGGCCACCTCGACTTAAGCGGGTGTCTTTTAGTTTGACCCTGGTGAGAGACCAAGAGAAGATGGGCTCCTTTCTACATGAAAACATCTTTGTTACTGTTAGTGGCAGAGGCCAGCAGTTAGATTGTGTTTTTCTTTGATTTACTGGTGGGGTTACCATAAAGTTGAACCTGTTTCTGACCAGTCCATTCTTTACATATATATATATATATATATATATATATATATATATATATATATATATATACTATTTTAAGTTACGTGACTTATTTTCACCCATTGTGGATTTTACCTACAAATATACAAACCACATCACAGACCTTTACTTCTACATATATATATATATGTATATATATATATATATATATATATATATATATATATATATATATATATATATATATATATATATATATATAATGTATATATATATTTGATGCTACAAATCCACAAAGGGATAAAATGAGTCATGTATCTTAAAAATCTGATACTTGTCTCATTTTCTCCCTTTGTGGATTTCTAGCTACAAATATGCAGACTGTATCACAGACCTTCACTATATATATATATATATATATACAGTACTAGTAAAATACCCGCGCTTCGCAGGGGAGAAGTAGTGTGTTAAAGAAGTAATGAAAAAGAAAAGGAAACATTTTGAAAATAATGTAACATGATTGTCAATGTAATTGTTTTGTCACTGTTGTGAGTGATGAGTGTTGCTGTTATATACGAGTATATATATATGTATATATATATATATATTTATATATACACACACACATATAAACATATATATATACATATCCATACATATATACATATACACATACATCCACATATATATATATATATATATACATATTTACATATACAAACATACATACTGTACACACACACACACACATATATACTGTATATATATATATATATATATACACACACATACACTCTTTGGGGTGCGAGCAACTGTTGCTGGGGGTACCAGAATCCATCAAGAAAGAAAAATGAGAAACATTATTTGTACAAAATCTTAATTTATTTATCCATTCCTAAATAATTAAATGGGCAGGCTATTTCGTATCAGTGCAATACGCTGCTTGTTAAAATGGATGACTCCCGCTCTTACGTGCAAGTCTGCCTGGATATGAACTATCGTATCTGTTCAAGTTCTATTTAAATTTTAAATAGAAGGAATTTTTATTTAGTTGACAGAAATATCTTTGGTAGGAATGTAAGTTAAATGTAGGCATCATTGCATAAATTTTTCTTCACCATACAAATGTAAAGAGTAAATTCGCCTTATATTCCAACCAAAGATATTTGTGTCGACTAAATAGAACTTGAAAAGATATATTTTTTCGAATGTGTTCGCGCAATTCAGATCGAGTTGACACGCACTACAGTACATCGAGCCCGCGTGCTATTGTGGTTTTGCATTGATTCGTTTCTTACTGCATCAATAAACAGCTCGTCTTCCTCTTTATCTGAGATGTGACACACTGCATGCACGTTTTTTTTTTACACTGTCTTCCTTTAGCGGGACATTCACTTTTTCCACCGTGTGCTTTGTTTCCACAGTAGCTGCATTTATGAATATGCTTGTATGTATCACACGCTTCATATTTTTTTGCTGCCTTCTCAATTGTGTAATTCGGTTTTTGTTCAGCACTCTTTGGAACTGTTGCTTTTTGTCTGTGCACTCGCCAGTTCACGTGAGCCGCTCGGTGTACATGCATCGAAGGTTCCCAGCTGTGCTGGTGCCATCTCGTGCGATGTCCACGGCTGTATTTAATGTTAGCTAAGACCCGGCACTTAAAAGTTTCTCTCGCAGTTTCGCCGAGTTTGTGCCAAACACCACCCTGACCATCTCATCTTCCTCTGCATAAGCACAGTCCTTCACCCGTGAATATTTAGCGGCAGTGTTTCTATTGGATTGCCACTGATGGACGGCCTTATATGGGCAGGCACTAAATTACGTGGGAGGCGTAACTCCGCCTCCCACAGGCATCGAGCAGAAGTCTATTATAGTATATGGACGAAAAAATAGGTTCCAGTTATGACTGTTACGCGTAGAATTTCAAAATGAAACCTGCCCAACTTTTGTAAATAAGCTGTAAGGAATGAGCCTGCCAAATTTCAGCCTTCTAACTACACAGGAAGTTGGAGAATTAGTGATGAGTCAGTCAGTCAGTCAGTCAGTGAGGGCTTTGCCTTTTATTAGTATAGATATAAAGACATATCTGGCTGCATTTTCACTTTCTACAGTCAGTTCAGTTATAAAGAAAACACACTTTCACTCTTCACTCAAGCAGAAGTAAGAGAAATTGTGGATCACCTGTGGTCATACACAAGCCTTTAATTTTTTTTAAAATTAATTAAATTTTGACTGTTTTTTAATACTCCAAGGACTTTTTCTACAACTTCAAGAATAAAGAGTGTTTTGTAGAACTACTTTAGTTTCATTTGTGCACCTCTCAACCAAATATGTCACAGTATATTTGGTATACATCGACACACCCATATTGATACACCAACATGTACACAAATATACAAGTATGTGCACAGACATACACCCAGATGCACGTATGTATGAACACGGACACGGACAAATACAAATGGATACAAGCACATAATGCTTAATGCTATCAATGTGATCTTTACAGTACATCTTAACTACATGACCAAAAGGAGACCTGTAACACTCCACACATCTGTATGTCTGTGTCTACACTTTTCTTTGGATCGTCCCCTTTTATTCTCGGTTATAGTACGGCAGAAAAGTCCACCCAGACTGGGTGCCTCATTTAACTGTTTATTTGACATCATGAATGGGGGCTCTCCTAATTATAATGCAGTTCTAACTCCTCCAGTTCAATGTATGATGTCGGCAGTCATGTTGGACCCTACTGGTCACTACAAAAACATTTGCTCAGTAGGTCAGAGGTGAAACCTCCATCAAGAAGGCCTTTGACAAAGCCCACCTGGAGTGTGTGGATAGGAAGACTAAAGTGATTCCAGAATTTCTTCATCCTACCCAATACCACATTACCTCTGTTTTGTGTTTTACTCCAGTCCATCCATGGAGGGGGCGTTTGGCAGCTTTTCTGCTTATGCTGCAGTCCAGAAGATGTTTTAAAATGTATGCTGTTAGAGAATCCTACGAGTCTTTTTTTTTCAGCAGCAATAAAGCAGTCCAGATGTGCATTCAGCCCACGCATATGGGAGAGTCTTACCACTCCGTTAATCAATGTCCACCACTCCGCAATTGCTTATTGCACACTGAGCCAGAGACATTGTGGATTGCCTGATTGTGGTTCCCAAACTAAGTTGTTGTGAAACTGCCAGGATATGATACTTCCGTTATGGACAGTTTAGGAGGGGCAGAGAAATTTCTCTCAAGTTTGCTGTTTTACATCTTCATTTGCTTGTTTTTTTGCACTGATTGTAGAGTTTTAATCTCATAGCAGTGAACATCCATCCATCACCATCCATAATCCCAGCAATCACTGGTTCCAACACACTCTTGCACCCAAAATATATACAGTGCATCCGGAAAGTATTTCCACATTTTGTTATGTTATAGCCTTATTCCAAAATGGATTAAATTCATTTTTTTCCTCAGAATTCTACACAAAACACCCCATAATAACAACATGAAAAATGTTTACTTGAGGTTTTTGCAAATTTATTAAAAATATAAAAACTGAGAAATCACATGTACATAAGTATTCACAGCCTTTGGTCAATACTTTGTCGATGCACCTTTGGCAGCAATTACAGCCTCAAGTCTTTTTGAATATGATGCCACAAGCTTGGCACTCCTATCCTTGGCCAGTTTCGCCCATTCCTCTTTGCAGCACCTCTCAAGCTCCATCAGGTTGGATGGGAAGCGTCGGTGCACAGCCATTTTAAGATTTCTCCAGAGATGTTCAATCGGATTCAAGTCTGGGCTCTGGCTGGGCCACTCAAGGACATTCACAGAGTTGTCCTGAAGCCACTCTTTTGATATCTTGGCTGTGTGCTTAGGGTCATCATCCTGCTGAAAGATGAACCGTCGCCCCAGTCTGAGGTGAAGAGCGCTCTGGAGCAGGTTTTCATCCAGGATGTCTCTGTACATTGCTGCTGTCATCTTTCTCTTTATCCTGACTAGTCTCCCAGTTCCTGTTGCTAAAAAACATCCCCACAGCATGATGCTGCCACCACCATGCTTCTCTGTAGGGATGGTATTGGCTTGGTGATGAGCGGTGCCTTGTTTCCTCCAAACGTGACGCCTGGCATTCACACCAAAGAGTTCAATCTTTGTCTCATCAGACCAGAGAATTTTGTTTCTCATGGTCTGAGAGTCCTTCAGGTGCCTTTTGGCAAACTCAAGGCGGGCTGCCATGTGCCTTTTACTAAAGAGTGGCTTCTGTCTGGCCATTCTGCCATACAGGCCTGATTGGTGGATTGCTGCAGAGATGGTTGTCCTTCTGGAAATGTTCTCTTCTCTGCACAGAGGACCTCTGGACAATTCCTTTGACTTCATGCTTGGTTTGTGCTCTGACATGAACTGTCAACTGTGGGACCTTATATAGACAGGTGTGTGCCTTTCCAAATCATGTCCTATCAACTGAATTTACCACAGGTGGACTCCAATGAAGCTGCAGAAACATCTCAAGGATGATCAGGGGGAACAGGATGCACCTGAGCTCAATTTTGAGCTTCATGGCAAAGGCTGTGAATACTTATGTACATGTGCTGTCTCAGGTTTTTTATTTTTAATAAATTTGCAAAATTCTGAGGAAAAAAATGAATTTCATTCATTTTGGAATAAGGCTGTAACATAACGAAATGTGGAAAAAGTAATGCACTGTGAATGCTTTCTGGATGCACTGTATAGAACATGCTGGACTTAATATGAGCCATTCTGCAAAAACAAGCTATCTTCAGCCAAATGGCATAAGAGGGTCAATAAAGCTGTTTTTATTACTTTTATAGTGGAGAACCTCCTATACCTCTATCCATTATCAATCCCACTTAATTTAATTTATAGTGATAGGAGACAGTGATTATCTTGGCAGAATGGGGTCCAAGGAAGGAGCACTTGGATGGGCTAGCAGCTAATTACAAGGTAGATTCATGTAGAGGCAATTTAAAGCCAGAACCAACCTAACATAATTTTTTTTTTAAAGAAAAACAAAGATGTAGAGAACATTAAAACAGCAAAGCAGAGACTTCAGATCTGTGCTAATCACTGCACCACCCTACCTCATGTGCTTAAAAGTTTTATTATACCCGACTCAAAGGACCTGAGGGGCTTGATGGTGGACTGGTGACTGACTCACTGCATAGTCATAGGCCTGCTGACTTCAGGTAAAGGTAAAGCATAAGGTGGGTTTTACTTTCTGAGGAAGCACAAGATCATTTTGGGAATGAATGGGAGTGATGACTTTATTCCTCCTTTGACGTTTTGTGTTTTGGGAACAGGAATTCTACCAGTAAAAATATGCTGGTCATTCAGATAAAAGAACATAAGAAATTTGACAAACAAGAGATGAGCATTCAGTCCATCAAGCTCCTTTGTTTAACTAATAGCTAATCTGTCCCAATATCTCATCTGGGTACTTCTTAAAGGTTGTCAAGGTTTCTGCGTTGACTACAAGTCTCAGTGGTTTATTTCTGATTCCCACAATTCTTTGAGTAAAGAAGTACTTCAGGCCTAACTTCCCCTTAGTTTCCACTGTTGACCTCGAATACCTCATTCACCTTTCAGCTGAAAGAATTCTCCTGAATCAGCTTTATCAGCGCCTCTGAGAATTTTAAAATCCTGGATTAGGTCCCCATGAAGCCTCCTCTGCTTGGGACTAAACAGGTTTAATTCTCTGAGTCCGTCACAGTAGGACTTGTCCTCAAGTCCCATGATGCACTTGGTTGCTCTCCTCTACACAGCTTCAAGTGCTGCTGTCTTACTTGTAGTGTGGTGACCAAAACTGCGGACAATACTCCAGATGTGGCCTTACTAGTGTATTATACAGTCTAAGCATAACTTCACTTGATTTACATTTAACAATTTTTACAATATATCCTAACATTTCATTTGCCTCTTTTTATCACATCTGCATATTGCATTGATGATGAAAATGTTGTGTTAACATAAACCCCTAAATCCTTTTTAGCAGCTGTTTCCTGTAGTTTAGTGTCATCACTTTTAGATTTATAATTGTTGTTCCTCTTTTCCATGTGTAGAAGTTTGCACTTTTCTACATTAAACTGCATTTTCCAAGTGTTTGTCCACGTGTCCGTTAATTGTTTTTTCTGCCTCCTCAGTGTCTGCCATTCCTCCAATTTTAGTAGCATCTGAAAGTCACAAGTTTACTAAACAAACCAAATGTGATTAACATAAATCATAAAAATCAGGGAGGTCTCTCCTCGACTTTCTCATATACTCAGATATGGGGATGGATATTTGTGGAGTAAACTGCAAGAGAATGATTATATTTTTATATTATGTACATTTAAAAACCACCACCAACAAATCAAATCAAGTTAATAGTATATCGAACAATTATTATAAAAGTAAAGTTGAATAAATCGAGCTCTGCAACTGCATGAATAAATGGTAAAGTACCAGTTCTGGTTAGCAGAAATAGCTCAAAGGCTGATAGAAATCTACGTTTTGTACCTAATACTTGTATGCAAAATTTGGTTGATAAGTGAAAACATACTCAGGTTATCATGTTTACACACCCACACAGAGAACAGACATAATTCCAAAAGTGGTATTTTCGGACTCAGGGAGGTCTAAAATGTCGAGATTCATCAAAATCTGGAAATTGAATTTTTGGAGGATTCCAATACTTTCCCTATACTGTACTTCATATAAGAGAAAGTTATGGAGGTCTAAAACGTTGAGATTCATCAAAATCTCAACATCGACTCTTTGGACAATTACAATACTTTCCCAATACTTCGTATACGAGAAAGTAAAAAGTAACAGTCCACGGACAGTTATATGAAGAGGTGTTGTAAGATCAGGTGAAGTGAGGAGTCAGAAGTATACCTGAGGTTTACTGGACTTCTCCATTTAGAAGGACTCCAAGATGGATTTGCAGATGAGATGTACTGTAGTCGCTCACAATTTGTTGGGAGTTGTTCTGGTCATTGCTTCAGAGCTGTCACAGACTTCTTGAAGTCCTGTTGGAGAGGATCTGTTAACACATGGTGTTAAGTCATTTTGAGGTAAGGTAATGGTATTCACTGGTCATGGTGTTACATACAAGTAAGATTTTCAAAGTCCTCTGAACCCTGTGGCAATATTGAGTCTATGAACCTGTGGCCTAGTTCTCCAAGTCACTAAATAACCAAGTTAGCACCTTTCCTTTGAGTGTTCCAGCCTCTTAAAAGGCATTAGATCAATAATATACTAGGAGGGCATGCAAGTGTTCATCCAAACCAGAGGTGGTTTTTGCCTTCCATCCAATACTGTTAGACGCAGGTAGGAAATAGATAAATTGTTGAAAGTGTTGAAGGATTTTTAAATTTTATCTTATCAGAACAAGGCATTTTCCAACCTTCTTAATCAAATTCAGGGTTGTGGGGACCCAGGGCCTATCTCAACAGCATTAGACACAAAGCAGGAAACAGCCCTGGAAAGGACACGACTATATACTGTAAGAGGATACATTCAAAAACTCAAAGGTTGTTAATTTAGAATCACAATGTGGCCTGCAGAGGGCGCACCTACTGCCTAAACCCGACACAGACAGACGCAGAGACACAAGTGCAAGCACACACGTTTTTATTTTTATTTTTCCTTGTGGGAAACGCCTTCTCTCGTTTCTCACAAGCACAACACAGTCATCAAGCACAGCACAAAACTCTTCTTCTTTCTCTCTTTTTCTTCCTCTTTTCTCCACTCATCCTGGAAAGCTGTATCTTCTCCCACCCAACTCTGACTCACAGAGTAGTGGCTGCTGGCTCCTTTTATAAGGCACCCGGAAGTGCTCCAGGTGCTTGTTGTGTGGCAGAAGAGCTGCCTATAAGGGCTCAGCAGCAGCTGCAGCACCCCCTGGTGTTGCCCACGTATCCCAATAGGACTGTATCAAACATCCTGCTCTTATGGAGCCCTGTGGGAGTCCGAGGCACAGCTGCAAATCAGGGGGAGCTGCCACCTAGCACCTAGCGCTCCTGGGTTTGGTAATGCTCTGGATACGCTCTCGCCATCGGTCCTTACAACACAAGTTAAGATAACAAGCATATGTTTGAGAATAAAACCAAAATACTCTGAGAAAAGAGCATGAGACTCTGACCAAAGATGCTAACCACTGTGCTGTTTTGCTGCCATTATTTTATCTTACTACTTTGAATTGTCCTCTTGTTTAATTTGTAAGTTGTCATGGCGTGCTGCGCAGAAGGCACTACATAAAAATAAGAAATATTCATTGTTTGATTTATTGAATGATTTTGTATAGGGGCTCTAAATTTCTTCTGATTACAAGAATAGAAAAATGTCAGCTGAAATCTACTAACACTGCATGAGTTCAATTCATACACATTGGACAGAAGCCTGGCCGCTTTCATGATGTAAAGGATGGCCATAAATCTGTGGAAGGCTCCTAAATGTTTTGAGTTTCACTAGAGAACCTGATTGGGAAATGGAATAAGAAATGAGAGGACTGATGTAATGCAGGCTGGAAAAGTGAGATCCAGACATATAGACCTGCCCTCCATAACTGTCATACTGACTGGGAAGAAGTGGTCACTGTAAGACAGGGGTCCCCAACTCTGGTCCTGGAGGGCCCTGTGGTGGCAGGTTTTCATTCTAACCCTTTTTTTAATTAGTGACCTGTGTTTGCTGTTAATTAACTTCTTTTGAATTATTTTGTTCTTTCCTTAAATAGCACCCAAACAGAAATGAAATGTGAAGTGAGATAGCCAACAGAACTACTACAACTAAGTCAGGGCCTCAAACTCCAACTAATTTCACTCCAACCAGTTCCTTAATTAGGCTCTGATTCTAGTTGTTTATTAAACCGTTCTTTAATTCCATGGCTTGTTGCTGCTCTCATTGTGCAATAGCAGACATTTCCAGAATTGTTGATCTTCTTTTTTCTAAGAGCACTGTGAAAATGTTTTGGGGACCTGAGCAGATCAGCATTCCTGAGACCTTCACGTTTCTTTATTTTCAGATATTGTATGATGGACACAGTTTGTTGGTCATGTTTTAGTTCATTTTGTATCTCATTATTGTTTGGCTGCTAATTTAGGAAAAAGAAACAATTAAGGGGTCAGAGTTTTCAAGAGCAAGTCAAAAAAAATTAATTCAAAACAAGTTAATTAGGAGCTTAAACAGGTCACTAATTAAGAAAAAGGTTAGAATGAAAACCTGTAGCCACTGGGACCCTCCAGGACCGGAGTTGGGGACTCCTGCTCTAAGACCTACAATAGTCACATTGTCTCATTCAATCAGACTGGTAAGTAGCAGTCAAGCTGTGCTGGCTGTTATTCTTCAGCTTTCCCCTTCCAAATTGCCTCTCAGGATGTGGTCATTCTGAGGTCTGCTAAAGGTTCCTGCACATTTTGGTGTGGAATGCAAAGAGGTGATCTAAAACTCTAAGGAACTGCACTGGCCAATCTTCATGGAGGTGGGGCAAAAGAATCTTTTTTGGATTTATTAAAAGCATATAACATTCCATACAATCAAGTCAAACTTAACAAAACTAAAATTAAATCAACCCCCACCCATGAGATAAAGATGAAGGCCAACAACCAAAGCTGTTAAGAGTAGTAGAGAGAAAGGAGTCTTTTCCCCCCATATAAATGCTTATTCTAAAATGTTATTGATTAGGTTTTAAAAAAGTTGAACATTTCCTCTAAGACAGAATTATTTTTTTTCCCATTTCAAATAGTATATAACATCAGTTACCCACTGACTTAAAAGAGGTGAGTTAGGATTCTTCCAGTTGAGCAAGTCAAGTCTACATGCTAGTAGTGAAGTAAAGGCAATTATAGTTTGTTTGTCCTTCTCCACTTTAAGCCCATCAGGGAGTCCACCAAACACTTCTATTAATGGATTAGGAGGGACTGTGACACCAAGGCTGTCCGAGAGGCATTTACAAATTTTCATCCAGAATGACGTTAATTTGGTTTCTATGTGACTTTGAACGGAAATGCTCACATCTTTCCCTTACAATTCCACAAATCTCATGTTGTTTGCCGAAGTAGATGGAGAGGCAATTGATGGTGACGGCAAATAAAATTGGCAACAAAGGACAGCTCTATCTGGTCCTACATTCTAAAGTAAAATAATCAGCATTTATATTGTTTGTACAAAATGATCCATTTCGAAGTCGCAAAATGTGATGAATAAATCACCACTGTCAGCTTTGTTAGAGGCTTTTTCTGCATCCAGAAATAACAAAACCTCAGGAAGCTCTGTTGCCTCTAGGTGTAATATTACATCGAGCATACATTGAAGGTTTCATACCAGTTCACTGACTTTAACAAATACGGTCTGATCTTGTGAAATTATAGAAGGACGTATTTTCTTACTTCTAGGAAAGAAGTGGGAAATCTTAATCATGCTGGAATTGTACAGGTCACTCGTGCAGATGGAATGAGGCGCATTGAATTGTGTTGGTGGTTTAAAGGGGGCTTCTGCAGGAAATGGTTGGCTGCAAGTGGACTGAGCCTGGTAGAGTGGCGGCTGTCTGTCCTGCGACTTTGAGGCTGGTGTGTGTTACTCCCAGTATTCTTTGCACGTAAGCACATTTTATAAGGAGATTCTTTTTATGAGGTTTTGCTGACTGTTGCCTGACAGAGCACCCGGGCATAAAGGCATTTTCTTTTACCAATTCAACAGGATACATCTGCAAACTCCAGTGGTGACAAACATCTGGTTCTGATTGAGTTTATATATTTATTTCTTTTTTTTTACTTTGTCATTCAGCTGCTCCTAAAAGTATTCTGATTCACCAGACTGGTCTGAAAATTCAGTCTGTGTAAACAGTGTGACCACATGAGGCCAGCTGCCCGCATAGGCCAGAGCCCAACATGAAGGCACATGAGTTATCACTATAAATAGACGGTAAGCAATGAGCTGGATGTCGAGAAAAGATGTGAAATCACCTCTGCCATCAGCCTAGCAGTCAACAACAACAATACTCTCTGCGTCTTTCTTCACGTTTTTGGTCTCCTACCTCTATAATTAAAAAAAAAAAAAAGGATCTGCTGTATCATTTTCACCTCCTCACCACACCTCATGCTTCTTACTCTGCTAGTAGCCACTTGGCTTAGGTTCAGATGAGCAGCAGATGTTTTTATTCAGAGAGTGAGACAAGACGCATAGGGTCCCCACCCTGCTCCTTGTCTCGGTGCAACATGTACTGACAGATGCTGCCTGGCAGAAGAGTGACGGGCTGGGTTATGTGCAGTGTACATTTAACAAATACACTCATGGAGTGACCTTGAGCAAGTCACTTAGTCTGGAGTCTGTAAAGATACCTTAATCTTAAGAGTCACCTTGGCTAAAATATGTAGGAATAATAACTGTCACTCTTGTAACATGTCACTTGCAGAGTTCAGAGATAGTATAAGTCACAGGGTTAAGTGACATGTGTGGCCTTTCTGCTAGAACACAAGAGGAAGAAAACAGTTTTCTGTTGTGGCCTGTAGGGGGCATCTCAGATCCCAAAACAAACTATGCTAGGCACAGTCCTGGGTACAAATAAACCTGTTATTCTTCATTTGCCTTCTTTTATACAGGCATCTTTAGCATAACGCCCAGAATAAGAGATAATTCACTGCTTTTCTTTGCATTTACTTTTCAAGCTTTCTTTCCTTTGTCTCTATTTCAGGTGAGCTTCATCTCATTCCACTCCTGACTTTGACTTACATGGCTGAGGAAGATGGACTTCTTTTAAAGTGGGACCCAGAAGTATTTCATCATGAACGCAACCATGGAAGCACATCCTGGACATGGAAGCTGCCACCCAAGAACTCCCTCCAGTGGCCCCAGAGGTCCCTAACATGGCTGTATGGAAGTTGTACATGGAGGAATGATGCTGTGGGTGGCACGGTGGTGCAGTGGTAGCGCTGCTGCCTCACAGTTAGGAGACCCGGGTTCGCTTCCCAGGTCCTCCCTGCGTGGAGTTTGCATGTTCTCCCCGTGTCTGCATGGAGCTCCACTCCGGTTTCCTCCCACAGTCCAAAGACATGCAGGTTTGGTGGATCGGTGATTCTAAATTGGCCCTAGTGTGTGCTTGTGTGTGTCCTGCGGTGGGTTGGCACCCTGCCCGGGATTGGTTCCTGCCCTGTGTTGGCTGGAAATGGCTCCAGCAGACCCCAGAGACCCTGTAATCGGATTCAGTGGGTTGGTAGATGGATGGATGGAATGATGCTGTAGTCTGCAGGAATCCAGACTGGAGGAACTTCAGAGGAATGCTGCTACAAGGGGAACATCCTATATGGGGAGCATCCTCCTCTACCCTAATATTACCCCGACAGGCAGTCCTCTACTGGCATCCAAGCCAGGAAAGGTACCACCAACCATCAATGAGTTGCTTCACACTGTCTATTGTAAGATGAGATAACTGATCAAAGAAAATAAGTCTTTCTAGGCAATATCACCACAGTTTGTATTTTTTTCAGTTCAATGTCATATATGTACTTATATAATATGACTAGCCGCATCACCCGTTGAAGGAAGGTAATAGAATACATTTAAAAGTATTTGATATCTCTTGTCCTATTATATCTTCAGCACCTTTCCTAGGTATCCTTGTGTGTCTGAACCTCTGTTGACTGACACTCCCATAAAGTGTGCTTCTCATTTTGAGTCACCTTGCTTACCTCCTCTCCTCTCCTCTTTTATACTTCTCATCTTTGAAGGTGACTCTCAGTGTGCCTCTTATGCCTTTTCTCATCCTTGTGTGTCTCACACTCACACTTCCTCAATCGATCGCATTATCAAAGTCAAGCTAACCAATCCTACCAAAGCCAAACTGACCACACATAGGATCAGATCTTAGAGATTGCTTACATAGTAGAAGTGGATAGATTTTTCCCCTGCGATTTATGCTTTTTGGCCATTTTGTGTAAAATACTTGCCTACCTTATCATTACCTGAGGCCAAAGAGTTTTAGGAAGCTCAACTAACTGGTAACACAACACTCTACTGTCATGGCCAAAGGTTTTGAGAATGACACAAGTATTGGTTTTCACAAAGTTTGCTGCTTCAGTGTTTTTAGGTCTTTTTGTCAGATGTTTCTATGCTATACTGAAGTATACTGCATTTCATAAGTTTCAAAGGCTTTTATTGACAATTATATTAAGTTTATGCAAAGCATCAATATTTGCAGTATTGGCCCTTCTTTTTCAATACCTCTGCAATTCACCCTGGCATGCTGTCAATCAACTTCTGGGTCAAATGCTGACTGATGGCAGCCCATTGTTGGATAATCAATGCTTGGAGTTTGTCAGAATTTTTGGGTTTGAGTTTGTCAACCTGCCTCTTGAGGATGGACCACAAGTTCTCAATGGGATTAAGGTCTGGAGAGTTTCATTGTTTAATTTCAATGATTTGTTTCCCGAACCACTTAACTATCACTTTTGTTTTATGGCACGGTGCCTCATCATGCTGGAAAAGACATTGCTCATCGCCAAACTAGTGGTTGGGAAAAGTTGCTCTCAGAGGATGTTTTAGTACCATTCTTTATTCATACCTTGGGATCGGGGCACCACCAGTGCAGAGCTTGCTCAGGAATGGCAGCAGGCAGGTGTGAGTACATCTGCACGCACAGTCAAGTGAAGACTTTTGGAGGATGGCCTGGTGTCAAAAAGGGCAGCAAAGCCACTTCTCCCCAAGAAAAACATCGGTGACAGACTCATATTCTGCAAAAGGTACAGGGTTTGGACTGCTGAGGACTGCTGGAGGAAAGTCATTTTCTCTGCTGAATCCCTTTTCCGATTGTTTGGGAACAAAAAAGATTGTCTGGAGAAGAAAAGGTGAGCGCTACCATCAGTCTTGTGTCATGCCAACAGTAAAGCATCCTGAGACCATGCATGTGTGGGGTTGCTTCTCAGCCAAGGCAGTGGGCTCACTAACAATTTTGCCTAAGAACACAGCCATGAATAAAGAATAGGACCAAAACATCCTCTGAGAGCGACTTCTCCCAACCATCCAAGAGCAGTTTGGTGACTAACAATGCCTTTTCCAGAGGTGGTGGAAAAACAAAAACCCACAAATTCTGACAAACTCAAGCATTGATTATGCAAGAATGGGCTGCCATCAGTCAGCATTTGGCCCAGAAGTTGACTGACAGCATGCCAGGGCGAATTGCGGAGGTCTTGAAAAAGAAGGGCCAACACTGCAAATATTGACTGTGCATAAACTTAATGTGATTGTCAATAAAAGCCTTTCTTAACTTATGAAATGCTTGTAATTATATTTTAGTATACCATAGAAACATCTGATAAAAAGATCTACAAACACAGAAGCAGCAAACTTTGTGAAAACCAATACTTGGGCCATTCTTGAAACTTTTGGCCACGACTGTAGTACACTGAAAAAAAAATGGCATGTTAGATTAAAGTAAAAAAATATGTACATCGGCTGCATATAATAAAATTGCTTTAATTAAAAACAATTTAATTATGCTTAATGCACTAAATTAATATATCTATACTTATAAAGGCAAAGCCCTCACTCACTGACTCACTCATCACTAATTCTCCAACTTTCCGTGTAGGTAGAAGGCTGAAATTTGGCAGGCTCATTCCTTACAGCTTACTTACAAAAGTTAAGCAGGTTTCATTTCGAAATTCTACACGTAACGGTCATAATGGTCGACAATATCCGCCATGTTGAACTTTCTTATTTATTGCCCCATCTTCACGAAATTTGGTAGGTGGCTTCCCTGCGTTAACCAAAACCAATGTACGTACTTATTTCGGTGGTATGATGCCACTATCAGCTGCCATATTGAACTTTCCAGCGTCTCTAATTCAATTCTCCAACTTCCCATGTAGGTAGAAGGCAGAAATTTGACAGGCTTATTGCTTACAGCTTACTTACAAAAGTTAAGCAGGTTTCATTTTGAAATTCTATGCGTAACGGTCATAATGGTCGACAACATCCGCCATGTTGAACTTTCTTATTTATGGCCCCATCTTCACGAAATTTGGTAGGCTTCCCTGCGCTAACCGAAACCAATGTACGTACTTATTTCGGTGGTATGATGCCACTGTCGGCTGCCATATTGAACTTTTCAATGGTCTTTGTTACTTATGGGCCAATCTTCAAGAAATTTGGTATGCGGGTTCCCAACGCTAACTGAATCCTACTTACGTACATATATACGTCCATAGCCTGCAGCTCGGTCCCCCATCCCAAAGCCTCCCACGTTGTTGGCTGCCTGCCTATATAAGGCTGTCTGTCACTCCAGTCTCTACATTCCCTTCCTTGCTTCGCCACGGGATTCACGTCTCCCTGCTGATAACTACAGCCTTTTTATTTAATCCATGGCTTCTCCGCTGTTTTATTGTTCATTTATTGTGATTATAGTTATTGTGTAGGTATTTTAGACTTACTTTACATTGTTCAGGTACCCATTTCCTTTATCATTCCAACCGTACCCCCATTAACATGTCTATCGAGGTGATCAACATCGATCAAAGAACTGTCACTTACCGAGTGGTTTCCATGCCCGGAGATGGCACCTGCCTTTTCCATTCTCTTTGTTACATATTGCACGGCCATATCAGGCTCACTCTTTGGAACATTCTGTCTTATGTATTGAATGACTGGGACAGGTTCAAGGTGTGGACTGATGAGATAATTATACTACACAGGAGCACTAGAAGAGTGAAATGCTTAAGCCCTTCACCTATGGTTCTACACGTGAGTTGATGGCTGCCGCTGAATTGTTCGGTTGTCACTTTCAAGTGTACCAAATTGGCCAAATATTTTACACCTTTGGACAACCGCCAATGCCTCTTAAACATCTTAGATTCACAGGTGACGATTTCAGTAGTGGACACTTTGATGTTTATGAATGTTTAAACTCTCAAACGCTGGATGTGAAGTTATCGATGAAACCGGTTGTATGCTTACAACGCTTGACAGATGCCGAATGTCTCTTCAACTCAAGTCCTACAAATACTGTCGTAATTGAAACAAACCATGAAACTCAAACCAATTATGACAGCAGCAATCCAAACTGTGAGATTTGAAACAAGATTACTGTTCACATGGCCAACAATACGTTGCATACTCAAGAGTAAGCTCAGCGCACAGCTTGGTCATATTACAACCGGAGGGCCGAACTCACAATGTGGTATACAAAGAGATCCTTAACAAATAATTATTGGTATATTTTCCCTCAGTTTAAAAAGGTTTAATTTTCTTCTTAATAAAAATTTTAAGCCAGTATTTTGTTAGTCCTCAATAAACATGATATTTTTATATAATGAATGAAACTTTTTCATTCATTGTTAAATTAATTATGTTATGTTAAATGAACATGGCTCATGTCAATAAAGCATAATATTTCAACAATTGTTTTATAAACTTTTCTAAAAATGCACCTCACCGAGTTACTTAGCTATAACCTTTTTAGGTTGTTAATTATACTTGTTCCAGTATCATTTTATAGTTCATAATTAAAGTTATTAATAAGAAATAAACAGGTTTGCTTACACCAAAACTAGTTTTATTTGGTAAAAACAATAAAAACCAACAAAGATACAAAAGATTAATATTCAAAAGCTGAACAGTTGTACGAGAACACTGCTTCTTTGGCTGTGTCAGAATGCCATGACCAATGTATAACTAAATATGGATACGAAATGCACCTTGGATAGAGTGTTATATTATAAAATACATTTATTTATATTTATGTAACTGTATATATTATAGAATAAATGTTAAATATTAGTAAAATATGAAGTGCAAAAATTGCTGCTTGGCACCTTCTTTCACTATATATATATATATATTGTAACAAAGGTGCTATATAGGCGCCTGATCCGACACAGGAAGACACGGAGGCACGTATAAAAAGTACAAAGACCTTTATTTTCTTCAGCTGTGGGACACATCTTCCCCATGCCACACAGTCCAAACACAGTCCCAAAGCACAATAAACACAACCAATAATCCTTCTTCTCTACCACCACTCCTCCTCAAGCTTAGTCCTCCTCCTCCCAACCCTGTCTCCTCGAGTGGTGGTGGCTGGGCCCTTTATAGCCCACCCGGAAGTGTTCCAGGTGATTAACCACCTGGTCCTAATTGCACTTCCGGGTGGGGCTGAAGACTCGCCCAGCCAGGCTGTGGGAAGCAGACAGCCCCCCCTAGCAGCCACCCCGGGCCCCAACCCAGCTGTGGAGGACTCCATCTCCCATGGAGCCCTGCAGGCGGTTGGGGAATCACCGTCGGCCAGGGAGGCTGCCACCAAGCGTCCCGGGGGAGGTATTGGACTGCCCATGGTGGCTCCCCCGGAACATAAGCAGCAGCTGTCCTTCACAATATATATATATATATATGTGTATTTTTTAATTTCAAACAAGCAAACCTGGCAACTGCTTTGTATTGTATTTGGGTGTATTATAGTATTTATCTGGTTGAGCAATGTTATGATAATACCAATGAACAGCAATGCTGAAAGTTATTGAGCCATAATGAAAGTCAGAACTTTTGTTTTTTTTAAGTATGTAAACGTATCTGTACTAAGCAAGTAAATCGACAACTTAATAGTACATTTACTGACTTGTGACGGTAGTTAATGAGCATAGTCTGATAAAACATTTAAAGAGAATACAAGGAAAAATGCAAAACGGAGTAACATTTGTATGTGTGATTAAGTGTTTTAAATGAATATCTGAATATTTCTCAGGTGTGTGTGATTTTCTAACTTTTATTTCACTACCCTTTTGCTCTTAACCAGTGACAAAAACTCAAACCCACAACCTGTTGCTTCTTTGAAAGCCACATGACTTTACCGCCAAGTTATCCAACCTCAGCTGACGATGAATCCACTTTGTGCATACTGTATTAATTATTTTGACTTCTACCTAAATGACTGAAATTAGTATATTGCACATCCCACAAGATTCAATTAATTAAACATGATCAAATTATGGTCAAAAGTGGAACATAAACAATATATGTAATAGAAAGTAAATACATTTTTGTAAATGTAACAACCTGGATTGTTGTTAACAGGAGTTATTTACACTAACACATGACAGGTGACATTATGGCCTCATGGGTACATACTCTGGTATACAGTGCCAATAAAAAACTTCAACCCCTTGGAGGTTTTTACACTTATTTTTAAACAATGTTGAATGGAATTAATTGGTCTTTCTAATCAACAGAGTAAGCCTCTTTAATGTCAAATGTCTAAAAGCAATAGGCTGCCCCAGTGGTGATATAAGTGTGTCATATTAAAAGCGGTGAATGCTTACATGATAAATTATTTTGTATATATTTGCCATTAATTTAGGCCACTTTGCAGAAATCTGTTTCCACTTTGACATTAAAGAGTCTTTTTCTGTTGAGGAGCGTCAAAAAACCCAAATGAAATCCATTGTGATTTATATCGCAAAAACTTCTACTGGGGTGAGAAGATTTAACAGACATTGTAGTCAGTTGTGGATCTACTATGAACTTAAGGAAGCTAAAGCTTCAGGCTCCCTAGTCCCATAGGGGCATCAGAAGCAAGTTTAGTTCACATTGCTTAAAAATGTGGGTATCTAATGTGTGAGAAGGGATTTTAAAAAATAATAATATTAATACTATAGTGTAATTCAAAACTTGTGGTGATATGTTGAGGGACAGCCCCATTGAAGAAGAGACCTGGTAACCCAGACCTTATTGCTGGTTGTGAAGTGGCTTCTATAAACGTTCAAGCTTCAGGACCCCCAAAAATGTGGCAATGACAGAGTGGATTTATCATTTGTTGCTTTTAATTACCCAGGTTTCCCCTGGGTATTCCAGTTTCTGCCTACCTCCAGAGACTGGATTGGGACAGTATGATGGACTGGGAATATGGACGCAAGTGGGGGTATCAATGCTGTGCTCAGCACTTTCATTGTGTTGCTTCCCTTTGTTTGCTTGTAGTTTCTCTCTAGGTATTCTGGTTTCCTCCTCACATCTCCAAGATGTTTGTATTAAGTTAATATACTTGGGGATCCCAATTTGGCTCTGTGAGGGTGTGCACATGAGGAGAACTTGTTATTGACTGGCACCTAACCTGGGCGGGTTTCCATCTTCCACCCAATTCTGCTGAGAGCAACACTTCTCTCCTACAACCCTGAACCCTGTTTGAGAATGTAATGTTTTTTTTATGATAAATTATATGTATGTGTTTAACATTTCTTTTGTTCAAATCAAGTTAAGTCAAGTCAAGTTGGAGAGCTTGCACTGGTACAGTGTGTTGCCGCACCCACTACACAACGAAACAACTCGGGATCCCGGTTTGCAACCCTCCAGGCAGACGCATGGTCCAGTCCCACCCTCTGGAAATGACCCTCTGTCTGCCACACCCAGGTGTTACATGGGTGACCCCTTGGCCTGGTCCAGCCACTCGGGTCACCAACAATGAGGATGTTACAAGCTCCATCGCCCTCGGGGAAATGCGCCACATGGCCGTAGTGCTGTTACTGACACTCCCTCACAATGCAGGTAATGTGCCTCATTTGGGACTCCATGAGCAACCGCTCATTCGACACAAAGTCAAACCAGTGGTACCCAAGGATTTTCTGGAGAGACACAGTACCAAAGGAGTCCAGTCTTCATCTCAGGTCACTAGATAGCGTCCATATCTCGCAACCATGTAGCACGACAAGAAGCACCAGGACTCTAACAACTTGGACCTTTGTCCTTTTGCATAGATATCGGGAACGCCACACACCCCTTTCCAGTGACCTCATGACCCCCACCCCCTGCTGTCCCAATCTGTCTACTGAGTTCATAGGAAAAGTCACCAGAGACATGAATGTCACTGCCAAGGTAAGTAAACCTCTGGACAAGGTCAACACTCTCTCCGCAAACAGACACACTGCTGATGGCTGTGCCCAAGAGGGCATTAAGAGATCATTTTCTGATCACATCAGAAAATATTAATTTGTGAACTCAGAAAATCAAAATGATGATTAGAGCATTATAAAGATTTTGAGGAGAAAATACCATCCAGCTCAACAAGCTTGTCAATCCTATCCACTTAATTTCTTCTAATAGCTTTTCACTAAAGGACATTTCTTTAATTTCTTGGGTCATAGTGTTTGTACATGACAGTCCCAGTTTAGGAATGGGTTAAATGAGTAGGAATTCTAAAAATACAAAAAGCCCCTGGCACCAATGCCCATATTGGTCTCAATATTTGTGGCACTGAACTCTTTTCTTTCTTATACCAACTACAACCAGGACCTTTTATAATGCATTCTTTTCTCTGTCATTATTCTGTAATAATTTCCCCTTCCAATAGGATGAAAAGTAAATCTTTAATTTTTTATTCTGACAAATCTCGAAGCATTTTTAAAACAGCTATTCATGTAAAAAAAGTTCAAATAGCAGCACTTCTTCTTTCTGAAAACTCTCAAGCTTGTTGGAGGTTTACACGGTTTGCTGCTCGCATCTCTGATGATGGATTCACTTTCATTAATGCTGGCATGTTTTACACCATGTAATATGTTGCAGCTTAACTTGATTTATAGTTTTCTTTACATATATAAGGCAGGATATACCTAGGAATTATATTGGGTCAAATTACTGGGACAAGCTTACCTTAATATCAGTGTCAGGTTTCTTTTAAAACCGCATAATTTACCGTTAAAGTTCTAAAATGGGCAGCATTTGTGAAAGGATGCTTACATACAGGAGTATCACAGCAATACATAATAGAGATGATCTAAACAGCAAAAACAGGTTCAAGGTTATTTTCACGCAAAAATAGAACAAAGGTTAAAGACACAACATTTTGGCTATATGGCCTTCATCAGATGTGCAACTGAGAAGGAAAAAGTAAGTAACATAAATTGGAGGTGAAGTAGGGAACAAGACCAGGGCAGATTAAAGGAGAAAGGTGAGAGCAGGTGGGAAAAAGCTGCCATCAGGGAAGGTAAAGGGAAAGAGTAAACCGTTAGTCAGAGAGAAATGTGTGATGCCAGGCTGAAAATGAGCGTAGTTTCTTCTGTTATTGTTTGAAACGTGTCTTTGAAACCCAATGAAAGACCACAGACAGTGTGGCTATGATCAGGAGATGTGAAGCGTTCTACAGTAGGCATTGTAAGTCTTTGATGTTAATGGCTCAAATATGCTCTGGTCTTCTGAGTGTCCTGCTGATTTACCTATTGTGGACTCGGCCCGGACACAGACAGGCGGACATGTTTAATACCACCACATGTGTTTATTTACAACTATTTACAATTAAATGTCACAAAGACTCAGTTCATTAGTGCACAAACCCCAACTCTCAGTCCTGGCCACTCAAATGCCTTTCTTTGGGCCACCTCCACTCTCCTCTCTTGCCTCGTCCTCTTCCACCCGACTCTAGCCTCGAATGAAGGGAGACGGCCCCTTTATATATGCTCCCGGATGAGCTCCAGGTGGTTCTGACACTCCCCCGTTGGCCACACCCCAGCGTGGCGGAAGTGCCGGCTGTTCTCCCGGCAGCTCTTCGGGTGTCCTCCTAAGTCTTCCCCCCAGCACTTCCGGGTATGGTGGAAATGCTGAGGTACCAGGTCCCCAAGGCATTGGGGCGCCTCCTGGCGGTGACCACGGGCCCCTACAGGGTGGGGCTTCCATGCCCTCAACCTGTGGCCCCCAAAGCAACCAGGAAGGCAGCCCCCAAGTGATCCGGGGTGGGCCTTGAACCTCTTCCGGTCCCTCACGGTGTCCCGGCCGGGTCGTTGGCCCTGGCATCCCTGACACTATGTATAGTAGATGGCTGGACTCTTCCTACAAGAAATGGCTTAAATTTGATTTTTAAACTGGCAAGGGGCATGTTGTTAAATATTGAATTTACTAGCAGTACTGGATACAAGGGGATTGTTGGTGACTTATTTGCAACTGAGACAGCAGCTCCTATTACAGCTCAAAGATCCTGTAGAGGACTGTGGATCTCCTCTGTGAAGTGAGCTATAGACAAGAAATTTGCTTTGGTTAAATAGCTGACTGAAGGAGGTCAAGGTTGAGTTATGAAAAAAGGCCCTTTGGAAGGATCAGTCTTACTAAATGGGGATATGTTAGATGTCCTGTGGGTGTCAAGGCCAGGAAACAACACTAATTATACTAGGAGATTCAGAATACTGTAATTGTCTAAATCCAGGAAGTCAAAGAAGAAAGAAAGCGCAAGAGAAACATTTTAGAAATCTGCAACCTTGGACAACTGAGAAGTGCATGATTGTGGCTTTTATACCTTTGATCTGGTTTCTATGATTTGAATTCTTTAAAATTACTTACTCATCTTTTTGAGCTTTATTAATTTCATTTTATATCTGAATATATGTTCTAAGGATTTTAGAATGCAATTTTGGCATTGTTTTTTGATTAAAGGTAATTTTGTAAAGGGTATGTATTTTTTGTGCTTCCAACACCATCTTTGATTTCCCAGGTGCCACCATTCTGGGTGTCAGTCGCTATGGCATCACTGCAATGGGATTAAAGGTCAGCGCCTTGCACTTCCTGGCCATCTGAGTTTATGAATAAATCAAAGAAAATCTTTGTGTGTTGTTGTTAGCGATCTTTATTATTATTATTATTATTATTATTATTATATACTTTTCCCGACTACAACTTTGATTTTTGGCTTAATGATTTGGTTTGATGAAAGATTGGACAGATTGTAGGTATTGACTGTTTTTCTGTTATCTTGTTTTTTCTCTTGGTCAATGTCAAGAATAAGGGGCTAAAGCCTTCATGGTCTCTCTCTATACCAGAAAGTTCAAGTCGCACATGCTCACATCCAAGGGTATCGAGAACACTGCAGGGCCAATTGCTCTAGCCCCTCTGTCTGAAAAAGGCCTGCAGCACTTGGCACAAAGACAATTTCACTTTTTGTACAAAAAAAACATATTGTTCTACATAAGAAATGACACCGAGCATTTGATAGAAAAATGAAAAAATGCCTAAAAGAACAAAATAGATAGATAGATAGATAGATAGATAGATAGGATAGATAGATAGATAGCTAGTGTGACCATAAGAGGGTGCCACTGAGCCCCAAACTCAAGACACACCAATGAACCACATGGTAAATGAATAAAATAAAGGATTTCTATTCTTACAAGGCACTTCACTTCTCCAATAATCAGCTACAATAACAATACGCAATCACAATTGTTCCTCTTTCTCTACATCCGTTGAGGTTTGCCTGCTGCCTCCCAACTCTGACCCATTAGTGTGAGGCAGCAGGCTCTCTTTTAAGCTAGACCTTAGAATGCTTCTGGTGCCACGCCATGTCTTTCAGGAAGCACTTCCAGGACATAAAGAAAGTAAGGAGGTCCTCCCCTGACAGAGCTCTCTATTGGTAAGTAGGGGCCAAGGACAACTGCCAACTGGAGTATGGAGGAAGGAACAGCTCATGATTTTCGACATCTGTTAAATTATATCAGCTGGGCAAAAAGTTATTTTTCCTTCCCATCAGCCAATTGGTTTGCCGTTCCACTCTGGACTCCTGTACGGGTAATGAATCCTCCTCCTTCTCAGCCGGGATGCCTGTTCTCCTTTTATAAAAGATAGATAGATAGATAGATAGATAGATAGATACCACAGTGTGAACGTACCCCAGAATAACTTAGAAGTAAGAAAATTAAAAATAAAACAAACTTCTGACTTGGCTGTCACAGTCACAGTGAGGTGCTATACAGGAATATTGCTGTTAGCATAAAGGACTCCTAATCACATTTCTTGAAACACTTTGACTGAACAATTCATTGCCTGAAAGTCCTCGGTGTTAGTGTGTCAAAGGCAGAGAATGTGCAGCACTGGATTTTGTTTTAATTCTGTCTTTTTGTACGACCTCCAGGGGGTCCAGAGTGTGTCCCATAACTGTGCCTGTCCCTTTAATTAGCTTGATGATTTGGTGGGCCTCTCCTGAAGTGATGTTACCAGCCCAGCACACCACAGTGTAGAAAATCACTCTGACCATCACAGAGTTGTGCATTACCCACATTAAAGGAAAACACTCTCCTAAGTATAAAGAGCCTGCTCTGCCCTCTCTTTTAGTTCCATTATGTTATGAGACCTGTCTAGCTTGTCATTGATATGGACCCCAAGTACTTGTAGGAGTGCACTACCTGTATATCCCCTCCTTGAATGGTGACTGGACATAGAGGCTCTTTGTTGCGGCAAAAGTCAATAACAAGTTCTTTGGTTTTGTTGATGTTGAGTTGCAGACAATTCTCTTTGTACCAAGAAATAAAGTTCTCCACCTGACTCCTACTCTCTATGCCATCCTCCTTATCAATACACCACACGAGTGTGGAATCATCTGAGAATTTCTGCATGTGACATGACCTGCTGGTATAATTATAGTCTGAGGTGTGAAGAGAAAAGCAGACAGGCCTGTTCCTTGTGCTTCTCCAGTGTTGCTAATGTCCATAACAGTGACAAAGTCCTTGAGTCCCACAAACTGCAGTCTACCTGACAGAGAGTCCATTACCCAGGACGCCACAGGCTCATCCACCTGCATATCTCTGAGTTTACCCTTTAACAGGGGATAGCTGAAGGCACTGGAGAAGTAAAAAAAAAAAACCATCATCCTCACAGTGCTGCCGGCTTTGTTCAGGAGAGAATAAACCTTGTGGAGTAGACAGAGAATTGTATCCTCCACTCCAACCTTAGTCTGATAGGCAAGCAGCAGTAAGTCCGAGTGGTCTAGAGTCTCAAAGGTCTTCATGATGTGAAACGTAACATTTTAATAATAAATTAAAGTACTAAGGGAAGCTTATAACTTATGTTGCATAACTTTATTTACTTTGCCAACATTTGTGTATAAGGCAACATAACAAATCATAGTGAAATTGTTTTTGTTCTTCTGCATTTAGAGAACAGGCATTCTGAATTACTTTTTTCAGTGGTTGGATATCATTCAGTCATCTTATATTTTACTGCCAAGCGTGCAGGAGCCATTGAGCCAACTTGTCTTATACAGCATTGCTCAGCCCACATGTTGAGCTATAATCACCTGCAGAGAAGGAGATCAGTTAGACTGTGTCATTGATCTGTCACTGAACAGACCAGAATCGCAGGTGGGTCACCTGTTCAAAGAGAATGACCATTCCATCATCATGGTGTCACCTTCTATGGTCACAGATATCAAATAGATACTGCACTTTTTAATTTCTGGCACATACTGTACACCTATTCAGTACTTGTGTGCTAAAAAGGCCATAAATCTTCTTTTATATAAAGGTGATCAACCTGATTCACTCATTTACATCAAGCACACTAGGGCAGCCTAACTTAGCAGGAAGGCCAAGTGCCAGCTGGATACAGAGAACATTTCATCTTGATCTGAATGTTGAACGCAAGGCAGTAGAGACCATACAATCAAAAACCCACAGCCTGCATGTTTCATTTCCTAACATGCCTGGAACGTACAATTAAAATGTCTCTTAAACCAGACAGAGAATGAGAAGAGGTCACCAGACACAGGGCCACATAGTCATGTTGTTCCAGTGGGTGACTGGATTGGAATTTTTTTCTGGTTTCTGAGGAAGAAATCACCTGATGTTATCAAGAGAAGTGTAACATTAATGCTTTCGCAACATGACTTTTGAGGACATACAACTTCTGTGTTGTGGTTTAAGAGGGAAACTTGGAGCTTAAAGTGCATTGCTATCGCTGTCAATGTGATCAGCTTCACAGTACAACTTTATCTTCTCTGCACAGTCAGGAGCCTCACGTCCCCTCCCATTAGATAGAGTTGTGCTTCTCAAATTCTGACAACAGAAATCTACCGGAGATAGGCAGCGGGCACAATCATTTGTAGAGTGGGACTAAGCAGCACTCCTGGAGGAGACGTCTGAATAAGGAGATGAAGAGTTTCTATTGCTGACAGCTTTTGTGTCTCTTCATTTTATATTTTATTTTTGCTTCAGTGAAACTTCTCCCAAGATCACTCTTACACAACACACCTCCACTAGTCCATTGCATTTCTTTCTGTCATACATAAATAAGACACACAAAAGACAGACTATCTGAAGCTGTCCAGTAGCTGAGGTAAACTCTTAAAAATAAAAGTGCCAGAATAATTCTTCAGAGCAATGCCATAGGAAAAATATTTTTGGTTCCCAAAACAAACATTCACATGACAGTTCTAGAAAGTACCTTTAGTTATTTATATCCATAAGAGACTCAGTAATTAACCATTAATAGATGACAACAGATTTCTGGAATACCACTTGATTCCCCATCTTAAAAGAACTCTTTCTGCATAATAATAATAATTCTTCACATTTATGTAGCCATTTATATAGGCAAGACATTACCATACCATACCATACCATATTTATTTGTTGAGCGCTTAAAAACACAGCATTACAACTGACTGAAGCGTTAACAAGTGATCCTTTAAAAATTCAGATTCTGTCAGAAATAAAAAAGAAAATTCAAAATGAAATGGTTTAAACTACTGTTAATGCATAGGCGTAGATCAAATGTAAACTTGATGAGACCGATAACACCTGTAATGCATTTTTAGATATGTGATAGATAGATAGATAGATAGATAGATAGATAGATAGATAGATAGATAGATAGATAGATAGATAGATAGATAGATAGATAGATAGATAGATAGATAGACCTGAAAAACACTATATAATAGATAGATAGATAGATAGATAGATCTGAAAAGCACTATATAATAGATAGATAGATATTTTTTTTTTAAAAAGACCTTTATTGTGAACATAAAAATTGAAAATAATAATACACAGTCAAAAACAAAACAAGCCCAATTTTCAGAAATATAACAAAAAGAGCCAAAAATATCAGACAACCACTACTACCCCTTTACACTCCTCCTACTCCGTACATTAATAAGAAAATCAAAAAGTTAATATTTCATTATAACACAAAGACCACCACTACTCCCCCTTTACACTCCTCCTACTCCACACACTAATAAAAGCATATTGTTGATGCCCACCACTTTTTCATTCCCAGTTGAGCACCAGTTCTCCCCCCTCCACAGCACACAATACCTGATTAGATAATAACATCATCCTAAGAAAACAAAATACAAATACAGTAAACTTAACTAATGTCTCATACATTCATTTTTAGTTCTCCATCCTCAATTGAGCAAAGCACCCCTTTAATTCCCCACACATTTTTAAATAACTCTAATGTATTCATCAATCTATGATACGTATATTCCATTATTATTCTAGATCGTACATTTATCTTTAAAATCAAGACAGCATCAGTGGCCCCTGTCCCAGATTGTTTATTATTTCGACTCTTTAAAATTGCTAGTTTGGCTTCACCCAATAGATAATTTAATAACTGAGCTTTTTGCCGATATTTTTTGTTGTATTTTGTACCATAAATGAACATGATATTATTAAATTTCCCCATTAACTTTTTACATAATTCACTAAAAAAACTGAAAAAAAACCTGAGTCTCATACATTGCAAGAATAAATGGAATATAGTTTCTTTTTGTCCACAAAATATACAATTATCATCCCCTTTCTGCTCAATTACTTTTAAAAAAGAATTTGTAGCGACAATCCCATGCAGAATTCTCCATTGCAGGTCAGCCGTTCTTTTCTTACTTGGGGCTTATATAGCTCCCTCCAAGCGGGTGCACTCCCACCATCCACCCCCAGATTGTCTCTCCATGGTGTGTCACATACTGTTTTTAGTTCTGTAAAGTGTATAATTTTAATACAATATTTATAAAGGTCCCCCTTTGACAAAGACTTAAAACTCACGACTTCCCCTTTATGGAATGTCACGATCGTATTGTCGGTGAGTGAGGACAGATCAACAGCAGGGCAGACCTCCATCTCCGTGTTTGTTGCTCTGATCGAGTTGTTCAGCCGATGATAATCTTTGGCCATGAATGATAAAAAACTCTGAACTATTCTGACCGACTTGACCCCCAGTATTGAAGATAGCTCTGTTGGGTCAATAAAAGACTTCTTGCTCTCATCGTAAATTTGGGACAGTGTAAGTATTTGATTTGTGATGAGTATTTTAACAAAACTATCGCTGAACAACAGAGGACATGAGAAAACAGAGTTGTAAACTAAAGGCTCATCAGCCAACCAACCAGATGTATCAAAGTTTCTTTTAAAAACAAAGTGCCATGTTAATAGGACTCCCTTGTAAAAATGGGGTAGGCTGGACAGGTCCATTTTGTGAATGTTCATCACTAGAAGTTGTCTATCAAAACGTAAACCTCCCACTCGTCTGAAGAAACCCAATGCCAGCTCTCTCCAACTCAGAGGGTGAGAAACAAAAAAAACTTTCTGCAGAGCCTGAAGTCTAAATTGTGCAACTTTAGAAACAACGTCAATGAGCCCCTGACCCCCCTCTTCCAAAGGTAAAAAGATTACACTTTGTTTTATCCAGTGCAGGCCAACCCAAAAAAAATCAACCAGAAGTTTCTGGATTCTGTGTAAAAGTCCAGGAGGAGGGTCCCCACTCACAAGTTTGTGCCAAAGCATAGAAGCTATCAAATTGTTACAAACAATCACTCGTCCCCTGTAAGACAGCTTGGTCACAATCCACCTCCATTTGTTCAGTCGCATTGTTACTTTATCTAAAAATCCTTCCCAATTACTTTTGTCCACCCCTCAGCACCCATCACTACCCGAGATACCTAAAACACTTTCTGTCCCACTTAATTTCTAAGGGCAGATCTGGTGGTGAACTTGCAGTCCAGGATCCAAGTAAAAAAGCAGTACTTTTGGCCCAGTTGATTTTTGCTGAAGATATTCTCTCAAATATCTGTTGACATGAGATTAACATTTTAATGTCATCGTTTGACGTGACAAAAATGACGACATCATCAGCGTAAGCCAAATATTTAAAAGTAACATTTGGGCACATAGGAAAACTCACGCCCTGCAGTTTGTGACTTATCTGACGTAAAAACGGTTCGATTGACAAAGCGTAGAGCATTCCAGATAAGGCACAGCCCTGTCGTATTCCTCTCTTTACTGAGAACGGGGCACTCAAAGAACCATTGACTTTTAGGACACCAAATATATTAGTATATAAGAGCCTGATCATATTTATAAAATATTCCCCAAATCCAAAGCTTTTCAGCATATAAAACAAGTATCGATGATCTACTCGATCAAAAGCCTTTTCCTGGTCTAGAGACAGAATCCCCAAATCAACCCCGCACAGATTACAGGCTGAGATAACATCCCTCAATACAAATATATTATCATGGATTGAGCGGTCAGGCACACAGTACGATTGAACGGGTGAATTATGGAGTCCATCACATTCCTCAGGCGGTTGGCCAAGGCCCTTGAAAAGATTTTGTAATCCGTGCACAATAGGCTCACAGGGCCAGTTTTGATTTGGCACAAGTCCCCTTTTTTTGGTAGCAGAACAATGACTGCCCTCCTGCAGCTCAGTGGTAATTCACCAACCTTTACACTCTCCATAAAAACTGTAAGCATGTCCGGTCCCAGCAAATGCCAGAACTGCTTATAAAATTCTGTTGGAATCCCATCAATCCCCGGAGTCTTTCCAACATTCAGATTAGAAAGTGAGTCAGAGAGTTCTTGAAGACTGATCTCGGTATCCAGATGTAATCGGAACTTTTCTGAAATTGTTGGCAAACCTTCCAAAAACTCGGACATGGCAGCTTCATCAATGCTTTCATCCTTAAACAAATTCTTGTAAAAAGAGACAGCAAAGTCCTTATCTCCCCTGTAGTGCACAGTTCTTGGCCGTCGGTGTCCGGAGCATATGAATTGTCTTACTCTGTGCTTCCTTCTTTTCTAGACTAAAAAAAAACCTTGTGGGTGCGTCCAGGTGATTGAGATTCTGGAAGCGAGACCTCACTAAAGCTCCCTTAGCCTGCAACTCCAGAAGCTGAGACAGTGAATGTTTCTTAGCTGTTAAAATCTCAAAATTGTCTTTATCAAAACTGTTCTGAAGAGTGGCGTGTAGTTCAGTGATGTCCTCCTCCAGGCTTTTCATATGATCCACACTCCTCTTCGTCACTTGCTGGGTGTATTGTTGGCAGAAAGCTTTAATCTGAACTTTTGAGACATCCCACCATTGTCTGAGGGAAGTGAATTTGGATTTAGTGAGGGTCCATTGCTGCCAGAAAACTCAAAGCACTGAAGGAAGTTTGAATCATCCAACAGGGAAACATTGAATTGCCAGAAAGACTTAAAGAAAGGTTTTTTTGAAAAGGTGAGCTTTAAAGCCACCAGAGAGTGATCAGAAAGACCGAAAGGACAGATATAAGTAGTAGTGACTGAATTTAAAAGATGCCTTGAACAGTAAAACCGGTCTAACCGTGCCATAGAAATGCGGCCACCCCCTCCTTGACCCAGGTGTATTGTCTATCTGTAGGAAATTTAATCCGCCATACATCCACCAGATCTGACTGCTGTAACAAAGTATTTAACACTCTGACAGAAGCTGGATGTGGCTCAGTACCATTTCGATCAAGCTGAGCGTTATCAGTACAATTAAAATCCCCTCCCAGTAGAAGAATTTCCCCATTAATAAAAGATTCCACCACTCTTCTCAAAGAATCAAAGAAACAGATCCTCTCTCGACCATTTGTTGGTGCATATGAATTAATTAACACGAGGTCTTGTTCCCCATCTTTAATCTGCACCACCAGCAGGCGCCCAGCCACCACCTCACTAATATTAGTGATTTTTAAATTCACAGTTTTAGAAATCATCACAGCTACCCCAGCACTGACATGAGATCCGTGACTAAGCACAGCCTGACCCCCCCATTCACGTAACCAGTCCTGTTCATTCTTAATATCAGTGTGTGTTTCCTGAAGTAGTGCAATGTGAAGGCCTTTTTGCTCTAAATACTCAAAAACTGCAGCCCTTTTTGCGTCTCCCTACACCCGTTCACATTTAGACTCCCAATATGAAAAGATTCCATTAATTCAAGACATAAGGGAGTAACCAATAAAATACATAACACAAATAAATAAAAGAAACGTAGGACTAAATCCATCATGATTAAAGCAGTGATTTCCTAACCCTACTGATCAAATTCTTTAGTCTCACTGACTCTTTCTGGTCCATGCCAAGCTGCACGGCATTGCGCATCACCCTCTGTGCTGACACCAGGAAGAGCTGAACGTCTGGGAAGTGTTCCTCCACTTTAACCCCTCTCTTACCCTCAATAAATTCTAAAAAATACCGTATACTTGCGGTGCTGTATCCGCCTCCCAGTGTATATCTTGAAGAGGACTCGCTTCTCACGGAGGTGTCAGTGTCACTACCCTCATCCTCTCTGTCGCCCACGTCACAGTCACTGTAACTCTTGAACAAGTTGCTGCGTTCACTGGATGGCTCGCTGGACACAAGGCTTTTCTTTGCCGACTTAGTATTCTCTGTTTTAATCTTTCGTTTGTGACGGGGCACTTTGAAAATCTCATCCCTCTCGCTCACACTTGCACTCCCACTCTCCACTTCACACACCTCATCCATCGGCCTCTCATTCATCTGCCTTTCCACGGCTTGCTCTGGGATAGGCTTTATCAGCACCGCGTCTTCAGCAGCCTGCACTTGTGCAGCTTCATCGGATGCCTGAGACTCGTTCACAGCGGAGGCAACTGGCGCAACTCCCTCGGAAAGAGTGTTCAATGTCGTCCCCTCACTGCTACTAGTCTCAGGCTCTGTGCTCACTTTACTCGCTGCACTTTCAGTTTCAGCCGCCATATCCTCGGCAACAAGAAGCGCGCTCTTCTCTGGAGCGTCTTTAGACAGAATATTTTCGGGCCGATCACACACAACACCCGCTCCATCCAACCGCTCATTACACTCAGACCCATCCTTCTCCATATTCTCCACCTCACTTTCATACTCAGACTCGCTGTTTTCATCGTTAACCCTGTCAGTGTTCTCCTTAATCGGAGCGGAGCCGCCCGGCAACACTACGGGCTCATGTTTGCACTGTGCCGCTTTGTGTCCAGCTCTGCCACAGTTAAAACAACGCATTGAATCAGAAGTTACGAACACAACATAATCATCGCCTTCCACCTTAAACCTGAGGGCCACGTTTAAATCTTCATTCATATTATTTAAAATCATATAAACTTGTCTCCGAAAGGAGACCACATGTTTTAACTCCTGCATTTTGCAGCCAAGGGGGATTAGCACTATATCAGACATAATCTGCCCATAACGTCTCAATTCCCTTAGTAAAATATCGTTTTTTAAGAAGGGTGGAACATTAGAGACAATAACTTTCTTCGCAGGCGCCGATAACGGCAGGACAGGAACTAATGCGCCATTTATAACAACCCCTTCTTCAACAAGTTTATTTACGAGGACTCGTCGTTTAAAAGACGACTACAGCCTTATTCATTCTGCTTGCTGATAGAACATTTTTATAACCAACTATTTTCCCTACTCCCACCACACAAGCTTCAGCAGAAACCTGAGGGTCCACCAGGACCTTAGCGCCATAGCGGCGTGAAAGACTTTCAAACGCCTTTGAAAACAAACCAGGAGCCCGGCCTTTGGACACGGCCATGGCGATAACCGCCAAGGCCGCGTCTTAACAGTAAAAAAAAACTTATAAAAAAAACAATAACAACTCCAAAACAAATCTCAAAGAAAAGAAAAAAAAACAAATAAGAGAAAAGAGAAAAAAAAATGAGGCTTACACAGAGACGTCGACGCCCGTCGGCTTCCACCGACTCAAACACGCCCACCCCAGACAGCACTAATCGAGCAACACACAGACAGCAAGAGATAGATAGATAGATAGATAGATAGAACTGAAAAGCACTATATAATAGATAGATAGATAGATAGATAGATAGATAGATAGATCTGAAAAACACTATATAATAGATAGATAGATAGATAGATTTTAAGGGCTCCGTGATCTGCCACTAGGTATCTGAGGGTGGCGATGGTTGTGCTAGAGTGCAGCCTACTAGATGCCAGAGCACCTGAGGTATGTGGTATGTAATAATGTTTAAACGTATACAAGAAGAATTTTAAATTACTGCATTTACTAGGAGATCCGGAGGAAATGCAGTTCACTTTAGAATAATGTTTTGAAACTATGTACATATTTGAACAACAGCCAGAGATTTTCTTATGTTGGGATATTACTACATATTGTATAGAATGTATAATTTGTGCATAACAAATAAACTTTGATTTGATTTGAATCAGCACAAGAAAGCAAAGCTTTCTCTTTATTCATGACCTAGAAAAAACGCAAAAAAAAAATCAATTGGCCAGAAAGGTGTAGTTGGTATTCATCACAAATATTTTAAACTGAAATTTGTTTGACTGTGATTGATTGACGCTTTGCTAAATGGTACTGTACATATATTAATATGCACTCTACTGGTTTATACATAACAAAGACAATGCTGAAATAATAAAGCTGGTAAATGTTATTATTGTATTGAAGAATAAAAAGAAATAAGTAGAAAAGAAGGCTAAAGACACTATGTTTCAGCAGTATAGTCTTCATCAGTGGGGTGACACAGGCTACATATGCTGGATAAGGGGAAGGAGATGACAAAAAGTCTGAGGAGATGAAAGGAATGACAAGCAGTAAAAAAGCAGCACCTCTATATATCATGCCATTTTTATAACAATTCATGGTGTGTTTTCAGAGGAAGTCCTCCTCTTGAGTGCCTGCTGTGTGGCAGTGATGTGTGAAAACTGAGAGGTCCTTACTCCATGCTGTGCCTCACATCTGAGTTTGTGAGACAGCAGCCACATTGGATGTACAGACTTGTACCAAAACAAAATAAAGAAACAGGGACATTCAGTGAAGTGAGTGCTGTACATCATGGGCTCATGCAGCTTGTCAGATGTTAACCAAACATTGCTACTGTGGGTGGCGAAAACAACATAAAAAACTATAATAGGGCAAATGGAAGTGGGACAGAAGTACTGAATCTGAGGACTGCCAAATCATTGAGTGCATTTTTTACAAAAATTCTGCCCCTAAACATTTGCTGTGTAGTTCACCTAAATGACAGATTTTCTCTTCTCCAGTGCTGTGTCCTGACCTGGGTTAGACAGGCATGCTGTGTTGTGAGCGCACCTACTAAGTAAACAGAGTGAGTCCTTCCTAGTTTACGTGTCTCTGTAAGCTCTGCTATTACTTGCATCAGCATGCAGCCATCTCCGTCTGAACTGCAATTCGCTTGTGTCAGCACATGGAGAGGGAGCTCACAACAAGCACCAGTGACTTCACCTTTCTTTGACTTTGCACAAGACTTTGTAATTAGATGCCACTTAATGACACTTACAAAGCATCAGTAAAGAGGGTATTCAACAGTGCAGTGTGCCATTTGGTATCCTCGTAAAAATTACTTAGGAATATGAAGGTTTCACTAGTCTTATATTGAAGTATGTAATACGTTAGTCTACATAGTCAGTATCTGTGTGTTTTAACAAATCTGTATCTTTATATATTCTAGTTCTGTATTTAGTGAGTTATATAATCTATTCCTGCATTTTGCCTTGGGAGTTACTGTGGCACTCTGCACATACACTTGGCAAGGAGCGCTGTGCAAGAACAATTTGTATTATTGTAGTGTATTTCTGAGGAGGCAATAAGAGTTTGGTCATCTAGCTCTGACAAGAGAACTACTTCTTTTCTGTTTTCTGTCTTGTATTCACCCCATTTTTTGGCACTCATTGCATGCCAAACCAATCTTTAAACTGTCCTTCCCAAGACCATTTTTTCCTTCAAGGGTTTTTTTTTTTGTGTTTTTAGAGAGTCAACGAGAGAGACTTTAGAGAGACATACAGTATGTCTCACGTAACACTAAAGTTATTTTAGTTATTTTAGAAAGCCACATTGCACACTTGAATAACCACTTTTAGTGATGATGTGCAAGTGTCTTTAAAACCAAAAGAAACCCTTTTTTAAGGTCTTGTTACATTAGTGTAAATGAGTAATAAATACAGTAATAAAACTAGAGTGCTACTGAACTGAAAAGGAATTCTGATTGACTTTCAAGTGCAGACGACTAATGGAATCTGAATTTATAGCTCTTTATTTTTTGCATTCTAAGTTCATTGAGGATGGATCTTAACACCTGCAATGCCAAACCTTCATACTTCAAAACTAGGGATTTTATTATTTATTAATGATAGATTAAATGTGGGTTAACTGCAGGGTGTCTGGGCTCTCCGTTAAAATGACAATACATGTGTGTATAAGGCTTTTTAGTACATCACCACAGTACAAGAAAATATGGAACACATTAATCCTTAGGCCTCATCACTGCATCTGCAGTTTTAAAATATTACTGTTTCATAGAGGTTTCCAAATTAGCTCCACTGCTTTTAGTTAGAGATACGCATTAGATTTACATTAATTTTATTCAAATCCCCACCCCTGTTCCTCCATTAATATCTAAGTTGTCACAAGTAAAAAAATAATAATCCTACCAGTTCCATGTGGTTCTTATTTTGGATTTTAGTCATGTGCTTCATCTGCTGACCCATAACACCTCCCTACCTTATTTCTCCGTAGTCAGGCATGTTTGCCCCAGGGTCACTCTTGCATATCAGTGGATCTCCTCATGGGCTCGATCGAGGTATGTGATAACCTGCCAGAGCAAGACAGGGGTGCTGTCGCTAATATTCTCTTCTCTTTCTCTCCCCACAGCACCGAGAAACCACCCAGTGAGGGCACTTAGCCCCACGCCTAATGGCTTGTCCACTATAAAAAGCCTGGCTGCCTGGAAGGGGGTGTCATTTCCATTAAGAGAGACTCGCTAGATGGGGCTTCAGGGAATGACCCTTATTTTGACAGCCAAGCGCTTCTTTCTTTGCAGTTGTGCCTGACAGGCTATTTAGTTTACCGACTGAAGATGTGATTTTGGTTTTGGCCTGAAGTGTTAAACGGGACAACCCAGTTGGTCTCTCAACTTTTCCTTTTTGCTTCAACCTGTCATTACTACACCCTCACACAGCAGGTAAATGGAAGGTGCTTTGAGGTGGTTTTTGCTAGAAATGTCTGAAACTGAATTTAGCCAATTTTGGTTAAACACAGAAAAAACACAAACTCAAACACACATACTGCAAATTTTTCACGTCTGATCAACCCAAAGTTAAATGGAATATCATTAATATGGGAAGATGAGGATGAGCAATGAAGGGTGTAATCTTATTATATGAAATGTTTTAGAGAGAATCGTTCAAATGCCTGATATGCTGAGATAGTAAAGGCAATAGATCTTGTGAAGCTGCATTCAAACTTAATGCTCCTTATCCTCCTCCTCTCCAGATATGCAAAGAGACTCTGAAAGAGAAGGTGAAAGACAAGGAAGGAGCCAGAGAGACCAAAAGAGAGGAGCTTGGAACTGAAAGCCCAAGACGTAATCTGTCAAGATGTCTCCTGTGACCATCAGCACTCTCCACAGGACAGAGACTGGCAACATTTTTGGTCTCCTTTGGGATGGTTATGCTCTCTTATGCCATTAGCATTGCTGTAGAATTAAAATAGAATTAAGATACACTTTAACACTGTACATTTAAATTAATAAAAATACTTAAAACATGGTTGGTCAGCCTCTTCCTGGTTTAATGCAACTCATTTTAAAATCAACTGTCCCCACATTTGAAACCCTGAACTGATCTTCCAGAATACTGATGTCAGATAATTAAGCAACTTTCAATCCAAAGTCTTTTAAATAGTATTTACATTTTGCTACAGAAAAAAAAACAAATCTTTACATGACAGAAAAATCAATTTTGTTAATCCAAAATTCCACCCCTTAAGCAACTTGAGAGCAAAAGGCAAAGATGAGCCCTGAGAAGAGTCCAGCTGTCCAGATATTTGTGCTCTTCAACTGTAACAGTCAAGAATTTGTACTTGATAATCTTACATTGGATAATGTCATTACGCTATTCACACTTTATTTACATTTGAAAGACCTTTACTGCAATTCACCTTACCTTGGGAATCATTTTTACTAAACCTGCAATTTACAAGACAGAACCATTGGGAGTCATCATCAGCCACAAAGCAGGAGCTAATGCTGAATGCTGAATTTCATCTGCTTTTAAGGCAAAACAGATTAAACAGGGCTGCCATTCACTTAAACCTTTCTCTTTTTTTGAAAATACAAAGTAAAAGAAACCTTTGTCATTTAAGAAAAGTATAACATTACTGGATTTTGACCACATATGCCAGTTAAATTCACATACACATCTTTGGGATGCGGGATGAAGCCAGAGCACCCACAGAATACTCCTTTGCTGATGCATGGTGGAAATACAAATTCTGTATTGATAGTTATTGGTCTGAAAACTAATTCCCAGTCACAGCAACTGGGGAAGTTGCAGGAAAAGACATTTCTTTACTATGCCACACCTTATCCACTGTATTCTGTTACAGAAAATGGCAGACACATGAAGTGAGGTATATAGGTAGTGTTTAACATTCCAAATAAGTAACAAATCACCTTCTAAATATCTTAAAATGACCCACCTTGTTAACCCTCTTGAACTGTTTTGAGAAGATTTGTAACTATGGACACTTATCTCTGAGATGTTAAATAAAAACCATTGAGAAATAACTAGCAAGTGACACATTTGGTTCAATGTAGTCCCAGAACAATCATTTTCTAAATGTTTTTAATTCAACTCCAATCCAGGCTGTCAGGTAGCAGTGGGCACAAGGCAGCAAACAGCCCTGGATGGAGTTTAAGTCCATTGCAAACACCCCCCATACATACATAGGGCCAATTTGGAATATCTAATCTAACCCATAGATCTGTTGGGGAGTAGACAGGAAGAATCAGCATGGAATCGCCCCTTCTTTACTTTCATGTAATGCATTTTTGTCATCCCATGGTCAAACGTTCCACACAGTAAACCGGCCTACTACAGCGACTTGAACAGCAAAAATAAAGTTGATGAAGCCTTATCTAATTTAAATACATAGCTTAAAGAATTAAGGTGCCCAAAATTATGAGCACAGTGAACCGAAGTTGTTGAAATGTTCATTTTAAAAACATTAGCATTATCAGTGAACCATGAGTGTCTCATATCACATTCAGCACATAGTACCATCTTCCCCAAAGCAAATATTATTTTTTGGATATCACCAATTCAAATAGATGCTATTTAGAAATGCATCCCACTTTGAAATCATTGGGGAGGAATGCACCCTATGCCGACAGTGTGCTGGCAGTTGCATTTGAGCTCCTCATGATATTAGAGCATTAGAACAATCTAGATGAGCAACGGGCCATTCAGTCCAACAAAGCTCACCAGTCCAATCCACTTAATTCTTCCAAAATAACATCAGGTCTGCTTCTGAAGGTTTTTACAGTACCACTGTCCATCACCCTCTCGGTAACTTATTCCATGTGTCTGTGGTTCTCTGTGTGAAGAAAAACTTTTACCCTTAAATTTACCCTTAAGAAGTTTGTCCCTGTGTTCTTGATGAATTTCAATCATGCCACCTCTTTTGCTTAAACTGAAAAGGCTCAGCTCTTTGTAACCTTTCATCAAAACTCATCCCCAGCCTAGTCGCTCTTCCCTGGACTTTGTCCAGTGCTGCTATGTTCTTTTTGTATCCTGGAGACCAAAACTGTCCACAGTACTCCAGATGAGGCCTCACCAGTGAGTTATAAAACTTGAGCAGAACTTCTTTGGACATCTGCTCTAAACATCAAAGCGCTATATAATTTAACATTCTTTTAAACTTCTCAATGGCTTCTGAACACTGTCTGGAAGGCGATAGTGTCATGTCCACTATGACTTTTAAATCTTTCTCATAAGGCGCATCTTCTGTTTTCAGACCTTCATTTGTGTATTCAAGCGTAACATTTTTAATCCCTACGTGAAATACTTCACATTTACTTACATTAAATTTCATCTGCCACAAATCTGCCCAAGCCATTATGTTACCCAAGTCCCTCTGTAATGATTTAATGGATTTTAGATTATCTGCCAATCCATCCATCTTGGTATCTTTTGCAAATTTAACCAGCTTGTGATTTATATTCCTATCCAAATCATTTATACACAGTATATTAAAAAATAGCAGCAGCCTTAGTGACCCCTGAGGGACACAACTCTTAACATCGCAAAATTCAAAGCACGATGCTGTATAGAAATATTTAAACATTAACAAGATTAAAGAAAAAAGAGGCTTGTTTGATTGAGCTGTGACAGGAGACGGCTCTACAGTAGCTCTGGCACATGGCATGGATTTTACAGCACCTACATTTGTCTTCGCTGAACACCGACCTTAGGTGTTCTGTTACATTCTTGATTGCACTGGAAGCAGGAATTTTATACATTTTCTCCTGATGGCAGAACCTGTGCAAATATCAGACATTAAAAAATTTACTCTAAAAGTAATAATATCGTTATTATTAGAGCCACTTTTCCATTGTACACATACTATATATTTTTTTCTTTATCTGTTACATTATAAAAGCTCTTATCCTGATGTTACCACGAGCTACCCTGCGTCACATGAACAAATTGCTGTGACCTTTAAATAAAATGCACTGAAACTGCTTTCATCTTGAAGGGAATGATCAGGCTTTGTGACATTTCTGTGCTAATGGCAACCAACAGACTCCTCACACATGCACTTCAGTTCGGTCAGTGCGAAAGTAACAAATGGTATTTTTATATTTGAAATTTCATATAAGGGGTAAAGTGACAGCAAAATTTAAAAGACAAAAAAACAACCCTAATGTAATACCAAAGTCTAATCCCACTTAATACTGATGATGGGGGCCTGGAGCCTATCCCCCAAGAACAGAGATGCAAGGTACGCAGCAATCCCTGGGCTCCATTCCATTGCAGGGTGAACATCTTCACACACTAGGACCAATGAAGTGCTGCGAATCACCCTAATTTGCATGTCTTTGAAGTTTACAACAAGGGGAACCCACAATGACACAAAGAGAACATGCAAACTCCACACTGGAAGGACTCAGGATGAGTCTCCTTACTGTGAGGCAGCAGCACTCCCACTGCACCACTATTGTAATAACAATCTAGATTGAATAACATTTGATATTTTGTAGAATTTTTAATTATATTATATATTTTATTCTGGGCGGCACGGTGGCGTAGTGGTAGCGCTGCTGCCTCACAGTTAGGAGACCTGGGTTCGCTTCCCGGGTCCTCCCTGTGTGGAGTTTGCATCCCACAATCCAAAGACATGCAGGTTAGGTGGATTGGCGATTCTAAATTGGCCCGTGGGTGTGTTTGTGTGTGTCCTGCGGTGGGTTGGCACCCTGCCCTGGATTGGTTCCTGCCTTGTGCCCTGTGTTGGCTGGGATTGGCTCCAGCAGACCCCCGTGACCCTGTGTTCAGATTCAGTGGGTTAGAAAATGGATGGATGGATATATTTTATTCTATTTAATGGTGTGATGCACATATTCAATTTGTAAAATGTGGTTTGTAATTTGAATAAAGTGATCACTACCAATTTCATATCTTTTCATGTTCTGCAGCATTACAAGGTGCTTTACAACACAAACAATAATAAAAAGCAAATACATGTGTTGAAAATGTATAGTGTCACACACATGCACATGAGAGTCAGTTTAAGGGCTCGGGTGACAGTAACTCTCCAGCAATCCAGGGGGTGGCACTGTGTGACAACATTCTCTTTTCCTCCTTCTGCAGATTGGAAACTCGACAGCTCTCCTCCACCAACATTACTTCCGGTGTCCGTCCACATGGACCAGACACTTCCTGCCCTGCTGCCATATAACCGGAAGACCAACCATCTTGGACATTCACAATAGGACTCAGGTCTGAGAAGACTTGATTTTGTGTTTTCATGCACTTTATTTTGGATCTAAATCCTTTTCAATTATATGGGGTTTGCCCACGGGTGTCACAACACTCTGATTGTTTCTGTCATCCTATTACAAGTACAAAATATATTAAAAACATAGCTAAAACAAAGTGCAACTTTCCTTGGCATTCACTTCTTTAGAAGAAGACATACAAGTTGCTACAAAAGTTGGGGTCCTAGTCAGGAATACCTTTTGTAACTGCCAAGGAAAAAAAAATAGAAAAGAATACAATTTGCCAATATTAGGATAAACAGTGGCTCATCTTCCTAATCTTCCTAAGCTTTGCCAAGTGTAGGCTCAAAGAGGGCCAGTCTGCTCTCTGCAGGCTTTGGTTCACAATAAACCCCGACTCCCAGTGGTGGCATTTCTTTTATGCACTGAGCCCAGAAGAGACCCGGCTTTGATGCTGGGATGGATGCACTGTAACTGTTCTTCTGAGATGTCTTCTTTCACACTTTAATGGTGGAAACACAGAGCAGGTTATAGAGGCTGTGCATCACTTTTAGTCTTTTCCTTTTGCCGTACTAAACAAGACTTGCATGTCTGACAACATTCGTAAATGAATTCTCATGATGAGTAGAATAAATTAAATTACAGTGCCCCCACATCACAGACAATGACAAAGGAATATAGAAATCAACAAATTACTGTGCTTAATGATTTATAACTGAAAGAATGGGCTGCAATTCAATAAAACAAACAGTCTGCAAAACACAATTTTAAAAAAGTCTAAGCAAGATATACATTAGATGTGTTGCTATGATTGTGGCCCTGCATTTGGAATATAAGGGTTCGTGAAATGGATGAAGAGATGGATGGTTTTGCACCATAACATTTCATGAAATTTAAATCCAAGGGACTCTTTTATGTTTGGAAGATGATGACATAGATTAGCAGAGGATTGTATTAACTTCAGAATACAGTATGCCTGTGTGTGAATGTTGGGTAGAGAGTGGTATATTAATTCACGTCAGAAAGTCCAAAATAAACCTAATCATAACAGTACAGGCAATTGCGGAAGTAGCTCAAACAAAAGAAACAGACACAGAATTTTTTTGAAGTGGGTGAGCTGTAGTGATGCATAGCAGGATGTGCAGTAAGTTTGATATTATGGTATAAACATAACAGCTGATATAAGCATGATATTAAGCCATATGCATTATATAGCCAAAAGTATTGGGATACCCCTCCAAATCATTGAATTTAGGTCTTCCAATCACTTCCATGGCCACCGGTTTATGAAATTAAGCACCTAGGTATGCAAACTGCTTCTGCAAACATTTGTGAAAGAATTGGTCACTCTCAGGAGCTCAGTGAATTCAAGAGTGGTACCTGTGCAATAATTCCATTCGTGAAATTTCCTTGCTACTAAATATTATAACAAAGTGGAAGCAATTGGGAACAACAGCAAATCAGCCATGAAGTGGTAGGCCATATAACATCACAGACTGGGAACTGTGCATGCTGAGGAGCACAGTGTGCAAAAGTCACCAACTTTCTGCAGAGTCACTAGCTACAAACCTCCAAACATCATGTGGCCTCCAGATTAGCTCAAGAACAGTGGGTAGAGAGCTTCATGGAATGGGTTTCCATGGCCGAGCAGCTGCATCCAAGTCTTACATCACCAAGTGCAATACAAAACGTTGGTGTAAAGTGGTGTAAAGCACACCGCCACTGGACTCTAGCGCACTGGAGATGTGTCCTCTGGAGTGACGAATCATGCATCTTTGTCTGGGTTTGGCATTTGCTAGGAGAACGGTACTTGCCTGACTGCATTGTGCCAAGTGTAAAGTTTGGTGGAGGGGGGATTATGGTGTGGGGTTGTTTTCAGGGGTTGGGCTTGGCCTCTTAGTTCCAATGAAAGGAATTCTTAATGCTTCAAGATCCAAATCCATTTTGGGCAATGTCATTGAAAAAGGGGGACCGGAGGGTGTGTTCCAACTACAGAGGGATCACACTCCTCAGCCTCCCTGGAAAAGTCTATTCGGGGGTTCTGGAGAGGGAGGGTCTGTCGGATAGTCGAACCTCGGATTCAGGAGGAACAGTGTGGTTTTCGTCCTGGTCACGGAACAGTGGACCAGCTCTACACCCTTAGCAGAATCCTAGAGGGTGCATGGGAGTTTGCCCAACCAGCCTACATGTGTTTTGTGGACTTGGAAAAGGCGTTCAACCGTGTCCCTCGGGGAACCCTGTGGGGGGTGCTCAGGGAGTATGGGGTACCGGACCCCCTGATAAGGGCTGTTCGGTCCCTGTACAACTGGTGTCAGAGTTTGGTCCGCATTGCCAGCAGTAAGTCGAGCCCGTTTCCAGTGAGAGTTGGACTCCGCCAGGGCTGCCCTTTGTCACCGATTCTGTTCATAACTTTTATGGACAGAATTACTAGGCGCAGCCAGGGTGTTGAAGGGGTCCGGTTTGGTGGACTCAGGATTGGGTCTTTACTCTTTGCAGATGATGTTGTCCTGTTTGCTTCATCAGGCCGTGATCTTCAGTTCTCTCTGGATCAGTTCACAGCTGAGTGTGAAGCAGCTGGGATGAGAATCAGCACCTCCAAATCAGCCAGAAAAGGGTGGAGTGCCCTCTCAGGGTTGGGGGAGAGATCCTGCCCCAAGTGGAGCAGTTCAAGTATCTCGGGGTCTGCTCCTCCACATCGAGAAGAGTCAGATGAGGTGGCTCGGGCATCTGATCAGGATGCCTCCTGGACGCCTCCCTGGTGAGGTGTTCCGGGCACGTCCAACCGGGAGACCCAGGACACGCTGGAGGGACTGTCTCCCGGCTGACCTGGGAACGCCTTGGGATTCTCCCGGAAGAGCTGGAAGAAGTGGTCGGGGAGAGGGAAGTCTGGGCCTCTCTGCTTAAGCTGATGCCCCCGCGACCCGACCCCGGATAAGCGGAAGAGGATGGATGGATGGACAATGTCATGCTCCCAACTTTGTGGGAACAGTTTGGGGATGGCCCCTTCCTGTTATAACATGACTGCGCACCAGTGCACAAAGCAAGGTCTATAAAGAAATGGATGAGTGAGTCTGGTGTGGAGAAACTTGACTGGCTTGCACAGAGCCCTGACCTCAAACCAACAGAACACCTTTGGGATGAATTAGAGCGGAGACTGCGAGCCAGGCCTTCTCGTCCAACATCAGTGTCTGATCTCATATATGCTTTCCTGGAAGAATGGTCAAAAATTCCCATAAACACACTACTAGACTTTGTGGAAAGCCCCCCCAAAAGAGTTGAAGATGTTATAGCTGCAAAGGGTGGGCCAACTCCATATTAAAGCCTATGTATTAAGAATCGAATTTCATTAAATTTCATGTGTGTAAAGGCAGGCATCCCAGTACTTTTGGCAATATAGTGTCTGTCATTTAATAAAATACAGGGAAGACTAACAAGGCTGGTGGGCATTCACATCCATACGGCTTTAAAAATGAGCACTTCTAAATTAGAACTGCAAGTGCTAGTTACTTATTTGAGTTAAATTAGAAAGCAGCAAATAACAGCTGTGCTTTAGACAATTCCTAGTAAATTTGTATGTTTTTTAGCTAGCATTTTTAATCATACCAACTTAGTAATCACACTGCTGGAATACATCTATTTGTATGGATTTCTGCAATTCAAGAACAGGCTGAAAAAATTAGTCTGCCACAGTGAGTCAGTAGAGGACTTGTAGTTTACTTTGCAATGCCTCAGTCCACAAGCCACCCAGCCTGAAAGTGTTTCAGCTACAGATAAGAGTAAGAACGATCAAAGTGTTGACAGTATATGCAGTTACTGGGGGAGCATCGGTATGGTTTGCATGAATAGCCACCCTGCCCCAGAGCAGCACACAGCTTTAGTTAGTTAAGAGCATGGAGGGCAGGAGTATCCCTTTTCCATTGTTCCCCTGCAATATGAACACTGGCAGACTCTTGGTATCAGCAGTTATGGTTACTTTCTTCCATCCACAGTTGTCACACTCACCAGAATCTCTGAGGCCTGCTTACTAACAAGCACCTGCAATAGGCTAATATTTATTAATTTCCATTGAAACTTTCCTTTCTCCTTCTTAAATTTTTCTTAAAGGATGTGCTTCTCCTTCCTGCCTGTCGTTTCTCCTATTCAGGCATCTAGATCAGGTTGTGAGGAGTTAATTAGGGGTTTCCAGGCCCCAGTAAACCTCCATATTTTGCTTCTTGAGAGGCACCTCAGTTTTGACAAAAAGTTTTGAATGGGAAAAGCATGGTCAGCAGTTCAACGATACCTCCCCTCATCACACACCTTCACTGTCGCTGGAGTCAATGAAACTGTGTCACATTGAGAGAAGTGTTGGGGCCAGCCTGAAACAGCAGAGCCCATCAACATCATTACATATTCAGAGCCCATTTTCTGTACTACAGAGTCATGGAGGACCACAGGCATCCTTGATAAGATCAGGTGAAAAGTGAGGGCCAGCCTCACACAGCATGCCAATACATATTAGGGGACACTTGTGCACAGACCTCAATCAGTAGTATTGGGGGAATTTTTTTAAAAAATACAAAGGTGATCCAGGTAAGTATAAGTTATAGTATGGTTGACATGCATGACAGGTAAATTAATGAAAGCATTTATTATGAAAAAGCCATTAAAGAACGCTTGCCCTCATTTCTAACCAAATTTACCATTTTAAGGGATTTTGAGTCAAAACCTTCTGAGCATCATCAGGCCTGATATAGGTACCCACCCAGGATATGGTGCCGGGCACAGAACACTAATTTAAAAAGAAAACGCTTATCTTAGTGGGTGATGTGAAAGTAAAGAGGACATTTAATTGCTAAACAATAAACTTGGAGGCCCAGTAGTTAGTGCTGCTGCACATCTCTAAAAGACCTGCTTGGAATTCCAACCTTGGTAAATCTCCGTGTGGAGTTTTTTTCATCTTTGTGTCTGATAAAATTTGTCTTCCTCTAAAGTTCAAAAGACACTCTATGCAAGTTAGGCTCCTTCCAAATTATCCCAGTGTGTTTCCCGTGACTGGGGTTCCAATCAGGGTTGGTGCTTGCCTTGATTTATTGTTCTGTTATAATTATAACAGAATTTAGAATGCAGAGGGTATTGATCCTCCAGGAATCAGAGACTGTGATTAATTATTATAGCAGGGTTTGGAAGTTTGAATTAGCAAAAGCATATTATATTGTCAAATCCACTTAATTCCTTTTAGGGTTGCAGGGGAGCACAACCTATTCTAGTAGCCCTGGATGGAAGGTAGGAAACAATTCTGGAATGGCTTCTAGTCCCATTCACACACACACATCCATCACATTAAGTTGAAGCTAACTTGGAATGGCCAGATAACCTAATAAAATAAAATTGGAGATTGAAATGGAGTACACAGAGGAGACTGCATGCAGGAACATCATTGAGGTGCATCTCCATGCAGGTAATAATTGGGAGCAGGATTTGAATTTGAAATGTTGTGCCTGTGAGGTAGAAGCACTAATCACATCACCACTTTGCCATTCTAGCAGAGAAAAAATTATAATTTCAGAAAATCAATAAAAAAAATGTAAAAGAGATTTGAGAAAATAGATAGGAGTTAACATCTTGGCAACTTTTAGCTTTGAAGTGAAAGAGCAGCTGCCACCTTTAAATACCTGTCATCTCCCTTTACTATCCACTTGCAAGCCCACCTACAGTTCCTGTTCTCACATGGTGGTTGATTACTTCTCACTGTTTTCAGGAGTATTGTTTTTTTCTTGGATTGAATTTGGAGGTGTTATTTTTGGTAAAACAAAGTAGCAAGAGTTTGTACACAGACAAAATAAGGTACCATACCGAGCTCAGTCAAAGCTGCAATTACTGCCAGCATTACTGCATTTCACAAGGCAATCACAGACTGCAATTCACGTGGCATTTAGTTTCTGCCAAGCAAAGGAACATACTGGAAAAACAAGAGAATGACAAGAAAAACCTGAAAAGAGGACTTGTACTGAAACTCATAAAAAAAAATTAAAATCAAGGCCAAAGAAAAACTTATTATGCCACAACACAGGCAGTATTTCATCATATACATACATACATAAAAGATTAAATAACAAAAATTTCAGGTAATAAGGAAGAGAAAAAAAAAATCCTGTATACCACAGAAAAATGATTTCATATTAAATATTGAAAAGAGTAAGATAATTAATAGAACTTTATAAAAAAGCAATAAAGTGAAATGGAAATTTTACCAGAAAAAGTCCATCTCTCCAATCATTGAATGAATCTGGTGAATCCAATTCTAGGAGCTCCATGGCAACATTAATCTCAGGTATTGTAGAAACCAACTCTGGATGAGGTATCAGTAGAAATAAAACTCTACAAGAGAAATAAAACATTAGAAAAGAGTTAATCATAAGGGTTTTGAGCCATTAAATAGTTAAAAACATACAGTAAATAATCACTGTGATGGGTGGATGGACCACAAGGAGCCAGGAGAATAGTTGGAGTACCAGCCGGGCTACCCTGATTAAGTATAATACGTCATGCCAAAGAAACAGAAAGCAAAATAAAGGCAGTTTGGTGTACTAGGAACAAGGATTAGGTGTACCTGGCCGCAGAAGTTAAACAACAAAATAAAAGTCTGTCAGCAGAAGATCCGTCTCTAGTGCCTGTTAGTTCCAGAATGAACTGCCATCTTCCGTTCATTTTTATAGTGTCTTGACCAGAAGGGGTGGAGCCTGACAGTGTTACTGACACCGCCCCCTCTCATCCTGGGGGTGATACCACTTAACTTGACAGTGCCAACAAGGTGATCCCCAGCTGCACATGTTTGACAAAATATAAAGGAAAATAAGCAAGAATAAACAGAAATATTATTTCAGTAGTTGAATGAGAGCAGGCAAGAAAATGTTGAGCACTGACTGAATAGAATAGAAAATAATACACTTTTATAGAAATTAAGATAAATAGTATGACTATGTGCTTAGAAGTACTTAAATTAATATATAAATATATGCAGAGTGATTTAGAATGATGCATAAAAAATAAAAAGTAAGAAACCTAATTCCTAGGCCATATACAAATCAAAGTTCTTTAAGAATAAGTAATCACATTTTTCAGAGCTTTAATGTCTGCTATCAGAGATAAACTATTAACCGGGGCAATTGTTAAAGATTATATTTTTGCCAACATTGTTCCTTTAAAAATATTAGGCAACCACGTAAACTTGGGAGATTACAGGCCTTTTAAAGTATTCACAATACATTTAGAATAAAAGGCCATTGTACAGGACATAATAAAAAAAGCAGCATTTATTGTAAAGGGACAGTTGACATGACTTTAAACAGGGCAGGCATATTTACTAATCTTCTACTAATCTGGTATTTTTTTAGCATTTAAGAAATAATATCCATCCATTCATTCATTATCAAACCTTCTCAGTCCATTTCAGGGTTACTCGAACTGGAGCCTATGCTAGCAGTGCTGGCTACAAGGGAGGAATTCATGCTCTCACAAACACTCCCTCATACCAGGTAAAGTTTGAGTCGCCCATTAATCAAATGCTTTTCTTTCAAAATAAGTTTGGTTAAGGCCATGCCAACATCACATTATAGGACGTTTCTAATGATCTTCAGTCACAAAATTGATTTAAGCAGTCTTAATGACTTGAAGACAGTCATGGTGCACTCCCATGCCTGCCAGTCATTTAGTCTGACTTCCTATCACAAAGTAGCCCATGATTCAGTCCAATCAGTCTGTGACTCAAACAGTTTGTGACAATCAAACAGATTTGATTTTTTTTCTAAATCATAAGGATGGGATTGTATGTGAGAGACATGACAACCAATGAATGTTCACCTGGATGTACAATTTATATCATGCAGTGTGATGCCCGGGAGCGTATAGCCGCCCTAACTAACCCTGACACAAACAGGCAGGACACAGGTTTTAATCCACACAGTACACGGTTTATTTACAAGTGCACTTTACAGCACCAAGGTAAAACAACAACACAGTGCCTTTGCCGCCGTCTCTAGTCCTCCAGACAGGCTTTGTCCTCTTCCTCCCATCTCTGGGAAGCTGACGCCCAGGCCCTTTTTATAGGGCACTGGAAGGACTCTGTGTGTTGGAATTGTTGCCAAATTGGGCCTTGCAAAAGTCAAGGCACCCTCTGGCAGTGTCCACAGGCCTCAACAGGGTTGAGCTTCTATACTTATGACCCATGGGCCCGCTGGAAACCAAGGCAGCTGCCCTCTGTCAGTTTCTCCTCCGGTCCTTCCATAATCAGGGCCCCAACCATCCGTCACAGCAGGAATAAGGAATGTAGACATTTTGACTGCGCAAACAGAGCAGAGACTCATCTGTCTGATGTTGTGTGATTTACTTACTGCAAAAGAATGGAAATCCATCAGGATGCATACTGTTTTGGCTGTCAGGAGAAGAGACAAGCTCAGAATACTCTGGAAATGTGAAACTGTGCTGGGAAGTCGTTATGCCGTCATCTAATTTGACATACCCTATGATTTTTGTCATGTAATATAACATGTTTAGGCAACAAGGTCAGCAAATGCACAAGCATCTAATCAATAAATTTTGAGCAGAACATATTTTTTATGAAGATGTATTTAATGTGAATTTTGCTACCAGTTGAGCAGATGACACAAATAGTGACTCAAAAAAGTTAGAGTTAAGGTCCTCTTTTTAATGTGTAAGGATGATTTAGAGAGACATGTAACTGGACTTTGCCTTTTTGAACTCCGAAACATCATTCCTGTGTCGGTGTGCTTACTTGGATATCTTCTCATAAAGTTTTGTGTGATATACATGAGTGTGGCTGTTTGTGTGAGCAGGCCCAGCAGTGGGCTGATGTCCCATCCAGAGGAGTTCTGTTCTGAGTTGCGTTGATAATAAACACCTGATCTTCCTGTCTCTGTACTACAATTAGATAAGTGAAATAAAAAATATAAACTATAAAGTGATGAAGAAAAGGAGAAGGATTTGCAGAAACTTTAAAATTAGTCAAATAGCTGTGCTCACAGGCCTCAACAGGGTTGAGCTTCTATGCTCATGAAGCGTAGGACTGCTGGATACTAAATGGGCTGCCCTCTGTCAGTCTGGGGAAAAACAGTCTTGAAAATACTCTCTCTTCTCCGGTCCATCCATAATCAAGGCATCCCGACTAGGTAAGGGCCCCGACCGTCCGCCACAGCAGGAATAAGGAATGCAGATGTGACTTGTTTTTACTCTGCCAGTTCTGAACGGACTCCCAGTCGGGATGCCTCATGTGTGAAATGTGCATGTTCTTCCAATATTAATAAAGAATTACTGAAGGCTCCCCACTTTCCTAACAAATTGAAAGTCTGTTGAATTAACCCAGACAAGTATGGGTGTTTGTGTGAATGTGCCATGCAACAGAATGGCATCTCATTCTAGGCTTGTTCAAGCCTTGCATCTGTTGGTATGGAGAAAGGCTCCTGCTCCCTTCCTCATTACACTGGAAAACGAGAGTCAGGAAAATATATGGGTATGAAGAATGGACCTTGATGGAAATGCTTAACAATTAAATGGAACAATTTTTATCATTTTATTGTGCCATTTTACTTGAGCAAAATGAACTCACTTCCGATTTCTTCTATAGCTGCCGTCTGCACCATATGCAAGTGCCCTGCGTCACCCTCATCCTAGGCAAGGCCAAGTGCTCAAGCTGCAATCTTTGTCTTTCCGTGATGAACGCTCAAGCAGTTCTGTTTGTGGGAACACAAGAGACAGATGCACTGTTTCACATAGGTGGCTATTTACAAGTATGCACTTTGACTGCTCACTTTATTTTGCGATGAAGAGTTATCAAGCCATTCTTAACATGATGTTGAATTTTACTTACTGACTGCAGGATTTAAAAATCTGGTACTTAGTTATATAAGAAAGGTTTATCTATCACTGTAGCATGTCATCTTTGTTTAAGACAATTTCCAAAAAACGTTTTTATCAGCATACTTTATTTGTGAAGGATAATTATAAGTAAACTGGTAACACTTTAGTTTAGGTGCTGCAAGAATGAATTTACTACTCATTGACCAATATGTAACAAGACCTTAACATACACTTCTTTGGGTCTTTGTAACACTTACAAAGCATCAGTAAAGTGTTCACGTATTTATACAATGTGGCCGACTAACAAAGCGTCTCTTTGGAGTGGTCTGAGGTGTGTTCACTGAGACACATTTCTCTTGATTTGACCTGTGAATCCTTCATATTAACAAGTTAATTTAACATGTCAGCAGGCGACACGGCACAGAGGTGAATAACATAATAAATAGTAATAACAGTAATAATGAATGTAGTAATATACTGTATTAGAAGTGCTACAAAGACCAAAAGAAGCCTTTGTTAAGGTCTTGTTTCATATTAGTAAGTGAGTAGTAAGTGTTTTTGCAGTACCTAAACTACAAGGTTACCAGTAAACTAAATTATGCCTAACTATTTTCACTTATTGTTGTGTATTCAGTGGCGCAGTGTTTAGCAGAGTCTTCTGCACTAAAATCTCACAGCCCACGCAGATTCTTCTCATGTCTATGTGGATCGTTCTCTGGGTACTTTTGTTGCCCATATCTCAAAATGTCCGGGTCTGAATGATTGTGAATTCTAAATTGGAAACATTCGTGTGTGTGGGCTTACATGTGAATCTGAGCTTCCTGATTGACTGGCATCATATCCAAGGTTGCTGCTCGTGCAAACTCTTGCTCCCATTACTCTGAACTTGATTAAGTCGGCTTGAAGTACTGTATATTATGTTCTGTTTTGGTGTAAATTCACAAGTGACCATTTAATTTCATTCTGTTTTTTTTATATTTCTGAGGCTGGCGTGTGACTGCAGGGCAAAAATAAATTTACTCTCTGGTTTCTTCACATTATAAAATTTCTTGTTGCTTGTGAGATGGATGGCTGTGAAATCTTGCCATTTTTCAGTAGTAGAATGAAGAAGTGCATTAGCTCTGGGTCTTTAGTTCATTGTCCCACTGCAGTTGTCTTAATTCTCAGCAGATTCTTGTTGTTAATGGACAAACATGCTGTTGTTTTTGCTCTCAGCCCTTCTAATCAAACATTTTTACCTGCATGCATTTTACATTTCTGAAAAATCAGGAATATATTTTTTGCAAAATAGAATGATTTTGTAACTCTGAAGCCTCACATGTTTTCTTCTTATTAATACAGTACATGTTGTAAGCAAACAGTTGTTTTATATTGAAAATACGTAAGCACAATTGAGATGAACTGAGCCATTTTTATTGTTATTGATTTTAGTACTTAATGCTCATTTTTACCCTGTTGAGAAAAAAATAAGCAATTAAAGACTTGGAATCTAAAGCAAGTCAATTAAAAATGAAAACCACAGAGGTTTAACAAAAAATGTGTGAACTAAAGGCCTGGGACCTCATGCATAACGCTGTGCGTAGTATTCGCACTATAACATGGCGTAAGCACAAAAGCCGAAATGTGCTTACGCACAGAAAAATCCAGATGTAGGAATCTGTGCGTACTCCAACTTCCACGTTCTTCAGCTACATAAATCCCGATCAGCATGAAAACTAACGCTCGTGCACGCGCCTTATGTCCCGTCCCAACTCCTCCCAGAATTACGCCTATTTGAATATGCAAATCAATATAAATCGCCCTTAAGCGCAGCCTTCTGTGAAAAGACAATGGGAAAAGCACGGGGAAAATATAAGAATTTCAGCGAATACCAAGTGGAGGCAAAGGAAAAACATACTATTTGTTCAAATAAACCGTGATATAGCGTGTTGGAGAAACTTAAATGCTCACGTTCACAAAATCGCACAGTGCCGGAAATAAAAAAGAAGTCACATATCAAAGTCGCCGTGAAAAGCCGAGTTGTAAGCCCACTGTCTGAGTGTCATATGAAAGCTTATTAGGGTACAGAGAAAAAAGGCACATGGTTGGGAAAAACCACGAAATGTCAACTTCAATCTCGACATTTCCACTTTAATCACGTAGTTTATTTTGTCATTAAAGTAGAACATCATAAACTTCATCTTAAAATCGTTTAATTAACCAGTTTCTCAAATCACATCGTAATTAAAGTAGCACGTTAAATTCTTTGTTTTGTATTTGATCTTCTATGTGCTCTGTGCGTGTGAATCACTACTTGCTTCTTAAACCGGCTCTCTTCCTCCAACTGGACACAGAATCCATTACATTCGTGATATTACAGCTCTCTGAATAACTAAAATACTGAGATGTATACGTGATGTCATTTTCATGATAATAGGAGTTAAAGCACGTTATTAAACATGTGTTTCACTTCGATGAAATAATTTATTGCAGCAGTACTCAGGGGCGGCTCTAGGCTTGTGGTGGCACTGGGCAGAGGAAGAATCGGTGGCTCCTTTGCCCGCCCGTCAGTAAGGTAGCTTATGCACAGTGGATGGCCACGTCCGTTGCAGACACTGCATAGCCGCCTTGTGCTCATGACACAAGCATTTAACTTTTGCCGAAATTTGTCGCTGCGTTTTTAGCTGTGTTGTTATTTTCTCTTTCTGTTTTATATTCAGTATACATTGGCGTAGCCGTCACTGCAGTCAGTGCTTTTCTTTCCCCAAGTAACCGATCGCCATACAATCAACTCTGTAATAGACGTTAAGCCATCTGTAAGCTTAGCGCCGATTCTTCAAAACGTTTAAAGAACATTGAAATATCTTCGTAGTACATGTTTAATTATTCTATCCTTCACGACACTCCCAGTGAAGAATATAGATTATTTAAATGAAGTTAAAGTTTTATCTGTATAATTTAATAAACATATTTTGCTGCATTTCACCTTAAAAATGATATCGTCATCATATGTAAATACGCGCTTTATAAAGTGGCTCAGGTTGTGCGATATTATAACTGTAGTGCAAGTTTACAGTGGGGTGATTGTACTTATAAGTACACACAGTTCTACAAGGTGCAATTGATTGAATGCATTTAAAGTTCTTGGGATGAAACTGTTTCTGAACCGCGAGGTCCGCACAGGAAAGGCTTTAAAACGTTTTGCAGTGGCTGAGACAGCGTGTGTTTGAAGCTGTATATCGATAATTCCCTTTCCGATCAGCTGCTGCTGTGATTCACACTCAGATACAGTGATATAAATACTCCGAGTGGTGCAGTGAGAGAAATATGGAAAAAGATGATCCGCTGTGGTAACTCCTAATGGGAGGAGCTGAAAGAAGAAGAAGAAGAAGAAGAAGAACTGCCTTCAGATTGAGAGAAATCTACAAACTAACACGTACGACGAGAGGCAGAATTTTAAGACCACTAGTATAATATATATACAGGATGAGGCAGAAAGGATGGACGTTTTTTATAAAATCATAAAATTGTAAATTTTTTCTTACAAAGAAATTTATTGAAAGATTTGAGTTCATATTGAAATAGCATTTGACAATTTGTAGGGATGGAAATGCAGGTCTAAATGCAAAATACACCTTACCGAACGATTACTGAGGCCAAGTTCAGAAGAACGCTTCCAAGTAGATCGACTTGGACTGCGCAGCAGTGCTAGTCGTATGCTTCAACATTTTCAAGGGTACGTGCCATTCATGTAGCCCCCGGCGTTCTTTTGTTCATTAGTGTACCTCGTGTACGAAGTGCTTTAACCCAACATAGGATAGTGTTACGAGAGGGAACTGCTTTATTTCTGTGGATATTGAAATGACAATGAAACTCACGCTGAACTGCGGTAATAGATTGGTTGTTGTTGAAAAAACAGTTGTACGCAAAAACGCAGTGTTCTATCATCCATGGCTCCATGCCTTCAACTAAAAAGAAAATAAAAAAATGCTAAGACTTCACAAACCTAACGCCACCTACCGCACATCTGTCACTCCACCTAGTGGTGAGTTCTAGCTATTTCAAACACGTCCATCCTTTCTGCCTCACCCTGTATCTCTATACATATAAAATCCAATGTCTGTCTGTCCGCTTTCAGGAGAGAACTACTTAACTGATTTAGATCATTTTTTTTCAATAATTTGCTTGAACAATCTTCTCTCATCGCGCTATGAATCATAGTTTGCTTGCAGTACTGATTTATTTGAGCCAATCCGAGAGACGCAGCAGGCCGAGGGGAGGGGGAGGGGCCGTCCTCACTCATGCACCAGCATCACGGCGTTCCTTACCTCTGCTTAGCTAGCAAATGAAAGAACTACTTAGTAGTTATTTAGTTTGTGTTTTTTTCTATAATTTGCTTGAACATTCCAGTTGATTACTCGGGCAGGGCTGTGGGGGATGGCTAGTATATTATATATACAGTGGGTACGGAAAGTATTCAGACCCCCTTCAATTTTTCACTCTTTATTATATTGCAGCCATTTGCTAAAATCATTTAAATTAATTTTTTCCCTCATTAATGTACACACAGCACCCCATATTGACAGACAAAAAAAGAATTTTTGAAATTGTTGCAGATTTATTAAAAAAGAAAAACTGAAATATCACATGGTCCTAAGTATTCAGACCCTTTGCCCAGTATTTAGTAGAAGCACCCTTTTGAGCTAATATAGCCATGAGTCTTCTTGGGAAGGATGCAACAAGTTTTTCACACCTGGATTTGGGGATCCTCTGCCATTCCTCCTTGCAGATCCTCTCCAGTTCTGTCAGGTTGGATGGTAAACGTTGGTGGACAGCCATTTTTAGGTCTCTCCAGAGATGCTCAATTGGGTTTAAGTCAGGGCTCTGGCTGGGCCATTCAAGAACAGTCACAGAGTTGTTGTGAAGCCACTCCTTCGTTATTTTAGCTGTGTGCTTAGGGTCATTGTCTTGTTGGAAGGTAAACCTTCGACCCAGTCTGAGATCCTTAGCACTCTGGAGAAGGTTTTTGTCCAGGATATCCCTGTACTTGGCCGCATTCATCTTTCCCTCAATTGCAACCAGTCGTCCTGTCCCTGCAGCTGAAAAACACCCCCACAGCATGATGCTGCCACCGCCATGCTTCACTGTGGGGACTGTATTGGACAAGTGATGAGCAGTGCCTGGTTGTCTCCACACATACCGCTTAGAATTAAGGCCAAAAAGTTTTATCTTGGTCTCATCAGACCAGAGAATCTTATTTCTCACCATCTCAGAGTCCTTCAGGTGTCTTTTAGCAAACTCCATGCGGGCTGTCATGTGTCTTGCATCTCCTCAGTGTGTGGAGACAACAATTGTACATTTTGAGTGTTGTCCAAAACTAAAAGGGTGAAATATTTGTTTGAAAACTTCTACATACAGGCTTATTTGCAGTCATGACTTTTAGAGTCAAGTAAATATCTCCTTTCAGCTGTTTCTCAGTTACATCTTCATGGTATTGGTTGTAAGTAATATTAAGTGACATAGCCAGTTTTCAATTGGAATATCATTTCATGAAACTAGCACTAAAATTAATTTAATTTTTTTAATTATTTTTTTATTGATTTTATGTAGCATTCCATACAGACAAGTCAAACTTAACAAAACAAATTTCAATTTAACCCCCACCCAAGAGAAGGAGACGAAAGCCAACAACCAGAGTAAAACTTTAAGAGTTCAAATTGGCAGAAGAGTGGCAATTTCAAATGGCAAAAATGGAAAACTCACTAAAATAGGGTTTTCACATTTTCTGGGATAGTAAACAAGAAATATTGCTCCTGAAAGACTTGTGAAAATTCTGTGTTTATCTGGTTTTTGCCAATCAGATGGTTATAAATTCTATGTCTCTCATCCATATCAATGTTGGAGATACAGTTTGCTTCAAAAAAAATGTGGCACATTGTATGTTTTCCACAAAAAGACACAGCAAAATGCACCATTGTACACACGACTGTTTTTTTTTTATCTACAGGAGAACTCACTATGTGGAAAGCCACTTGCCTATGCCACCTAACCAGCAACCACCTTCTGCTGTTTCCTAATTCATAAGGATAAGGGCTCACATGATGCGCCCTCTGTAGAACTCTGAGTTTCATTTCTATTTGTGATGCATCTTTAGGATTGCAATTTATCTATTAAGGATTGCATTTATTCAGTAAATTTCACTTTAAATTCAGTTTTGCGTGAATTGTTTTGTTCATCACTAGTTATAAGTTTGTCTAGAAGACGTGAATAACTGTTGACTTACAGCACTGGATAGTGGAGGAGACAGATGCTTCAAAATGGCAATTTAAAGAAAAGCAGTATGCAAATAATTCTCTTATTTGAGCTGGTTTATGAACATAGTGAAAAGTATATGAAGATCATAGGTCTCAAAATCCTGGTTTGGGCTCCAGTGAGTCTCATGTGTTCATTTAAGAGGAAATCACATGCTGAACAGAATGTCACATGGTGCACTCCTGTTCTTGGCTTGGGTGACCTCATACAGCCCATGCACACACACACACACACACACACATTCATTTCAACTGATTTCTCAATGTGATGACAGTCCCTTCACTCTGCTGTGCACCACCAGCATTATTAATACTACCAGTGCCTTCACCTCCATTGCCTCCTGTGATAACCTACAGATGAATGATCAGACAAAGTTTACTGCGTGGGGAGAGTGGGTTTTGAGAGATGTAAAAAAGAAACAATCTGCAGTCTTCTCCCTTGTGGTCAATAATAGATTTAAGACACATAATATATTAATTAAAGGATTAACTCAGAAGTTTATTATAGTCTAAACTCAATAATATTGTTTTGTGTCATATCAGTTTGATCAGAGTGGCATTTTAATCTCTTATTATCACTCTTGACTTACAGGTGACATAACAGCCCATGGATAAACTTCTCTGATTTTCATGCTGCATTCTTCACGTTCATATTAAATACAAACTCACCCTCTGAATGTGTGCAACACCACTAACAAAAAGAGAGAGGTTTTACATATTTATACAATGGTGAGGTTTATTACAAGAATAAAAAAAAAAAATAGAAATATCCTCCTTAATGGACTTTACTGGAAATAGCTATCAATTGCATACAATGCATAATCACTCATCCATCCATTTTCACATTCCACTGGGTCATGGCCGGGCAGCTAGATCCTATCTTACAAGGCAGGAACCTACTCTGGATGGGATTCCAGTCCAATTACAGGGGACAATCATTTTTATAACCCTTATATTGGTTGACCTTTGATTTTGAACAAGTTACAGTTCACACAGTCTTTGCTGGTGGGCTTAAGGATTGCTGTCAGGTCCAACGCTTGAGATGCACACTTGAGGGCAGTGGGGACACTGAAAAAGACATTATAATGGATGCAAGTTCTATAATGCAATTTGCTATTAGCTTCACTCTTATTATATTTGTCTATTATTGTGACTTAGCTGAAGATTTTTAGGAATGAAAATAATAATTCTTTACATTATATATATAAGGGCAGCAGTAGCTCAGTCGGTAGAGCGGGTTGTCCAGCAATCGGAAGGTCGCAGGTTCGATCCTGGCTTCCGGCATGAGAATGCAGCTGTTGTGTCCTTGGGCAAGACACTTAACCTACCTTGCCTGCTGGTGGTGGTCGGAAGGATTGGTGGTGCCAGTGTGTTCGGCAGCCTCACTTCTGTCAGTGTGCCCCAGGGCAGCTGTGGCTACATAGTAGCTTATCATCACCAGTGTGTGAATGGGTGAATGACTGTTGTGTTGTAAAGCGCCTAGGGGGGTTCTTGAACTCTAGTTAGGCGCTATATCAAATACAGACCATTTTACCATTTATATACTGTAGTGCTTTCTCACTACTCAAAGCACTATTCAGAGTGAGCGGAGAGCTACTTCAAGCACCACTAATGTCCAGGATCCACCTGGATGATGTGATGGCAGCCGGCATGATCCCCACACATTAGCTGTTAGGTGATGATAGGGTGAAAGATAGTCAATTAGAGACAGGGGATGATTAGGAGGCAAGAATGACCAGGCTATGGTGGGCAATTTAGCCAGGACATCAGGATACACCCTACTCTTAACAAAGGATGCCCAGGGATTTTTTATTGACCACAGAGAATCAGCACCTTGATTTTTCTTCTCATCCGAAGGATGACGCTATTTTTACAGCACAGTGTGTCCGTCACTGCACTGGGACATCAGGATCCACATTCAGACCTCATGGTAAGTGTCCCCTGTTAGTCTCACCAACACCTCTTCCAAGAGCAATCCAAGCTTTTCCTGGTATGCTTAGCTTCAGGTGGATGACCTTTCGGAAGTGCATGTGGTATGGCTGCACAAATTCAAGTAATTACAAATGCTTTCTTGCAACTGTATGCACTGCTACTATTTTCAAAGAAGTCAAGATGCAATAGCAGTGTATGCTTCATAAATATTTTGTTTTTTGTCTTCCTCCAGGCTTGCCAATACTGATACCTCTGTAGATTTTACATTTTGCAGACTCCGTTTTTATGAATTGGATTTTAAAACGCTTAACAAGAATGAAATTAGTTTGGTTGCTAAATTGGCAGATCTGTTCCTGAATGTCAGACCAAATTCAGAATCTTAATCAGCATTTACTTCAACATTACAGTTTTAAAAATAAAAGTGCCAAAGTGGTTCTTCAGAGGGCAACCATCATTGGAGCCCAAAGATCCATCCACAAGAAGGTGACAAAAAGAACCATAACAAGTTCTATAAATATCCATGAATAGACGGTAAGAGATCTGTGAAATACCAATGGGTAATTTTAAAAGATTTCATGTTGCATACAATCACATAGGCTAAGTGCAGGTTTTCTTGATCTGTCAGAATCCTGCTAGGCAGCCTAATATAAATTAAAAGATTTTCTGTTTTGTCCACATTTGAACCAATGAAGCAATGGAAAGAACATCTCCCAAAAAGAAATTGTTCTTTGTCGAGCAGTAGTTCTACGAGGAACCCCACACCTTAGCAAAGTGTGATTTTTAAGAGTGCACCCTTTAACCCTTTCCCCTTTTTCTCTCCGTTGGCTTAAATCAATCTGCACAACGTCAGAATCACCCAAGCGGAAATCAGAGCAGGCTGCAACTAGTATCATTCTGAGTTCTTGAAGCAATAACTAAATCTGACAATAGCCATTACTTAGAAATAACATGTTCAACCAAAAGAGCACCTTGGAGATCCTCAGCCTTGACCTGCTCTGAAGGCATCAGGTGAATAGGAGTTGATGAGCCGCACTGGGCAGAACAGCCTGTTGTCATCAAAACTGTCTTTGGACTGCATGTTCTTACACTTTTCAGCTCTAAGACTGTCCCGGTGATGTTAACAGCTCTGTAGACTCTGCTTTCTCTCTCATTACTAAACAAATTCATGTAACTCTGTGAATAGCTTCCTTTCTTACTTTTCAAAATATTATGTTTGAATCTATTGGAAATTGATCTTGTTTGGTTTAGCACAGCAAGCAGAGAAAAAGAGTAACATTTACTGTATATGCTGTTGGTTGGATCAGCCAATTTAACTGACATAAGTAAATCATTGCCAGCATTTTCCTTACATAATGTTAATTTTAATCTAAAACCTTGGTTTCATGAAGTGATACACTGTGAAACAGGTGGAATTAAATTGAAAAGATTTGAAAAGAAAGAAAATAACTTTTACAACTACATTTTTCTTCTGAACTCTGTTTAAAGCCACAGAACATTGCAATTTGTGGCTAGAAGATCCTTCAAAACAATTACATTTTTCTATTATCTTCACATTGTTACAGAGCTAGAAGAACAGAGCAGACCATAAAAGCAAAATCAATGATGTTTAAAGACAAATACTTAAAGAACATCTGTGTGCAATATACAATCATAAAGCACGTGACAAAGGTTTAACGTAACACAAATTTGATCTTGATTCACGTTGGATGTTTTCCTTCAAATCTCCCTCAGAGCGAGGCTTGTTCCGACAGATTTTTCCTTTGAGCATACCCCGAAAGGAAGACATCTGGTGGTGTCAAATCCGGCAACCGTGGTGGCCAAAGCCCCTTTGAAATTACCCTGTTGCTGAAGAAGAACTCAATTTCTGCCATGCTCTTTGTAGATATGTGACATGTTGCTCCATCTTGCTGGAAGTAACCTTCTGTTAACTCACGATCATCCAGTTGATTCTGACATCTCTTGAACGAAATGGTGATCCAATAGGTTTGCACCATGAAGATGCACTCTCAATGCTGTACGCCACCATCCTGATGAAAAGTCAAGTGACTGGTGGTATGCACCCAGAAGTGGCAAACGGAGGTTAAATGTCACGACAGCTGTCCATCTTCTACCTCATTGCTCCGACACAGGGGCATCCCAGCTGGTTCAAAGCTCCATATGTCGAGGAGCACATTGCATGTTGTTTCATTCAGATTACTTCGTCCTAGCGAGAGTTATTACAGAATATTCGGGGCCTCTTCCAAGTGAATATCCCTGAATTATATAGATAAATTGTTAAGTAAATGTTAAGTAAAAAATGCAGTGCAAGTTAAAAAATGCAAGGTGAAGAGTGTGAAGCAGGTATAACAGACAATAACTTTGTATAATGTTAACGTTTACACCCCAGGGTGGAACTGAAGAGTCGCATAGTGTGGGGAATAACGATCTCCTCAGTCTGTCAGTGGAGCAGGATGGTGACAGCAGTCTGTCGTTGAAGCTGCTCCTCTGTCTCGAGATCATACTGTTCAGTGGATGTAGTGGATTCTCCATAATTGACAGGAGCCTGCTCAGTGCCCGTCGCTCTGCCACAGATGTTAAACTGTCCACCTACGTGCCTACAATAGAGCATACAGATGATGGCATTCTCTGCTCCCATCTTCTCCTGGTATGCGAACTGCAGAGGGTTGAGGGCGTGGAGGACCTGTGGCCTCTGGTGGTGAAGCAGCAGCCACTCCATGGTCTTCATCACATGTGATGTCAGGGCGACAGGCCAGAAGTCATTCAGCTCACTAGGACATGAGACCTTTGGGACTGGGGTGATGCAAGATGTTTTCCAAAGCCTTGGGACTCTCCCCTGTTCCAGGCTCAGATTGAAGATGCACTGTAGAGGACTCCCCAGCTATAGCACACAGGTCTTCAGCTGTCATGGCGATACTCCATCTGGACCCGCTGCTTTGCTGGCACGAAGTCTCCTCAGCTCTTTGCTCACCTGCGCTGCTGTAATTGTGGGTGGGGATGTCTCTCCTATGCTGGTATCAGCAGAAGGATGGGTGGAGGGTGCAGTACTTCAAGGTGAGAGTGGGTTAGGTTGGTCAAACCTGTTAAAGAAGTTGTTCATTTGGTTTGCTCTCTCCATGTCTCTCTCGATGGTGGCACCCCGCTTCGAGCTGCAGCCAGTGATGATCTTCATCCCACACTTCCTTCATGTTGTTATTCTGTGACTTCTGCTCAAGCTTTTTCCTGTACTGCTCCTTTGCTGCCCTGAGCTGGACTTGGAGTTCCTTCTGCATGCGCTTGAGCTCATGCTGATCAACGCCATTAAAAGCCCTTTTCTTCTGGTTTAAAAGGCTGTTGATGTCATTAGACTTTCACCTCAGCCTTGCTGCACAAAATTCCTATTTGCAGCAGAGCCAAAGAATAATAGAAAGGGGAATGGAAATTGGAAGCAGAAAATGTTCTGCTCTTATGGCAGAGGGTATATACTTTTAATGAGGCTGGTGTGGATGCAGGCCATCAACACTACTGATTGTACATATTTGTTTTGTTCAACTGTTTTCAATTAAAATACTCTTTTTTGAAATGTATTATATTAGAACATTGTTCTAATAGGGTGGACAGAAAAAAATGTAAAAACAAAACAAACAAAACAGTTAAGCTTTAGAAAAAACAAAATCCATAAGGGTTCTAAGCCAAACGAATGTCCAGCCCAACTGGGCAATCTATCTACCAAAGCTGTTCTTATGTACTTCTTTATTTTTTATTTATTTATTTTACTTTATCTTAAATGATTCAAACCAGTGAGATATCCACTTTCTTTCAAGCAGCACGGGCGGCTCCACAGGACTTTGATCAGGTGGTTGTGCAACAGAAAGTCACCACAGAAGAATCAGACAGCAAAACAGAGAAAAAAGAAAAATGAATAATGGTTGCAGAGAAATAAACGCAATATGCACCACCTAAAGAAGTGTAGAAATTTTCAAAAGATAGTGGAATGTATTTTATTTCATAGTAGAATATAAGAAATTACATACATTTAAATACCCACATAGATAATTTACAAATTGCCACCTTGCTGCTCAGGTGACGCATATAGACTTATCCTCTTCACTGTCCTACTTTTATTTTTCTCTGTTTTACAAAGGCTACCACGGCACAGTAAACGTTTTAAACAAAGGTACTCTGCTGTCTTTGAAAAAAAGAATAACCTCTTTAGAATTTTTTATTACAATGCATATAATCATTTAGTTTGCGTTCCACTTAGAAACAATATTGAACTGATTTTGTGCCTTCATTATACACGTTTTCTTCTTTGGTTATTAAATTATGATAGTACTTCACATCACCTTTCACAACCTTATTCCAATCAATCGAAGGATCAAAAACGTCAGCAAAACATTAAGGTAGTATCAATTGATCGTTTTCAAGTTTCTATAGGCGAATTCAGGGGCAATTACCTAACAGTATAGCAAATTATACAGTTTCGTAAAGTGGTCGATTAAGAGGTGTTTGGAAACTCACAAAAGTAACTGGTACCATGCCATAAAGTTGCTCGTTAATCTCTAAGAAAAATCGTTTTAAGAACCGTACCCCAGTCTTGTCTCTTTCATTAGACTTTTGACAAATGCTGTGCGTGTTCTGAGGATGTGACCCATATAGCTGGGGTAATTGTTTCATCCATGTAATATACAGAAGATAAAATAAAAATATCCAATTTAATTATCATGGCTATAATTACAATGTAAATGAATTATAAACTCTTCAATCCATCCATCCATTTCCACACGTGTCTCTACCGGGCTCATCTTTTCGCGACCCTGCAAATCGATTAAGTGAGTTCGGAGAATTGGAAATAAATTAGGACAGTTCGAGCGAGACAGTGCCTTGCAAAAATACAAATCCCAGAAGTCATTGCGGGATGAGCGACTCTGCTCACGTGGTTAAAGGAAAACCTGCAGTTCGCCGAGATTACAGTTTTCAGAAAATATGACCACAAAATATTACTATTACAAATAATACTATGAATAACTGCAGCAGTGTGACCAATCTCCTTCATTACCTGCTCGTGTCTTCGTACGTGCCAAAGGTGGGTTGATTTGCTCATTATTATTGGTTAAGGTAGTATAGTAGTATGTGTTTCAGATGTTAAAGATATATTTTCTTCTTGTTATGAGTACAGCCATCATTTTGATGGTGTCTTTTTTGTCTTCCTTGATTAGTCGAATTATTCCATTTATTACCAGTTATAAAATGGCAGTCAGCTGATATAACGCATTTTCTCACACCGGTATGTTGTGCGCTCTGTCGTTTAACCCCATCCCCTTGCTCCTTATTTTGTATTTTTCTAAGTCAACGGTTATGCAAAACACAGGTTATTTATAATTTATTATGCCACAAAAAAAGTTAAGTACAGTTAATGCATGCATGTCACCTTCCCAATTATAAGTCACATTTCACTTAAAATTACATGGGTTCTTTAAATATCAGTATGTGATACAGCCTAATGCACATTAAGGAATATTAAATAACTTAACACTGTGTGCATTATGAATAGTTTTCCAGAAATGTGTATTTTTATGTTAAAAAATGTTTGCAATATATTTACAATTACCCTTTTTAATGGTTACAGAGGATTCAGCGGTGGCTCAGTCGTTAGAACAGCTTCTGCAAAGCTCCATTGCTGTATTCAAATGCAGCCCCTGCAGTTTATGTCTATATGGTGTTGAAAAGTATTGTCTGTGTCCATTTGGGTTACTTCTGGTAATTCCGAGTTTTCTTTCCAGATCCCACACACACGTATTATAGTAAACTTACTTGGTGTGTGCAAGTGCGCTTGAAAATGGATGAATGAGATTTTAATAATGACCATGAGTGAAGAGTGTTCTGTCAAAGTCACGTGTATGGTAAGTGGGGATTGACTTTGTGTGAGACAGAGACAGAGCTCCCTGGTGCGCCCCGTTATGTACTTGCGCCTCATTCACGGCTGATTCCCACTTTTCTGTCGTGGGCCCGAATCTCCGAACTGAAAAAGCGACTTAGAAAATGGACGAGTGTCTTATTTTATTAACGTTTTCCGACTCAAAGGAAACTGCCTTTTCCTTATGCTACAAGACGTGTATCAAAGTCACCTTTTTTTCATTCCGTTAAGGGCAACATGCTTCCCAGCGCCGTGTGTGAGGGGTTTTTGTGTGTGTGTGTGTGTTTTCCTTTTTTGTCTTCCGTGTATCCTTTTCTGTCCTATTATCTGGTAATAATTCTAAACCTGGCAGTCAATATGACTTATGAGAGAAGTGTATTTTTCAGCTGTTTATATATATATATATATAAAATAGCTGCACATTATTTAGGTTAATTGACATATTTAAGGTCGAACTGTGAGCATAATCAAGGGACTGAACTAACAATATTGTGGATGAATGTCCACACCCAATCACTTTGTCACACCTCTATATGTTATATTCTTAAAAAGAGGGGAACAACAACAAAGACAAGGTTTTATATTCCAATTCGCTGATATAAATCAATACATAAAGCTAAATAAGTTATAAACTTCTCAATAACTGGTAAATTCATTAAAGTCGAGTTTCCCACTAAGCAGCTCAACCCAGCATATGCATAACCCAAATGGCATTACAATGCCCTCTGCTGGTAGGCTCACATTTGATTTTTATTTAGAGAAAATTCATTTTTACAAGCTAGCAGTCAACTGTTCACCTGTAATTCATGGTTTACGGTTTGATATTATATATTATACACACACACACACTAACTGACCACTGTATTGGCTACACCTTGCTAGTGCCAGGATGGACTCCCTTTGCCTTCAGAACTGCCGTAATTCTTCACGGCATAGATTCAACAAGGTGTTTGGAAACATTCTTCAGGGATTTTGGTCCCTACTGACATTATTGCATCACACAGTTGATGCAGAGTTGTCGGCTGCACATCTACTGTATGATGTGAATCTCCTGTTCCTTCACATCCCAAAGATGCTCTATTGGACTGTGATATGTTTAAGAGTCAAGCCAGTGTAAGATAATCTGAGCTTTGTGACATGGTGTGTTATCATACTGAAAATAGCCATCAGAAGATGGGCACACTGTGGTCATAAAGGGACTGACATGGTTAGCAGCAATACTTGGGTAGGCATTTAAACAATGCTTAATTGGTAATAAGGGGCCCAAAGTGTCCCACACCATTACACCACCACCACCAGCACCAGCCTGAACTGTTGATACAAGGCAGGATGGATCCATGATTTCATGTTGTTGATGTCAAAATCTTATCTTACCATCCAAATGTCGCAGCGGAAATTGAGACTCGTCAGACCAGGCAAAGTTTTTCCAATCCTCTGTTGTCCAATTGTGGTGAGCCTGTGCGAATTGTAGCCTCAGTTGCCTGTTCTTAGCTGACAGAAGTGGCACCCAGTGTGGTCTTCTGCTGCTTCAAGATTCAACATGTTATGCATTCAGAGATGCTCTTCTGCATTCCTTGAGTATAATGAGTGGTTATTTCAGTTACTGTTGCTTTTCTATCAGCTCAAACCAGTCAGGACATTCTCCTCAGACCTCTGGCATCAACAAGGCATTTTTGCTCACTGATTATTTTCCCTTTTTTTGGGCCATTCTTTGTAAACCCTAAGAGATGGTTGTGCATCAAAATCCCAGTAGATCAGCAGTTTCTGAAATACTCAGACCAGCCTGTTTGGCATGCACCAACAACCATGCCATGGTCAAACACCTTTCCTCCCCATTTTGATGTTTGGTTTGAATTTCAGCTGATTGTCTTGACAGTGTCTGCATTCCTACATGCATTGAGTTGCTGCCCTGTGATTGGCAGATTACATAGTTATGTTAACAAGCAGTTGAACAGGTGAATTTAATCAAGAGGCTGGTGAGTGTATATATTTAAAAAAATACGTAACATATATATATAAGCTTCACCTTAATGATGAAACTGTTGAATGAAATCATAATGGGTTCAACAGGATGAAATGGTGGACTCTCTATAGGGTTGCTGATGAAGTAGATGTGTTGATCATTTGGACTGAGAGACCCAGATGAATTTTTCAAGAATCTGACAGGATAACCTCCACTGTGCCCACATTGAGATGGATACCATGAATGTCTAACCTGGAAGAATCCATTTGGTAAACCCAGGATATTATCATTACAGTACATTATATTAAGGTGGCACCTTTATCCAAAGTGTCCTTTAAGATGAGGTTACCAGGCAATTGTTCACATATCTGTTTTATTTTTAAATTGGAGTACAGGACGGGTATGCTGGAAGGTTACTAGGTATATAAGTCATATTTAGATTTGTTCCACTGGAGAGGCAGGATCTCTATCTGGAGAAAGGAATGCTCAACTATTTGACCCTCACCATTTAGAAGGAATGTTCCATGGGGTAGCCGTAGAGCAGCCCAGGCTAGTTTACTGCAATAAGACAAAGACCAGTTTATTCTCAGGCTCAGTCTGGCGGATCCCATGTGGCCATAGCTGTTTGATCCAATCAGTTTCACAATTACCGAGTCATTTAACCTCTGATTATCTTATTTAACTTGTTGTTTATTTCTCTCTCTTCTTATTCTGCTTTCAGAAAAGTACAAAAGTGTGATTTTTACATCGATATGCCATTTACAAATATGTGTCATTTTAAGTCTCCTGTATTGTTTTCCTAATAATTTGACTTTTCCTGTGTAGTCTGCTTCTTTAATTGTGTTCTAATAATGACAATTAACAAAAAGCAGAGCAAACACCCAAGCAAAAGGCACTGAATACTGAAAGTCTTGAACTTCTTCAGCAATAGACCAACTAATGGACTCCATTGGGAAATGATGGATTAAATAACTAGAACACCTGGAAAAAAAAGAATGCAGATCATAGTGATGACAAAGATCCTAAAACCAAACTAAATCACAAAATTATCTCATCAATATCTCTTATCTAATTTTAATTTTAATTCTCTCCTTGTAACTACTTCTTTCACATCTTGTAAAGAACCTTGAGATACTTCCTTTGTATGAAAATGTGCTATAGAAAATAAATAAATAAATAAATAATCCCCATGTAAGTTACATAAATGCTTGGTACATTCTAATAAAAAACTAAACTTAGTTTTGTAATTTCTTTATTAACCTCAAAACATAGAAAACAGGAAAGAACAGCTTGCTTAAAGAGTCCAATTAAAAGATAAGCTGATTGGAACAAAAGCTTACAACAACATGTGCTCCCTAAAAACGTATTCACTTGGTAATCAGGATTTTTGCACAAATTTTAGAAAGGTTTTCTTAACAAAGAGTACTACTGACACATGAAATAAATGACCAGTTAGTTTGGTGGAAAGTAGGACTTTATGGGCTTTGAATATTTGACTTAATACTAGTTTGGAAAAATTAGGCACATAGAATTGATGAGATTTGTTGGGCTAAATAACCCATTCTCGCCAAAACTGGCCTAATGCAGTGCTTCCCAAACTCAGCCCTGGGGACCCCCTGTGGCTGCAGGTTTTTGTTCCAACCAGATTCATAATCACTGATAACACTGAGCTCATTTAATTAGCTGGCATTTTTTTCTTTTATTCTACATTAGCACAGCAGCATGGTCTTTACATTTATAAGACATTTAGCAATATGTCTGCTTTTGTTATAAATGTAAATGCTTAACTCTCTTTTGTTTGTTGATTTTATTATATTTTGCCCTTTCTCTGTGCAGTTTTCCCCCTTCGTTGTATCTTAATAATGACAATTAAAAACGAGCAGAGCAGACACCCAGGCGAACAGCACACTGAATAATCAAAGGCTGCTACTACTTTAGTGTCAGACCCACTAATTGGTAAATAATGGATTAATTAAACAATTGGAACACCTGGAAAAGTAGAATGGAAATCAAGATAAAAGTATTGTGAAAAAGAAAAAAAAAATACCTTATTTCCATGTAACTGTTTGGTATATATATATATATATATATATATATATATATATATATATATATATATATATATATATATATATATATATATATATAAAATTATTTTTACCAAACTTAGTTTTCTAATTTCTATATTGTTCTCGAAACACGGAACTTGGGAAATAACAGTTCACTAAATTAGCCCAGGAGTCCAATTAAAAACAGAAGCTGATTGGAATAAAAACCTGCAGCCACAGGGGGTCCCCAGGACTGAGTTTGGGAAGCACTGCTCTAAATGCATTGGTGCGCCTTTGACTTTAATGGCTGAGAGTGTAAATTGTTGCAACACTCCTAAAACATGCAATGAAAAATATGGGAAGTATAAGCTTCTCTGTGAGTAGTTCAATATGAATTATCCTAAGTAGTAAGGACAGAATTCATAGATTAAAGTGGCCATTAAAATGAAAGAGTGGGCTAAATAGAGTGATGTCATTACAAAAGACTCAATTCCTTGAAATGGCTAGCTTAGCTTAGCTCTAGGGGACCACTGTCAGCACTAATGGAGCCGCTATTGTCTATACTGTCTTAGATATTAGACGGGAAACAATGAGATGCACACACAGAATTTATAGATGTTTCACTGAATCTTGAACATCTTCACAGTTTTACTGACACTTCCAACCATGATATTTTGTTGTTGTCATCCTGATGTATTTTACATTGTCACATGTATATTTTTTTGCCCTAAAGGCAGAATTACACTTCCACATATCCCATCCATTTCACTTTTCATAACTGATGACCTAAGAGGACATTTTTTAGAGGAGCTGAGGCCTCATGTGTAAATCTTTGCTTAGATTCCATATTAAAATTTCGCTTACCCTTGAAAAGCAATAACTGCGTACACACAAAAAAACAGGATTTATAAAACTAGATATATGCCACCTGCCATGCCAAGTTCCTTTAGAAATATTAACTCAGCTTAAAACTATGCGCTTGTACACATGCCACATTTAGCCTCTCTATGTCATCATCTGTCAGTAACCATATATGGTATTAAAGTGCCTCTTTTGAATATTCATGATCTAATCACCATATACATTTGGTCATGTTCCTGAGTAATGCCTTTACTACAAACAACAGAAGAAAGAAAGCAGGAAACAGAACTTGAGCAAATGTGATCTAGAGTTATAACTGATTGAAGTGGAGAACTACAAAAAACATTCTTTTTGCTGATTTCTCTGCCGGAGTCACAAATAAAAGAAAAAGTGACAACAGCTGTGAGCAAAAAAGCAATGTGCCATTATGTAGTGCCCACAGCACTGCCAGTAGACAGCATGAATTCACACAGGCTGTATGTGCAGAACTGTGAGATAAAAAATTAGAACATTTTTACCAAGTAAATGTTGCAAAACTTACAAATTTCTTGACTTTTGATGTATAACATCCAAGCATCTTTGAACTGAAATTGAGCTGTTGTCCCGAGGGACAGAGTCTGGAACATCCATGTGCTCATCCTGGCCCATCCAAGGGGGTACAGGCAGTCCGTGTTTCTGTGCTGTGTTGTGTAGTACAGTATTGCACAAGCCATCACAATGCAGCACACCTTTGCAGGGCTGTACAGCAGTGTGTTGTCTGACAAGTCATCTACCTTTAATCACCCAGTAGTCTGTTCTATCACTGATTATGTGCAGGATTGCCTTTTCATTATATCTCCTGTCTTGTGGTGAACCTGCTCTCATGTGAAAGAAATACTGTAGAAGTTGCCTGTAGTGTATTAAACATAACTGAAATGGCACCCATTAGGCTTACTTACCAAGACGTCTGCTCCTCTTACTATTTTTTGATGAAATAAAGGAAACATGAGTTGAGCCATTCCACCTCACAATAATATTAATCAGACACATTTGAGCATCACATATTGGCTGTACACTAATTAAATGAAAGAGTTTTCTATTTCAAAAAGCAAACTCATTCAGTTATGATGCCTTTATCACAACATGTGTGCAGACAAGCCAGCATTAGGAATATCACCAATTGCTACAAATTGCCTTTTGATCTTGGTTTACTCATCCTCTTAATTATACCATCCTACACAGATGGCATGACATGGCTCAGGAATGACTGTCGATTCCTGACTAGTCCTGTAACGAAACAGGGACTGTGTGATTTCTGTGTGATGGACTGTAATATAGGTTTCAATTCAGCACACAACTGCAAGAGGACATCTTTAGGAAGTCTAAATCAGCTTATAAGAAGCCAGTCATCATCATAAGCCAAAAGCATACTGCGATCCCTGATAGCCTGCCATTGGCAATCTCATCCAAAAGAGCTAACACTGCCTTTGCCTGCTATGTTGTACAACATATAGCACCATCTTTTTTTCTAGACAGAATTAAAAGGCTACAAAAGAAGGCAATTGACATTAAGTGAAGGCATTGGTGTTATTGCTAACACTGAAGAAAGATTATTGAAAGAACATGTCAATTAACTGTGATATAATTAGTTCAAGAACATTGGAATGTGACTGATGCATCATTAAGATGCAGAATAAAACAAGATTTTCTATTCAATTCATTGTCCTGCTCACTGAAGTTGCTAATATGCCGGCACCTAAAAGAGACTGCAAAGGACTTATTTGACTTAGGTCAAACGTTATTATAATATTAATCTAATTTTCATGGCAAGTTCATGTTTTAAAATTCTCAACTTTTGTGTAAGAAATGGCTTATGTACATTTCAGAGCACAAACATATTTTGTACATGAGGTCCCAGGAGCCTATGCTGTAAGTCATCCTAGACAGCACTCCAGCTCAATGCAGACTGCACAGAGACACAGTTACATTCACTGAGTTGGTTTACTATGTGGCTAAAAAAGTCAGTGAGCCTAAGAAAGTGAGCAAAGTTTATGCTAATTGCATACCATCTCAGAAATAAATATTGGAGCAAAACAGTCTAAGGTGGAAACATTATATCTACTGTATAATGAACAGAATAGCCATTAGCATAACCCACCTCATCAGGGCTAGGGCCATGGAAGAATGAAGGCAGGATCCAACAGTGGTCAGGTATTCACAAATCCTATTCACACACTTGACACAACCTTTTAATTTCCAATAAACCTAAAACATAAAACATGTTTGAGATATTGGAGCACAACTAGAATGCACATAGAAAACCCTTAATAGACATGCGGAGAATGGGCAATCACACTACAGACAGTAAGCAGTGTGGGAGATTTGAACCAACATATCATAATAACAATAAATATTACAAATTATTAATGCAGTAAGATTGCATGACTGTTTTTTCAGTTATTATCATGGGAAAGATTGTGGGCCTAATTTTTACATCTTGCTGCTCTTGGACACACCTGACTTATTTTCCTATCCCAGGTGAATTTCCACAATCTTTTGTAAGCAGTCTTCATATTAATTTATTCACATAAAACATTCATGTAAAAATTTATACACTTGTTCATTATACTCCAGTGAATGATGGCTTGAGCTAATTATACAGAATCTCCTGATTTAAGTGAAAGATCTTACATACATTATTTACAATGGCTGTTATGTGTGTGTTGTAAAGGACAGTGTATCCATTCCAGACAAAGGCTGCATAAAATCATACATTATGGTGTGGTGTAGTCATTCAGCATCTATCTGTTTGTTCTTTTTATTGGAAAATGTGTCTGTTTTGCTACAAATAATGCTACTATGGTATTTTGCACAGTAATGGCTATGTTTACTTTTCAGATAACTGGAAATCCTTTCAGATTTTATTAGACGAACACATGTTTCACAATTGGCCTCATGAATATAAGCAGAGTTATGCCTGGAAGGGTTTAGAGATGTACATTAATCATTGCAACTTTGTTTTTTAAGGTGATCATTTAAATGTTGCAATGAACGCCCCAATAACAGTAAAGGATTGTCTATTTGTTGTATTCTAATAAAGCTGTTTTACAGCCATCTCACTTTGATACAAAAAGGCACCGATTTAAAATTTGGTATCATTTAAGGCACAGAAGACAGAATGAAAAGTGCCATTATTTTATTCTAATGAAAAACGGATCCCTTCTTGGATCGAGGCCTTGTCGTGGCAGAAGGGCTTGCGTGGTCAAGTGATCCTCGGAGCTATGTTGTCGGGAGCTACATGCTCCTGGTAGGGCTTCCCAAGGCAAACAGGTCTGAGGTGAAGATCCAGACTAACTTGACCCTGAGACCCCATATGGACTTAAAACAAGGATCGGCGTTTCTCTTGACTGGGAAAGAGTACCCGGGGCAGGGGCTCGCTGGTGAGGGCCTGGTGACTGGACCTTCGACCACGGGGCCCAGCCAGGCTCAGCCCGAAGGAGCAATGTGGTTCTGCTCTCTTGTGGGCCCACCACCTGCAAGAGAGGCCATAGGGGTCGGGTGCAATGTGATATGGGTGGTAGCCGAAGGCGGGAACTCTGGCGTTCTGACCCTCGGTTGCCGAAACTGCTTTTGGGACATGGAATGTTACCTCTCTGGTGGGGAAGGAGCCTGAACTGGTGCGATAGGTTGAGAGGTACCGGCTAGATATAGTTGGGCTCACCTTTATGCATGGTCTGGGCTCTGGACCCATTTCTCTTGAGACAGACTGGACTTTGTTCCAATCTGGAGTTGCTGTGGGTGAGAGGCGTCGGGCAGGGGTGGGCTTGCTTATGGCCCCCCGGCTCGAGGCCTGTACGTTGGGGTTCTCCCCGTTGGATGAGAAGGTTGTTTCCCTACGACTTCGAGTTGGGGGTAGGACTCTGACTGTTGTTTGCGCTTATTTGCCGAACAGCAGTTCAGAGTACCCAGCCTTCTTGGAGTCCCTGGAAGAGGAGCTGCGAGGTGCAGCTCCTGGGGACTCTATCGTCCTGCTGGGAGACTTAAATGCTCACATCAGCAACGACAGTGAAACCTGGAGAGGCGTGATTGGGAGGAATGGCCTCCCTGATCTAAACTCGAATGGTGTTCAGTTGTTGGACTTCTGTGCTGGTCATGGATTGTCCATAACGAACACTATGTTCGAGCATAAGGGTGTCCATAAGTGCGCTTGGCGCCAGGATGCCCAAGGTAGCAGCTCAAAGATCGACTTTGTAATCGTGTCATCGGATCTGCAACCTTATGTCTTGGACACTCGGGTGAAGAGAGGGGCTGAACTGTCAACTGATCACCACCTGGTGGTAAGTTGGATCAGATGGCGGGAGAGGCTGCCAAACAGGCCAGGTAGACCCAAACGAATAATGAGGGTCTGCTGGGAATGTCTGGCGGAGGAACCGGTCAGAAAGATCTTTAACTGCCACCTCCGGCAGAACTTCAACCTCATTCCGAGGGAGGCGAAGGACATTGAGTTTGAATGGGCCATGTTCCGAGCCTCCATTGTCGAAGCAGCAGAACGGAGCTGTGGCCGCAAGGTTGTTGGTGCCTCTCATGGTGGCAATCCATGAACCTGGTGGTGAACACCTAAGGTTCGAGAGGCCGTCAAGCTGAAGAAAGAGTCCTATTGGGTCTGGTTGACCAGTGGGACTCCAGAGGCAGCTGAGGGGTACCGGCGGGCCAAGTGTGTGGCGGCATAGGCTGTTGCAGAGGCATAAACTCGGGCATGGGAGAAGTTTGGGGAAGCCAAAACAACTTTTGGTCGGCACCGAGAAGGTTCTGGCAAACCGTCCGGCACCTCAGGAGGGGAAAGCGGTGCTCCACCAACACTGTGTACAGTGGAGATGGGGCCCTGCTGACTTCAACTGTAGACGTTATTGACTGGTGGAAGGAATACTTCGAGGATCATCTCAATCCCACCAGCATGTCTTCCTTAGAGGAAGCACTGCTAGAGGACTCCAGGCCGCCCATATCAGGGGCCAAGGTCACTGAGGTAGGTAAGAGCTCTGAGCTGGCGGGGCCCCTGGAGTGGATGAGGTTCACCCTGGGTTCCTCAAGGCTCTGGATGTTGTGGGGCTGTCCTGGTTGACACGTCTCTGCAACATCGCATGGACATTGGGGGCAGTGCCTCTGGATTGGCAAACCGGGGTGGTGGTTCCCCTTTTTAAGAAGGGTGACCGGAGGATGTGCTCCAACTATAGGGGGATTACACTCCTCAGCCTCCCCGGTAAGGTCTATTCAGGGGTGCTGGAGAAGAGAGTTCGGTCGATGGTCGAATCTTGGATTCAAGAGGAACAATGCGGATTCCGTCCCGGCCATGGAACACTGGACCAGCTCTACACCCTGGCCAGGATCCTGGAGGGGGCATGAGAGTTTGCCAAACCAGTCCACATGTGTTTTGTGGATTTGGAGAAGGCATTCGACCGTGTCCCTCGAAGCATCCTATGGGGTGTGCTCCAAGAGTATGGGGTACAAGACTCGTTGTTATGAGCCATCCAGTCCCTGTACAGGAGGAGCAGGAGCTTGGTCCGCATTGCCGGTAATAAGTCAGACTCGTTTCCTGTTGAGATTGGACTCCGCCAGGGCTGCCCTTTGTCACCGATTCTGTTCATAAGTTGTATGGACAGAATTTCTAGGTGGAGCCAAGGAGGGGAAGGGGTCTTGTTCGGTGACCTTAGAATCTCGTCTCTGCTATTTGCGGATGACATGGTTCTGTTGGCTTAATCGGACAGTGACCTCCAGCTCTCACTGGAGCGGTTTGCAGCTGAGTGCGAAGCAGCAGGGATGAGAGTCAGCACCTCTAAATCCGAGGCCATGGTTTCCAGTCAGAAAAGGGTGGAATGCTCTCTCCAGGTTGGGAGCATATTACTGCCTGAAGGGGAGGAGTTCAAGTATCTCGGAGTCTTGTTCACAAGTGAGGGAAGAATGGAGTAGGAGGTTGACAGACGGATCAGTGCGGCATGAGCAGTGATGACACGCTGGAAGGATTTTATCTCCCGACTGGCCCTGGAACACCTCAGGGTCCTCCCAGAGGAGCTGGAGGAGGTGGCCGGGGAGAGGGATGTCTGGGCTTCCCTGCTTAGGCTGCTGCCCCCGCAACCCGACCTCGGATAAGCAGTGGATAATGGATGGATGGATGGTAGGATGGAAAAATGGATTTTATTCTCCAATCCCAAAGATGTGCAAGTTAAATTAACTGGCAATTCTAAACTGGCCAGATGTGAGTGAATATGGATGTGTGTGAGTGTGAGTGAGTGTGCCCTGAGTTGATTCCTGTCGGGTGTCACTTTGCCTGTTCTTGACCCTAAAATACATGTATGTAGGCTAGAAAATGGGCAAACATGCAGGCTTTACACAGACAACAACCAGGCTGTGGAGTCAAACTCATGATGCTGGATCCTGAAGACAGTAGTGCTAACCAGGGTTCAAAGTGACTGGATGTGAACCTGTAAGCCTAAATCATGAGTTAATAGACTCTGCAAAGGAGAATTACAAATATTGTTTTTTTGAGCCATTCATTCCATTATTTATTCATTTTCACAGCCATTTATTCCATTAATTCATGAATTGATACTTTTATTCATTCATTCAGAAACTTGCTTAGAGTTTATTCAGTTTTGTTCAGTTTTAACCCAAATAGATAGTGTTGCCACTTTACACCTATAGTTCATCAGGTTATTTTCCCAGTCACGCTCCATTCTGTCTACACTTCTCCTTGTGTACGAAAATATGTGTCTCTTTATTAGACTTGCAGTTTTTGTTTTCAAAAATTTAAAAGCATATGGCTAGGTTGAATGGAGACACACTGCTGTGGTTTGTGTGTGTTTTAATTCAGTTCATGATGGAGGGTACAGGGGTCAATCCAAGCAGCATCGTGCAGAAGGCCGGAAACCGCCCTGAGATGGGGCATCATCCACACTCATTTATACCGTGTCAGTGGAGAGTCGCCAGTTAACATTACATGCAGAACTATTGTATGTGACAGACAAAACGGTGAAAAACCATATAAATACATTGAACTGGAATTTAAACTCAGAACTTTAAAGCTGTAATGCAGGTTTACTTACCCATAATGCAGCTGCACTGCCTGTCATGTTAGACTGAGTATTTTTTTTTCTTTTCAACAAAGTAGGTCTAGCAAATGAGATACTTTGTATGGTCAGAAATATCACATTGCATGGCTCATTCCACAATAGAATCGCCCAGTTGGTCTGTTATTGCTTCAATGAACAGACATTATCAGTGTTCATCAGTCAAGTGAATGGACCAATGTGCACCTGCTGAGACTACTGAAATGTTTAAGGAGCTTATTAGTGACTGCACAATCTGACGGTCATCGTCATTAAATGCACAAGAGCACAGTTATGTAATTTTGAAAATATTGTATACAAATAAAGCCCACAACCTGCCATTTTTAGAGATAAATTCTATTATTAGATATCCTCCTTCCTTTTGAAAAAGTGTTTGTACTGGGTTAGATTCATCCATACAGTTATATTATATTGTGGATCCTACTGCATCTCCTTTAATTCATATATACCTTTATGATTGTTTTTTCTCAATGTATATGAATATCATTATTTCTCTTTACATTTTTCATAATGAACTTCTTAAACTTACCAATACCCAATAGATTTCTATTGCAGTTTTAAGAACATACTGTATATGGCTCTTTCTGACCATTAAAATAAAACTTGTGAATGGTATTGTCCTTAACAAGATATATTATCTAATTACAACCTCCTTCATTGTTTCACTTATGATTATAGTGCTTTTTTAATATTCATTCATACAACCATTTCCTAAACTCGTTACTAGGGTTATAGCGATCTAATGTATATTGTGCCAGCATCAGTTTTTAGCTCACTTTGTAGCTAAAGTGATCTCTTGTTTGTGGTGGGATGTTCTGTTAGAGCTGAATGTGAAATCTGTCTCCTCTGGATAAACTGTAAAAAATGAACTTCTAGATTGATCTGCCTGGCACGGTGGTGTATTCAATTATCAAATTCTTAGTGCTCTGAAAAGATGAACAGACACTTGAGAGATTCTGTCAAGAAATAAACAAATGATCCTTTAAAAATGAGTCAGATTGTGCCTGATGCTGCTAATTGAGGCACAAACGAGAAGAAAATTCAAAAGGAAATTGTTTAAACTACTGTTAATTCATAGGCATAGCTCAAACATAAACTAGTGTGCTGATGGGACAGATAAAGCTCATACTGTATATTAGAAAGAAAATATATTAGCTAAGACAACTGATATTGTGATTTTCTTTTGTGACAAATGTAATTCTAACAGTTATATGCTCATTTAATAACATATTTAAAGCTAATTCCTGTTGGCTCACACTGGAAGACCCCAGGGCAATTCTACATCTATATATTTATTTCCTTAGTCTGCTTCCTTTGTAAGAACACTGCAGGGTGTGGGAGCCTACTTGATCAATATTTAGTGCAGTGCTGGAGTCAGCCCTGGCGGCATGCTAGTCCATTGGAAATTATACTCACACTTGTTTAGGCCCATTTAGGTCACTGATGAACCAAATACAGCTCTCTTTAAGACTTGGAAGGAAAGCTGAAGAGTAACTCATACAGACACAGAGATAAAGTGATGGCTTTGTGCTGGCAGGGACCAAGGCAAGATTTCAAACCACATCTTTTGTGCTTGTCAGGGATGCCAGGGGCAACGACCCGGCCGGGACGCCTTGAGGAACCAGAAGAGGGTCTATGCCCACCCTGGATCATGTGGGGGCTGCCATCCTTGTTGCTTTGGGGGCCACGGGTAGAGGGCATGGAAGCCCAACCCTGTAGGGACCCGTGGTCATCGCCAGGGGGCGCCCCAATGCCTTGCGGACCCAGCCACACCAGGAAGTGCTGGGGGTAAGAGGAGCAGGGAAACCCGGAGAGCTTCCGGGAGAACAGCCGGCACTTCCGCCACACTGGGGTGTGTCCAGGGAGGAGTGCCGGGAAACACCTGGAGCCCATCCGGGGTGAAATAAAAGGGGCCGTCTCCCTTCATTCGAGGCTGGAGTCGGGTGGAAGCAGGACAAAGCAGAAGAGAGAGTGGAGGCGGCCCGAAGAAGAAGGCGTTGAGTGGCCAGGACTTTGTGGGGTTTGTGTGAACCCTTGTAAATATTGTACATAATAGTGTAAATAAACGTGTGGTGGTGATTTAACAACATGTTTGCCTGTCTGTGCCCGGGCCGCGTCCACAGCTATAAGACAGTTTCACTAGCCTCTGTGCTGCTGTGTTTTTATCTAGGCATTCTTCCATTATCAAGTCCAATTAAACCAACTCAGGGTTTGCTTTGGTGGGGGTGATGCTATTCTGATGATTCTAAATAATAATATATAATAATTGACACTGGTTTAAAACTTCTTATATATAATTGTTCCCAGTAGCTTGACATAGGTTGCACAGTGTCAAATGTAGTGATAATAGTAGTACTACTCACTTGTTCATTATATACCATTTGTTGTTTTTTACTAGATGAGCATTTTCATGTCGTAATGCAGTTTTTTGATAATGAAAGCTTAAATGGTCACTTTGCAAATGCTTTACTTATGTAATCATTTTAATGTACCGTTTCATTAACCACTAATCCTGATGTTGGTTAAATTAGTGTTTGGTTTTGGACTCACACACAACATGAACTCTCTCCATGCACAGATTTGGACTTTGGTAACAGCTAGTGGCCTGCCATGAACACTCACTGTCTGAATTATATCATTATATCTCTGAAGCAATTTTTTATCAGCCAGAGAAAAAACAAGCTTGTGAACCATGGGCTGAGCAAACACTATTTCTGAATACTGGGAGTGGAGCACTGCCTGGTAATCTCAGCTGAGCCCTCTTGCTCACTCAGCCTCCACCTTACTTCACAGCACCTCCACCTTCACAATTAGTGACACGAAAAAGAAAACATAAATATTCTTCAGTTTTCTGTTATCTATTTTAAATGCTGAAACTCTCCCCGTCCATTCATTTCCTAGTCTGCTTATTCTAATTCAGGGCTGTAGAAATTCTGTGAATATGAAGTTCTTCTTCTTCTTCTTTTCCTACTTCTATGTGGGATCGATGTGTTTGATCAACCTTCTCTAAACAGCTTGGTCCTTCAGTTCCTCCACACTCAAGCCCTTTTCCTTCAGATCTTCTTTTATTTTATTCATCCTCCTCCACTTTGGCTTCCCTCACTTTCTCTTCCCTTGTACTTTCATTCCCATCACTCTTTTTCCCACCTATTCATTGTCTGTCCTCACCACATGTCAATCGACATTCCTGTACTTTCTTAGATATCTCTCCCACTTTTGTTGTACTTCAGATTGTATCATTTCTTATTCTGTCCTTTTTTGTAACTCCACACATCCAGAGGGGTAAACCAGACCAACTTGCTGTCGTTTCCAAGTGCAGATAAATAGAGAGAGTTAGTGTCAGGCTGTAAAACTTTAGCCAAAACCTTAAGGATGGAAAATGTGAAGTTCAATTACTTAATAAAATTAAAATGTGTTTCTCAAATGTGTGAATATTATACTTAATGTTTTAAAGCCTTGCAGATATCTTTTAGATAGAAAACGACCATTATAAATGTTTGATTGAGCTCAGGCTTGCTGTTCAGGGTTTTTGCATTTAGAAGAGCTGATTATTCAACAGTTTTAAAATGTAATTAAAACTCCATACACTAGTCATGTTCCATGACACTCAGGCCATTAATGTCATTTTTACATGATATTTTTTTCTAGTTTATGCTTTTAACCGAGGCAGTTAACAAGCATGAAGCCAAAATATCATATTAAAAATTAACAAGTACATGTGAACATCTGTTCCCAGTGTACAATAAATAACATTACATTATACAATATGATTTTATGCTAATGCTAATTAGATAATAAAACATGACATTATTGTAAACTGTGTAGTCTGCAAAGTGATGATGATGTTTAATATGCCTGCCTGACTAAAACAAAGCACATTTCCTGTAATATTTCTAGTGTATAGACTACCATAATTACAGACAACCACAGTGCAATTGACCATAGGTGTACCAGACGGTGGTGGTGAAGAGGTTCCTGAGACAAAGCTTTAGGCATACTGGCCTTTCTAAATCTTTACCTATGGTGGTGAGCTCTGGGTGACACAAAAACAACCAGAATGCGAGTACAGACAGACAAACTGATGCTCCTGCCCACCGTAAACCCTGCTAGAGGAAGAGGTTTGTCCAGTTCAACATATTTAAATTGCAGACTCTGCCAGGATATGAAAATTTAAGTAGTGAAATGATAGGAAACTCATTGTCACTCTTGGCTCATCTGCATGGAGTTGATATTGATTACTACTGCCAATCCTGTACTGTCACAATTCTATCGACGTGTATGTAGCTGAACACCTCTGCTGCTCTTTTGGTTTTCCTCTGCCAGTTGTGAAGTTGTGTGGGAAGATGGGCTTGTATGTACTTTCAGGTGGAGATAGTAGAGGAATATTGGGTGAGCAGGGCTTACAATAAAATAAGATTGCCGTCAAGGATGACAAAGTTTGCTGGACAGGATTATGGAGATTTGTTTGTACCAGCTGCAGTGGGCTGGCACCTGTTCCTGCCTTGCGCCCTGTGTTGGCTGGGATTGAGTCCAGAAGACACCCGTGACCCTGTGTTAGGAAATAGCTGGTTAGATGATGACTGACTGACTGTTTGTACCGCTATTTTGGTTGTACACTGCTCACTGTGTTCTACCTGTACTGTCAGCACAATCTTCTTTGTGTCACTGCCATGTCATGATTAGCATCTGTTGTCTCCCATGATACCATTTTACCCTGCCTGTTATACCTCATTTCCTTGTGCAATAAGGACTTTATAATAGATCCTTAGGACCTGATACAGTACATGCTGCTTTTTGAATGTCTCTCAGCTCCAGCCTGTCAGGTTCTGATAATAATTGTATTTGCTATGTTACTATTTCATATTCCGTATTTGTTTAATGATTCATTTCAAAATTTTCTTATTTACATAACTTGCTTCATGTTGATCATTCATGATGTTACTAGTTTCCCTGTTGCTACACTCCTTGCTTGTGACGAGATTGCCATTGTTAGGCACGGTTCATTACAACACATGAGGTATATTACTGAGTGATTAAGTAAGTGATTAAACTTTATTTAAAACTGAAATTTAATATAAATAAGAGATGAAATTCAGAGAATAAATTAGAACTGTTTTGACTTTAGTTTTATAATTAAATATCTGTAATATGCCTTTGACCATTTCTGTTCCTAAAAGTTAGTTTGCCTAGTGCATTTTCTTCATTGCTGCCATTCATATACACTCACCTAAAGGATTATTAGGAACAGCATACTAATACGGTGTTTGTCCCCCTTTCGCCTTCAGAACTGCCTTAATTCTACGTGGCATTGATTCAACAAGGTGCTGAAAGCATTCTTTAGAAATGTTGGCCCATATTGATAGGATAGCATCTTGCAGTTGATGGAGATTTGTGGGATACACATCCAGGGTACAAGCTCCCGTTCCACCACATCCCAAAGATGCTCTATTGGGTTGAGATCTGGTGACTGTGGGGGCCATTTTAGTACAGTGAACTCATTGTCATGTTCAAGAAACCAATTTGAAATGATTCGAGCTTTGTGACATGGTGCATTATCCTGCTGGAAGTAGCCATCAGAGGATGGGTACATGGTGGTCATGAAGGGATGGACATGGTCAAAATCAATGCTCAGGTAGCCCGTGGCATTTAAACAATGCCCAATTGGCACTAAGGGGCCTAAAGTGTGCCAAGAAAATATCCCCTACACCATTACACCACCACCACCAGCCTGCACAGTGGTAACAAGGCATGATGGATCCATGTTCTCATTCTGTTTACGCCAAATTCTGACTCTACCATTAGAATGTCTCAACAGAAATCGAGACTCATCAGACCAGGCAACATTTTTCCAGTCTTCAACTGTCCAATTTTGGTGAGCTCGTGCAAATTGTAGCCTCTTTTTCCTATTTGTAGTGGAGATGAGTGGTACCCGGTGGGGTCTTCTGCTATTGTAGCCCATCCGCCTCAAGGTTGTGTGTATTGTGGCTTCACAAATGCTTTGCTGCATACCTCGGTTGTAACGAGTGGTTATTTCAGTCAAAGTTGCTCTTCTATCAGCTTGAATCAGTCGGCCCATTCTCCTCTGACCTCTAGCATCAACAAGGCATTTTCGCCCACAGGACTGCCGCATACTGGATGTTTTTCCCTTTTCACACCATTCTGTGTAAACCCTAGAAATGGTTGTGTGTGGAAATCCCAGTAACTGAGCGGATTGTGAAATACTCAGACCGGCCCGTCTGGCACCAACAACCATGCCAATCTCAAAATTGCTTAAATCACCTTTCTTTCCCATTCTGACATTCAGTTTGGAGTTCAGGAGATTTTCTTGACCAGGACCACACCCCTAAAAGCATTGAAGCAACTGCCATGTGATTGGTTGATTAGATAATTGCATTAATGAGAAATTGAACAGGTGTTCCTAATAATCCTTTAGGTGAGTGTATAACTGCCATGATAGGTCTATTTGGTTTCATGGATTGATCATGCTGTTATAACCACTGTGACTCAGTTATGATTTTGTAATTGCTAAAAAATTAAGTTGACTCTTGAAACCCACTAGTTTATTATGTACCATCCTCTCCAACATGTATTTCTTTAATGTCCTACTGCACATTAAGAGTAGTTGACATTTGCCTTTGTGTGGAGCATAAAAGAGCTTCAAAAGTTAAATCATGTTCTGTCTAGCAGTTAACAACATTTTAACAGTGAATATGCAGCTTTTAATTCGTTTTTACACTAGTAGTGCTTATGCATTATGATGCACTAGTGATGCCTCATCTGGACGTCTGTGTCTAGTTTTGGTCTCTGGCCTACAAAAAAGATGTAGCAATTCTAGGAAAAGTCCAAAAATAGTGACTAGGCTGAGGGCTGCAGGGTGTCCGTTATCAGAAAAGATTAAAAGATTACCTCTTCGTTTTAAGTAAATGGAGGTTAAGAGGTGACATGATCAAAGTGATCAGAATTATGAAAGGTAATAGTGCAATGGCTCAAGGATGTCATGTTAAAATAAGTTCAACAAAAACACAGGGATTTAGCTGGAAACTTGTTAAGGGTAAATTTCACACAAATGTTAGGATATTCTTCAGTTCTCACGGAGAACTATAGCTTCATGGAAAAATTTACCAGGAAGCATGCTAAGCAGTAGGACTCTAGGGACATTTAAAACTCAACTTGGTATTATTTTGGAGGAATTAAGTGGATAGGACTGGTGAGCTTTGTTGGGCTGAATGGCCTGTTCTCACCAAAAGTTTTCTAATGTTCTAATACCGACAAAAGTTTTATACTGTTTATCGACTCTATGTATGCAAGTGTTCTTTGTGTCTCTTTCAGTGACACAGACAAGCAGCCTGGTGCTCTAGTGCCTGTTCCATTGCAGTGTAGCCTAGTGACCACAGTATTAGGCTGTAAAACACAAGCTGACGACTTCAAGTCTCACAGCTGATTCATTTTGTGACCCAGAGCACGTTGTCAAGTTGTATGAATGCAGAAACAGCAAAACCACTGTGATTTGCTAATAACCTTAGATAACATGTGTCAGGGAAAATAATGTCAAATATGATACAAGCTTTGAATAATTGAAAACTATGCATTTTAGCGGTGGAGTCTATTAAGCAAAAACGAGACTGGGTATACATTATAAATTATATAATACATGGCTATGTTGACAAGTAATAGAATACATTAAGAAGTATTTGATATCTCTTACCTTCCGTGTAACCTCAGGGTTCATCCTCCACCTTCCCTTGGTATCCTCTTGTATCTCAGCCTGTATTGGCCTGCACTTCCTCTTTCGTTTTGTGTTCCCATAAAGCCTGCTTCTCAGATAATACTTTTTCCATGTGCATTGCTTGCCTCCAGTATGCTCTTTGGTTACCACTAATGGTGGACAGGCCCTCATTACCTGCAGTGAAAACATCTTTGATTTTGAAGGTGACTCTGAGCATTCCTCATATGCCTTTCCTCGATATCCTTGAATGTCTCAACCTGCTTTTTGGTGTTTCATATCTCGATCATGTTAGACACACAACGAAACTGGTCAATCAGACCAAAGCCAAACAGACCAATCAGATTACTCAGACATTAGCATATTATTATATAGGTGTACATGTAAACCATATGCAGTAAACCTCTCAAACCACAGTAAAGTACTTCAGATGTTAGCAAGAACTATCATTTAGGAAAAGAGGCCTAGCCTTTGTAAATAATCATTCAAATGAATACACTTGGACAATAAAGAATAAAAGTAAATAGTATTCCAACAAAAACACAGAAGCGCAAAATGAAAAGACTTACAGACTTGATTTCCTAGTTATGTTGCAAATGGAGAAAAACTAAATGCCAGATTTTTTAAAGAAAATCAGTTTTGAACTGTAATTAGCTATAGCACAAAAAGTGCATCCTTTATATTTTCCTGTACAGTAAGCCTTTACTCTAATAATAAGAACTTTATGTGTTCATTCCTAGGTAATTGCTATCAAAATATGCTAAACAAAGCAGTTAAAGTTGTGAGATGAGCCTTGCAATTAAATAATTTTGCTTAATCATCACAGTTTCAGCAATATGTTGTACTCTCAGCTATAGTCCAGGTTTCCTTTGTTACTGTAGATACAATAGACAAAAGCAGAATGTTAAGGGATAAAACTGGATAATGCAAATAAAATCACCTGACTCCTCCATCAATCTCTTAACATTAGAATTCAATAAGAGTACAGCGGCCTAAAGAGAATGCAGAAGACCAGTCCTTATTCTTCCTGGAAAAAAGGCACATTTAGAAACGTCATAATCTCAGTTGAATGTTTTTGAAACCATTAATTAACACTATTAAACTTGATTGAAAAAGGAAAGTTTAGATTTGCAGAATTATTTGAAATGAAGGTCCCTGTGGGTTGGCCAGCCCAGTAATTGCACACCATAGAAGTTAAGGCCAAGAAATACTAAATAGTAAAAGATGGGAACCACCTGTGGACACCACAGAAAACACTTATATTGGGTTTATACAGTATGTTCGCCTTTGAGGTTGTGGGTGGACATCAGAATACACAGAGAATGAACCACAAAAGCATCAAGAAAATGTACAGAGTCCATAAAAGAAACCATTGGGTGAAGACTGGAAACCATGACTCCATAACCAACCACTGTGTCATCTTGTCTCTAAGGCTAAGAAATATCCATGTGAATTACTGCACAGTGAATTACTACATAGTCCATGAGGCCCTGCTGGAATTCGGGGCCCGTCCATGCTGTCGGGAGAGCTCCTCCTGGCGGCCTGGGAGTGAGGACCGGAATATGAAGCTGGCCATCCATCACAGATACTTACATCATAAAAATCTTTCTCAACCTAGCTGTCTTACTGGTCCATAACCCTGTTTTGCAAATCTTGAAAAATGCTCATGAAGCATTTTGGCTTCCATTTTCTGAAACTCTACTTCTAAATCTGATTGTGAAACTTCATATATCTTAATGTTTAAACTCAGACTGCTGTCTTACCTGTTCTCTCTGACATTTCAATTACTGTACCCTCATTCATTTCAAAGTTTCCCATTTTGTCACTACCGTTGCTTGTTTTCAAAGTTCTACACATTATTAATCTCTTACTTTACTTTGCACAATGTTTTAATTTTCTTAATATTTTTTGGCCATGTAAGACTGAATTGCTTGATTTCATACTCACTGTTTGAATTTTGAAAGGTAGTCATTCCAGCTCCTGGAATCTTTAAATGCTGTATTTTGATACTCACTCATTTTGTATATGTGATACTCTGCTTTAATTCTTGTTTGCTCTATAAAGAGCCTTACAATGGAACGGCTTATGAAAGGTGCTATTTAAAAATAACTGATCAACTGATATAAATAAATATAACACAATAGCCAGGGTCAATTTCCAAAAGCTGTTTTTATAAAATTTTACTCAATGGAAAGGTGTACTTTAATAAGATGGCAACCAACACCACTGCCCAAACAAACCCATTCAGCATCAGAATTCATCTTAGATACTGTAAAACACGCTCGGCTTTTTCACATGGTTCAAGAAGCTCTTGCAAATCAGTTACGGTACAAAATTATTCATAAATTAATATAGTTATTCAAATATAGTTAGACGGTGGCAAAGTAGTCACTCAGCAACCTCACAGATTTAGCATTCTACGTTCAAATCCTGGCCCAATACCTGTCTGTGGGGAGCCTGCCATTCTTCCTGTCTGTGCATTGGCTTTCTTCCCAAATCCTGAAGACGTGCATGTTAGGTTAATTGGCCTCCTCCAGGCATGTATAAGTGTGACACCTGTGTCCTGGGCTGGTTCCTACATTCTGTGTGATGCTTTCCAGTTAGGCTCTCTAAGTAGGTTTCAGAATTCATGTTTGTACATTTTTGTAATCTTATATTGTGTGCATTTTGAATTAAATGACTTCATGCTTCAGCAACGTACACATTCCAGTATTGGGTGGGTTACATGGGAGTAATAAACCTGAATGGGTTTGTACTTTTTTGATTTGCTTTCTACTCCATTTCTTGATGACCAACCCAGAAGCAGTCCTTCAAACAGTTGGTCAAGAAAATTAGGGCCAAGTCATCCAATAATTGATTCCACAATCTGTGATAATAAAACATGAGTGCTAAAAAGCATTAGCAGATTGAATTGGCAAAAGTAGGCTTTCTGTTAAATTAAGCTGATGACAGTTAAGATACGTATTTTGGAAATGTAACATTCATATGTTGTACATATAACATTGTGATAGATCAATGCAATTTTTAAATTAATGTGTAGTTGGAAGATATAAAAAATAATCCAAATCCAAGCAAAACCAAAGAAAATGATAGAATAATAATTTAGAATATTAGCACAGACTCTGATAAGTATCATAATAAGCCAATGTTCTGAAAAGGATTAGCTGATACATTTTCCCATTTTAATACATGCCATTGCCTACAAATAGCTTCAGAAGACTGATTTAGTGCTATTACACTGTATCCAGTTGAACCTGAAGAAGTGCCGGTGTTTTTAGTTGATATGCTATTTAGCTTTAGGTCTATAGCTGCTTTTTTAACCATTTTAGCTGAAGGTCTGTAGCAAACAGGGCAACTCTTGTAATCTTATAATTGGCTTTTGCAACCCCTGGTGAGTTTCACACTGACACTGAAAAGGTTGCATTTGGAATCCACAACTGTTTTCTCATGTAGGGTCTTATGCTGACCCTATTTCTCCTTTAAAACTCTTTATTGTATAGACTTTAATAAAATGTCTAAAATCCCATACATTTACCACTCTGTGATCAGGTACTTTAGCACCTCCTCCCCCCTTCCTTTCTACATCTGTAACCTCAGGCAGTTAGACAGAGTAAAGAAACAGGCAGAGGGTAAGTTAGACATGTAATTATGTATTATTGATAGAAATGCCCCAAATAGCAGAATACTATGTGAATAATGGCAAACCATATCTTTACAGCTTATGTGGCAGTGCATCTTGTCTCTATAGGTGGCTCTAGGCTTATCTTCAGTCTAGCTTGCTTTGCCTATCACATGGCCTTTGAATGGGGTATTGAAACAGGGCTGCATGCCTGTCTCAATATGGCTGTCAAGACAGAGTTCCCTTTGTCATGGTCTTCTCTTCATGGCTAGATGGTGAGAGAGAAAAAGGTAAAGTCAAGGTGACCAAATTTATGCCATTCTTAAAACGCTGGGGCATCATAGTACAGAATGGCCATTGATTTAAAACCAATCATAAACAGCCATACTTTAGATCAATAGAATTATTTTTCCAGGCACTTCCTGCCCAGTTACCAATGGCAGTGTTTAGGTATAACTCATCCCCCAGTTGCTTTGTTTAGTCAGTTTATGGCCTTCCTGTGGTAATTTCACATCCTGAGTCAGTCCTAAAGATGCGGTTCTCATCAATGAAGTAAAACATGCCTCCTGATGCTCTCTACCTAATATTACATGTGTGTTGACTGGTTTACAAATAAAGACATACAAAATATTTATCAACGTATATGCTAGAAATCACTCCACGGCAACACCATTGTCTGATGCTTTGTTAGTATCTACATGCAATCCCTTAGGCACGTTTTAACAATACCTGGTTTAAATCAGATGACAAGCTAGTTTGGGCTCTGGGTCCAAATCCCAGCTCATTCACTGCCTGTGTGGGTTTTCTTTGAGTACTCTGGTTCTCTTTCCACAACAAAGCACACATGTTGGGTTGATTGGTGACTCCACATTGACTCAGTATGTGTGATTGTGCCCTGGAATGGACTGGTGCCCTGTCCAGAGCTGGTTTATACATTCTACTGCAGGGTTATAATGATGGATGGACATGTGATTTAATGATCACCTCTATCTGCTGGTACTCAATTATATACTTGGTGCAGCAGCTGCTACACACTTTATTTTACTAATATGTTATATATCACTACTTTTTATACAGTATTTTCTGACTTACAGAGTGCTTATAATGGTGATTTGTTTACTTATGTACTAATCTTTATAAAGCATACAAGTGCCAACAGCAACATTTATTTATACTGCCATTTTCATAGATCAAAGTATCTCAAAGTGTTTTTTTAATAATAAAAGCTAGACACAATAACAAAAAGAAAGTAAAAACTAAAGAACAGTTGCGTATAACAGTTGAGAGTCTTAATGTCCAGATTAATTACAAACTATGGTCAGATGGCCAATAAGAACAGGGAAATAAAAACCAAGGCCAAAAGACCCCCCAGATACCCCTGGGCATTCCATAGTCCATGAATGTGTCATCATTAACAGGATACTCTTGTGGAGCTCTCTTCATTTTCACAACATCCCAGGTGGCTACAGTACACTTGGATCAGAAGGGCTGTGGTGTATAACACCACCACAGACTGTGGAAAAAGAAGAAAAATACACAAGGTAGTGATTAGTGTCTAATCTGCAATGCAGCAAACAGAATTGCATTTAATGAAATGAATCCATTTTCTCCTCTCAGTATGAAGCAGTGTTAGTGATGCTAGTCATTTCTTAAGTGATCAAGAGAAAGATTACAGAAGGTGGATTTTTAGTAGATTTTGAAAGTGTTCAACTGTAATGTCCCAGCCTATATCTAGTAATGTTTATCCTCCTTGCAGTTAGGATACCCAGGTTCGCTTCCCGGGTCCTCCCTGTGTGGAGTTTGTATGTTCTTCCTGTGTCTGTGTGGGTTTCCTCCGAGTGTTCTGGTTCACTCCCACAGTCCAAAGACATGCAGGTTAGGTGCGTTGGCGATTCTAAATTGTCCCTAGTGTGTTCTTAGTGTGTGTGTGTGTGTGTGTGTATGTGCCGTGCGGTGGGCTGGCGCCCTGCCCGGGGTTTGTTTCCTGCCTTGCGCCCTGTGTTGGCTGGGATTGGCTCCAGCAGACCCCCGTGACCCTTAGGATATAGCGGGTTGAATGATGGATGGATAGTGTATGGTAAGGTGAACAAGCAACCTGTAATAAGAAGGTTTTAAAATGCATTAAAAAAAAAATATATATATATATATATATATATATATATATATATATATATATATATATATACTCTTTTAAAAGAACGTTATTGGCTCACTTCTATTTTTTACATAGAATGTTATTGGCTGACTTCTAATTTATGTATAGAACGTTATTAGCTGACTTCTATTTTAGATATATATTTTTTTCTTATGTCTATGAACAGCATCGTTGCCCCATTTTGCTTATCTCAGGTACAGTATCTCAAGCCTAAAAAAACACACAAAGCGGAAGAACATCAACTCCCATCGTGCTCCACGCTTCACGTGACATGTGAGGCCCTAGCAAGAGGCGCCGCAGTGGCTCGCCGTTGTGGAATGGGTAGAGTTGGTTGGCCCGTCAAAGCAACTTTAGGGTTTAACGGTGGACGGAGCTGCGCTTGTTTGGTGGGCGACGAGAGCAGAATCCCGAGGCTGCAAGCCCATGTACTTCATTTCGATGGAGAAGGACCGCTTTTTCCCGAGCGCTGCTGCCGTAAGTGGGGAGGCACAGTGGCAGACAGAGCAGTACGGACCGAGCCATTTTAGGACACGTCGAAGTGATGCCGGGATTCCTACTGCTGGTTCATACTGGTTTTGGGCCTTTTGGGGTTAGCTGTGAGGGTATTTCAGGGAATTAAGGCAGGGGGCGTGACGAATAATAAGGGTGGATCCCTCCGGGCTTTGCTGTGCTAAAAATAGAACGACAGTTTGCTACTTGACATTAATGGACTCTGTTAATATCGCGTTTTGCATGTAATGATACTTCTTATTGTTGTGTATTTCATTAGTTAGGTTTTTTTGCCGCTCATGTATTCCATGTGTTGTTCTTATGGTCACTTTGTTATATAGCTTTATGTGTTTAAGTTGTACAGAAATCACCTCATCATGCAAATTACCAGCCCGGAAACTGGTGTAGTATATTTATACACAAACGGGCACCCTCTACTGTATGAAAAATAATATGAGACAGTAACATAAGTAATAACATTATGTTTCCGTTTCCTTCATCCTAGTCCAGTAAAATATAAGATTTCTAGTGGTTTAATTCACTTAAAGCCGGCAAAGTTTGTATATACAGCGACAAAAGTATTTTCATGAGTGTGAAAACCACAGTGGGTTATGCCTTAAAATGTAGGTCTTCAGTTCCTGATATCTTGAACAGATGAACTTTTTACAAACACTGCTTTAATTGTTTAGAATGAAAAAAAATGGTGTTGTGGGAGTCGTTTCCTTGCTGCAGTTTTTGTATGCTTTAATAAGATGATCAGTTCCTGATATTATTTAACTCCATAGTTAATTTAACAACTTTAAAGACTTAGGTTGAAGGTTCAGAAACACTATGGTGCAATTTACCCAGATTTTTGTCATCCATTTTGTTAACACTATTTTTCATTATTGTTCCGTTACTGTATGTAGCTGTTCACTTTATTTTAGTTTGGTGTTGGGAGTATCCATTTTGAGTGTTTCCTTAACTACTAGCATGTACAGGTATACACAAAAAGAGTGCACAGAGTGCTCTTACAAAAAACATTTTAGAATAAAAACTTAAGAGCAATTTTATAAGAATTAAACTATTGTGATTTTCAGAAATCCATATCAATCTTATATTTTTTTTTATCAGATTATAATGCATGGTTTGGCACCTTTGGTCAACTCACAGCTGTTATCTCCATCATTCTGTTAAATTTTATACCAAAATAAAAACGTCCACAACTGGGGTCGTAGTTGAGAAACTCATTTAGAGTTTACTGGGTTTGGCGAACATGCTTCTGGGGAGTAGCAGTAGCTGCAGATTTTTGTTTCTGCTTTTATAATTGGAAATTAATAACACTGCACAAGTATTTCTAAGGAAGTCTAAATTTATACTGCCATCGATTTTCATGCATAAAACTATTCTTGCACTTGAATTAATCAAGTATTGAATGCAGTACCACACTTAAATTAGATTCAGATAAAAAGACTAGCTGAAACAAATTCATGCACCAATGACATATTTCTGACATTACTGACATATTTCCAAAGCTGAAATCAACCTAATTTTATGTACATTTTATACAGGCACATTTATAATATTAACAGTTGTTTGTATAATGTGAATGTTTTCAATGCTTTATAGCAATTTAAAATATTAAAATTCAAAGTAAATGTTTGATTTTAGTCTAAATTTAATACTTTGTAAGTTTAGAGATTTGGTATGTAATTTATTTAATGAACTATTGTTATTTATTTTTATATGTGTATGTGAGGGAGAGAGAGAGATTTGTTATTAATGTTCTTTTATCGTAAACGTTACCACAAGATTGAGCCAGCCTTTGACGCATCAGCCGCAAGTCAGGAGCCAATCCCGGACAGAGTGCCCATCAATCAGTGGGAGCTGCATTTTCATTCTGTCCCTTTCTACAGTCACATATTTGGAGTGGCTAAATTGGGCAGCTCTAAGTAGTTCACAGCTTTAATAGGAAACATTTAGGATTTTTTTAAATTTGGGCAATGCACACTTTTGAAAAAAAATCAGTATTCGATATGAGATGTATTTAGTCTTGTTTTGTGAGGTTTATACCAGAAACCTAACGCCTATTATACCTTGTCACTTGCAATTTTTTCTTAGTAACATGGAGAATTGCAGCTTTACATACAGCGACTTACAAGAGTATTTTGTCCCAGCAAAAGTTGTGAAAGTTTTCTTCTTGAGCATATGCATGTGTAATACAATGTAGATTGCAACATTTTGTGTAAATATCCATCAGAATGTGAATACTTTGTAAATATAATATCTTCAGAGCCTGTTTATTCAATTGGGGTTCTATACTAGTGGTGCTATATGTATGCAGGAACCAATCCTGGAATAGATTCTAGTCCATCGCCACTGCATACTCTTGGGCACACTCACGCAGGGTTAATTAAGAATCTCCAAATGACCTAAAACTCTTGTTTTGGGATGTGGAAGGAACATCTATGCAGATACGGGGAGAATGTGAGCACTGCAAACTGGCAATGACCTGTGAATGACCTGTTGTTACCAGCATTCTAGTTGCGAATGAGGCAGAAGTGCTAACCACTGTGCTAGTGGAGTGAGTACCTATGCTAGGAATTGCAGTGAGCTTTTGTTTATTAAAATTTTCTTTTAAGTTGTTACTGCCTTCAGTGTGTTTTCACGATGGTTAAAGTGTGTTTTAGAACTAAAGGCTTTTGGTATTGCTAGATTTACCAGACTGAAGTGAAGGATTTATAAAACTACCCAGATATAATAAATATGCAGTATATTTAAAACAATTGTCTCAAATGTATTAAAGAGTATTGTAGAATTTTTTAATCACATGTGAACAGTTCACTTTAGCCTTGTTTGTTAAATGAAAATGCTCCAGAATATATTAAAAGTAATTCCATATTTATTGAGCGAAAATCTTGTTAAAAGTGACTTTTAAATTGCAGTTGTTTCCATGATTGCTCCATTGGACCTCAGTTAGGCTCAGTGATTGGTCAGAGTTATGCAGTAAGTATGAAAGAGCTAGCAACTTATATTTTAGACACTAGCTTCTTGGCATCTAGGCTATAGTGCCAGATGTTGGTGATTTATTGTGCAGGATTTATTTTTTTTTATTTTTTCAGGTTTTACTTGTCTTATTGTCCGCCGTTTCTTTTTTATTTTTACAGAGGGGCCCCTGTTCTTGGTTTGAAATGCATCAGTTCATTGGGGATCTCATGGCATCTACACAGAATCCATCTTCAGGGACAGATGTGCCACAGCAAGAAGCAATCCGTGCCATGTGGGATAGTACTGGACCAGAGACTCTGGGATTTAAGCTGACATCTTCTAAACCTGTCTACAGTGCTGAAGGGATGCAACAACCTTTGACTGCCAGCTACAAACAGGTTGCATCAAAGTCGCCTTTTAACATAGAGGGCATTACTCACATCATGCCTCTGCACTCTAAACATGCACCTTCTAAAACCATAACCACTGTGAGTGGGATTATTAATCAAGTTTCAGAGGCTGGACCAGCTACAGTGACAAGCAACAGCCAAATCAGAAACTGCAATCCATGTAAGTGGAAAGCTGATACAGATACAATTATAGAAAAACATTTTGCATGTAACCTCATTCTGTGAGGGAAAAGGAGGACTGCTGTCTGACAAGAAATACAGTGATAGTATTTACTTCTGGATGAAATGTGTTTGGATTAGTACTCTGTTATTTATATAAGTAGATCATGTATGAGTAGACCAACTTCAAGAAGTTGGATTATTTTAAATACTTGATGTATGATGACTGTGGTTTACCATAGTAGTTAAGTAAATTAGTGAAATGTTTTGCATTTTTATCAGTCTTTTTGATAGTTTCATGAAAATTTATTTTTTCTGTTTTTATTCCAATAGTTGAGAACCAGTCTTGTTCCAGCTGCTTAATTGAGTTCCCGGATCTGAAGTCCAAGGAACGGCATGTCAGAAGACATCACCCTGAACTGTATGAGGCATTCAGAGAACAGCTTCTAAATGGAACAGTTTTCTCGTGCTTTTCCTGTGACCGCAGTTTTAGCAATTTAGAAGAACTTGGCCAGCACCAACTCGCCCATGCAACTCAAAAACTGCATCGGTGCGTGCTCTGTGAAGCAATGTTTCTCCGTCATGCTCAACTTTTACAGCATCAGCGAGTGGTCCACTCCTGTAAGGCAGGAAGTTTCATTTGTACAGAATGTGGAAAGAACTTCAATAGTAGCAGTAACTTGCGCATCCACCAGAATGTCCACACAGGGGCCAGGCCATATTCTTGTACAGAGTGTGGAAAGAGCTTCAGCCAGTCAGGTGCACTCAAAATTCACCAACGTATACATACCGGAGAGAAACCCTACACCTGCTCATTTTGTGGCAGAGGCTTTCCTCACCTAGCTGGAGTCCGAGCTCATCAGCGCACCCACACAGGAGAAAAGCCTTATCGATGCCTACAGTGTGGAAAGAGTTTCACTCAGTCAGGAGCATTGCGAGTACACCAGAGAATACACACGGGGGAGAAACCCTACCTTTGCACCGAGTGTGGAAAGAGTTTTTCCAATCGCTCTGGCATTCGTTTTCACCAGCGAGCTCATAAAGAAGAACTACCTTATGGCTGTGAAGACTGTGGCCGCAGATTTAAAGATGCTCGCAGTCGTAACAAACACCAGAAGCAGATTCATTATGGAAAGATAGATGGGGAGGAGGAAGAGGAAGAGGAGGAGGAGGAAGTGGGTGAAGAGGTGGAGCAAGAGGAAGAGAGTAATGCAGCAGAGACAAAAGAACTTAAATCTAGTGGCGAAACGCCACAGGAAAAGTCACAAGAGTTAGAGGAGGAAAATGAAGCCAATAACAGAAATGCAAGATCAGACAGCAACGTTGAAAGCTGCGAAATAACTATTGTCACTAAATAAAAGAGATACTTTGGTAAAATGAATGCACTGTTTCAAATGGTTGACGGCTGTCTGGAGATATTTGTACTTGGTGTCTGAAGATTTTTGCCCCTTTTCAAAAGTAAAAGCCCTGCAGATGCAATACGTAGTTCAGTAAAATGAAAACAATAGTTGGACACCTTGTTAGATAATCAGCTTTCAAGAGAGTCCAGTGACCCTGATGAGCTTTATAATAACGCTTTTGCCCACCAGCAAGGTGCCTTTTGTGCCTCGAGGATGAGGGTAAAAGCTTATTTTTAATGTACTGTAGTTAAGTTATCAATGATTCTCAGGGGAAACACCACTGCGGACACAGAAAAGCTTCCTGTTAAGTACTTTGCTGATTTACTGTATTTCAGGATTATGGGAGCAGATTTATACAGGGAAGTTCTGTTTACTTAAGAAAACTTCTGCATCCCACAAAGAACATTTATCACGTTTCAGTGCGCTAACAACATCTCTGAATTACTTTTGCTTCTGTTGCGGACAAAAAGTAACCAACTTGCAACAGTCACTCACACTTTGTACACTTTCAAATATGTATAATTTTGGTTTACTTCTAATGCAAGTATATTTAGTATGAGGTGGTATTATACATGAAGAATGAATATATATATAAAAAATATGTATGTATTTTTTTTTTGTTTTATAGTGGCTAAACTGTTTGTAACTAAAGACATTTGTATAATTTGCTGCATGGGATTTGCACTAGAGGCGGCACACAAGAAGTTTAGCAATCATCCTAAAACTTCTTGATGCTGTAGTTCAAATTGCTTATATTTGTTATGTATGCTTATGTAGTTACTTTAGTTATATTGGTTTACCTTTGCTTTATATATTTTTTTCCATTTATTTATTTTTCTTAGTCTGCCAAAATGTAATCAGATCTCTGTAAAGAAGCACTGTCAAGGTGTAGCCTGGATTAATTTGTCCTGACTGCATTTAAAGCACTTGATATGCTTTGACTAATCAAGAAGGAAACTAAAAATTTAAAGTATTTTTTTTCCAAGATGCACTAAGACTGTGGAGTGACAGACTTGCTGTTTCCCTTTTGTTTAATCAGTCTGAGGGTACAAGTACAGATTATATTTTTAAAATGAACACTTAATATTAAACAATTTATTGAATACTGCCACAGCTATGTTAAATTACAGCTGTGTCAGTGTGTTTTAGAATATTTACTTTGCTGCAGGGATGCACAGTCTTGTAAAATGCATATTTCATGTATTATGCCATGTATATTCTGTTTTTCAGCTTTTTAATTCTCACAGCTTCAGTTGTACTTGTTTATTAGTAAAATAATGAATTTTAATTGCTGTTTTAATTTTTCCAAATGTATCTGTGCTATGACATGATGTATTACACAATATTGGAGATCAGGTATTGTCTGTAAAGATGCAGTATTGTGTGCCCGTGAGTGTGTTTTTAATCTCTGTATGCCATGTTCTTTATAACTGCCACATTTGTGCCTTTCAATTATTTTTATTTTTTTTAGTGATCAATACAGGCAATTGTACTGATCAATTTATTCATTTTTGAAGAAGTATAAAAATTTAACCTGAAACAGGAGCTAAACCCAGGAGTGAGGCTTCAAATCACGTGACACAAATGAAATCTATGTGTCAATTTTGCTAAATGCCATTTAGCTGATGAACTATTGCTTATTTTGATTTTATACTTTGTTGTGTCAATCAAACTGTTGAGTATTTTTCTTTTTTTTGTAGAAAAGGTAAAGTAAGCCTCCCATCTACACACTGCCTTTATAAGGCTGAATGTTTTTCTTAGTTGTAAAGGTGTCTTTTTAAACCTTAAATGGACAAGTTTGACATCTGGGTAAGCATATTTAAGTAATACAGTAGTTGGGTTTTTTTTTGTACATTTTGGTTGTGCACTTCAGTTTATAATCCTGTTTAAAATTTGCATTGGTAACCTTAGTTGTCAGCACCTCTGTTAAAATGTTTACTAAGAGCGAGCAATGATGAAATGCCCTTCTTCTAAAAAGTTAAATATCCTGTACTATTATTACCTCTGTTATTCCCATAAAATGTAGATTTCTTCAAGTCTTGTTTTCAAATGGAGCAGAGAGAATATATTGTTAGTGTGTTTTTACTGCTTTGGCTAATGCTTAAAGAGTGTGAGTTAAAAGTTTAGAAGTACAGTTTTTAATCTTAATTGGATAGTTCCAATTTAAACAGCTGTTTTTTATCTTGGCATTGTGTTAAGTCTTTAAGGCACTGTTCTAGGGTCTTTAATATGTATGCAGAGCAGGTCAAATGTTTGTTTGCTTACTTAGAGGCATTTTAAACAATACATATTTTTGCTCATTTTAACCTCATAGGTGTTGCTGCCTAGTTAAAAATAAATCATGTTTGCATTCTGTATCATGTATTTTTATGTTAAAGGAGGTTCAGCAAACAAATGTTGCCATATTTATTCTGCTTTTTGGTGTGTTGACAAGGTTTACAATTTTCAGTTTAATAGAGTAAGAGCAGTGTGCAGAAATGTGAGTCCCCAGAACAAATGACATGTTTTACTGAATTTCTTAGAAGATGTTTACACAACCTCTTCAGCAGTGCATCTCAAGTTAAAGTCCTGCAGATTTTTATTCCAACTACTTTCAAAAATCAATGAGTTACTATTCCTTTTAATTAACCTAAGTCTTTATTTAGTTTTCCATCTCTCTTGTTTTTCATTCAGAGTAATATGCTGGTATAATATTTAGATATGTGTTTTTTTTCCATAATTTTAAATGCTTTCATTTCTTCTATTTACGGAATTTGCCATTTTAATTGTATCAAAATACTGAGAGTTAGTGAAGAGTGGTACTGACACTACAAATGACACTGAATGTTGAAAGAGAATTATGAAATTGTCAATACCTTTTTACCATATTCTCAGACTGTTAAAATTGAAGAGGCAGTGTACCAAGTGGAAGGCTATTCAGCCTTTTTTATATAATACAGGTGCATCTCAATAATATAGAATATCATTGAAAAGTTAATTTCAATAATTTGATTCAAAAAGTGAAACTCGTATATTACTAGGGGGCTTCGCTCACCCACCCCCAGGTTTGGTTTACCAGATATACAATTATTGTATAAGAGATTGTTATTTTCATGGGAATTGGTACATATGCATTATTTTCACTTTTACTTTAAAACTTTTGTAAAAACAATACTTGTCCTTTATTTCCAGCCCCGGACGTGGTTCCATCTCTTTCTCGCAGGATGTATAACGCTGCTTGCATTGTGAAGGGGGCGGCTGAACGCATGCGAAGGAGATGCCGTCAGATCATCTGCTGTCTTTCTGCTGCTTCTGTCACGCTGCCAGTCGATCATTTTAAAGCCTGTACAGCAGCTGACCTTTTGCCACTTCATGTCTCTACCGCTTGCGTTGTGAAGGGGGGGTTAGGGTGGCTGAACACACGCAAGGAGAACTGGTCGCATCATCTGCTGGCTTTCTGCTGCTGGGAGTAACTTAGTATCACTTGCGGGACTTTAAATTGTCTCTCAAGAAGATCATGTCTTGTCTCTTTAGTCTCCCTCCCAAAGAGTTTTTTCTTATAATAGAGAGATATAGATTCATTACACAAAGAGTGATATATTTCAAGCATTTATTTTTTTTCTTTTTTGCTAATTATGCAGGTAATGCATCAGAAAATTAGAATATTACATAAGACCAATAAAAAAAATGATATAATACAGAAATATTAGCCTACTGAAAAGTATGTCCATGTACGCACTCAATACTTGGTATTACTGCATCGATGTGGAGTAGCATGGAGGTGATCAGCCTGTGGCACTGCTGAGGTGTTATGGAAGCCCAGGATGCTTTGATAGTGGCCTTCAGCTTGTCTGCATTGTTGGGTCTGGTGTCTCTCATCTTCCTCTTGACAATAACCCATAGATTCTCTATGGAGTTTAGGTCAGGCGAGTTTGCTGGCCAATCAAGCACAGTGACACCATGGTCATTTAACCAGGTATTGGTACTTTTGGCAGAGCGGGCAGGTGTCAAGTCCTGCTGGAAAATGAAATCTGCATCTCCATAAAGCTTGTCAGTAGAGGGAAGCATGAAGTGCTCTAAAATTTCCTGGTAGACGGCTGTGCTGACTTTGGACTTGACAAAACACAGTGGACCAACACCACCAGATGACGTGGCTTCCCAAATTGTCACTGACTGTGGAAACTTCACACTGGACCTCAAGCAACTTGGAGTCTGTGCCTCTCCACTCTTCCTCCAGACTCTGGGACCTTGATTTTCAAATGAAATGCAAAATTGACTTTCATCTGAAAAGATGACTTTGGACCACTGAGCAACAGTCCAGTTCATTTTATCCTTAGCCCAGGTAAGAACACTTCTGACATTGTCTCTGGTTCAGGAGTGACTTGACACAAGGAATGCGACAGTTGCCGTGTGTGGTGGTTCTTGAAACACTGACTCCAGCTGAAGTCTGCAGTTATCTCTGTTGCTTGTGCACCTTTTTCTGCCACATTTTTTTTCTTCCACTCAACTTTCCATTAATATGCTTGGATACAGCAGCACACTGTGAACAGCCAGCTTCTTTAGCAGTGACCTTGGGTGGCTTACCCTCCTCATGTGGCCTACTGAACTAGACTGAGAGACCATTTAAAAGCTCCGGACACCTTTGTAGGTATTTTAGGTTAATTAGCTGAGTGGAGTGTGACACCATGAGTCTACAATACTGACCTTTTTAACAATACTCTAAATTTCTGAGATACTAATTTTGGGTTTTCATTAGTTATAAGCCATAATAAGCAAAATGAAAAGTAAATGCTTGAAATACATCACTCTGTAATGAATCTATATAATGTGAGTTTCACTGATTGAATTACTGAAATAAATGAACTTTCTATGATATTCTAATTTATTGAAATGCACCTGTATATTTGTTCTTCCTAAACTCTTCGTTAATTTCCACAATTAAATATTTGCAAAAATGTCATTTGTCTGTACCCAGCAAAGTCTGTGTTAACATCTTTTTACCTAGAGACTCAGTGAAACGTAGAGTTTGTATTAGTGTACCAAAAATGAACTGTAGTGGACAGTCTTGAGTCCAAAGGAAACCATGTATATCTATTAATAATCTATGCCAAGGTATCAACTCTTGGCAATCTTTGAATTACTGTACTATCAATGAAGTCTGTCTTTACCATAAATATTATTTGTTGCATTTCTGTTTATTCTCTCACACTGACTTAAAAGTTCAGTAAAATTGTAGTTTATCTGTCCTGTTTCTTAAGCCAATGGCAAAACTGAAATTTGGTGGTTTCAGTTACTTTGGGCCAAAAGTCTAGTGTTATTTTTTTTTTTTAATTATATGCTGATTGCATTTTGGGGCTACCTGGTTGGCAGAGCCTGTTTAAGTCATTTTGGCAACAGGGGTGGGAAGCATTCTCGAATGGGGCTTCAGGCAAAAGTCTGATATTTTAATTCTACAGTTTTTAATGGTTTTTGGGGAGTGCAAGGATTGAAGAACCCTTAAAGCTCATTCAATCAATTTTAGATGAAACTATGAGGATAAAGTACTCTTGTCTCATTAATGTGGTAGAGCAAAAGTGAATGTTAAAGTTGATTCTTTCCAAACTGCAACAGCACCTACATTGTATTTATTTTCATTGAAGTCATTTAACAAAAATAATGTTTTTATGCTGAGAATAGCATGGGAACATTTGCTACTGAAGGATTTTTTTTCTATACTGGTTTTAGTAGTTATTCTTCATTGCAAAATGGGAAAATAGGATATTTTCATGTTGCTTGGCAGTAAATTGACATGCAAACCAAACTGATTAGTTTTTGCTCACAAACACTTCAGTTGAGGTGAGGTGAAGAAGATTAATGCAGCACAACCTTGGAAAAGGGCAAATGCATCTTGAATGAGTGTGAAATGTGCTAAGGGTGTGATCTACTAATCTGTCAAGTAAGTACAGTATTTACATGGGCATCTTATGTTCTGCTACCTGTAGATTAATAATATTGCCATTTTCTTATTCTGCAGTGTAGAGTTAGGTGACCAGACTTCATTTTTATCCAAGACGTACCCTTTTTTGAGGCCTAAAATTTCAGTCCAGCCAGGATTTATAAAATTCTTAAAATTGCCCAGGATTTTGTTTTGCTTGTTACTCTGTGTAAACAACACCCAGGAAGTCTCTGTGTTTTTGTTTGTTCCATGCTCTGTTGGTTGATTATTTTTTTTTTTCTTTGAGCTTGCACTGGGTGTAGCCAGCATTGCTAGTAAAAGCAGATGTATTGAGGTGTCTGCTAAAAGAACAGCACACTGCATGGCAGTTTCAGTCATTTGATAGTTAGTAGGATGGCACAGATGCACATTATTACTGTTGGTGTACCAAGTCTTAAGTGAAAAAGATACCCAAACTAAAGTGTAAATTTACAGAGTTTTAAAATGGCTTATGTAAAATTGGTGTTCAAGGCTGACTTTGTTATTTCAAACCACACAGCAGTGCATAGCAGAGCAAAATTGTGTCATTTGGCCTGATTTTTGTGAAAGAACAGACAACAAAAATAACTAGCGAGATTAAACTACAGAGAATTACTAATATAAAATATACCTGTATATTCCTTTTTTTTTTTTGTCTGCATATTGATTTGACAAAATTTTTACGTTTGATGTTTACTCTGAGGATGTTGATGGAGAAGTTTAGAGAAGGCCAGAAGGAGTTGCATTTCGTCTTTATGGACCTGGAGAAAGCATATGACAGGGTGCCTCGAGAGGAGCTGTGGTATTGTATGAGGAAGTCAGGAGTGGAGAGAAATACGTAAGAGTTGTACAGGGTATGGACGAGGGAAGTGTGACAGTGGTGAGGTCTGCGGTAGGAGTGACGGATGCATTCAAAATGGAGTTGGAATTATATCAGGGATCTGCTCTGAGCCCTTTCTTATTTGCAGTGGTGATGAACAGATTGACAGACGAGATTAAACAGAAGACCCTGTGGACTATGATGTTTGCTGATGACGTGATCTGTAGCGATAGTAGGGAGCAGGTCGAGGAAACCCTGGAGAGTTTAAGAAATGCTCTGCAGAGGAGAGGAGTGAAGGTCAGTAGGAACAAGACAGAATACATGTGTGTAAATGAGAGGGAGGTCAGTGGAATGGTGAGGATGCAGGGAGTAGAGTTGGTGAAGGTGGATGAGTTTAAATACAGGATCAACACTACAGAGTAACGGGATTGTGGTGACTTGCCTTTTCCTGCGCATTAAAAATTTTCAGAAATGCGAGACGACATGGTCGTTTGTCATGTTTATCACTCTGTTCGCAACCGCTTTGTCTCGGTGGTGGTTCTCGAAAAAATCCTGGCACTCGTTCCATTTTTCCATGATGGCTGTTATTGCATCACTTTTTATAACCGCCCTTTCCTCATCTTCCCCTGAGGACTGCTCCTTGGTGAGCAACTTATGCTGCTCCTGCTGGAGTTCAGCAAGTTCCTCCGTCATCAACTCCTTTTTAATGATCCAGGACCAGCTCCTCAAATCTTTCTAAATCCTGTTCAGGAACGCATTCAGGTCACAGTTTCTTCCTGGCCGAGTTCAAGGTCCGGTATGTGAAGTCTTCCCAGGCTTTATCGATGAGGTTGATGCAATGAACGATGTTAAAATGGTTCTTCAAGAACTCTTTCAGGGTCAAAGACATCTCTTTGGTCACATTGAAACACCTGGGGCCTCATGTTTAAACGGTGGATACGCACAGAAATGTTGCGTAAGAATATTTCCATGTTTAAATCGAGATGTATAAAACCTAAACTTGGTGTAAAGCCACACACATTTCCACGGTACCTCGTACCCTGTCATACGCAAGTTCTCTGCTCGGTTTTGCAGACTGGCGGCCCCAGCATCAAAGCAGTGCTACTGTACCTGTGAGGTTATCCTTTCTTTTCCTAACGCGGCTTTATAAATACACTGAAATTAACTGCAACTTGTTTATTAGTTTAATGCATCTGATTGTAATTAACCAGTAACAATATAATGGTCCATGAAATGGTCAAACTATTCTAAATACCATAGCTGCTTTAGCGTTGTTACTTTCACTGCACCTTCTTCTTCTTTCAGCTGCTCCCGTTAGGGGTTGCCACAGTGGATCATCAATCAGAGAATTCTCGGTATGCCTCAGCCATGCTTCCTATTTGAACTGCTCTCATACGACAAACGTTTCACACCTTTCCTGTGCAGACCTCGCGGTTCAGAAAGAGTTACATCCCAAGAGCTCTAAACGCACTCAACCAGTCCATCAGCTGCTCCTTGTAGAACTGTCTGTACTTATGAGTACAATCATCTCACTGTTAACTTGCGATACAGTTATAATATTGCACAACCTGAGCCACTTTATAAAGCGCGTATTTACATATGATGACGATATCATTTTTAAGATGAAATGCAGCAAAATATGTTTATTATATTATACAGATAAAACTTGAACTTCATTTAAATAATCTATATTATTAATAATTAAAGGACACGGTGTTGCTACGCTAGCAAGGATCTGGCGCTCTGCTCACGGATTGTTCCTGCCTCGCACTGTATGTTTCACTGGGACTAGTGTGAAGGATAGAATAATTAAACATGTACTACGAAGATATTTCAATGTTGCTTAAAAGTTTTGAAGAATCAGCGTTATAAGCTTACAGATGGCTTAACATCTGTTACAGAGCTGATTGTGTGGCGATCGGTTACTTGGAGAAAGAAAAGGAAGGACAGGAATTGGAGGTTAGTACGTTTGAAAGAGACGGTACTGCAGGGGCGGCCTTAAGCAAGTACAAACTGTGCGCCTGCACAGGGCCACCAAATCCCAGGGGCCACCACACCAATATATATATTGAATATAAAACAGAAAGAGAAAATAACAACACAGCTAAAAACGCAGCAGCAAATTTCGGCAAAAGTTAAACACTTGTGTCATGAGCACGAGGCGGCTATGCAGTGTCCGCAACGGACGTGGCCATCCACCGTGCATAAGATACCATATTGACATTGGCAGGCGAAGGAGCCACCGATTCTTTCTCTGCCCAGGGCTGCCACGAGCCTAGAGCCGCCCCTGAGTACTGCTGCAGTAAATTATTTCATCGAAGATCACACACAATCACTGCGCCACTGTTTAATAACATGCTTTAACTCCTATGATCATGAAAATGATATCACGTATACATCTCAGTATTTTAGTTATTCAGAGAGCTGTAATATCACGAATGTAACGGATTCTGTGTCCAGTCGGAGGAAGAGAGCCAGTTTAAGAAGCAAGTAGTGATTCACACACATAGAGCACATAGAATATCACATACAAAACAAAGCATTTAACGTGCTACTTTAATCACAATGTGATTTGAGAAACTGGTTAAACGATTTTAAGATGACGTTTATGATGTTCTACTTTAATGACAAAATAAACTACGTGATTAAAGTGGAAATGTCGAGATTGAAGTTGACATTTCGTGCTTTTTTCCCACTGTGTACTCTAATACGTTTTCATATGACACTCAGACAGTGAGCTATGACTCGCCTTTTCACGGTGACTTTGATATCTGAGCTTTCAAGTTTCTCCAATACGCTATGTCACTCGATCAACTTCCTTTTGTTGATTATACCATGGTTTAATTGAACAAATAGTATGTTTTTCCTTTGCCTCCACTTGGTACTCGCTGAAATTCTTATATTTTTCCCCGTGCTTTTCCCATTGTCTTTTCACAGAAGGCTGAGCTTAAGGGCGATTTATATTGATTTGCATATTCAAAGAGGCGTAATTCTGGGAGGAGTTGGGGCGGGACATAAGACGCGTGCACAAGCGTTAGTTTTCACGCTGACTGGGATTTATGTAGCGGAAGAACGTGGAAGTTGGAGTACGCACAGATTCCTGCATCTGGATTTTTCTGTGCGTAAGCACATTTCGGCTATTGTGCTTACGCCATGTTATAGTGCGAGTTCTACGTACGGCGTTATACATGAGGCTCCAAGTGTTTCTAAGCTGTAGAAATGCTACTGTTGCTTTGCTGATCCATATTTTGACTTCTGCACCAGTTCCCTCCTTTTCGTCTGTTACAATGGCCTCTTCTAGGGCTTCTTCCTTAACTTTTATTGGTTCTTTGCTGCAAGCATTGACTTTCTGGAGTGTTGATAAGCCTCTTTATGCAGGTCTGATGATTTTTCCTGCATCTGTTGGTGGCTGTGTGAGTGCAAGGTGGCATCATCTGCAAAATCAAGGCCTTCAAGTTGGGTCCATGGGGTTCACTGGATTCCATTCTTGTTCTCGCTGGTAACAGACTTCATAATCTAGTCAATGGTAAGGAGGAATTCAAAAGGAGACAGCATGTCTGATATCTGATCTAAAATTTATATTTATATTAGATATCAGACATGCTCCACTTAAAATATTTTATATGGCAACAGACTGCATAAAACCCAGTTAAACCGATATATTAAGGTAAGTGTTTATCTCCAACTGTGCACCCTGCCAGCCGGAAAGCAAGCTTCGGCTCTTTCCAAACACGTTAGTAAACCCTGAATCACAAGAACAGACACAAATGAGAAGATTACAGTAAATGTTTGTCAGGCTTCAGCTGAAACACAAAGTCTCAAATGTGCAAAGACATTCAGCCGCCTGCTGGAAAGCATGATGTCATCTTGGCAGATCTTAGTGCCGTTGGACAAATACCAGCCTCAGAACTTGTCCCAGAAAGCATAGAGCTTAGTTTTCTTGCTTCACCTGTACTAATAGCAGCAGAACGCCTTTTTGGAGCATCTCCACAGACACATTTGTTTGAAAATAAAACGCTTCAGTTCTGCTGTTGTGTTAACGCAGAGCAGTAGGTTGCAAGGTGGAGATGAGGGACACATCCAAAGGAAGTGCTCCACCTCTGCTTCTTTTTAAAGTCTGTCATCAATCAGTCATTATCCAACCCACTATATCCTAACACAGGGTCGCGGGGGTCTGCTGGAGCCAGTCCCAGCCAACACAGGGCGCAAGGCCTATTTTATTTTAAAGGTTTTATTAGATGCTGAGGGTGAAAGAAGAGAATGGTGAGCACAGCTGCTTCACAGCTCCAGAGGACCTTGCTGATCTTCTCACTGTCTCTGTAGATCTTGCATGTGCTCCTAATTTGCAGGCTTTCTGATTTCCTTAAACATCCCAGAGATACACATACTGTAGCGGGTATTTGATGACTCTAAACTGGCCCAGCATTTGGACAAAGAGGCATCCCATCCAGAGTTTGTGCTGAAATAGGCTCCAGTTCCCCATGACTTTTTAGAACATTAGAACAATCTAAATGAAAACAGGCTATTCAGACCAAAAAAGCTCGGCAGTCCTATCTATCTAAAAAAAGACAGAGAGGACAGGAGCATGCGATGATACCACATGTTGCTGCACCCACTACATGACAAACCACCTCAGAATCCCAGATGAGGACCTGAGTGCAGCCATGCAATGGGTGACACTTCAGCAACACACTAGTTCAGATGGAATGGAGCTGTGTGAGTTTTTTTTATGGCGGCAGGAGTGCCAATCCTGCCACCAACCCTCAAACTTACCCTGCAGGTTGGAGGACCTACTTGCAGGGCTGGATGCAGATTAACATCATACCCAGGACAGAGCAATTGCAGGTTAAGGGCCTCGCTCAAGGGTCCAATGGAATGAAATCACTTCTGGCATTTATGGGATTCGAACCTGCAACCTTCCAATTGCTGCTGCAGATCCCTAGCCTCAGAGCCACCACTCCACCCCGAAAATTAGGAAATGTGTACATGGTGTAACCTTCAGGTGCTTTTGGTTACCAAGTTGACTGATTTGAAAGTTGGAACATCTCCCTTTTCTAATCACTTCATTCGAGCATGATTTATCACATTTTTGTTTATTACATATTTTTGTAATAGTGAGTAATATTCAAAAATAACCAAAATAATAGAATGCAGTTACATGTGTTAGTAGACAATACTGAATATGTGCTTTTTAATAGCACTTTAAAAGACAGCATTCATAGAGTGGTGGCGAATCACCCAGAACAAAACTGATCTTACTTCTGTCCTGAGGCATTAAGAACTGCTCCTTTCTAGTTCCTCTGACTTAGAAACTGCTGCAAATTTGGAAGTCAGCATTCATTTGAGACCAGCTTCTGCAGGAGTTGGACCTCCATGAAAAGGAAATGTGTTTAGCCAAAGGAGAATACACAAGACTGGCAAATGACACCTGCACAATAGTTTATTTCATTTCTGAACCCCACCTTACCGGACATTAAAAGGGGCATCCTTTTGGACCATATATATATATATATATATATATATATATATATATATATATATATATATATATATATATATATATATATATATATATATATATATAGTGAGGTTTCTAAACTCTTTTGGGACTCCACCCAACAGGACAACACGTCGAAAAGCATCCCAAGGCGCGATCACTAAGTCTGTGGAAGACTGTTTATCCATTGCTGGGGCAAACACAGGCTCACATCGCTGCAGCAGCTCACCGCCAAAGCAAATCCGAGCCAATCACAAGGATGTGATGCGCGAGTCACTGTCTTGCACCCCAAAACATAAGGCTAAGTCTCAGTGCTGTAGCAAAACTGGAACAGCATGGTTATTTATTGTAGCATGATCTACCACTCTCCAATACACAGACACAGCAGTCAGGCAGGTTCGTGGCCAGGTTAGTGGCCAAGCAATACTGTTCCCTGCATTTATAATGTTCCTTCCATCACCCATTGACAACAGCTGCTTATAGCGTGACTGCGATTGTCTTGGATTTGCTTTTGCAGCAAGTTGTTGCAGCGCCATGAGCCTGTGGTTGCTCCGGCAATGGATAAACTGTCTTCCACAAACTCGATGATTACACTTTGGGATGCTTTTTGGTGTGTTGTCCCGTTGGAGTTCCAAAAGAGTTTAGAAACCTCACTATATATATATATATATATATATATATATATATATATATATATATATATATATACACTCATTGGCCACTTAATTAGGTACACCTTGCAAGTACTGGGTTGGACCCCCTTTTGCCTTAAGAACTGCTGTAATTCTTCATTGCATAGATTCTACAAGGTCATGGAAACATTCCTTATGGATTTGGGTCCATATAAACATGACAGCATCATGCTGCAGATTTGTTGACTGCACATCCATTATGCAAATCTTCTGTTCTACCACAACCTAAAGGTGCTCTACTAGCTTGAGATCTGGTGACTGCGGAGGCCATTTGAGTACAGTGAACCCATTGTCATGTTTAAGAAATGAGTGTGAGATGATTGGAGCTTTGTGACATGATGCGTTATTCTGCTAGAAATAGCCATCGGATAACAGATACACTGCAGTCATAAAGGGATGGTACTCAGGTAGGTTGTGACATTTAAATGATACTTGGCTGATACTATGGGACCCAAAGTCAGTCATCGTCCAACCCGCTATAGCTTAACACAGGGTCACGGGGATCTGCTTGAGCCAATCCCAGCCAGCATGGGGCGCAATGCAGGAACAAACCTCGGGCAGGGAGCCAGCCCACCGCAGGGCACACATACACACACACACGCGCACCAAGCACACACTAGGGACAATTTAGGATCGCCAATGCACCTAAACTGCATGTCTTTGGACTGTGGAAGGAAACCGGAAAACCCTTCACGCAGGGAGGACCCGAGAAGTGAACCCAGTTCTCCTTACTGTGAGGCAGCAGCGCTACCACTGCATCACCGTGCTGCCCGGGACCCAAATTGTGCTAAGAAAATATCCTCCACACCCTTACACCACCACCACCACCACCAATCTGAACCATTGATACAAGGCAGAATGGATCCATGTTATTGACACAAAATTCTGACCCTACAATCCAAATGTCACAGCAGAAATCAAGACTCATCAGACCAGGCAATATTTTTCCAATCTTCTGTGTCCAATTTTGGTGAGCCCGTGTGAATTGTAGCCTCAGATGCCTGTTATTAGCTGACAGGAGTGGCACCTGGCGTGGTCTTCTGCTGCTGTAGCCCATCTGCTTCAAGGTTTGATGTGTTGTGCATTCAGAGATGGACTTCTGTATACATTGGTTGTACTGAGTGGTTATTTGAGTTACTGTTGCTTTTCTATCAGCTCAAATCAGTCTGGCCATTCTCCTCTGACCTCTGGCATCAACAAGGCATTTTCACCTAGAGAACCCCCGTTCACCGGATATTTTCCCTTTTTCAGACCATTCTTTGTAAACACTAGAGATGGCTGATTAGATATTTGCATCATCAACAAGCAGTTGAACAGATGTATCTAATAAAACGGCTGGTGAATGTCTATATATATATTATATATGTACAGTATGTGTGTGTTCACACTCTGAGTTTGCTGTAGTGGACAAGACAGCCTCATAACCAACACCACAAAGACTCTCATAAGTGTAACTGGTACCAAAGCATCCTAACACAAGTTCAACAATCAACTTTGTTGCTGTGTCATCTGCTCTGAGGCTGAATGTTTTGGGTATTTGAATAAAGAGAATTGTTGAGCTGTCAACTGATGACCACATGGTGGACAGCTGGCTGAGAAGGATGTGGTGCCTGACTAAGAGTCACCTGGAAAGACTAAACAAATAGTGAGGGCCTGCTGGGAACTGTTAGTGGATACTTTTGTTTGGAATGAGTTCTGCTACCATCTCTGGAAGACATTTGCTTATATCTCAGGAGAGTTCAGTGATGTAGAGTCAGAAGGTACCCAGTTCAGCACTTCAGGAGTGCTGCTTTATATACAGTACATATGTGGTACACACACACACACACACACACACACACAATTACCATCACCTACACCAGTCCTGATTCTAATGGTCCAACAGCCTATGAACAAGAACTGGATAGAAACTAAAATGTAGGGTCCATGTTTGGTGGGGATTTTACAAACATAAAATTCATATTCATATTCATTCAGCATGTTCATTTTGGTATTTTTGAGTTACTGAGTAGCACCATCCTACTGCTTAAGTCAGCCTTTTGGGAGGACATAATTGAAAAGTTTATAGGTTAAATGGTAACTCTGAGGCTGTTTGCACATTGAGTTATTGAGATGTATTTCCATAGCAGCAGATTCTCGAAGCTGTTTCATTTGTTTGTCAAGCATGGTTTGTTTTCTACCGAAGTGGAAAGCCTGGTTTGTGAGTCATAGTTTACACTTGATTTGTATGTTCCAGGTAGGATGACTACATCAAATGAGCAGCTGCTTTCACTTTTTATTTGCAGCTTGGGACTTTTAACAAAGAGTCCGCTTGAATTTGTCTTATCCTGCTTGATATGTAGGGCCATAAATTCACTAATAATAACAAGCGCACACACACACAGACACACACACACACATCTTTTTGCTAATCATACACTTTTGTCAAAACCTTCAAATATGGGATGTATATCCATTAATGAATGTATCGATATTCTGAATGGTCTGGAAACAGTCATTCAAAGGGAGCAACAGACAAGCTAGGCCATCCAATATGTGAACAGTGTATTGGAGACCCCCCTCCCCAAAGGCCCTGATTTAAATGATCAAAGTTCGTATGTGCGTGGATGTGTGTGTGTGTCTGCCCTGCAATGGACTAGCACCCTGTTCAGATTTTGTTCTTGCCTTGCACCCTGTGCTAGCTGGGAGAGGCTCCAGCAGCCCCCCACGATCCTCTTCAGGACTAAGCAGGTTAAAGAATGACTGAATATACACTTAAATAGCTGGATAGACTGATGCTATCTTATCAGGAAGTACAGAGATCTGTTTTCACCTTGACATTAAAGAGGCATCTTCTGTTGATCAGTGTCAAAAACGTCAAATCATATCCACTGTGATTCAATGTTGCATAACAATACAATGTGAAAACTTCCAACGCAGTGAATGCTTTTTATACGCATTGTAATTATGGTTTTGTCCTGGATTATCTTCTTATATAATACGCTACCGTGGTTGTTTGCTTGTCTGTTCTGGATTGTAAATCACCTGTAGCTTGCAAACCGTTTGACCTGTTGACCTGAAATTTGGTACACACATACTACATGATGTCTGCTATCTCATTTTGGGGTGATAATTGACCTCCAAGGTTATTCCTCTTTTTATTTTTATTTTATTTTATTGTAGAATCAACTCTCAGCAGCGGCCTGCAGGGTGGCTGTGCGCTGTTCTCATTCTTACCTCCTTCACCGTCACTTCCTCCACCTATTGATATCTTAAATCATTCTTGAGGCAGATTGAAGACTTAAGTGAAAAATTAAAGAAAATGTACTAAGTAATTGCAACACAAACACTGACTTAATCAGTTTTAAACACGAAAAGATGCCAAAAAAATAAAAGAAGAAGCGGGCCGCTAGGGTGGAGAAAAGAAGAGCTGCTCAGGAAGCAGCAAGAACATCAACCTCTGAACCAACGAATGCCAAACGTACAGAGGAAGAGGATGAAAATTATAAGTCAAGTGTATTCGCAGGGTGCCGTTACTGGTTTAATATAATGCAGAATATACAGAATGTTCATTATTTTCTTCCCTAATGCAAAATGTGTGATTTTTTTTTCTTACTATGCTGAGCACTTTGGCCAAAGCCTCAGAGCTTCAGAGTTTGTACTGTCCTTCACTCTAACTGCTCTCATGGCACTTTACTTGGTGCCTCGTGGATCTGTTGCATGACAAAGAACCATTATATTCTGAGAAAACATGTTTCCACATGAAATTGGTTCTTTTGGGCTTCAAAAAGGTTCTTAAAATGTGGAGAAAACATAAATCTTTAACGCATAGTAGGCTACAGAAGGATACTGAGAGATCTGGAAGAAGGCTGTGTTATTGGATCCAGCAAGAGTCCTTTAAAAATCAGGAACCCTTTGGGACGTCACATATCTGTTATAATGTGTGTGTTTGGGGTGAGTGTGTGTGAGTGTTCATCTTCTGACAGGCTAGCACCCTCTTCAGGGTTTGTTCCTGCCTTGCACTCTACGGTAGCTGGGATAGGCTTCAGCACCCCAACCTCAACCCTGTTCAGGACAAAGCGAGTTATAGAATGACTGAATGGCAGTTATCGTCTACTCATGGGTATTTATGAAGACTGTTATCTGCCTAAATAAATACAAGTTCAATCTGGACCCTTCTTGTGGATGCTTCTTTTAGGTTCTCATATGATGTTGCTTTGGCACCTTTATTTTTAAGAGTGTTCCTATGTGTTTGTGGTGGCAAGTAATCTTCCGCCTTGTGTAGCAGGAATTGTGTGTGCTTGTGTGGGTGCAAATTCAGGAATGAGTGGTGGCAGTGGAGCAGGACAGTGAGTGGAGGCCCAAGGAGCTCACTGCTTTCCTGAGATTCATGTTTGACTTCAGCACATGCACTTCCATGACACTCCACTCCAAAGTGATGGTGGTGGCTGCTGTTACCCACTGCGAAGAGTGTATGAAGGACTTGATTATAAATGTGATGTGTTCCATTAAGTGCTGGTAAAGTGTGACAGTGACTATTGTGTGGTCATGTCAGTCAACAGCAGGGGTAACTAACTCCAGTCCTGGAGGGCCCCAGTGGCTGCAGGTTTTCATTCTAACCATTATCTTAATTAGTGACCTGTTTTTGCTGCTAATTAATTTCTTTTGAATTAATTTTAATTGACTTACTTTTTCAAGATTTCTTTCCCGGAATTTCTTCATCCTTCCTCTAAATTTCTTCATTTCTTTCCTTAAATGGCACCCAAACAGAAATGAAACGTGAACTGAGTGAGCCAAGAGAAGACCAACGAAGTCAGGACCTCAAACTCCAACCAGTTGCTTAATTAGTCGCAGAGTCTCGTTGTTTATTAAACCCGCTCTTTAATTCCATGGCTTGTTGCTGCTCTCATTGTACAATATGACATGTCCAGAATTGTTGATTTTCTCTTTTCTAAGCGCACTGTTAAAATGTTTTGGGGACCTGAACAGATCAGCATTCCTGAGACCTTCACCTTTCTTTACTTAGAGATATCGTATGATGGTCACAGTTTGTTGGTCATGTTTTGGTCCATTTTGTATCTCATTATTGTTTGGCAGCTGATTATGGGAAAAAAAAACAATAAGGGGGCCGAGTCTTCAAGAGCAAGTCAATTAAAATCAATTCAAAAGAAGTTAATTAGGAGCCAAACAGGTCACTAATTAAGAAAAGGGTTAGAATGAAAACCTGCAGCCACGGTGGTCCTCCAGGACTGGAGTTAGGGACTCCTGGTCAACATAGTACATATAACCAATATTACAAAGAATATTAGTATAATTATATACTTATTAAAAAGGCTGTATTTACATACGACTTCACAGAAGCTGCAATCAAAGATAATAACTTTAGTAGTTTGCAGCGCCTTTTGCCACAAGCATTTGTAAAAGAATGTTTACGGCTTCGTTTTCCTTTCTTTCTTTTTTTTATTACAAATCAATCAGGTCGCCCCATTTAACTAAAATCCGACAATGCCCACCCACGCCTATCCAGAGGGCAAAAAAATGCGACGTTTCGATGTGAAACCCCCTGAATGTTACTGAGGCATCCCAAAGGTTAGCCTTTTATAAAAACCTTCCCGCGGAAAGGCTCGGGCTGCAATAAAATGGGCTTGAAAAATAATTGCTTTTATTAAAATATTTGCATAACCAGCGCAGGTAGTAGGAGGTGCTCTTCCGGGATTTTATTGGCTTTTAAAAGAAAAAAACAAATCATCTCGGGTGCGCGGACTCTGCCTGGCAACAAAAGACGCCGGCGCTTCGATCGGCGCGTTCACCTCCTCCGACAGGGCGTCAGAAAATTCAACGGAACCGCGCATGTTTGAGCTGCAGTGCCTTTATTGGAAATAACAATAATATCACGATAACACGCATTTATATATTTTGCTCTCAATATTGGCGATGCATTACCAGTTGCTACACATTAAACCATTTTTTTGAACATTCCCATCAGATTTGCTATACTTTCTTTATCCATTGTATTGAAATTTAGGATTGCAGACAGTGGGAGCCTATTCTAATGTAACATTCATCTGATATCCACCTTTTATTTAATATAATGCAACACACACATAAATTAATAAACATATTATCTTATCATGTTAACGATTTTGTTAAATACGCGACAGGATTAGTTTTAATCTACACATCATCCTACATTCTGATTTTGCCTTCTAACTCATCCTGAACCGTAACTGTAAATAAATGGCAGGGTTGGCAGTGAGCACATGTGACACGAATTATTAAGTTGAAAAGACGGGAAGAACTAAAAATGACATCAAGGGCTCAACTGTCTTCCAAAGTGCCTCGCTAAGTCTTGGCCAGTTAATTGGGTCATTACTGTCACGTGTTCAGAGTTCAGCAAAATTCGTACTTGCTTAGGCGAGGCCGGGCTGTTTCATACCGAACTGACGGCCTTCGGAACGAGGCGTTTACCTCGGGGTTCTCGGACTCAGCGGAGTGTTAGCCTCTTCAGTTAGACCCATTTCCTCGGTCCGTGGAAGACCGAAGTGGCTGTCGGTTTTCATTTCAGCCACATTTTTAAATTATTAACAAGTCGTTGCTATTGGTGGAAAATTCGTACCTTAATTTAAATTGACTCACCTTTTAAGATTCCTTAACCCAAATTGCTTGTTTTTAACCAGCATAAAAGTTAACAAGCAATACTGAGCTGCCTAAGTTAAAAAAAAAAATAAAATAAAAAATATTGGACTTCCTCCGGGAATGTGCTAGGAAACGAGTTAGAATTCGGGCCATTTAACTGCGAGTGTGGAGTTTGCATGTCCTCCTCGTGCTGACTTTGAATTTTAAGTGCAAAAGCAGGTCAGGATTTCTACTTATCCGCAGCTATCTATTCGCTTCCAGTTAGCTATTTATTCACACAGCATGTACAAAACAGTTTTTTATTTAATGTTACCTGCAAGAGAAAATATTCTTCAATGTAAATATTAATTTGAGTCATTAAAATTGATCAATTAAAATTGGCCCATTAGTTGCAAAAATCAATATTTCATATTTTAAACATTGGCAAGTACAAATGAGTTACATCAAGTTTGGCCACCTTAACTTTCACAGTTTTGAGTAAAGATTGATGCCTTTGTTAGGATGGATGCAGCTGAGTTTTGCCCGAACCAATGCAGGTACATGGGTGCAATTGACTGGTAATGTTGGCACTTACCCATATCTAATTAAAAATATTTACCCTGATATTAAATGGTCACTGTATTAGGTTAAATGCTGTTGGAATATTTTTACAGTATTGAGAAAAGACGGATGCCTATGTTAAAATGTAGTTGAGTTTTGCCAGGCTCAACATGGGTACATGCATGAAATCTACTGGCCAAGATGGCACATTTCTATATGTAAATGTGATTTACTGTGATGTTTAATGGTCACTGTAAAGGGTCAAATGGCTTTGGGTCACCCCATATCTTTAAAATTTTGTGAGATGAGAGATGTTTTTGTTAAGGTGAAGTTGAGTTTTCCCCAGCCTGCAATGTGGTTATCTGGAAACTGATAGGCAAAGTTGGCACCTTCCCATATCAAATTGGAAAGATGTCTTCCGATGTTACATGGTCACTGTAAAGGGTTAAATGCTTTTGGACCACTTTAATTGCCACAGTATTGAGAAAAACACGCCTTTGTTAAGATTCAGATGAGCTTGGCCCTGCCCAATGCAGGTATCGGAGTGAAACTATTTGGCAAAGTTGGCACTCATATATATAAACTGCTCAAAAAAATTAAAGGAACACTTTGAAAACACATCAGATCTCAATGGGAAAAAGACATCCTCCTGGATATCTATACTGATATAGACTGGGTAATGTGTTAGGAATGAAAGGATGCCACATCGTTTGATGGAAATGAAAATGATCAACCTACAGAGCCCTGAATTGAAAGACGCCCCAAAAATCAGAGTGAAAAAATTATGTGGCAGGCTAGTCCATTTTCCAAAATTTAATTGCAGCAACTCAAAATTGTACGCAGCACTTTGTATGGCCCCTGTGTTCTTGTATACATGCCTGACAACATCGGTGCATGCTTCTAATGAGATGACAGATGGTGTTGTGGGGGATCTCCTCCCAGATCTGGACCAGGGCATCACTGAGCTCCTGGACAGTCTGAGGTGCAACTTGGTGGCATTGGATGGACCAAAACATAATGTCCCAGAGGTGTTCTATTGGATTTAGGTCAGGAAAGTGTGGTGGCCAGTCAATGGTATCAATTCCTTCATCCTCCAGGAACTGCCTGCATACTCTCACCACATGAGGCCAGGAATTGTCGTGCACCAGGAGCCACTGTACCAGCATAGGGTCTGACAATGGGTCCAAGGATTTCATCCTGATACCTAATGGCAGCTAAGGTGCCTTTGTCAAGCCTGTAGCGGTCTGTGTGACCCTCCATGGATATGCCTCCCCAGACAATCATTAACCCACCACCAAACTGCTCATGCTGAATGATGTTACAGGCAGCATAATGTTCTCCATGGCTTCTCCAGACCCTTTCACTTCTGTCACGTGCTCAGGGTGAACCTGCTCTCATCTGTAAAAGCACAGGGCACCAGTGGTGCATCTGCCAATTTGGTATTCTATGGCGAATGCCAATCGAGCTGCATGCTGCCGGGCAGTGAGCTCAGGGCCCATTAGAGGACATGGGGCCCTTGGGTCACCCTCATGAAGTCTTTCTGGTTGTTTGGTCAGAGACATTCACACCAGTGGCCTGCTGGAGGTCATTTTGTAGGGCTCTGGCAGTGCTCATCCTGTTCCTCCTTGCCCAAAGGAGCAGATACTGGTCCTGCTGATGGGTTATGGACCTTCTATGGCCCTCTCCAGCTCTCCTAGAGTAACTGCTTGTCTCCTAGAATCTCCTCCATGCCCTTGAGACTGTGCAGGGAGACACAGCAAACCTTCTGGCAATGACACGTATTGATGTGCCATCCTGAAGAAGTTGGACTACCTGTGCAACCTCTGTAGGGTCCAGGTATCACCTCATGCTACCAGTAGTGACACTGACTGTAGCCAAATGCAAAACTAGTGAAGAAAAAAACAGTCAGAAAAGATGAGGAGGGAAAATGTCAGTGGCCTCCACCTGTTAAACCATTCCTGTTTTGGGGTCATCTCATTGTTGCCCCTCTAGTGCATCTGTTGTTAATTTCATTAACACCACAGCAGCTGAAACTGATTAACAACCCCTCTGCTACTTAACTGACCAGATTAATATCCCATAAGTTTCATTGACTTTATGCTATACTCTGATTAAAAAGTGTTCCTTTAATTCTTTTGAGCAGTATATATATATATATATATATATATATATATATATATAATGAACTGAGTGTTTCCCTAGCACTGGAAAGGGTTAAATGGCGTTCGTTCACCCTAATTTTCAATTTTGACAAAAGGCAAATGCCTCTGTTAAATTATCCAAATTTCCTAGCGCATTCTTTTTTTGGCAATTCCAAATGCGTGTCGGCGTACTCTGTGAAGGAATTTAGTCCCATCCAAGTTTGGTTCCATTTTTTTTTGTTTTGCCAGATGGTTTACCTGGCCTCAATCACACATCCTTTATCAATTACTAACAATAAATCGATGACATTGATCTCCTTTGTAATTTATTGGGGTTGGTCATTTATTGGGGATTCGGCATAACGCAGCGAAGTTTGGAGGCAACGCGGAGCTCCAGTGCATCCGCGAGTTCGTTTCCTTGTTGTTGCAGTAATCTCACATTTGCATTTGCAGACCCCCACACACTCTTAAACATTTTATTGTGGAGTCCTAACAAACAATTTGAAACAAATCCCGGGAATCTGTTTTTTTTTTCAACAAGATTTCTCTCTTTATTCACTTCCCAAACAAACTGCAGTCACTTCATGTTTGTTTACACGAGGAAAACACTCAGGACACCTTAAGAGTAACTGAACCCTTTGCCGAAACCAACCTGATCAGGTGCGCACTTTCAGTTTCTTGTAATCTGCATCTCGGGTCTCTTGAGCGAGCGGTGATGAGAAGCTCGCCCATTTCCGTGTTAGGGGATTGTCGGCCTTCTGCGGTTCTTTAACTTACTCGTAGCTCCGCCTTCTGGTCAATGTTTATAAAAACTGCTGTCGCAGTAAAAAAATACAGTTCAGTTTTTCAGAAGAGAGAGTAAAACAACTTAAAAGATGAAGACCGGTTCTTATGTTGTAGCGATCTTGCTGGCTTTGCTGAGTCAAATTCAGGGTAAGCATCACTCGTGCGGCGTGGGTGTCTTATTTGACTTTAACTGGAACTGACCGAACTAGAAGTTGAATCGTGGACTTGTTACGGGAGTCTGAAATCGGAGACACACACCTCCACTTCTTACACTGCTGTCGTGTAGAACAAAGCGCCTTGCATCGAGAACGACATTATATAAATGGCAATTCAATTCTTTTTAATATGTAGGAGTTTGGAATGTTAAGTGAACTCAACTTGCTTTAATCTTGTGCTGCTGAGGAATGACGAGGTGTTGCGCATTTCTCAAAAGCTTACGCGTCAAGTCAATCCGCCACTAATAAATATATGTAAAAATATATACATATATATGTTTTTTCTTTAAAGTATACTGTCCCGTATCGAGCAACAGTGGATGACTCTTTTACCATGGACGACATTCTTTACAGCGCTCGGAGACATGACAGCTTCAGGTGACAATCAGCTGATCGTCGCCCGCTCTCCTCTCACGATCGGCGGAGTCGTTCACTTTCACTTTCTCTCTCTCTCGGTATTTCTTTCGGGGTTTTTACGAGACTGTCATCCTCAGTAAACAGGAAACCGATTCTTTTCTAATATATGAACTTTCAGTCTTAAAAGTAATGGTTCTTTAATAGCACTTCATGGTTCTTGACTGGGTTGTGTGATTCCTCGTAGAACTATTGCTTGACAAAGCACCAGAGGGTTCATTGCATGTGAAGTTGGTTCTTTGCGCTTTGAAGAAATCCCCTTTTATGTGGAAAAAATTAAACCTTTTTGTGTCTGGTAAGCTACCTAGCAGGACACCGTCAGATTAAGAAAACCTGAATTTAGCCTGTGTTATTGTATGTAGCAAGAGTTCATTTAAAATCATCATCCATTGGTGTTTCACAAATCTGTTACTATCTATTCATGGTTATTTACTGTTGCAGATCTAAATAAATATTTTATTCTGGATCCTTCATGTAGATAGGTCTTTTGAAAATCAAAAATGATTCTCCTGTGGTGAGCTGGCGACCTGCCCAGGGTTTGTTTACTGCCTTGTGCCCTGTGTTGGCTGGGATTGGCTCCAGCAGACCCCCATAACCATGTAGTTAGGATATAGCGGGTTGGATAATGGATTGAAAATGGTTCTTTTGTGGCATCACTCTGAAAAACCTCTCTGTCATCTTTGTTTTTAAGAATATAAATTGTTTTAAGATAAAAAATAATTTCATAAAAAGGGGTAAACTACCAAGGACAACAGTACCATGGAATACAAGCTGAAGCCACAGTTCAGTAGTGTGGGAACTCCATGGCGTAAGGCACTAGATATTAAGCTCCAAGACTTCCAGTTCAGTCCTTGCCATTTTCTGACTTTGTGTGCCCAAGTGAGACACTTAATTTGTTCTCCAGCTGTTAAAGATGAACACATCAGACATTTGCATCTTGAGTACAAGATATACCAACATAGTCTGTTTGTGAGACAGCTATACTTCTGACTATAATATTGTGATATCTGGTGACATTTAACCCAGCAGACACAAAGGGTTAACTACACAGTAGTGGTAATTTAGCATTAACTCTCCTATTGAGAGTTTTATTCACAATTCACCTTTCCAGATGGCCAGCATATGGTGCAGGCTGTTTTAAATATAATTCCTCATTGAGTGAACTAAAATACTTTTACTCTAGCTGCGACTTTAGTCATGTTTATTGTTAAGTATTGTAGCACCGCTGGGTCCAGACCTGAGAGGGCCATGCTGTCCAAGGAGGTGGGAGTACCTGGAGAGGCAGGACATCAAGCAGCCCCGTGAGCAGCAGGTAGAAGGGGGGCACCAACACAGCACTTAAGAGTGCGTGTCAATCATGTCTCAATCATGCCTTGAATATGGACCCTGGCCTTGAGGAGTAGTGTGTCATAGGAGTTGCCTCTGTCCCCAAGTGAGCAGAGTGAGGTGGAGCTGGGTGACATGTGTGCACAGACAAAAGAGACACCGCTGAAGATCTGAGTGGCATGGTGGAAGTGTTGTGGAAGATGCCAATGGTCCTTTTTAGGGCTATTCATCAGCAATCAGCTTAGAATGGTTCATTTCATTCCTACGTCTCCTACACCCCTTGGGTCATTACATTGGTGGCAGCGGTTTGAAGAAGAGCAGACTAATGACCCCGAGCCAGATGACTGCTTTAGCACTAATGCCTGTTGACCCGTTGATCATGCTAGCAATAGCTCACATAAAGCAGGGCAAACCAGGTCACCTTGCACCCCATGAATGTACTGGCTGATGGACCAGGTTTCTGAGGAGAGGGTAATGTATCACTGCTGGGTCCGGACCTGAGATGGACACACTCATCTGATGGCTGCGGACTGTACGAGGGAGCAGGAAACCCTGGAGCTAAAGCAACCCTGTGATCAGCAGGTGGGGATGTTTGGGCACAGACACCACAGTTGGAGGGCACTCCGACTGCACCTCCCAGCTGCTGGAGTCCATCAGCCTGGATTCATGGCCACTGGCGATTCTTGGATTTGGACCCTGGCCTTGCGTCAGCTCACGGATAGTATGGCATACGGCATTGCCTCTAAAAGGTGAGCCTGGTTAGGTACAGCTAGGTGGCATGTGCAAGCGGACAAAGGGAGAAAGCAGATGAAAGCACGGGTCGCCACTGAAGACCTGAGCAGCCTGTTAGAAGCAGCTGATGAGGAAGCCAACTGTCCTTTTAGAGCCACTCACCAGCAATCGGTATAAAAAGGTGAATTCCATTCCTCCGACTCCTGCACTCCTGGTTGTTGCAGTGTATTATTAGGTTATTTTTGAATAAGTGCACCAACGATGTAACTGAGCATATTGCCTTTGAAACGGAACTTTCTCAGAAATTCCTTCTGTGCTACCAGGGGAAGTACTGCAAAACTCCAAATTTAATCTCATTTCTTCTTTCTGAAATTAAATATCTTTGGGTTGTGGAACGAAAGACCACAGAAATCTGTGAAAAAGCTACATGGTCAGTGGCAAAGCTGGCACGTCATGCCATATGATTCTCGAACCCACTCAATCCAGACCAGGGTCGCAGGTTGGAGCCTAACCCAGCTAGCATAGGGCGTAAGGCAGGAACAAACCCGGGACAGGGTGCCAGTCCATCGCAGGGCACAAAGCTGGTATTGGAATCCTAAAGCAGTAACAGCAGCATTGCTAACCACAATGCCAGCATACGCCAAGTGAATTCAGTTCAGATTTCATTTTATATGCTAACCCTTAAAAGTAGCTCATTTTATAGCATACACTGCACATATTCCTAAAGGTAAATGCAAAGAAGTGGCCATTAAAGTCAGGAATAATAAACTGCCAAACTAGTAGATGATAAAGTGCATCACATTCTGACTGTGCTTAAAGACAGATGGTAACAGAATATAAAAACTGCAGTGTGATGTTACGCTGGATCAAATAAACCTCTAGGGACCTGCTGTCCTTGTGGAAAATTCAAAGTCAAAAATCTAACCGGCCAGATCGGGCTAAGTGGCACCATTCAGGCAAAAGAATTAATAAGGGCTTGCAGATCTTTAAATAGTACTAACCATTTTGGGTCTGCCATGTCTGTCTGTGGCATAGCTTTACTAAGTAGTGTGTTTCTGGTTTGAATAACCTCTTATTTTTTATTTATTTTATAATATGGGGCATACCTCAGTCTGTACATCTGTGTTATCTGTGTGTCTGTCCAGTGGCTATGTCCCTGTCATTCCAACAGATAGAGCATTACATACATCTCTTGTGATAAAATGCATTGCATTTGTCATTCCAACAGATGGAGCATTTTGTAGTTGTATTATCTTTTTATTAAGGTGGACTAACTGTGCTTTTGTGTAAGATGGGTTGAAATCGAAGTAATCAACATAGACCTTAGCGTTAACATTTGCAGTGCACCATCTGTTGGGTTGCATTTTGAAGTATATGCAGTAATAAAATGCCTTGTGTTTGTCATTATAACAGATGGGGCATCACAAAGTTTTGTAGTAATAAAATTCTGTTGGAATGAAAAATGGAAGGCATTTTATTACTACAAATGATAGTGACGTGCCATCTTTTGGAGTGACAGAGACATACAGTAGCAATTAGATGGATGCATAGAAAGACACACAGACACTTATCTTTTTATTAAGGTGGACTAACTGCTACCTGTATTAGACAGGTTGAAATCTAATCAATGTGGACTTTAGTGTTAACATTTGCAGTGTGCCATCTATTGGATTACATTTTGTAATGCATGTAGTAATAACATGCCCTGCATTTGTCATTCCAACAGATGGTTTATCGCAAAGAGTTGTAAATTTTTGTGAAGCACCATCTGTTGGAATTAAACATGCAAGGCATTTTATTACTATGACTTGTTGTGATGTACCATCTGTTGGAGCGACAAATGCAATACATTTTATTACTCCAAATGTTAATGATACGCCACTTGTCAGAATGACAGAGCAGCAAGATGGATGCACAGTTGCTCAGACACACAGATACGTATTGTTTTATTAAGGTAGATATTCTTTCTTATTGAATACATGTAGCTTTTAGGTGGTACAACTAATACTTAAGTTACCCACTCAGGGACACTTCATTTCTGGTACCTGCCGCTGATGCTGTCTTTTGATCAGAGCTGAATGTACAGTTGGTGGTTTTGTCAAAAGCTTATGAGAAAGTAATATCTTGTAGGAAAATTGTGGAATTGTGTGTGTGTGTGTTTTGTTCATGATAACTGTTTAAGTAACTGTTTTGGTGTCTGTAACAAGTCCAATGGGATTTTTTTGGCCAGTGTCTCTTTGTGATCTGTCTTGCTATAATATTATGTCTCAAGCAGTGTGATTGATCCAGTGGCTGAGCACTTGAAACCATTGTGTTGTAGGCTACAATCCCACTGCTGGTTCCCTGTGGCCCCCTGAGGGTGACAGTTAGCAAGCATGTGGAGATGCATTACTTAAAATGCAGAGACAAACTGCACCGGTGACCACCATGACAAGTTGCTGCCTGCCCAGACATCCCCTCCTTCACACCTTGGTAGGAATAAATGGGTTCAGAAACTGGAGAGATAAGAAATTGACGTAGCTAAGCCATGTGTTCACACGTCAAGAGATATGAAGCCAAGCAAAAAATGCACCAGGTGCCTGCACAGGGAATAGAAAAGCACTGTGACATATTTGAATAGACGTGGTCTTCATAAATAGCCGCATTGAATAGTTGATTTAACTTAAGGAAGTAAGCAGTGTTGCCCTTTGTGCAGAGTGCGAGTTTGAAACACACCTCTTCTGCTATGAAAGAAATTAGTCACAGATGAAAAACAAAAGGCCGGGGAAGCACAGCAGGCAAAACAAAGAGCAAGTGTCATGTCGTGGTATGGAATGTGGAAGATAAAAAAAGAAAATTCAAATTCCAAGTCAAAAACATCCATCCATTATCCAACCCGCTATATCCTGACTACAGGGTCACAGGGGTCTGCTGGAGCCAATCGCAGCCAACAGCCATCTGATTGCCTGTCTTTTAAAGTAAAGCTGACCCAGCATTAACAACTTGGTGCTTCCTCTTTGCGCTGCACGAACAAAACTTAATGATGTTAAACGTAACCAAATTAAATCAGGCTGTAAATGGTATGAATGTAAGATGGAAAAATAATCAAAATAGTCATACACAGACGATTAAGGACCCTCCACTTTATTTACATTTTGTTATGTTGTAGTCTTGTGCTAAAAATAATTAATTTTTTTCCCCTCATCGATCAACAGTTAATACCACAGAATGATAAAGCAAAACCAGGATTTTAGAAATTCTTACCAGTTTATTGAAGAATATCCAACTGTCACCAGTATTCAGACTCTTCACTCAGTACTTAGTTGAAACACCTTTGGCAGCCATTAAACCCCACATTATGGTGCTGCCACCACCACCACGCTTCACCAGTGCAGTGGTATTGTGCCGGTGATGAGTGGTGTCCTGGTTTCCTCCAGATGTGATGCTTAGAATTGAAGTTCAAAAGTCCAAGCTTGTTTTTATCAGACCAGAGAGTTTTTTTTTTTTTGCATTTTTGCTAAGTCCAAGTGGGCTTCTATGTATGTGTCTTTTACTGAGGACGGGCTTCTGTCTGGATACTGTGTCATAAAGCACAGATCAGTGGAGTGCTGCAGTGATGCGTGTCCACAGGTTCTCTGGAGCTCCGCCAGAGCGACAGTTTGATTGTTGGGTAACACTCTCACTGTGATCACGATTGCTCAGTTTGCCTGGTTGGGGCTCTAGGAAGAGTAGCTGTTTTTCTAAAATACTTTCAGTTAGCAAGTATGAAGATAATTGTACCCATGGAAATCTCCAACCCTGCTCTTTTTGTATCCTTCTCCAGATCTGTGCCTTAACACAGTCGTATCTCTAAGCTCTTCAGGCAATCCCTTCAACCTCATGCCTCAAGTCTGGGACCCTCTATAGAGAGGTGTGTGCCTTTCCTAATTATGTCTGGTCCATTGAATTGACCACAGATTGACTCCACACAAAGTACAGAAACATCGCAAGGAGTAACAGAAAATGGCCGCACCTGAGCTAAATGTTAACTGTCACGGCAAAGGGTCTGAATACTTGTGTCAGCACCATATTTCACTGTTTAATTTTGAATAGGTTTACATCAATTTCTAATTTTCAATTTTCACTTTGTCATTCTGGGGTATTGAGTGTTGATTAATGGAGAAGAAAATTAGGAAAAACAGTCCTTTCTTGCATCCAATGCTGATGGACGTTGGCTCCTTACAACCCTAAAACTTATGAATAGTAGATGTCCCCAAGCCTTAGTGTTTCAAGTGCTTTACCTATACAGTGTTTATTTGTTTTATACATAATTTATGTTCTCCTTGTATCCACATTCTAGTTTCTTCTTGCATTGATTTTCTTTTGTTTAAAAGAACAACTCATTATGGGACCACCGTAATACATAATTACCGTTTATGTTGTGGTTTTGCACATGTTGTGGTTTAGTTGCATGTGTTTCTATTTCTTTTGTTTATGATTTGTAGTATTTTTTTTACGTTTTATGTATCTGTATGTAAACCTGTGTTATGTTCCATGTGTCTTGTGGGTGGTTCCCCAAGAGGCGGGGCCACCTGCCAATCATCACCAGAGACTGCCCTCCACCCTATAAGTAAAGAGGGTCTGCCACAGTTTCTGGTGGTTCATTTTGAATGTGCTTGGCAGATAGCTAGTTTTCTTGTGTTCTTCTGTGATTTGCAACATTGTGTGGATTTCTGACCATGTTGCTCTGCATTTGGACTTTGCCTTGGATTGTGTATTGGGACTTGTTCAATTTGAATTGTCTTTGCTGACAAAGCCTTTTTGGCTTGTGTGCTCTAAGGAGCTTCTTTAATTTAATAAAGATTCTCTATGGCCCTTTTTCTGTTTAGCTAGGGTTTTTGGACAGGGTTTCCCCCTCTAGTGGACATTTTAGGTGCTTTTGGAACTTAACATGCTTTGGGACTCCTAGTCATAACAGATGTACAGATTCTTTAGACTGATGTGCTTGTGTTGGCGAATGTGTCATTGGATTGACTGGCACGCTGCACAGGGGTTGCAATGATCCTGGGATGGCCTTCCAAGACCTTTCATCAGAATAAACAGATTTGTATCAAAATTCATAATAACCAGTATCTGAAAACACTGAATGGTTACTGTGAACCATTAAGAAAACTCTGCTTTATGAAAGGAGGAAAGAAAGAAAGAAAGGGTACTCCTGTTAGAATTTCAGTTTTAGTAAAGACAAAAAGGCTGAGTAGTGCTGTTTGTTACAAAACTCTGCATAAGTGACATTCCATGATGAACCCTGGACTTTTAACTGTGTGACAGATCAAATAGCTGACAAAGGACTGCCAATGGCAGAAGGAACACTAAATTGTAGAAATGTCCATGCCAGTGACTTGAGCGTGCTTGTAAAAGAAAATAATAGTAAACATGGTCTACAGGGTGTGCCCAGCTCTGGACTGCCGTGTAGGTCAGTGAGGGTACCATTGCTAACTGTAACTGTATAACTGTAACATATAAATAACTGTTTGATGGCTAATAACTTTCTTGATCTAAATCAAAATAAAACAGAGGTGCTTATAGTGGGTCCATCAGCTAAAGCCCAAATTGGTCTTGGACTTCTCGGCTCTTTCTCTGCCTTTTCCAAACCTGAAGTCCGTAATCTTGGTGTTACCTTTGATAGTAACCTCTCTTTTGAGAAACAAGTTAATTCTGTAGTCAAGAGTTAATTTTTCCAACTTCGTCTAATAGGTAAGATAAAGCCTTTTTTTTATCTTCTAAAGATTTAAAGAAAGCTACTCATGCTTTTATTTTTTCTCACCTTGATTATTGCAATTCGCTGTATTCTGGGATTAACAAATCTCTGATACACAGGTTACAGCTGGTCCAAAATGCTGCCACTCGCTTTCTGGTTGGGGCAAGGAAGTATGACTCTGTTTCTCCTATTTTAGCTTCTTTACACTGGCTGCCTGTCAGTTTTCGAATTGATTTTAAAATCTTGCTGCAAGTTTTTAAATCTTTACATGGGCTCGCTCCTGCCTATTTATCTGAACTGTGTGTTTTACACCAGCCATCCAGAGTGCTTAGATCTTCTGGTCAGTTGTCTCTTGTTGTCCCTCGTACCAAATGTAAAGCCAAGGGGGACGGGGCCTGTGCAGCTGCTGCCCCTCGCCTGTGGAACTCTCTACCTCATCATATAAAGGAGTCATCTACAATTGAACAGTTCAAAACAAGATTAAAATCTCACTTCTATTCACTTGCATTCAGTGACCTTCAGTAATACTGATGGTTTCCATCTTTGTGATCATATAACATTATTTCTATTTATTATCTATCTTATTTTATGTTCATATATTTTATTACTATTTATGTTTTATTGTGTATTGGTTTTTTTTTTTCTTTTATTCTATTATTGTAAAGCACTTTGGCCGCAGCATTACTATGTTGTTTAAAATGTGCTATATGCATAAATTGACATTGACATTGACATTGTATGCTCTCTAGCCAGTGGACAGGAATAGAAATTAAGGATACTGATTAGAAGAATATTGAAGTTGTTCAGTTTTACAGGACAGGTCCTGACTCCTATTATGAGGACATGGGCCTTCAAGTATGAGGTAGAGCTCAGGGTCACAGAGGCACTGGGATGAGATAGGCCAGGAGTCTATAGAGGAGAGAGAGAGAGATGGAGAGGTTAGGAGTGTGCACTGGTACAGCACGTTGCCACACCCACCACATGACAAACCACCTCTAATTAGGACCCGAGTGCAGCCATGTGACCGGTGACACCTCAGCACCACACTAGTTCAGACAGAATGGAACAGTGTGAGGTTTTTTTTATGGTGGCTAGAGTGTCAATTCTGCCACCAACCCCCAGGTCTCCCCCTGCATGTTGGAGGGCCTATTTGCAAGGCTGGATGCAGATTAACGTCATACCAAGGACGGAGCAATTGCAGGTTCTCTCAAGAACAGCTCTAGCATGCCAGGGGTGTCAAGAACCATTTCATTGTGTGGCATAAATAGCACTTTATGTGTGCAGTATGGGCTGGAATGTATCAACAAACTGCTACCATGACACTTTCTTTACAAACAAAACTTACAGCTTCCTCTGTGCTCATCACAACCATATAAATGGTCACTTCCAGTTCTCATTGATGTAAATTTGATGCAGTGATTAGCTAGCAGGATGTCATTGCAGGGGAGGGTCAGATTTAAATATATGTTTGTTGTCCTAAGTAGGAAGATGATGAGCCACTTCACCACTGAACAACAATGAAGCATTGTGTAGGTACGATCCTTCCTTGGGATCAACTCTCAAGATGAATTAACATGCACCATTGTATCTGAACACTGGGCTCCTCTCATGCTGAAGTGGATTGTTATTGAGACCACTGGCCTGTCTAATGATGGCCTAAACCCTGCTTGCCTTCCCTAATAGAGGGTCAACAATCCAGCTCTTGGTGAAATCTACTTCAAAATGATAGCAAAGGCCCACACTGAAGGACAAAAAAGAAATCATGTGAAGAAGGTTAGGCCACCCACCACAAGCCAGCCTTCATGGTCTCCATCAGTGATGAACAAAGTACATGCTGCAGGCCTCTCTTAGCAATATCTAATATTCTGGATTTTCTCAGATGTTCTTAACAAGGTGGTGCTGCTCTTGGATGGTGTAAACATAGTAAGTTGCCATGTGGAGGCAGACAAGAAATATTTCAACAACTCTGGCTTTGACCGTAGGAGCAGAGAGCACCTCTAGTGCTGCCACACAGAGGAGTAGGTGTGGATGTTTGTAGCTGCTTGCTTATCTCTGTTTTTGTGTTCTTAAAGAATGTGAATTTGCACATGACAGATTTTATCAGTGATCGAGTTGGTTGGCATCAGCCTACCTGAAGGTGAGATTTCAGTTGTCACTCTGTGTCTATACACACATCAGCATAAAGAGCACCGTTTACAGATGTGAAAGAGGAAAGTTAGAAGATGAAAGGTTCTGTGGTCACTAATAAACCAAAGTGGATTAGTCCAATATGTGAAGCTGTGAGTTTAGTGAGACAAATGAAGTGCACACCTAATGGCCCGGGCAGTGGCACACTGATGTACCTTTTGGAAATTTGGGCTTTTTTTCAAACACTTCAGCACCAAAACTGAAGTGTAATGTAAATTTTGGTACAACACTGCATTTCTCCATTCCTCAAACTTTTACAATTACACTGGGTAACAAAATTGATTTTTTTTTTGTCACATGAATCAATATGGGTGCATCTTACAGTATTTTTCATGCTGACTTCAAAAATCCATCACACTAGGATTTTAAGTGACACATGATGTGACTGCCTCTGAAATGGAAGGATCTGAGCAGAGTATGTGCTCGGGGCATTATCATCCCAGGATCACTAGGTGACAGCCCCCCTGGGTTGCTAGGGAACCATGAACTCCCACAGGGCAAGTTAGAAATTGTAGTTTGGTGGCTCAGCCCTGTTGGGTTCTAGGTGTGCCACCAGGGGGTGCTGCAGGAACTCCAGATCTGTATGTCATCAGGTTTCCACCTTACCTGGAAGTGCTTCCAGACCAAGTCTATGGGACACTAGAAGTACTCCCGGGGATCAGATAAAAGGAGAAGGCTGCCACTGCTCCAGGGCCAGAGTCAGGTTGGAGAAGACAAAGCTTGCTGGAGGAAGAGTGGAGGCAGACAGAGAGAAAGAGAGGAAAAGTGCTATATTGCTGTGCTTGACAGTACTTTTGTACTGTACTGTGGGAAACAGTTGAAAAGCATTTCCCACTTGTAAAAGTCTTTTGTGTGCTGTAAAAGAACTTGTGTCTGAGTCTGTCTGTGTCAGGTTTTGGGGAGCTGGTGTGCCCTATGCAGGCCACAATGACTGAAATGTATTATAAATGTATATTTACACTATATAAACATGCTGGGAAAGTCTAACCTAAAAGGTTCAAGTATACAGTTTTCTATTCTATTGGCCTCAAGAATATTCGTCTTAAGGGCCCAGTAGCTGTCTGCAAGCATACTGGAACTCCACTTGCTTTGGAATCCCTTTTTCTTTTCAGAACTGCCCTGATAAAGCCGTTCACCATTGTCATCGCTGACCCCTCTGAGATTACCAGGGAAAATGTCTGGAAATATATAGAATGTAACTTTTTAGTTTAACTTTAAAATACCCGTACACCTTAATAAGGGTTGATATACTAAATGTACAGCCTAAAAAATGACACAACTACTCATGATGAAGTATTTTTAAAACATCCCTAAGCTGTTCTGTGACAACATCTTTGTTGACAAGTGTAGTCTACGTCAACTGTAACAGGAAAAAAACTGTTAATTTTCCCAATTTTTTTTAGAAGTAAAATCCTGCAGTACTTCTTTGTATTCCTTGCTCTGTGCTCCAATAAACACACGTTATCGGCAATACACTAATAACCCAATTGTGCTCCACAAACTTAGAATCTGGAACCAATGTAGAAAGCATTTTAAGACGGAGAAGCTTCTATCTGTGGCACCCCTGCAAAAGAACCACCTCTTTCAACCCTCACAAACATACGCAGTTTTTAATATCTGGAAAAAAATTTGGAATTAACTTGCTTAGAGATCTTTATATAGACAACGTCTTTGCATCCCATGAACAATTACATTCCAAATTTAACATTCCAGCTACACATTTCCTTCACTATCTTCAAATCAGGAACTTTGTTAAACAGAACCTTCCAGATTTTCCTCATCTTGCACCCTCATCCACGCTGGAAAAAATATTGCTCAATCTCAAGGAATTAGACTCCATCTCTACAATATATAAAATCATTTTACAATCCCTTCCTTTCAAAGATCCAAGAGGACACTGGGAAAAGATCTCTCAATTAATATATCAGAAAAGGAGTGGAAAGTAGCAATGCAGAGAATTCACTTGAGCTCCATATGCACAAAGCATACAATTATACAACTCAAAATTATATATCGAGCACATCTGTCTCGACTAAAACTCTCCAAAATGTTTCCAGTGCATGATCCAAACCTGCGAACGCTGCAACCAAGTCCCAGCCTCACTAGGTCACATGTTCTGGGCCTGCACCAAATTAACATTATTCTGGACAAAAATTTTTAATTACCTCTCAGACAGTCTTGGACTCACAATCCCTCCTAACCCATTAACAGCTGTGTTTGGGGTTCTTCCAGAGGGGCTTAAAGTGGAGAAAGACAAACAAATTGTGATTGCATTCACTACACTGTTGGCACGCAGACTTATTCTGATAAACTGGAAGAACCCAAACTCTCCTCTTTTAAGTCAGTGGGAAACTGATGTGTTATACTATTTAAAATTGGAAAAAATCAAATACTCAGTTAGAGGATCCATACAGACTTTTTTCAAAACATGGCAGGATCTAATTAGTAATATTTTAAAAATAAGTTCATGAAGCATAGAGAATTTATTAATTTAGGTATGTTTACAAGCCTTAAAATTTTACAGCGTTTGGCTTGCTCTCTCTCTCTCAGGGGTGGGGATCGATCTGTTCTTAACATAATTCTTTTTTTTGTTAAAACTTGATTACTATGTATGGATTGTAATAAAATTTATAAAAATAAAAAAAAAAAAAATTTCCCAATTTTAAGGAACCTCAGAAGTGAGGACTTTGCCAATTATGCAGCTCAGGTTTCTATCCTTCATTGTGAATTTGAATCTCACTTTCAGGATCTGACAGACATATTTTACACTTGTTTCGTCTCCTTTTGCTGCTAATGTGAACAATGCTCGAGAATTCTTACAATTCTGAAAGTAACTGAACTCGATTGGCTGCTGTGGTACTCTTCAACATAAGTTCACTAAAGCTTCTTTGCATGATTTCTACAGGTTACACATTGTTAGGGATGTTCCAAGGCTTTGCAAGCATGATGTGCACAAGGCAGCACAGTGAGACAGTTGTGAGCCGGTCCTGTTACAAATTAAAATTAATAAAAAGCAATAGACGCCTACTAACAGATGCAAATCTTTGCAACGAATTAATTGTTTTGATGACCAGCATCGCAGTTGATATTAACAGCTTGTGCAGAAGTAAGCAGTTTTATGTTCATGACCAGAACAGTGTCACAATCCAATCATTGTTCTTTAAAATTACTCTTTTACTGTTGTTTGGACATTGCTCTTAATAGCTTTTTATAAATGTTTTATAATTAACCCATTTCTTGGAGCAACTTTATTAAAAGTTAATGTTTGTTGTTAAAGGATTACTTTTCACCCAAAAATGTTTTTTTCTTTGTTACTTGCCCAATGTAGTTTGTAGTGAGGATCAAGAAATTAGTTTTAACTAGCCGAAGCCCGCTGTAGTATACGGTGGTGTAAGAATAGGAACGGAAAACAGTGAGAAAGGAATTCAGAAATCAAGAAGAAATAAATACTTCCTGAAAGAAGCAGTTGTGGATAGGTGTTTTGGTGGTGACGACAGATAATGAGTTGAAAGATCTAACCCTAGAAAAAGCCACGTACAACTGACCGTGGCTGAAGACTGGCTGTTAGAATTATTGTGAAGAGTAAACAGCATGTGGGTATCCGGTCTGTGCTCCGGTCTTTGGGTATCCGACAGTGCATGTAGAATTTCCAGCCAAGCAGGATTACATGTGAAAGTGATAAATAAACGAGGCTGTCGGAATTTACGTACTATGGCCATGGCATCCTGCTAGTTTTGTTGCATGTATCTTGGACTTCCTGGAAATATGGACGGTAATATGATCATTTTGCCTAAACGTACATTTTTATTTTCAGCGTTTGGGTCCCCATCTGTTCCTAGAGAGGGTGGGGGTGTGACATCATGGGACTCCACCTTCTATCTCACTGAGTAAGTGAAAAAATGAAGAACAGTGGAATTTCACTGGTGGGAGGTCAGGAGCTTCCCACTTATTCTGTGCCTCTCATGTCTTTCTGCAGTGCCAGGCTAGAGGAGTAGGAGACTGAGGAAAATCTGGCTAGTGTATCACCGGACTTATCTTCCCCATTGTCTTTTTTTTTATCTTTACAGGCAAGCCATCCCTGCTGATCCAGTCTCCTGAAGGCCCTGTGCTGGAAGGCCAGTCGGTTACCCTGGAGTGTGTGTCAGATATGGACAGTGATATGAGCTTTTACTCCATCCAGAAATATTCCAGGGTGAGGCATTCTTCTGGGCTGGTGGGCTTTTTTGTGGTTGTAGTTTTGTTTGCTACAATAGACCCTCCTTAAATCCTTTACAAAATAAGAGATGTTTATCTAAACCTACTGTAGCCAGAAGCGTTAGAAGCAAGTGGGGTATTCCAAATAAGAATATTGGTGCAGTTCAGAGAATTTGATGATCACTTGGAGGCCAGCAATAGTTTCATGCTGAGTGACACTGCGTAGTAAATGTCAATTTTGAGTCCAAGACTGATCAAAGCTTTTGGGCCTTCATTTGTCTGCCATTTGACTTGTATTAGTTGCACTCATAATTACTTTACATACTCAATCTAAAATCACAGCTGCTTTTTATTTATGTATTTGATCATAACTTATTAATAATATGACAGGTTGAGCAGATTTCACTGTAGAACTTCCCCCAGTAGCTCTGCGTGTGCAGTTTGACAGACATGATGTGGAACCTCAGGGTGATCAGACAATAGGAGAAACACAAAGTGTTATTTTATTTATTCATGAAAGAGAGTTGTGTACACATGCAAAGAGGGATAAGCACAGGGAAAACAGATCACATACGTCTCAGAGATGAAAACCTAAGAAGATGCCACCAGGATAAATATGCTTCTGCTTTTCACTCTTGTGAGGCTTTCCTGTCTGCTCATCTCTCACATTCATTGGTGCAGCGGTGTGACACTTTTTAGGGATCACATAGCTAAGAGCCTGAGGTCCCTTTACCTTGTAACAGATGGCCTGGCTGAATTTGTATCGAGCTCTGGTTCCCAGTATGTTTCAGTTCACACTATTGATTGAGCCTTTTTTTAGAAGTTTGTATTAAATTAGAAAATTCCAAGCTGCTTATTTGGGAGGCTATGATTGCAATCCCGTCTGTTCAAAGTGTGGAGCAAGAAACTGTGACCAATCCAGCCTGTGGAGGGTCTATGGCTAATAACAGTTCTTATGTTTTTAAATATAAACTTTATGAAAGAAATACTCAGTGAAGAATTAGTTTTAATGTCGAAGTCCACCTGCACGCCTACAAGCAGCTGATGGAGACTTTTCCAGATGCAAATGCTTGTACGAAGGATTTGTTTTGCTGTCAAGAGCAGCTCTCAGACAAGAAAAGCTGGAAAATTTACAAGTTGAAATAACTTCCCTTGAGGTAAATTTTAAGGAATAAATTAGTCTGCAATTGAGGTTGCACAGAAGGTATTTCTATTATAAAATTCATGATTTTGAAAATTCACTGATGCCATTTAAATAGAAGTCTTTTGAAATTTCAAAAATGTGTTCGGTATGCTCTTTTCAAGATGTCTCAATGAAATGCCATATTTTCCTGAAGAATTATGGTATCAAATTTGAATTTATTAGGTCCACTGGGGACTGAAATGTTTCAGGTGGACAGACAGATAAACAGACGGACAAAATGATGACAATAGGTAATAGGTGCTTTTAGCTTTTTATGGAAACACACCTGAAAAGCACAACAGTAACATTCAGATTGGTAGCTTTTAGTGTTTAGAGGGAGTGACATCATTGTGCTATTTCATTAAACCAACCAGTCAGATGCATCTTTCTGCAAAGCACCAATGAGCTCAATAGCCGGTCTGCACAAAAGTAAGGATTCCATAGTCAGTTAACCATGAGCTCTCAATGTCTCTTGTCTTGTGAGATGAGATATCATTGGTTGGGATTTCTGAACAAAGCTAAACATGACTTCTAGTCATTGGGTATGTCATATTTGCCAACCATAGTCACTGATCTCATATTTTCTGGCAATTGGAAATTGCTGGCAATGTCCCATTTACTGATCATGTGCTTACCATTCAGCACAGTCATGCTCTACACTTTTTATGACGGCAAAAAGTGTGCTGCCTGATGGAGACAGAGTTCTACCAGAGCTGTACAAAGAGCTTCTAATTTTCATTTTGTGACAGTTCATAAAACATGAGACATCAGACAGAAGAGCCTGAGACATCAGACAGAGGGGGCTCTTTTCTGTTTGTAAGATACAAAGCACCCATGCTGCCTGGCAGAGCCAGCGTTGTAGGAAGGATTAACAGGTTAACAGATATGGCGAATTCAGCTACTGTGTTTGTGCTTTTTTACTTTCTCGTATATAAAGTATAGGGAAAGTATTGTAATAGAGAGATAGATAGATACTTTATTAATCCCAAGGGGAAATTCACATAATCCAGCAGCAGTATACTGATACAAAGAAACAATATTAAATTAAATAGTAATAAAAATGAAAAAAAATTAAAATAAAATTAATGTTCGATTTACTCCCGGTGGAATTGAAGAGTCGCATAGTGTGGGGAGGAACGATCTCCTCAGTCTGTCAGTGGAGCAGGACAGTGACAAAAGTCTGTCACTGAAGCTACTCCTCTGCCTGGAGATGACACTGTTCAGTGGATGCAGTGGATTCTTCATGATTGACAGGAGTTTGCTTAGTGCCCGTCGCTCTGCCACAGATGTTAAACTGTCCAACTTTACTCCTACAATAGAGCCTGCCTTCTTAACAAGTTTGTCCAGGTGTGAGGCGTCTTTCATTTTTATGCTGCCACCCCAGCATTCGATTCGATCTCGATTCGATGTCGAGATTTTGATGAATCTTGATGTTTTCGACCTCCTTGACGTTCTTGTATATGAAGTAAAAGGAAAGTATTGGAATCCTCCAAAAACTCATTTTAAATGACCCTGAGTCCAGAATTATGTCTGTTTGTCTGTCTCTGTGTGTCTGTCCCTGTGTGTGTGTATGTAAACATGATAACTTTCACTTAGGTCAACAAAATTTTGCATACAAGTATGTACAAAACGTAGATTTCTATCAACTTCATATCAAGTGACATTTACGGCAGTACATCGTTGACTGTGTCCAACTTACTAAGATTGTGTAAGTGACGGCTACAACTCAAATTGCTGGAAAACTCCTCTAATGTGATGTAGACTTAATCTACATTCAGTTATTTGATATGTTTACCCAAGAGACTTAATAATGGTAGGTAGATAGTAAAATTAGTTCAACTAGAGCTCTTCATGTTAGGACCTTTTATCAGGGTCAGAGGTGGGGCTTGAGCCAGCGTCCTTGATGCATACAGTGCTTACAGAAAGCATTCATCCCCTTGTAGGTTTTCACATTTTATTGTTATACAACATTGGATCACAGTGGACTTAATCTGGCCTTGTTGACACTAATCAATAGAAAAGACTCTTAAAGTCAGATAACAGATCTCTGCAAAGTGACCGAAATTAATTACAAATATATGACACAAAAGTTGTGCGGCCTACCCTTTCATTTATCCTTAGCTCTCCTTCACTCTTTGTTTCTTTTACACCGGTCATACTTTGATGCCAGTTAAACAGAACAGAGATGAGAACACAAGTCATTAATAATATTTTTCATGACAACTAGAAAAATAATAAAGTTGTAAACTTAAGGAAGAATATATAAATCATTAAATATGAAAACGTAATAGCATTGTTTGTTTTTCAGTCTTCTCCTTTGCAAGAAGCAAATTCCTCATTTTATTACACTAAGCAATATATTTGTCTTTAGAACAATAAAGACTAATAACGCTGTCAGTAATGTTAAAGGATAAATCCTGTAAACACATTAAAAATGGCACACACCATCTTAATTTAGTATTTTGATTTTACTTTTGCTTTTCATTTTGTATTAGGTTTATCTCCCTCTTTAATTTTGTACTTCGGATCTTTTGAATTAGAGATTATTGGATTTTTGTTTTGATTTTAGTTTTTCTGAATAGAACAGTTCAATTAAAAATTACAGTCTCATTTTTTGGCCAGTTTTGTCATGTCTTTTCTTCTCCTTTTGGATTTATTATAACAATCAGAAGACAATTTTGTCTTTTTGACTACAGAAAGAAGTGCTTATTAATTTTAGAACATAAGAAAAATTCTAATGAGAGCAGGCCATTCAGCTGTCCAAAGCTCAGCAATGCTGTCCACTTAATCCCTCCATTTAACATCAAGTCCAGTTTTGAAGAGGCCTAAAGTCCAACTGTGTGCCGCTATTTGGTCATTTATTTAATGCTTCTATAGTTCTTTGTGTGATGAAAAACTAAACATTTGTATGAAATTTAGTTATAAAGGTTGCTACCTTTATCCCTGTGTTCTTGTTCAAGAAATTAATTGCCAGCTTTTCCAATCTTTCCTTAAAACTCATACCTCACAGTCCTGGAAAGAAGACCACATAGCGCAGCAGCCATATTGAGACAGGCATGTGGCCTGTTCTGAAAGATGACTAAATATTATGACTTAACAACAGACATTTAAGGTCTGTGTGCCGCCTGAAAGTACACATCAGCATTTATAAGGTTGTATGGTTGCCAATATTCAAATGTACTTTGCTTATTGTCATGAACATTATCAATAATACATTATTTAAGTTGAAACTTAACTCATGCTTGTCCTACACGACACTACACAGCGATACTTGGTGTCTGTTGATAGACATAGAGGTGAACAGTATAAAAGGTGTCACCCCTGACACAGATGTTGATGGAGTGTACCTGGATGCCAAAAGTCAATGTCTATAGTGTCTGCCGATATGCTTGAGTAATCGTTCGGGCAAGATGTCTCCCTCTCTGTTTACTCTTCCTCTAGTGGAAATCGGAGATGATTCAGCTTAACTCGTACTGCAAAGGTGCGACGGTTAGAGGAATTGATAAGCTTGAAATGCATCGATTCATCAGGACCTGTCACATTTAGAAATAAATCACCTGAAAGTGATATATGAAATTGGGGGAGTTGGGAATGGCTCACAGGGCCAAAGACTGGGAAACTGACAGATGCAAAGTTACCTACTGAACTTGCACAAGGATGCTTACTTTGAAAGGGTACATTAAAAATAATAATAATAATAATAAAATTGAATAATAGTAAAAATAATAATAAATACACAGACACGCACCCTTCTCTCTTCTTCACTACATGATCCTCTGTCTCTAAACACTGTATGACCCTCTGTCTCTTCCCACAAGATGACCCTCTGTCTCTTCTTCACTGCATGATCCTTTGTGTCTAAACACTGCATGACCCTCTGTCTCTAACCACTGAATGACCCTCTGTCTCTAACCACTGAATGACCCTCTGTCTCTTCCCACAAGATGACCCTCTGTCTCTAACCACTGCATGACCCTCTGACTTTTCTCCTTACATGACCCTCTTTCCCCACCACTATGAAGCAACCATCCACCCATCTCCCCTTTGCCCTGAGCCTGCACTCCCTACGACTTTCTAAGTTTCTAAGTCTACCTTTCTTTCAAGTCTACCTTTGAGTCTATGTAATTACCTGAGGTTACAGATGTAGAAGGGAAGGTGAGGAGAACTTTAGTACAATATAATATAATATAATATAATATGATAAAGTACAATACCTTGCAAACAGTGGATATCTGTGGGATTTAAGACATTCTGATAAAGGCTACTCATTAAATAATACAAAAGGATAAAGTAGAGTAAGTAATATAGACAGGACATAATATATACCAGGACAAAACAAGTGTAGTGGCAAAGGTGCAGGAATTTGCATCAAATTCTCTGTCTGACACTGAGAAAGTCACTTAAATGGCCGGTGCCCTATTTACAAAGAATGCTTGCCTTGTAAAGCACAATGGTGAAAGGCGTCATTCATAAATCAAATTGGCAGTTCCTGGGCTGTCTCCATGTTAGTAAGTGTAGACTTTGGATCTGACGTGCACATGTCCATCTCCAATTTCTCATGATAGCCTGCAGGCCTTCTTATTTATTATTATTATTTTTTCTTTATATGCCCATCTTAAGGTTTTAGATAATAAGTATGGATTTCAGGTTCAGATACATGTACTGTATTTTTTTGGGTTGGTAATGGATGTAAAGAGGACTATTTCCTAATGGGGTTGAAGCGAATCTGTGTGTTTTATTGCCATGTAAAGAGCCTTAAGTGTTTTATTGCCATGTAAATCGCTCTGAGTGTTTGGGCCTTCTGATGCTCATCACTTTTGCTACTTGCTGCCCATTGATTGGCTTAGAGGCTCAGAGACTTGATGCTAGAGTGTTGCCTATTTAGACCTAACCACTGGCCTCCCTGTCTGCTGCTCTAGCTAATTTAGAGTGCATTGAGATAATATTTATCATGAAAAGTGCCATGACAAAGATTCTTGATCAGAGTGTGTTATCTTTTCAAAGGTTGTTATAGCATTTGTCCATAAGGAAAATGTATAAGCAATGCCCTGAGTATTTTTGTTTTTGAGAGGCATATAAAGCGGTGCAGATTGATACAAGCAGGTGGAATGGCTGGATCAATCTGTCCTAATGCTCAGGGTCGATCACTTTGCCAGTCTGATGTTATCAGGACCATAGACAAGTTCTAAAAGCTGCTCTCTGCTTTTTCTTCTTCTGCAGTACATGATGATGTGGATCAACTTAGAAAAGACTACTCACTTAAGATGCTGGTACTATGATGTGAATGTCACCCGTGCTGACGGCCGTCTGCAGCTAAACATTCCCAGCATACAAAGCTGGAACTCTGGCTCTTTTCGCTGTGTTGCTAACAACGGCACCAATGAGGAATCCATATCCGAAGATTTGAATATCCCTGTGCATTGTGAGTAACTCGAGAACAGATTACTGAATCAGAAGCCTGCCAGTCTGAGCAGAACTGTTGGGGACAGTAAAGCTGTTTTAGGGGAATGACCTCTGGAACTGCTAATCATCCTCTTTAATAAAACCCCTGTGTGCGTCCAGGTGTCCGTGTGTGTGTCTTCTGGTGAAGTGCGCATGTGCAGGGCTGCACCGTGCCCCGCCCATTTGCACGACAGTGAATGGCGTAGCCTCAGCCGCGCATGATAAGCAAGTAAAGGTGGAAACCGCGCACATTAAATCCATTGCTAGGGAGATGCCACACATAGTGCCCCACGCATTTGCTGGGGAGAGTGCTGATTGGGTACTCACGGCCGTGCACTAAAATTCCATTGTTGGAGAGACGCCACACATAGTGCCCCGCGCATTTTTACTATCTACTAACAACATGCCACCCAAAAAGGACACGTCAAGTGGGACAAAAGACACAGACACTCAAACCCTTTTTAAGCAACATCTCCTAGAAGAACGGTCAGCTCAACAAGTAAACATCAACAAAAGAAAGGCTGAAAGACAAAGAAAAATACGAGCACATAGATCGATTGAAGACAAAGAAAATGAGCGTCATAAAAACGCTACAAGAGAAAGACTCAGAAGAGCAAATAGATCTATAGAAGAACAGGAAAATGAGCGTAAAAAAATTATCAACTGAGCAAGATATGCAGAACTATCCTATTGAGTTTCTTAATCAGCTAACTCCAACAGGAATGCCGAGGCATAAACTGAACCTTAAAAAGGGAGCAATAATTATGCTCCTTAGGAATATAAACACTAAAAGAGTGTTTAGAAACCTCATCATTGCTCAAGTAAATAACAGGTTCAACTGAAGGGGGCATCGTCTTTATTCCTCGTATTGATTTGGCTCCATCCTCTACTAATTGACCCTCTACATTAAGAAGGCGACAATTTTCAGTTACATTAGCCTTTGCCATAACAATTAATAAAGCTCAGGGGCAAACCTTAGAAAAAGTTGCCATTTACTTGTCACAACCAGTATTCAGCCACAGTCAGTTATATGTGGCATTAGCTAGAGTTAGAAGTTTTTCAGATGTTGTTGTCAACGTTGTAGATGGTCCTGAACAAGGCAAACTGTTGCCAAACTCAGACAGAGTATTTACAAAGAATGTTGTCTATAATGAAATTTTATAGAAAAATTAAAAAAATAAAAACTTTTTCCTAAATATCTTCTTTAGATATAGTGTATTACATATTGTTAGAAAGTTTTACACTAAGGCAATATTAATTATACTTACTGTATTATCATATATGTTTCTATTTTATTTTTATTATTATTTTACTTTAGGCTTCTTGCAAAAATATTTTTGAAAAAAAAAACAAGAAGCAGAATGAGGTCGAGGACCCTTGCCATTTAATATAGACTGTTCCTACTAATGTTAATGCAATACTGTTCAAGCACCCGTTATTGTAACGGGCTTAATGTCTAGTATGTTAATAAAAGCTCAATTATGAGCTTGAGCAACTCATAAAATTTTCACATTTTTTTTCTCCTCCTAAGATTTACGAGATATCTCGATCTACCGGGACAACAGCTTCTATAGCCGTTACTGGGATCAGCTTGGTGTCCTGAATGTGACACGCGGGAGTGATGTGGAGGTGGAATGCTCTGCTTCAGCTTCTGAGACCCCCACTTATACTTGGAGCAAGAAGGTATGTCATCACGATGAGGACCATTTCACAAGAAAGGTACAGTGCTGGGTGGGGAGGACTGCTCTGTAGTTTCACTTCATGAAGGAAGCAGAGGAGTTTCATGCTGTTAGTGTGGGCCAGTAGTACCAAACAAAAGCTCCCATCTGGTTACAGTTGTTTACACCTGCTTGATAAAAAAATAAAATGCTACTTTTTCTGCTAGGAATGAGCACAGAGTGAAGAGAATTCCACAGCCGTGGTAAACTATCATGCCATCCTGCGCTTGGATTCTGCTTGCCCATAATGCCTGAGCTCCCTGTCATTGTAGAATGAATTGTGGTAATAAATCAATGGTGGAAGTAACATTTAGATTGTAAGAAAGATCACCGATGAGGGAAAACTTTTCACATTTACATTCATTTTAATCATACCCAGGGGATCTGGAACTTCCCTCAGCTGCATTAGGAGCAAGGCAGGAAACAGCATCAAAATGGATTTCTTTAATTTTGGAGACAGGCCCCATTAGTTACATTTGTCATCCAATTGCAAAGGTGCATTATTTTTATATTAATAAGCACATTTTACTGTCTTTTGTACAAAGATTGTAATAGAAATCACTGTAGATTTTAAAATATTGAACTAATCCTTAACCAAACATAAAGGAACGTGGGTGGAGAACATAAAAACACAATGCTGACAGAGGTTTAATGAAGTCCACGTCACTGAAGCTGTTAGACAAGTTATGAAACAGGTTATTATTGGAACAGAGAAAAAACTTGACAAGGAGTCGTCTTCATCGCCATTATGAGGTGTTTGAACAGTTCTGATAGTTTGAATGAAACAAGTTAAACTGAAATACAATACAGGGCTTTACTGCGGAACTTCTGCTTATGATCAACAAACTAACAGAAATCATTTTTAATCATTGACATTGCATTGTAAACCTTAATGCTGTCAAAATACCACAAAGTGGACCCTATGCAATATGATCTGTATATCGAAGTTAAGAAGTGGAGCAGATGCACAGTATAGAGAAAGCTAACAAGATCAATCACCCAGATTTAGATCTTGAAACACTTCTAGAAAGAATGGCATCAGCCTTCAGGGTAGAGCACTGCGATGTTGTTAAAAACTGTCAAGATCAGAATTGAGAAGACATGGTGAGATGTCTGGTGTGTCCTGCCTAGGAGATGATCTAATCCCAGAGTCCAAATCATTGGCGTCATGCTGGGAGAAGTTTCACAAGAGTTAAAGCTGGGCAATAAGAAAGAATCCTTTATAAATGGCCATGAAGGATGGCATTAGGGGGCATTTACCTACATAAATAATATTATCACAGGCTTTGGGTGAATAGCATTTTCTTTATCTTTAAATTTGATACTTAGGGATCACAGCTGTAATGAGCCTAGTCACAACTAGAGCATCAAATACGTGTAGGACTTTAAAGTCATTTCTGGATTTCAGAAATTAGTTCTGTGGCCACTGCTGCTGCTACTGCCTGGATCTGACATCTTGGGTTCAGATTTCATGCCAAGATGTTGTCTGTGTGAAGCTTGCACCTTCTCCCTATGTCAGTGTGAGGTTTTTCTCCAAAATCCCTAAAGAGGTGCAGGATAGGTAAGCTGGACATTCTAAATTGGCCCTGTGTGTTGTGGTAAAGTGCATTCTGTAGTCTAAAGGCAGTTTGGCAGTTTTAATAAAAACAGCATGCTCAAGCTTAGGGGGCAGGGGTAGGTGCATATGGCAGCATGGTCGAGCGACCCCAGGGTGTTGATGAGGTAATTGGTGTAGCCTGCATATACGTGCAGATGTGTGCAGTTTAGCTGATCTCCCCATTAGGGCTTTGAGGTTATTAATTAGGCCATGTGTGCCCACTGAAGCATAAAAAGAGTCCATTTAGGACATAGAGGTGCAATAAGCAGTCAGGAAGTGGCCCTCGGGTGGGGTAGGAACACGAACAGGAATAACTAGCCACTCTGAGCAACCCCTGCTGAATGCCAAGGGATGGATGGCAGTGGGAGAAAGGTGTAGGGCTCATGCCACTGAATGCCAAGGAATGGTGGCGGGAACACAAGCCAAACCAAAGGCCAAGCTTGAGAGGGGTATAATATAATATGCTCATTTTTTAATTTGATATCTACCTGCTGTGTTTTGAGTGCACCCCTACAGTGGAGAAAGTGTGAGGCCTCATAAAGGCTCCAAAAACAAGGCAGGTCTTCCCAGCCTGCCTAAAACTGACATCACCCCAAGCAGTCTGACCTTCCAACTCCACGTGGTGGCTTTGACCTATACAGGCCCCACATGAGGAATGGACTTTCAAAAGATTTAATATCCAAATATCTTTAACATTTGCAAAAAAATACCCTTCTAGGGAAAGGATCTGTAAAATATTTGGCTAGGAAGTGAAAGTTCCAAAGCAGAATATGCATTAGAAATAATAAAAAAGGACAAAAACAACAAAAAAGGCAAACAGGATTTGCCTAAAATGGCAATCCAAGGTATACAAGTCCCAAAAACTCATAAATCAAGAACAGATTATAATTAAACCAAGCATGATCAGATAAAAACAGTCTTGTATAAAGAGAAATCAAAAGCTAAAATAACATAAAGATGGTAACTTAATAAACAAAAAGAAGAACATTAAATATGCAAGAAATAAACAAAGGGCAATAATCCTCACTGAACAATGACACTGCCACAATCAGATTCAAGTTACGTTAAAGGAAATTAAGATCTGATAGGACGATGATTATCAGAATTGCCAAAGTCAGACTTTATAGCAGAAGTGCTGACGGCATCAGACCGGAAGCAGTTATTGATAAGCATAATATGTTTAGTCTAGTTTATATTTTTGACGTTTTTGCTTGAAGATGGAGATTCCAGAGTGGCAGGGTGAATCTTCTCTGTAGAGTTCTCTCCAGCCTGACTAAAATCTATGAAGGCCAGCTTCTTGGTATCAGGCAGTGTAGTTGCAGAAGGCCTTCATTACTCAGTGGATGTGAATTGAAGTGTTGAAATTAGAGTTGAGAGGGTAATTGGCAGGTTTTAGCAAGCAATCAGGGTAGACTGGTAAATGTGGTCAATACCGCTGATAGGATCAGTCAGTTAAATGAAGTAAAAAAGAACCCTTGTTCTGATTCATGATTGTGAACGCTCAGACTGGTGCAGAGCTGTGCCATCTTCTATAACATGCTTCTTTTCTTTGTGCCTTCAGGGTCTTGAATGGGTGCAGCTGTCCAATAAACTAAAGCTCCAAAAGGTGCAAGATGGTGATGCTGGATTGTACACCTGCACAGTGCAGCACCCTACGGTGCCCAGCCTGTCTAAGACACGTTCCTTGCAGCTGTATGTGGTGAATGGTATGAGTCTGTGAAGTCAAGGAATTTGACAGAATTCTTTAGGGTGCAACTTGTTGCTTTCTTTTATAACCTGCTCTTTCTTTGAAATCTCAGAAAAAAAGAATTGGCTGGGTCCAGACCAAATGAACCTGATCTTGATGACTGCTGTTCCTGCTGGAGTACTTCTGCTGATCATCCTTATCCTGGCAGTGTATCTGTCCAAACGCAAGGCACCCATTGTCAAAGGGCCCATGTGAGTATGTCTATAGCTCCTCGTAAAGACAGAGTTGGGATTCCAGATTTACAAAGCTGGCCAGGCTCGGCCACATTCCTGTCTCTTTTCAAAATGACTGTTGATCTCTCTATCTCTGTTTATTTTTTTCTGTTGAAGTGATGACCATTCCCAGAAGAAGCCCATATACACTGGGAGCCAGGAGTCTCTGCCTTCCGCTGCTGACACTCAGCCACTAGTCTAAATGGTGAGGTAGGTGAAAACAATGGGATGAGCTGACAGAAAAAAAATTTGTGCAGATCATGTGGTAGTCACATGTGTCAAATGAAACAAAGCTAGTTCAGAAGACAAGAGATGGCAGTCGATGCTAACAAAAATGAAGTTTTAAAGACTGAATTGTCAGTTGATCCACTAGGAGTTGCCAGATGCATTGAGTCAAAGCTACCTGAGAGATAACAGCAGTGGCATCTACAGGTCAATCGGGCTGAGTATGGTCAGATGTCTGAAGGAGTACAGATTAATTCTCTTAACTGCGGCATCTCTACTGTACTCTTAATCAGGGCCGTCTTAACGCATGGGCACATGCTAATCTATGTATGTTGTGACTTGCAGAGTGGTTGTGTAGGTAGGGCCCTCAGTGCACTGCTTTGCCCGGGGGCCTATAATGCTGTTAAGATGGCCCTGCTCTTAATGCAGCATTGGGCTTAACACATCTCCTAGGCTTATAATAAGCATACTGTATAGTGCTTGTCTAACAATGTATGCACTCTGACAACCAAGATTATAAAGCACCTGCCCATTAGATCCACATTTGCATTATCAGGTCTAATTGGATCCTTCAGGATCAACCTTACAGGGGAGTCACGCCATGGCTCAGTAATTTATAAATTATATTATTGCTAGCCTTGGTATGTTTAATGTGGAGTCCAAGATTCCAAGGTCAAGCTACAGATATCTTATAGGCTTTCCCATCAAGTCCATGTAGCTGTAGCTCTAACACCTTATAACACCTTACTGTGTTGTCAGATCTATAAAACCTTACGCACAACAAGCAGTGAAACCAGACTATACTGAGCTTATATGATTAGTTTATTTCATTTATTTGTTCAATAATTTTATCACTGTTCATAAATTATAGTAAACGAATTGCAGGTCAGTCCAACATCCCACATCCTACCCATCTAGACTGCAAGAAATCAGATCATACAAAAGGAAGTGATACTGAGCTATTAAAGGTTAGCAGAGCTTTGGCATGCTTTGATAAATAAGAACATCTCTAATACAAGACTGACAAATTGATTCCAATGTCACATTATGTGATTTCTAGTCATTGGGTATGTCTGACGTGCTAAACACAGTCACTAATCTTGTTGCCGGATCATGTAAGTTTACACAACTGAAACTCACTGGGCATGTCAAATTCCTGCCCATTCTTGCTCCACCCCTTTTCTGACAGCCAATAAACTGCTGCCTTGTAGATCCGGTGCTTTAGGAAGGGTTAACAGGTGTGGTGAGCACAGGCAGAACCTCTGCTCTTTTTATTTCCATTCTGTTGTGGTACATAAAACACGTGCCATGTAACAGATAAGCCTCTCTTCTATTGTAAGGTCCAAAACACATGTGTTTTATTCCTCGTCGCTGTATTATATGCACTGTACTTCCAGACGAACATACATTGGTTGTCAGCTCTCATGCACATAAGCCTGCCCCTACGACAAAAAGCAAAATCAAACCTGTTTCATTGTGTCTGGGCGAATCGCAGACAAGTTGTTGGAGTGAGTCACAATATGCAGCTGGCTTGATGAGAACTTGTCGCCACCTGCCTCCGACTTGCAAGATTATGTAAGTGAAGTCTAAGAATGAAAATCGCTGGAAAGTCATCTAATGGGACATAGCTATGTGATGGTGATTAGTAAAGTGAATTTAGTTTTTTTGTAATTTTAAGGAAAATAGGACCGGCATCTCTCATTACATGATGGTAGGTGAGTTAGTTTTCCTTCAATTGTAGTAGCAGTGAATGTAGATACTAAAACAGGTGATTCATCAAGTGTCTCTCCGGATAGTTCTGTTAGTGCCTTATGGGTAATTGTGATTCCAAAACTGTCAAGATAAAAATATTATTCTTATAAGATCTTAGCGTGGGACATTCCCAAAGAATAAGTCCCAGTGAGACATGTGCCGGAGCATTTGAGTCTTGACCTGGATGCATTTTGATAAGCTGAGTTCAGAGAGATTTATGATGTACACTTTTAAGTTGTATTATATCACACCTTGCACACATTCATTAGGAGTGTATTTTGTCAGTAGCTGACTTTGACTCATTATTTAAAATTATGAATGAATGACCTCATTAACAACACAGATTATCAAGAGATGTCCTCTATTTTGGAGACCTGCTAAAGTCTGGAGATACTGCCGTTATCTTTATTATGGCTAGAAATTACAGTTACAAAAGCAAATATTGAAGGAAGGTTGGGAAAGTTGACGAGGTTTTAGTAAATGTTTTCACTTGCATGTAATAAAAAAAAAATAGTGTTAGCAACATTTTCAAACTGACTTAATCCAATTAAGGAGCCTATTCTGGCATCCCTGGACACAGCAATACTTCATCATAGTGCCCAATCACACCTTAAAGGGCCAGTTAACAATTTGTGGGAGGACAACCAATACAGACAAAGGAAGAAAAGAGCAAAGTGCCCCATGAACAATGTCCAGAAGCAGATTTCAAGCCCAAGGATGCTGGATTTGTGAGACACAAGTGCTACTCACTACAAGAGAGGCATATATTTGCTCAAAGGAGGTTAAAATATAGTCAATATAGAAATATCTAAAGATCTCAAAAACAACCCCATTTCATTGTCTTCTTGGGGTGCCGTCCTGAGTGAGCATTAAACCTACAGATTTCTTTTTTTGCCATAACAATTAATAAAGCTCAAGGGCAAACCTTAGAAAAAGTTGCCATTTACTTGCCAGAACCAATATTCAACCACGGTCAGTTATATGTTGCATTATCATGAGTTAGAAGTTACAGATGTTGTTGTCAACGTTGTAGATGGTCCTGAACAAGAGTGTTTACAGAAATGTTGTCTATAATGAAATTTTATTGAAAAATTTCCTGAGGTAAAAAAATAAAAACATTTTCCTAAATATCTTCTTCAGATATTGTGTATTACAGATTGTTGTAAAGTTTAACACTAAGGCAATATAAATTATACTTCATGTATTGTCATATATGTTTCTATTTTATTTTTAATATTATTTTACTTTTTAACAAAAAAATTAAGACAACAAACAGAATGAGGTCAAGGTCCCTTGCCATTTAATATAGACTGTTCCTAATAATGTTTATGCAATACTGTTCTAGCGCCCGTTATTGTGACAGGCTTAATGTCTAGTCCTTTGATAAAACTGTTAATGACGTTGACACTTAAACTGATCTGCTTTTTTGTGCGCCTCCCTGTATGTAGCATCCAGTCAAACAAAGTTGTGCAGATTTAGAGCCGAGTCTATCCAATAACATGAGACTATTAACAGATACATCATTCCAGTTTAATTAGAAAACGTCAAATCCTATACTCACTCAGTTTATAATATCAAACATTAAATTGGATCCTCTTATCAGATTACTGAGACTTGTGTTGGTCTCAATCTCTCTAGTGTATGATGACATCAGGCTGCTCAGAGCTTATAGCATCGAATTTACTGGGGTATCTCCAGAATGCCAAAGGTTAATTTAACCAGTTTTCATGAGTTCAGGGTTAAATGCCAAGCTCTATACCACATGTATGTGATGAGACCCAGGCTGCTTATTAAGCTTATGGCATCGGTCAGTTGATTCCAACCAAAGACAGAGCTGTGTGAAGTTTAATGGAGAGTCCTCTCTACCAGGCATCAGGCCTAACAAATTCATAAAGTGCCAGGCTTAGAGGTGAGTCTCCATGCCACTAGTCCCTGATGTGATCAGACAGGCATACCGATGGGTAGCTGTTACCATCAGACCACTCAAAGCAATGTCTGACTCCACTTTAAAAGCAGTGTGTTTGGGCTAATAAGGGTTTATGTTATTAGACAGCGCACCACGTAGTCACCTCTTCTGACAGCAAAGACAATGACCAGACTTACGCAGCCTTTCACAGGCTGTTATATAAAGATGCCTTAACACACCTTAGCAGGTAGGGTTGTGTAAAACATCCAGTTGTGCCTCTCTTTACTTATTCTTCTGCTTCTTCAGATGAACCGCAGCCATTGAAGACTGAACACCAGCAGGCACACAAAAGATGAGACCCTTTACAGAAGACTGCGTTTGAGTGGGCACGGGAAGGCATTTTGATTTTCCAAAATTCTACAGCAATTTTTCTTTGTATTGGTTACAAATCAGGGATTCTGCTTACATTTTTGATTTTGATTGTCTACATTTATGAATCAAATTTTAATACCAAGTATTGTGTTTTTTGTAACTCTTGTTACTGTCTGTCTTAGGCTTTTGAGGTTATGGCCTTCTTTCTATAGAGAGGTTTAAAATATTTTTCAAGATGCTTGTCAATGACTACTGAGAAAAAAAGTGTGTTTGCAGATGTTAAAGCACTTTAGAATTTGGTTTTGCTTTTGAATCTCATCCTGCTGAAGTACTTTTTGTTCTACTGCATCAGAATTGTTTTTCATATTAATAAAAAGAGTGTAATAAGTAATGTTACTCTTTTTTCTTTTTATTTACAGTAAACTATGCAGCCAGCATATAACCAGTAAGGTTCAGAAACTGTAAATATCCAGTGCCAGGTTTGATATCCACACTCCCCAGTTTCCGCCTACGCTGTTTATAGATTTTTCACTCTTTTTTAAGTGACCATGTCTCATCTGTTTTGAAAAGTGAGATTTGTATTTGGTTTTGATTGCTTCGTCCTCTTTCTCCAGTTCAGTTTTTATGATTGATCATCTTTCCATGACTCTGTTTTGACTGATTGCTGATCTTCTTCGAATTTAAGTTTGATTGTTCCTGCCTTTTACTCAAGTTTTAATGACTGCTTCTGGTCTGACTCAGGTTATCTTGATTAGTCAGCATCTCAGATTAGGATTACTGACAGGTAAACATCTTTGGATTCGAACGTGATGGCCTGCTCCTCTTCACTCATTCGATTTTAATACACTGGTCATGTTCCTCAGGTTCCATTTTGACTGACTACTCTTCTTTCCATGACTCAGATTTTTCAGATTGATCCTATTCTTTGGACTCTTGCTTTGATTGTCAGCACTCCTGACTCTGATATGATTGACATCTGTCATCTTTGGACTTTGTTGTTTTTTCTTTTCTCATCTCCTCCACTACCCTGTTTTGATTTCACCTTCAATTCTTCTATTTTCCCTGCCCATTCTGGCACGCCTCTTCTTCCATTGACTCGCTGCTTTTGATTTTCTGCTCTACTCAATTCTTTTTCCTACGTGCTCTTCTTCCTCTTGACTGTTTCATTTGTCTGCTTCTGCTTTGATTTCCTTCTCTACCCACTATGTTTTCCTATAAATTCCTCTTTTTCTGATGTGTTTTTTCTTTCCCTGGTTCTGCTTTGGTTATCTGCTCCTCTTTGTCAGACTCTATTGTAGATGTCAGCTCCTCTTTCTCCGATTCTCTTTTGGTTTTTCTATTCTACTTCAGCTGTTTTCCTATGTGTTCTTCCTCCTGTGACTGTTTTAATTGTCTGCTACTCTTCTTTGGACTGTCTTTTTCATTCCCTCTGTTTTTGCTATCCATTCCTTATCTTCTGACATATCTATCCTTCTTCTGACTCGTGTTTTTCCTACAAGCATTTCTTCCACTGACCATTTCAATTGTCTGCTCCTCTTTATCTGACCATTGTATTGAATTTCTACTCCATTCCTTCTGTTTTTCCTGTACATTTCTTTTTCTTCTGACGTATCTGTCCTTCATCTGACTGTTTTTCCTATGTGCTCATGTTCCTCTGGATGTTTTAATTATCTGCTGCTCTTTGTTGGACTCCCTCTGTTTTTCGTATCCATTCATCTTCTTCTGGTTCATCTCTTCTTCTGAACCTGGTCTGAATGTCTGCTGCTCCCCCTCCGACTCTTATTTTAGATGTCAGCTCCTCTTTCTTTGACTCTGTTTTGCTTTACAATGCCTCTGTTTTCCCATGTACTCTTCTTCCTCAGACTGTTTTAATTCTTTACACTTTTCATTGGATTCTATTTTGAATTTGTCCTCCTTTCCTTCTGTTTTTCCTCTCCACTTCTCTTCTTCTGACATACTGTATTTGTTCTTCATCTCTTTCTGTTTTTCCTATATCCTTTCTTCCTCTTAACTGTTTGAACCACCTGCTCCTCTTCATTGGCCACTGTTTTGACGTTCTTCTCATTTCTCTCTAATTTTCTTGTCCATTCCTCATCTTCTGACACATCTATTTTTGTTCTGATTCTATTTCTCCAACATACCCTTTTTATTCTGTTTTGATTGTCTGCTCCTCTTCATCTGATTGTTTTTTACACTCCCATCTAATTTTCCTATCTATCTGTCTTCCTCTGGCTCTGTTTTAGTTTTCTACTTCTCATCCTCAGACTCTCTTGTAGATGTCAGCTCCTCTTCATCAGACTCTGTTTTGAGGTTCTACTTCTTTCCCTCTGTTTTCCTATCCATTCCTCTTCTTCTGGCTTATCTCTTCTTCCCCTGACTCTGCTTTAATTGCCTACTTCTGTTCTTCAGACTCTCTTGTAGATGTCAGCTCCTTTCCCTCTATTTTTCCTATCCATTCCTCTTCTTCTCTCACATCTATTCATCTTCTGTTTTTCCTACACAATCTTCTTATTGTGACTGTTTCAATTGTCATATCCTCTTTGTCTGACTCTGTTTTGATTTCTTCTCCACTCCTTCTGTTTTTCCTCCCCATTCCTCTTCATGTGATGTATTTATTTCATCTTCCTGTAATTCATATTTGACTGCCCACTACCCCAATGCCCCGATCCTTACATGATCAATTTGTTCCTGATTGTATTTGAGGAGCACTTAATCTTTGGCTGCTCCTCACCTAATCCAGTTACTTTTTCTAGAAGACCGTCACAGACGCAGAGCCAGCACATTTCCACATCAAGATGTCATGTTGTTTTTTTCTCTGCCCACTTGTGGTGCAGTCTGCCCAGATTCCCAACAAGCGTCATTATTGTTAGTGAGAACAAGATTTCTTCTCTCTCTCTGCCTCCCTGACCTGCAGCTGACATTTCATTGTTTTCCCAGCCCACTCCTCTCTCTACGAGCCTTCGCTGCCAGTCTGTTGCACTTCTACATGAAATGCTGGTAATGCCCACAGCCTGAGAGCCAGGCTCTCCCCCTGGAGGCTGTGGGCAGAGCTGTGCCAGTCCAGGCTTGAATTGTGTCCTTGAGAATATTTAGTGAAGTCTTGAATATTTATATGCAATTAAACAAAGCCTGACTATTTTAACCTCTGGAATGCTGGAATATTTTGAGCTGCCTGCAGTCTCTTCATTTATGAATATGTATAGAGCAACTCTTGGATTTTACTCTAATGGCAATTCAGAACCCGAATTTGTAAACTTACTTACTCTGAAGAAAACGGCACAGCTGCTACACCCGAGGCGAACAGCTTCCTCTGGACTTGTGCCAGCAGCTGGCAGGACCATCATCATGTTACTGCCTAAAATACACTTTGCTACGTGTCAGAAAAAGCTTCAGACACCAGATTAGAGCTCATGACGGCGCACTGCATTGTGCTTATGCTGGGTAATATTCAAAGTGGCATTCTCATTTAGAAAGCAAGCATGCCGGCTGCCAATAAAGTTTTTAAATTGCTGCAGAAATACACTGCCTGTGCCAAATTCAAGTGTGGGCCTTCATTTACTCTGCCACTTTAACTGTGTGGAGTCCATGGCACAAAACATGCCTGGATAAGTGCAGGGTGCACCACCTGCGGGATTTCCCAAATGTTCAGTGACTAGTGCCAGCTTGAAATGTGCCTGAGGTGAACAATGCAGCCTCGACACCTCATGCTGCACATTCCAAAATGTGTTATTCAAATTACGAAAACTCGGTGGCAAATTGTCCCAGACACCTGCCTGCTCTGAAGAAGACACCATTTTCTCAGACAGTTCCTGGCTGAAGCTCTACTATTTGTTGTCTCATTGCATGGCAGTAGAGTGTTGTACCGTGTTAGCCATAGGTTGATGCAGGAGAAAGTAGGGTGAAGTGACATCTTTTATTGGCTAACTAAATATATTATAAATACAAGCTTTCAAGGCAACTAAGGCCCCTTCATCAGGCAAGGTCTTACGAGCTCCGTCTTCTTCCACTCTGGCTTCTCGAAGGGAGTGAAGCAGCCTCTTTTATCCAGCCCCCAGAAGAAGTGCTCCAGGTGCTCCCCAGTTAACATTCGGCAGCACTTCCAGGTGTGGCGCAAGTGTTGCAAGTGAGTTCAGCTCCTCTTCTGGCAGCACTTCCAGGTGTGGTGAAAGTGCAGTATATCCCATTTCCGGAGCTTCGCAGGCAGCCCCTGGCGGTGGCCACATCGATGCAAAGGGTTGAGCTACCCAGGTCCGTGGACCCCATAAAATCCAGGGTGGCTGCCCGCTTCCATTCCAGGGAGGACACTGCCTTTCTCCCTATCCTTCCCTTCTCGCGGCGTCCCGGTGGAGCAAGGTCCCTGGACATCTGTCACAGACCTAAAGGACTGGAGAGAGTACAATGGGACAGGTTTGAAAGCAAAACAGTTGCTATGAGGGCAATGAAAATCCTTTATGAAACATTTTGATTCCTTTTTTTTTTTTTTTGGAAAATCATCAGGTCTGTGTCACATATGAGTGAAACAATGGAAATTGAGCTAGGTAAAAGGCCAATGAATTATTTTATTTGGACAAATACATGCACAAAGCACCTCCACTATCCAATAATAAATCGATAATCACAATACAATTCACAATAACAATAATCCTCCACACCTCCCAGCAGCTCAGTCACCCTTCCTCCCAACTTGGCTCAACTGCTGGGATCTCCCACAGTCCTTTTATAGTCCCTGACCCGGAAGTGCTTCTGACCCCCAAGTTCCATGTGATTCTTAGCACTTCCAGGTCAGATCAATACTCCTCTTTTTCTTCAGCCCGGAAGTACATTGAACATTGAACATACAAGTCCTTGAGCCTCCCTGCAGCGCCTTCTGGTGGTCCCCACAGTATCCAGCAGGTCTGTGAAGGGAAACTCCAAAGTCCATGATGCCCTGCTGGAATTCAGGGTATCTCCACATTGCAGGGAGGGCTCCACCTGGCGGCTTGGGGGTATTGGCCAGGATAAGCTGCTGGCCATAGTTCACTATATATATAGTGGCGAGTGGCTGGGGGTGGTACCCAGCCGGGATGCCCAGGAGGACCGGAGGAGGGCTTACTCCTTCTCCAGACCACGAGGGGGCGACTGCCCTGGTGGCTTTAGGGACCACAGGAACAGAGCTTAGAAGCTTAGTATATATACTGTGTATATATATATATATATACACATATATATATATATATATATATATATATATATATATATACACACACACATTCATCCACATATATATAATATATACACATATCTACATATATTCACACATACATATACACACACCTATATAATTTATATATATATATATATATATATATATATATATATATATATATATATATATATATATATATATATATATATATATATATATATAAAAAAACTGCTCAAAAAATTTAAAGGAACACTTTGAAAACACATCAGATCTCAATGGGAAAAAGAAATCCTCCTGGATATCTATACTGATATAGACTGGGTAATGTGTTAGGAACGAAAGGATGCCACATCGCTTGATGGAAATGAAAATGATCAACCTACAGAGCCCTGAATTGAAAGACGCCCCAAAAATCAGAGTGAAAAATTATGTGGCAGGCTAGTCCATTTTGCCAAAATTTAATTGCAGCAACTCAAAATTGTACGCAGCACTTTGTATGGCCCCTGTATTCTTGTATACATGCCTGACAACATCGGTGCATGCTTCTAATGAGATGACAGATGGTGTTGTGGGGGATCTCCTTCCAGATCTGGACCAGGACATCACTGAGCTCCTGGACAGTCTGAGGTGCAACCTGGTGGCATTGGATGGACCAAAACATAATGTCCCAGAGGTGTTCTATTGGATTTAGGTCAGGAAAGTGTGGTGGCCAGTCAATGGTATCAATTCCTTCATCCTCCAGGAACTGCCTGCATACTCTCACCACATGAGGCCAGGAATTGTCATGCACCAGGAGCCACTGTACCAGCATAGGGTCTGACAATGGGTCCAAGGATTTCATCTTGATACCTAATGGCAGCCAAGGTGCCTTTGTCAAGCCTGTAGCGGTCTGTGTGACCGTCCATGGATATGCCTCCCCAGACAATCATTAACCCACCACCAAACTGCTCATGCTGAATGATGTTACAGGCAGCATAATGTTCTCCATGGCTTCTCCAGACCCTTTCACTTCTGTCACGTGCTCAGGGTGAACCTGCTCTCATCTGTAAAAAGCACAGGGCACCAGTGGTGCATCTGCCAATTCTGGTATTCTATGGCGAATGCCAATCGAGCTGCATGCTGCTGGGCAGTGAGCTCAGGGCCCATTAGAGGACATGGGGCCCTTGGGTCACCCTCATGAAGTCTTTCTGGTTGTTTGGTCAGAGACATTCACACCAGTGGCCTGCTGGAGGTCATTTTGTAGGGCTTTGGCAGTGCTCATCCTGTTCCTCTGCCCAAAGGAGCAGATACTGGTCCTGCTGATGGGTTATGGACCTTCTATGGCCCTCTCCAGCTCTCCTAGAGTAGCTGCTTGTCTCCTAGAATCTCCTCCATGCCCTTGAGACTGTGCAGGGAGACACAGCAAACCTTCTGGCAATGACACATATTGATGTGCCATCCTGGAGAAGTTGGACTACCTGTGCAACCTCTGTAGGGTCCAGGTATCGCCTCATGCTACCAGTAGTGACACTGACTGTAGCCAAATGCAAAACTAGTGAAGAAACAGTCAGAAAAGATGAGGAGGGAAAAATGTCAGTGGCCTCCACCTGTTAAACCATTCCTGTTTTGGGGGTCATCTCATTGTTGCCCCTCTAGTGCATCTGTTGTTAATTTCATTAACACCACAGCAGCTGAAACTGATTAACAACCCCCTCTGCTACTTAGCATTGACTTTATGCTATACTCTGATTGAAAAGTGTTCCTTTAATTCTTTTGAGCAGTATATATATATATATATACCCTTTGGGGTGCGAGCAGCTGTTGCTGGGGTGCCAGAATCCATCGAGGAAGAAAAATGAAAAACATTATTTGTACAAAATCTTAATTTATTTATCCATTCCTAAATAATTAAATGGGCAGGCTATTTTGTATCAGTGCAATACGCTGCTTGTTAAAATGGATGACTCCTGCTCTTACGTGCACTTAGTGCTGCGTGGGTATTATGAACTATTGTATCTGTTCAAGTTCTATTTAAATTTTAAATATAAGTAATTTTTATTTAGTCGACAGAAATATCTTTGGTAGGAATGTAAGTTAAATTTAGTCATCATTGCATAAATTTTTCTTCACCATAGAAATGTAAAGACTAAATTCAACTTACATTCCTACCAAAGATATTTCTGTCGATTAAATAGAACCTACTTATATCCAAATAGAACTTGAAAAGATATATTTTTTCGAATCTGAGCACGCATTTTAGATCGACTTAACGCACACCACATCGAGCCCCATGCTATTGTGGTCTCGGTTGCCTGCCTCAATAAGTCACCGTCACTTCGCTCTTACTTTTTTACCGTTCATTTAATCATGGGCCTCTCTACAGTTTTGTTTATTTTCAGGTTGTAATGTTCATTAAATTTACGTATCATCTGGTCCATTGGCGGACCGTGCATCTCACACCTAGGCCTTCAGTAGTGCTCCATCTGAATCAACCCGCCTCTCAAAAACTAATTTATGGTTATAAAAACCATCTTAATATGCAGAAATACAGTATAAAAAGCCGCTGCATCGCAGATAGATAGCCACAATAAATGCCTTTATTGAATAGACAAACCAGGGGTGAACAAGTTCCTTTCTACTGCAGCCACAGCCGCGACACACATAAAAAACATCAATAATAACTCATAAACTTGCAGCAATATTATTTAGGAAAATTGCAACATTTTACTCACCAAAAATTTTGATTATTTGTAAACAAAATCCATCCTCCTCTCTTTCCTCAAAAACAGTTCAATCACTCTGTCATACGGATTATCCGTGCACCTCAGTTCCATCAAAAAGTCCCTTTCTATCGCCATCGAAGCTAATGCTGAAAGTCGAACCTGCGGCTTCTATCCCATCAATGGATCTGAATACGGTGACGTCGCCGTACGGCTGCTAGAGGGCTGTACTGACACCAACTCAAAATATGATTGGTTGAAGCAACAGGTTAATCGACATTTATTTTGTGTTAGAGTGCTTACACAACGGATTGTGAAGGCCTCTCTGCCTGGCAACAAATGATGGCTGAAATGTGATTGGTTAAATGCTTTAATACGAAAATACATGCCAGGAAGCAGCACAACCATCGGAAAAGCTATGAAAGGAAGCGGACAGACTATTTGGAATTATTTAATAATTATATTTTGTCCATGAATACTTAACATCAGTTTGTGATTCAGATATTTTTACTTATGAATATGCTAAGCACAGTCCTTCACCCGCGAATATTTACCTTATATGGGCAGGCACTCAATTGCGTGGGAGACGTGATGACGTGAGACGCAACTCCGCCTCCCACGGCCATCGAGCTGCAGTCTATTACAGTATATGGACGAAAATAGGTTCCAGTTATGACCATTATGCATAGAATGTCGAAATGAAACCTGCCCAACTTTTGTAAGTAAGCTGTAAGGAATGAGTCTGCCAAATTTCAGCCTTCTACCTACACGGGAAGTTGGAGAATTAGTGATGAGTGAGTGAGTGAGTGAGTGAGTCAGTCAGTCAGTCAGTGAGGGCTTTGCCTTTTATTAGTATAGATATATTTATATATATATTTTTTTCTTTTAACAAATTTAGTATTCTAATTTCTATATTGTTCCCAAAACATAGAACTTGGGAAATAGCAGTTCACTTAATTAGCCCAGGAGGCGAATTAAAAACAGAAGCTGACTGGAATAAAGACCTGCAGCCACAGGGGGGTCACAGGACCGAGCTTGGGAAGCACTGCACTGCCATATTTCAAACTCACTTTCCTCTTTGATGAAGGCAGTATTAATTCAAATAAATGTTCACTCAGATATCAAATTAAATTAAACCTGTGCTGTGATTGGTTAGTTTGTTGCAATTCAGGGGAAAACAGACAAGAAGTCAGTCAGTCAGTCAGTCAGTCAGTCATTATCCAACTCGCTATATCCTATCACAGTGTCATGGGGGTCTGCTGGAGCCAATCCCAGCCAACACATGGCGCAAGGCAGGAAACAAACCCCCAGCAGGACGCCAGCCCACCACAGCTAACAAGAAGTTAATTTATGAAATATTTTGAGTAACCAGTAGTATTATTTATTCCCTTTAGAATAAGACTCTTTGTTGTCTACTTTGTGTAACGTTTCCAGTATTAACTGTGCCCACCCGTCAACCCATCTATTGCAAGTAATGTCATGCAAAACAACATAGCAGCTTCTCACTGTTTTGTTTAAACTGAAAATGCTCAAATATTTTTCTAGTTTCAAAAATTTAATATATATATATTTTTCCTGGCTTTAAAGGTCTGATAAGGGGGCTCGTTGGGTCTGTAGTCCCTCTTGCTTTACATGGGCTGTGGTGGCATACCCTACACCTCTGATTGGGGCTTTATTATTGTAGCACAAACTTACAAAAGAGCGTTTTCCTGAAAAAGGAGAGTTGAAAAGAAACAGGAGAAAACAAGACCACTTGGACATGGTGGTTTGTGTGCCAGTATGTTTTATTCCAACAGCATCATAATGTCTGACACAGGATATGCGCATCACCAGACTGACAACCACTCCTGGCTGAGGTAAATAATTTGGTGAGAGAGCATTGCAAAAGGGCAAAGCTATATCGATTTACAATTTTGTTGAAAATCCTAACAAAATTTTTCAAAATGTAAGTGTAACAATATGAAAATGAAAGAGAAACATGTGAATTATAACAATGTGAATTATAAGAATAGTTAACAGGATTACCTTTCAACCACACTTCTTGTGAATTTGATCCCAGTATATGATCTCCTGTCTCTGACGCATAGGTGGAATAAAGTAAACAGGATGAACGGCTGGATGGAGGCTGCAACAAAATAAACCATAGCACACATTTTAAACTGGACCATTGCTGTGCGTAGCGGTGCCTCTGACTCAAGTCTCGCCACAGGAGAACTGCGTTCATCTCATCTGAAAAGCGAAGGTCCACAATCCAACATTAACCTTCCATGCTCGATATCTCGTTTGTTTGTATCTGTCCTTCACAGCTAGACTGGACAAGTAAATTAATAAACTGGTAAAGCTAAAGTGTTAATGCATGTGATTCGTTTCAAAAGTGTAATGTGTTATTTTTCCTTAACTGCTTTTACATGTGTTGTTCCACATCCTTTGCTATCTAGACAAGTTCGTTAATGGTGACTGAGAAATTAGGGTTTTTGATGGTTGCTTTCGATTTAAAACTCTTCTAGGAGGTTCAAAGACAAAATTGTCCATATTTATAAATAGCAAATTTAAATATGAGAGAAGTAAAATGTCTTTGGTGTATTAAGAGCATGTCATGCTGCTTTTAAAAACTAACATTTAATCAGTAAAATCTGCGCCAGACTGCAATCCAAGAATCTGCAAATGGATCCATTTCAATGAATAAAAAAAGTAAATCCTAAAGCATTAAACACCGCAATTGAAACATGAACTGCCTCAGACTGCGGACTGGGAGGCGTCATTCAGATTCAGTTCTAACAGTTCTTACACATTACCTTCGCATGGGACAGCCGTGTCACGTAATGACAATTTCATATGAAAACCATAAGTCTTTACGGTTTGAGCAGCTAAAAAGCTGTCAGGCATCGACATTCACTGGGAACTGCCGGGCATCAATGAACTGATTAAATATGTGATTAATTAAGACTGATGGAATGAAATTTTATGATTGATTATTTAATTGTGTTACAATCCTAATATTAATACATTCTTGGTTATAATGGCATCCGAGAGTGATCACGTGTTCCATGTTGGTTGGACGTGCAGTACGAAGTTCACTGTACTCTGTACTTGTGCCTGTTAAGATATCCATCTTAATATCCATCAGTCATTGCAGAAAATCTCCATGTTTCACCTTACTGGTGCAGCTCCCTTCGTAATCATAACTGTGGATCCAGGAGTTCATCTGGATATGCCCATTGTAGGTGAGATTCTTTAAGACTTTTGAGTTCATTGTGTATCACTATATGGTCCCCTCTCTTAGGCCAATGTGTATGCATCCACTGGGATAACAAAATGGACAACATGCAGTAGGTTTAAGAACTACTAGGCCATAGAAAGCCTCTTCAGTATAACAAGACTATGATCTAGAAGGGCGTATTAGTTATAATACTAAAGTTTCATTCCTTGAATCATATTACATATTAAATATATCCCCACAACATAAATTTGATAAATATCACTCCTTCAAATGCAAGAGATCACTACCACTGGCAAGATGTACAGTCATTCATTCTTCTCTTTCAGATCACTGCAGAGACAATGCTATCCAATTATTAGTGTATTGAATTGTATGATGAATTCTAGTAGGCACACTCTCCAGGGCCTGGATTCTTCAAGACCTGATGACAGCATCAAAGAGGTCTGTTTATAACTTACTTAGTCTGTCTTGGCAAGCTGGAATCAGTGGATGATTTGTGTGATTAGTACTCCATGCGCTTTATCATGAAGGTTAGCGACAGCCTGTGTCCATGTTCTTCTACTCTGGGGAAGAAGTGAAAAAAAGATATTGCTTTTACTTCTTTAAAACAAAAAAAAAAAAAGTGATGAGAAAGATGAAGAACACTTCCCTCTGTGTTCTGATCTCCTATCATTCTTTTGTTTTGCCTTTATCTCACTTGAAATGCCAGTTGTAACCCAGGTTTATCTTTCTGAATATGCCAATTCCTCATTCCTTCGTAATATTTACCCAGCTATATTTTATTGCTTTTCTAGTTTAATGTTTATGTGGCTTTAGTTGTAAATCTGCTATCACACAAAAGATTAACTTTGAGTAGCTCCCGTGTCATCTGTATGGTGCTGTTTTATGTGGTATAAAGCACAAGCAGACCTTAGTGCTAAACCATAAAAGTACCTATGCCAGAGGCCTTATTGAGGAAACTGCAGAAACCTACTTTTTATTCCAAATTCCACTTAGTCAGAAGTGACAGACTGTATATAACTAGTTCCTACTGAGCCCAAAAACTGCTGCATGCATCAGTGCTGAAAAAAGACAAAGAAATAAAGAATCATACCACATGACAAGTAAAAACAGGGATTGATTTACTCATCTTCACAGCACTGGGCATAATCCAGACAGACAGACAGACAGACAGACAGACAGACAGATAGATAGATAGATAGATAGATAGATAGATAGATAGATAGATAGATAGATAGATAGATAGATAGATAGATGCTTTATTAATCCCAAGGGGAAATTCACATAATCCAGCAGCAGTGTACTGATACAAAAAAAATTAAAGAGTAATAAAAATGCATGTAAAAACAGACAATAACTTTGAATAATGTTAGCGTTTACCCCCCCAGGTGGAACTGAAGAGTCGCATAGAGTGGGGGAGGAACGATCTCCTCAGTCTGTCAGTGGAGCAGGACGGTGACAGTAGTCTGTCACTGAAGCTGCTCCTCTGCCTGGAGATGACACTGTTCAGTGGATGCAGTGGATTCTTCATGATTGACAGGAGTTTGCTTAATGCTCAATTGCTTTGCCACAGATGTTAAACTGTCCAACTTTACTCCTACAATAGAGCCTGTTTTCTTAACAAGTTTGTCCAGGTGAGAGGCGTCTTTCTTCTTTATACTGCCTCCCCAGCACACCACCGCGTAGAAGAGGGCACTCGCCACAACCATCTGGTAGAACATCTGCAGCATCTTATTGCAGATGTTGAAGGACGACAACCTTCTAAAAAGTATAGTTGCTTAAGACCTTTCTTACACAGAGCATCAGTACTGGCAGTCCAGTCCAATTTTATCATCCAGCTGCACTCCCAGGTATTGATAGGTATGTAAACTCTGCACACAGTCTCCTCTGATGATCACGGGGTCCATGAGGGGCCTGGGCCTCCTTAAATCCACCACCAGTTCCTTGGTCTTGCTGGTGTCAAGCAAATTATAGAAAAAAACCCAATCTAAATCCATTAAGTACTGTAGTTTTCTCGTTCACTAGCTAAGTGGAGGTAAAATATACCCCGAGGCTGGCACATGAGTGAGGAGGGCCTACCCCTTGGCCCACTGCATGTCTCTCAGACTCTCGCAAATAAATCGGTACTACAAGTGAACTATGATACTTTGTGCGATGAGAGAGGTCGCAAAATAAATTGGAATATTCAAGCAAATTATAGAAATAAACCCCATCTAAATCTTTTAGGTAGTTCTCTCATGAAAAGTGAACAGACATACAGACAGACAGACATTGGATTTTATATATATGGATACTTTAACCACCCTGACTCGACAAAAACATTCCTAAACTTATATAGTCCAAGATATATAACACTATCCAGAGAGCAGTTAATCATCCTATAGACTGAAAAATAAAAAAAAAAAACTTAAGGGACACAACTTATCACATGGTCAAACCTAAAACATCTTTAAGGTGAGGCTGGAAAAAAAATCCTTTGTTAAATTTTAGGAATACATAGGACTATACTTTTATAAATATATATACTGTGTAAAAAAATCCTGCTGGATATCTATACTGATATGGACTGGTAATGTGTTAGGAATGAAAGGATGCCACATCGTTTGATAGAATTGAAAATTATCAACCTACAGTGGGCTGAATTCAAAGACACCCCAAAAATCAAAGTGAAAAATGACGTGGCAGGCTAGTCCATTTTGCCGAAACTTCATTGCAGCAACTAAAAATCGTACTCAGGAGCTTGTATGGCCCCCACGTGCTTGTATGCATGCCTGACAACGTCTGGACATGCTCCTAATGAGACGACAGATGGTGTCCTGTGGGATCTCCTCCCAGATCTGGACCAGGGCATCACTGAGCTCCTGGACAGTCTGAGGTGCAACCTGACGGCATTGGATGTACCAAAACATAATGTCCCAAAGTTGTTCTATTGGATATTCTCACCACATGAGGCCAGGCATTGTCATGCACCAGGAGAAACCCAGGACCCACTGCACCAACATAGGGTCTGACAATGGGTCCAAGGATTTCATCCCGATACCTAATGGCAGTCAAGGTGCCATTGTCTAGCCTGTAGAGGTCTGTGCGTCCCTCCATGGATATGCCACCCCTGACCATCACTACTGAACCCACCACCAAACTGGTCATGCTGAACGATGTTACAGACAGCATGACATTCTCCACGGCTTCTCCAGACCCTAAAAAATTATGTGGCAGGCTAGTCCATTTTGCCAAAATTTAATTGCAGCAACTCAAAATTGTACGCAGCACTTTGTATGGCCCCTGTGTTCTTGTATACATGCCTGACAACATCGGTGCATGCTTCTAATGAGATGACAGATGGTGTTGTGGGGGATCTCCTCCCAGATCTGGACCAGGGCATCACTCCTGGACAGTCTGAGGTGCAACCTGGTGGCATTGGATGGACCAAAACATAATGTCCCAGAGGTGTTCTATTGGATTTAGGTCAGGAAAGTGTGGTGGCCAGTCAATGGTATCAATTCCTTCATCCTCCAGGAACTGCCTGCATACTCTCACCACATGAGGCCAGGAATTGTCGTGCACCAGGAGCCACTGTACCAGCATAGGGTCTGACAATGGGTCCAAGGAATTTCATCCTGATACCTAATGGCAGCCAAGGTGCCTTTGTCAAGCCTGTAGCGGTCTGTGTGACCCTCCATGGATATGCCTCCCCAGACAATCATTAACCCACCACCAAACTGCTCATGCTGAATGATGTTACAGGCAGCATAATGTTCTCCATGGCTTCTCCAGACCCTTTCACATCTGTCACATGTGCTCATGGTGAACCTGCTGTCATCTGTGAAAAGTACAGGGTGCCATTGGTAGACCTGCCAATTCTGGTATTCTATGGCAAATGGCACTCAAGCTCCACGGTGCCAGGAAGTGAGCACAGAGCCCACAGGCCACCCTCATGAAGTCTGTTTCTGATTGTTTTGTCAGAGACATTCATGCCAGTGGCCTGGTGGAGGTCATTTTGTAGGGCTTTGGCAGTGCTCATCCTTTTCATCCTTGCCCAAAGGAGCAGATACCGTTCCTGCTGATGGGTTAAGGACCTTCTACAGCCCATTCCAGCTCTCCTAGAGTAACTGCCTGTCTCCTGGAATCTCCCCCATGCCCTTCAGACTGTGCTGAGAGACACAGCAAACCTTCTGGCTTTGGCACGTATTGATGCGCCATCCTGGAGAAGTTGGACTACCTGTGCCACCTCTGTAGGGTCCACGTATCGCCTCATGCTACCAGTAGTGACACTGACTGTAGCCAAATGCAAAACTAGTGAAAAAACAGATGAGGAGGGAAAAATGTCAGTTACCTCTTCCTGTTAAACTATTCCTGTTTTGGGGGGTTGTCTCATTGTTGCCCCTCTAATTTCATTAACAGCAAAGCAGCTGCTACTGATTAACAACCCCCTCTGCTACTTAACTGAGCAGATCAATAGCCCAGAAGTTTCATTGACTTGATGCTATACTCTGATTAAAAAGTGTTTGACAGTACGTGCCAAATAATACAAAGAATACACAACACAAATTGGGACTCATTGGGTGTAAACACCTTTGCTTCCCTTTACGGGAATAGAACCTCAGATGTCAGCGTTGCTTCACTTACTTGACTGTGGATTGAATGGCAATCTGATTATTTGGATGGTTACCTACGAGGTAATGCTTGTGGCTGGATGTTTTGGGATATAATAGTATGTAAGTACACCTGATGAGCCCCAATTTGGGAGAAACTCGTGTTGTGTACTCTGTTGTTGGCAGGTACTGTATCATATATCTATTATCTGTTTCTCGCAACTGAGAGGATGTGGCAGATGTTTGCTGACTGGCAACCAAACCACAAGTGTTATCTGGTAGGTAACTATATATATATATATATATATACCACGAAAAAGCACTTTGGATAAGTTAATCCTGGCAATGCCTAAGTTATCTGCCTTGGTTTACATGTGAACCCCCCAATACTTACCTATTTAACATTCTCTCAACAGTTGTGTCCTTACTAAGGGTTGTCTTCCTTCTCTATAAGGAGTTTACAGTCACTCTGCAATGCCCTAACAATGGCTGAGGCTAGCTAACACAGCTTCCTCCACTACAAGGACTGATTAGAGTACCTTAGCAAAGGCTTATAGCCACTACAAGAGCTCTGCTCTAGCCAGGTTACAGAGCATATCCTGTTCCTGGATCACTTATTAAGGACTTCATTTAGAAATATCTTAACAAATGCCTAGAGATTAATTCATGGTTATATCAGCCCACTCCTGGATTGCTGCCTTTGAGAGATTCTGAACCACCTGAACAAACACAGCTCAAATCTGTACAAACATGCAAGATACACCTTTGTCTATCTCCCTAGAATAGTTGAATCTTTTTTCATGCATCCCAGAATTCAATTAAACACATTGTCACATTGTTATTAATACCCAAAATTCTCACAAACATCATATGAGTCATTAGTCCTGCTGCTTGCAGCTCACAATGTTAGCTTACCCTTACACTGTAAGCTCTGGGCACACATTTTATTTAATTACACAAAATACATATTACTATTGGCATTTAATAAACTGTAAAAAGCACAATTTTTATCCCCAATTTAATAAAAAAAAATGAAGTAACAAATGTATACAAATTAATTTCTTTTATAGTTGTCCAGGCTTCTGCTTCAACCGTATGTGTTGGTAGTTTGTTTCAGATTCCCACAGCTCTTTGCGTAAAGAAGTGCTTCCTGAATTCAGTCCTAAATGTACTTCCTTGTAATTTCGACTTGTGTTCTTGAGTATGTGATTCACTATTTAGTCAAAAGAATTCAGCTGGATCTACTTGATTAATGCCTTTGAGGATGTTAACGACCACGATTAGGTCCCCACAGAGTCTCTACTGCTTCAAACTGAACAGATTTAATTCTCTGAGCCTGTCACAGTTCAGTTCAATTTATTTCTGCATTCATTGAGTATAGACTCAGAGTGCTTGCATAAATCCACATCTATAATACATTAGCAGCAAGTTGTTAAACTATACAACATTTGCATATATGAACACACAAACTTCTCCAAACACGCTGTAAACAGTATAAAGTGCATTAACACTAAAACTAAAATAAGGCCAGTTGACAATGTCAGGAACATGTGGTTTAATCATTTTCGTGTTTGTCCTTATTTCTAGGAGTATACATTGTTTCTCCATTTGTTACTGCCTTTTCATCACTATTTCAGTAACATCGTGATCAGCAACAAATTTAAATTAAATCTTTGATGTTTTTATTTTGTTCTGATGTGTTGTTACTTCATCCTGCTTCTTATTTTTCAATAGCTACTGTTATTTTGTGCTTGTAGAGAATATTGCAATATTAAAGAAAGCAGCGCCCACAACAAAACAAAACTTTAACTAATCAAAGGAAAAGAATTTTTGAAAGCATACCAAATAAAAAATGGCATTTTAGGCAAATATAATCTATTTTCACTCATATTTCATTTCATCAGTCATTTCATGATATATGCCAAATTGCTCATATTCACACAGCTAACATTCCTAACTATTTTCCTGCCGGCTCCTAAAGGAAGGTCCTCTTCATTCTTTGCCATTTGTAAAATACATTTGCTACTAGGGACATTCAGCCTGTCCCACTGAGCAGGTTATGGGAAGGAAGACAAAAACTCCACTTAGCACTCGATTCCTCTAGGGAGTCCATGGTTCATTTACTAATCAGAGGCTACTTTACACTTTGCACTGACCTCTTTTATTTCACTAGAATGCTCATTTTTCTGACAAGTCCTGGTTTGTGATGATAAAAATGAACATTGATGCTATTTTATTGTTTGGATTTACTGTGCAGCTCTCCTTTAACACTTTCTGTTTTTCATTCCACTTGTTCAGGTGAGCATAAGTACTGTGAGAATATAACTCAAAAGTTTTCTCCCTTTTCCTGCACAGGCTTTTCTCTGGGTATTGCACCTGTTAGTTAAATATATATTGTAATATATGGCCGGCCAGTCAGCCCGGCCAATACCCCCAGGCCGCCAGATGGAGCGCTCCCTACAGCATAGAGGTGCCCCGAATGCCAGCAGGGAATTATGAACAACTAGCCAACCCGCGCCCCATAATCAGGCCGTTTTTTAAATGATTTTTAAGGGCAGAGGAAAAAATAAACATTTGAAAAATCCGTAATTTAATAAACCACCAAGAAAAGTAACATTGCAACAATGCACGCTACGAACCAACATACAATTGTTCGTGACTGAAAACCGGAGGAGCGCCGTCGCGCTTTCTCCTTCCAAAGCGAAGGACGGAGTTGAACGGCGCTCATTCAGTACGCACTGCCCGCTTATGTGCCCGCCCCCAACTCCCTACCTGAGTCGCTGCCTGTGTACAGTCCACACGCACCTGTGAGTCACGTTGACTGTTAATTTTCCAAACACCGCCTCAGTCGGTTTCCACGTTGATTTTTCATTGTTCTTTGCGTTTCTGGCTGCTTTTTTTTATCCACCAAGTCACCCGACCATGGGGGGCTTTACAAAGGACAGGGACGTAATCAGTGTGAGCATATGACCCGCACGTACTGGGAATTTCTCGTTCGTGGGGAACAATTGGAAGCCACGGTCTCCATCACGAATGGGGTTCAACGGCTTACCCACGCCGGGTAGACACACGTTGATCCATTCATTGTAGCGCGTGCAGTACCGGACATACAAGTGCATCACAGACCTGTTAATGCTCAATCTCACGTGGCTGAAAGCCACTTGTCCCTCTAAGAATTTGGACGCCGACCGCTGTTGGGTCGTGTAACTATTTAGCAGGCGGGAGTCTCGTTTGTTTTCGGAAATAACCAGCCAAATCGCTCCACCAACTAAGAACTGCCATGCACCACCACCCACAAAATCGAAAAAGAGCTATCAATCTGTCAATCCTGTCCATGTCCGGGCCGGGTGAGGTTTCCTGTGTTGAGTCAAATGAAGTGAAAGGCTCCACACCTGGTGGTGCCCTTCCGTCAATTCCTTTAAGTTTCAGCTTTGTAACCATACTCCCCCCTGAACCCAAAGACTTTGGTTACCTTGTTGGCTGCCGGATCGCCTGTTGCAGGGCCTGCATTGGTGAAGCAGGTGAGACGGTAATGAAACAGAGGCACAGGGCTTATTGGTTTTTAAAGACTGCTTCCTTCATTGGGTTTTAACCAATGCACGGAACGAACCAACACACAATCGTCCGTGCGGCGCTCAGGGTGGAACGGGAGGAGAGGAGAAGGACATCCACTCCGCTCCCTCCGTCATGCTAGTCTGCTGATTTCTCGTTCATTATACACTGCCTGCTCATGTGCCCACCTCCAACTCGTCACTCGAGTCGTTGTCGTCTTTGTACAGTCCAGATGCACCTGTGACTCACGTAGACTTTTCATTGCTCTGTGCGGTTTTGGCTGCCTTTCTATATATAATCCACCAAGACACCCGACCACGGTGGGAGGGGGGTGTGTACAAAGTGTAGGAGTATCTAAGAAGACGCATGTTTGTCGCGGATGCGAATTGCTGTATGTAGCGTGTAAAACAGTTTGTTATGGTGCACGCGGTCGTGCGTCGTAACCGAAAACTCGTTTTTTAAAGACTGCTCACTTCATTGTGTTTTAACCTCAGTTGTAAAGGAACGTTTTAAGGATTCCATGTGATACCCCTTGCAAACAGTTTTACACACCGCATATGGCGATTCACCTCCGCGAGAAACATGCCTCTATTAACAGTCAACGTGGTCGGAGCTGCATGTGACCTCTACGACAGACGAATATAAATGACGCCGGTTTTTCTGTGTCGTCGCGTCCGAGTTGGTGGGCGTGGCTCTGTGAGTTGTCGTCGTATCCAATGGTCTTGGAGTTGGTGGGCGTGGCTCCTTCCTGCGTGCGCCATAGGTGTCTCACTTGTCGGCAGCTTAGTGAATCCACGCCCCTTCCGGCGTGCTTTCCATGGTTGTCTTGCCTTAGTGAATTATATATATAGATGGAGTTTTTATCCACAGCCCTGCTGGATACCACAGGGGCCGCTAGAAGGCGCTGCAGGGAGGAACAACAATTGTTTTCCCTACAACCCGGAAGTGTGCCCTAGTCACATGGACAGAGAGAGAAACTCTTCTGGGTCAAGGACTATTAAAAGGACTGTGGGAGATCCCAGAGCTAAGCTTAATCGGGAGGAAGGGTGGCAACGCATCTGGGAGTAGGACGATTGTTTATTGTATTGATTTATTATACAGTAGTGTATTGTATGAATATTGTGGAGTGGAGTGTGCTTTGTGCACATATTTATTATAATAAAGTCAACTATTGGACTTTTATCTGGTGTCTGGTGTCTGGTCTGAGGGTTCAAAGGGATGACAGTGCCCCCTATCTGTCACAATATATATAACTGAAAAACACAGGGTACCAGTGGTGGACCTACCAATTCTGGTATTCTATGGCAAATACCAATCGAGCTCCATCCTGCCGGGCGTGCAGTGAGCACAGGGCCCATTAGAGGATGTCAGGCCCTCAGGCCACCCTCATGAAGTCTGTTTCTGACTGTTTGGTCAGAGGCATTCACACCAGTGGCCTGCTGATGGGTTAAGGACCTTCTACGGCCCTGTCCAGCTCTCCTAGAGTAACTGCCTGTATCCTGGGATCTCCTCCATGCCCTTGAGACTGTGCTGGGAAACACAGCAAACCTTTTGGCAATGGCACGTATTGATGTGCAATCCTGAAGAAGTTGGAATACCTGTGCAACCTCTGTAGGGTCCAGGTATCACTTCATGCTAACAGTAGTGATACTGACTGTAGCCAAATGTAATACAAGTGACAAATGAGATGAGGAGGGAAAAATGTCAGTGGCCTCCACCTGTTAAACCATTCCTGTTTTGGGGGTCATCTCATTGTTGCCCCTCCATTGCACCTGTTAACACCAAAACAGCTGAAACTGATTAACAAACCCCTCTGCTACTTAACTGACCAGATCAATAGCCTACAAGTTTCATTGATTTGATGCTATACTCTGATTAAAAAGTGCTTCTTCAATTTTTTTGATATATATATATATATATATATATATATATACACTGCTCACAAAAATTAAAGGAACACTTTAAAGAAACACATTAGATACATCAGATCTCAATATGAAGTTGGATATCTATACAAATAACGACAGGGCAATGTCTTAGGAACAAAAGGATGCCAAGTCTTTTAATGGAAATAAAAGTTTTCTGCCTACAGAGGGCTCAATTGTGTAGACACCTTAAAATCAGAGTGAAATGAAGATGTGGCAGGCTAGTCCATTTTTCAAAAACTTAATTTCTGCTACTCAAAATGCTTTTCAGTATCTTGTGTGGCCCCCACGAGCTTGTATGCATGCTTGACAATGTCGGGTCATGCTCCTAATGAGACGACGGATGGTGTCTTGTGGCATTTCCTCCCAGATCTGTATGAGGGCATCCCTGAGCTGTTGTACAGTCTGAGGAGCAACCTGGCGCCCTAATGGACCGAAACATAATGTCCCACAGATGTTCTATTGGGTTTAAGTCAGGGGATCGTGAAGGCCATTCAATTGTTTCAATTCCTTCATCCTCCAGGTACTGCCTGCATACTCTTGCCACATGAGGCGGGCATTGTCGTGCATTAGGAGGAAACCAGGACCTACTGCACCAGTGTAGGGTCTGACAATGGGTCCAAGGATTTCATCCTGATACCTAATGGCAGTCAAGATGCTGTTGTCTAGCCTGTAGAGGTCTGTGAGTCGCTCCATGGATATGCCTCCAAGATCATCACTGACCCACCACCAAACCAGTCATGCTAAACGATGTTACAGGCAGCATAATATTCTCCACGGCTTCTCCTGACCCTTTCACGTCTTTCACATATACTCAGGGTGAACCTGCTCTCATCTGTGAAAAGCACAGGACGCCAGTGGTGGACCTGCCAATTCTGGTATTCTATGGCAAATGCCAATTGAGCTCCCGGTGCTGTGCAGTGAGCACAGGGCAGTAGACATTTGGGCCCTCAGGCAACCCTCATGAAGTCTGTTTCTGATTGTTTGGTCAGAGACATTCACACCAGTGGCCTGCTGGAGGTCATTTTGTAGGGCTCTGGCAGTGCTCATCCTGTTCCTCCTTGCCCAAAGGAGCAGATACTGGTCCTGCTGATGGGTTATGGACCTTCTATGGCCCTCTCCAGCTCTCCTAGAGTAACTGCTTGTCTCCTAGAATCTCCTCCATGCCCTTGAGACTGTGCAGGGAGACACAGCAAACCTTCTGGCAATGACACGTATTGATGTGCCATCCTGGAGAAGTTGGACTACCTGTGCAACCTCTGTAGGGTCCAGGTATCGCCTCATGCTACCAGTAGTGACACTGACTGTAGCCAAATGCAAAACTAGTGAAGAAACAGTCAGAAAAGATGAGGAGGGAAAAATGTCAGTGGCCTCCACCTGTTAAACCATTCCTGTTTTGGGGGTCATCTCATTGTTGCCCCTCTAGTGCATCTGTTGTTAATTTCATTAACACCACAGCAGCTGAAACTGATTAACAACCCCTCTGCTACTTAACTGACCAGATTAATATCCCATAAGTTTCATTGACTTTATGCTATACTCTGATTAAAAGTGTTCCTTTAATTCTTTTGAGCAGTATATATATATATATATATATATATATATATATATATATATATATATATATATATATATATATATATATATATATATATATATAGTGGTGGACAGCCGGGGCGCCCCTTCAGTATATGTTCCAGAGGAGCAAGCATGGGCCCAATACCTACCCCGGGATACTAAACCCCCCTCAGATTCCTGCAGGGCTTCATGGGAGTTGAAGTTTGTTGCAGCCCTTTTGGGATCCACAGGTGTTGCCAGGGGGTGCTGCAACAGGAGCTGTTGAGCCCTTATGGGTACTGTTTTCACCACACCTGGAAGTGCAGCTGGAGCACTTCTGGGAGCTTTATAAAAGGAGCCAGCAGCCACCACTTGAGGGGCCAGAGTCAGGAGGAGGGAGACAAAGCTGTCAAGGATGAGTGGAGGATTTAAAGGAGAAGATTTGCACTTGCACTTTAGTGTATTTGTGGGACTGTGTTGTGCCTAAAAGACACGGGGAAGATGTTGCCCCCATGTGAAGAAAAATTAAAAGTTTATTTATTTTACGTGTGCCTCCAGAGTCAGTTTGTGTCAGGTCGGCACTCATATAGCGCCTTTACTACTACTATATATATATATATATATATATATATATATATATATATATATATATATATATAATATGATAGTCATAATGGATAGACTGACACCCTGACTGAGATGGAGGGTGGTTCTTTATGAGGCCATTTTGGAAAGATTGGACAGATGGATGCACATCTTGTCTAGAATGGTTCCTATTCCCTTTCCCAGTCGAGGAGACAATATAATGAACTAGCCATGTGCACCCAACTACGTTGCGCGTGTTAAAGTTGTCTGTGAAGGGCTCCCTGTTTAAACTTGGCTGCCAGTTGTCAACTGGGCCCTTCGTCGCACAGCATTATGATTTTTTATAAGGGAAACAAAATTACAAAAGAAAACCCTTGGACATTGATTTGATTGATACGGCCTACTCGGAATCACTGTCCGAATAGTAATTATGTGGTGGTGTAGGAGCATTTCTGCTGCTGTCCGTTCACAGTCCGTCTCGTTTTCACGACACTGTCATTTCCTCTCACGATCTGTTCTCAACCTTTCTCCAGTCTCGCAGGTTGTTTTGTGGCAATCCAAAGAGTAAGGCAATATACACGGAGCAATGGTTATAAATGGAGGACACATAGGTATCCAGGCTCTTTAAAGCATAAATAGGGATCACTTCACTGACATGTGAGCAAGCCACGGTACAACTGTGAGACGCGCAGCACTCATCGGCTACAACGTAACAATAATAATTTCCGGAATGTGCTGTTATGTTGTCATTCATTTTACCCACTGTCTTTCTTTCATTCATATGTTACGGCACGTACTTTTAACTTCGGCAATCTCATTCTTTAACCAGGCCTCAGGAGCTAAACATCGTAACACTGTCCACCACCCCTTTCGTAATTACGGCACATTGTTGACATCCGTGAGTAACAACAACGTACTAAACTGGAAGGTGGTCTACACATGCATGGAATTCGCGGACAAACAAAGATCAAGATCTAAATGATTATATACTGTATAAAGATTAGTTAATTTAAAGCACAACAATTTGTTTAATTTGAATGTCTGTGTTTTGAGGTGTGACTGGAGTACTACAGTCTTCAGTAGTATAAGCCTGGAGGAGATTCTTAATGCAATGCCTATGTTTTAGCTGTCTCTCTACTGCCATCTAGTGCTTCTTTTTCTAATTCATTCGCGGACAAACAAAGATCAAGATCCAAATGAAGATTATATATAGAGATAAACTTGGGATGACTGTCTACCAAGAACAGATGTTCTCCAAGTAGAATAGATGGTAGTCCCCCTCTGTCATGGCCCCAGTTTGGAAATGCACTGGGCTGCTTGGGAGGGGTAGTTCTGAGGGGTGGCTCTGTTGGGTTCCTTGGGTGCAGCAGCCAGGGGACACTGCTGGGAAACATGACCTGGTTTCAGTCCACCGTATTCATTGACTTGTGCTGGATCTGCCTAATTTTAACAAAAGTGAACATAATATAAAATGTTAGATGAAAACTTTTTTTTTTGACCTGGAACATTTATTTTAAGAGTGTATTGTCCTTATTTCTAAATGGCTGCTAAACTCAAAAAATTAACCAATGGGGGTCGCTCACTTTATTGATCGCATTTAAGTAATGTTGACATAATTCTTGTAGATGTTGTATTAACACAATTAAATCATAAAGAAACAAAACCATAAAACTATTTTCTTTTAGAAGAGGCATTTTTGGCCACGGGATTTGTTGTCTTCATCCACATATTTTAAGATAACCTTACTCAATTTTTTAATGCTCAAAGCATGATACTCCCATTTTCATTATATACAATTACTTAAGTCGATTTAAGTTAATGCCTCGCAGTTAGGAGACCCGGGTTCGCTTCCTGGGTCCTCCCTGCGTGGAGTTTGCATGTTCTCCCCGTGTCTGCGTGGGTTTCCTCTGAAGCTCGGTTTCCTCCCACAGTCCAAAGACATGCAGGTTAGGTGGATTGGCGATTCTAAATTGGCCCTAGTGTGTGCTTGGTGTGTGGGTGTGTTTGTGTGTGTCCTGCGGTGGGTTGGCACCCTGCCCAGGATTGGTCCCTGCCTTGTGCCCTGTGTTGGCTGGGATTGGCTCCAGCAGACCCGTGTGACTCTGTGTTCGGATTCAGCGGGTTGGATAATGGATGGATGGATGGATTTAAGTTAAAAAAAAAACAATTTTTATGCATATGATTTGCCTATATTTGCAGAAATCTCCAAACCCTTTTTTTCATCGTGGTCCAAGGAACCTCAGCACAGTTGAAAAGAATGTTAGAGACTTTTAGTAAATTAACATTTTCTGAGTGCCGTGGGTTTTGTGTGATTGTGGAAGATGATTTATTTATTTATTTATTTGTTTGTTTGTTTGTTTGTTAACACTGTTGACAAATTTGTTGCCCACCCTTCATCACAAAACCATCGTTTTCTTTGCCTCCTGTACAACAGAATTACTGATATTAACAATGCATACAAAGGACACGCTGCTTAAGGATAAGAATGCAGCGGCAGCTACGAAATGAGCATACAAGTGGAACAGGCCTGCTTCATTATGGCCCATCATTTAAAGCAAAGACTAAGTTGATTTAAAATGAATGGATTCCAGAAACGTAGCAGACATCTCTCACTCCTGGTACACTGAGGCATAGCGTATTGTTTCGGACATGATTTGAATAACATTCAGATTGTATCTTTTCTTTCACTTTTATTTCTAGTATTAAATTCCTGGTTTCTCTGCAAATAAACATAAGAAATGGTCTTAAAAGATAGATAGATAGATAGATAGATAGATAGATAGATAGATAGATAGATAGATAGATAGATAGATAGATAGATAGATACTCTATTAATCCCAAGGGGAAATTCACAATAGCAATAGTTTTCCGCATTCCGAACTGAAAGCTATGATTTAAACTTTTATGGAATATTCGGCAGACGTAGGGGATAACGTTGCATATGGATTAGTCGATAACTTCAAATAAAATGTTCCAGAAACATTCTGAGAACTTTATTTTTAGCCGAACTGTGGCCCAACAATTAATGAACGTTAGTCCAGTGTTAGGTGGGTTGAATCGAGACTTGACTCAAACGCATCTCGCCATATTCGTGCTGCCTCTTCACATGCGACGTGCCGTAGCCAGCCTTTCAAATCCGGATTAGGCCCCGCCCTATGGGAGCCGCACCGTTACGTTACCGACAGTGCCAGAGAAGAACCAGAATCGGGCCAAATGTATCGTGCTAGCTGGAAAAGTTAAGGACTCGTGCTTCAGTTAACGGGATTGTCATTTTGCAACAATACCTGACGCTCGTTTTATGATTCCGCATTCCGCTCAATACTTTGATGAGATCAAACGCTTAGGATTAATGAAGTAAACTTTTAAGACACATCTGGACTTTTACGTCCCCTGAGAACATCTGTGACATTTTGCTGTCGTCTACTGCTCAGTGACCAAAAGAACCACATTTCCGCGTAACAACTGCCACCCGATCTTGCTTTCTTTGCTTAAGGATGACATTGCTAACCACTAAAGAGGACGTACAGGGGGGGGTGCCGCACAGAGGGACTCGGCTTCATATCAAAATTCTTCCTTTTCTTATAACAGGAACGACCACGAGACTGCAGTGTAAGTTTTCAGCATGTATGTTTTAAAAAACTGGCGCATTTTACTTAAATTATGAGTATTCGGTAAATTTTGCCCAACTAAAAGTCGGATGATATTGTCTTTTAAAACCACTTTATCTGTAACTCTTTGTATGTTTGCCAGACTGAAAATAAAAATAGTCTAAGACAGACCCAGTCCTCTCCTTTCCTACAGACATTAATGTATAACCATGCTTCTGCACTTCCGTGCGTTTGTACTACCTAGGGATACAAACAAGGCAAAAAATGAGCTCAACACAAATGAGCCCAGTACAGATTGTAAGCTCGTAACGGAGCGATCTTCTATTCACTCACGTCTTTGCTCTGTGAGGTGATGCCAGGCATCTTAAGTGTCAGACCCCAGTGTTACGACGTGTCAGCGGCGAGATATGAAGTGGTTATCGACCACTGTACCCACAAATGATTCAGCAGCCGCAGAAAGTCAAAAATCCGCAGTAAGCGGCCAAACTGGGAATTGTAAAAGCTTTCCGATGTTTATGTCTCTTTTATACTGACAATGCTCAAGTAATTAGGTGCCCACTGGTGCCATCACAATGCTGCGCAAAACATCGATGGATCGACCCTTTTGAAAAGAATTAGAGATAATGAACTAACGCTCCCCCGATTCACTCTCCTAGCTCGTTAGAAAGTTTTGGGTTCACTTGAATCAATTCCTCCAGGACTCCTGGACTTACCCCCTCATTTCTGCTTTCAGATCACCGCAGCAGGTTCTGGAGTGTCAGATTTTCTGCAAAAATATCCTGCGTAAAACCTCTTACTCAAAGGTGAGATAAATAAATAAATAAAATGCAGAAAGCTGGTATCACAATTTAAGACATGTACAGTACTGCCCGTTGGTCGCCAAACCCCCCATCGATTTGTTGGTATGTTTAAATGTGTCCGATTTCCAACACACGAGGAAGCGCAGATAGCACTTTGGAGGTCGGGTCGTTTTTCGAAAGGCGCGGGCGCCTGTCAGCTGGCATGTGCGGCTGAGGCTGCTCTTTCTATTGTTCATCAGATAGTTGACCTTCGGAGCTGATTTGTAAGATAGCAGACATGCCTGGGGCGCTTTCACGCCTTGTTACTTTCACTGTCAGCACACTAACCACCCCAGGTCCGGTCTTTACACATCTCAGGCGCAGAGCAAGTCTTGTAAGTGCTACGCGCCCTAAAATAAAACGTCGCATGTCTAGGGAGGGGTTGACTGCAATCAGGGCGAACTGCTCCTAATTCAAAAGCGTGGTCACAAGATGTCAGATGCTGCTGGAGGCATTCTTGCATTTAGTAGATGTTCTGAGTAACCCTGATCAGAAAATGTTTAATGGCATTTATATATAGGGGGATGGCTGTCAGCGTAATGTAACAGAGCTCAATGAGAACAACCCTAGCAGTGGATGGCCGCTCATGGGAGACATCAAGTTTGTCTTAATATAATGGGCATCTCACGTGTGCTCAGGCAGTTCACTTATTCTTTTATGGATATCAGAAAAAAATGCTGAGATTTATTTTATTCCGTATTGCATTGGGAGTGAGCAAACATTTCATATACAAAGATTCTCAGGAAATGTTAATAAGAGCTGGAGTCAGTCCCAGGCCTTCCCTAGTTTACATGATATTCCCATGCTGTGGTTTCCTCCCACAGCACATGTTTGTGTTTCAGTGTGTTCACCCTGCGCTGGACTGGCGCCCCGTCCTGGGGATTGTACCTGCCTTGTGCCCTAGGCTTGCTCCTGCAGGATTAAGCAGGCTTAGAAAATGCTACAGTGTGATATGTGTTTATACAGCAGGGTTTCAGAGAGGCTGACATAATTTTTTCACTATAGGTGTCCAAAAAGTGAGACTCTGATTTTAAGCCATGCAGCATGTGATTCAGCAGAGCATTTCCACAGCTTTCTGAGGAGGATCCAATATGACTACGTCACACTGATCCAGATCTGTACCCTAAACTGTTACGACTTCTTTAGCATTCACTCCACCCAGGAATAAGGATTTCACAAGCAATACAAAACTTTTATTTCATTAAAGAAAATGCAAGGAAGGAATTTTAAAAAAAGTCAAATATGAAATATAGAAATAAAACGTACCTGTTGCACTGGCAAAGACAAAAGGTCAACACCTCATTGACCAGTTAGGGTGTTTCTCAACCTCCCTACTTCCAATAATCAGTAATGGTCGGCTTTCTGCTTCCAGTCACTCTCATAGTAACACGATAACTAACATGGCCATCCATGCCAATAAACTCAACTTTCAGTTTCATACTCATCATGCTACCGGCATGGAGGTGTCTTTTGGCAACTCCCTTTTGGGGATTTTCACGACCTTCATAGGACCAGGAACCCTACAAAGTCCCTGGGTGTTAGATGACAGTGCTTTGGTGTGATTACATTTATTTTTAACCTTTATAGCTTTCGGGTGGAGTGGTGGCTCTGAGGTTAGGGATCTGTGCCAGTTGCCGGTTCAAATCCCATAAACGCCAGAAGAGACTCTACCCCGTTGGGCCCCTGAGCAAGGCCCTTGACCTGCAATTGCTCCATCCTTGGTATGATGTTAATCTGCATCCAGCTCTGCAGGTAGGTCCTCCAACTTGCAGGGAAAGGTTGGTGGCAGGACTGGCACTCCAAACACTGTAAAAAAACTCACAATGTGGTGCTGAGGTGTCACCCATTGCATGGCTACACTAAGACCTCAATCCGGGTGGTCCGTTGTGCGGTAATGTGCTGAGATCAGCATATGCTCCAAACCTCTCTTTATAGCTTTCAGGAAGTTTACCCCACCAGTACTATCTTATGCTCCATCCACACAAGTTTGTTGTCATTTAAAAACAAAGACATTGTCTCTATTTTTGCCTTTCATCCAAGATAATCTGCTGTTTTTAATTCCTGAAAATGGAGACTTTTCAAAACGCTCTGCAGATCCGTATGCTTCTGATAACACCACCTCAGTGTTGCAGTGTGAATGGGTGAAATCAGAGAGCTCTGAAAACGCAGACTTCCTAAGTACACTCTGATTGGTCCTCTGATTGGCCCTTCCCCAATTGGATACTGCTCATTACAACTGCTTGTCTGTATTTTACTCTTACAGCTTCAAATATCGTTGTGTTTATTGCCTTTGAGTTTTCTTCTGTGTTTTTATCTCTTACTGTAAAGATTTTTTGGCCAATTTCTCTAAAACCTAGGTTTACGGTAATCCTCTCCCTTGTTAGGGAATTTTGATTATCGTTTGGATCTTTTTATATTGCAGCGACTCAAATTGTGACAGAACAGGCAGATGAAACATCACAAGGAAAGGTGAGATACTGTTGGTGGGGAGGCAGAGCTGCGCACATTTAATGATCTTAAATAGAGGCGATGAACAGAGTAGCAGGTCTTGACCGGGCATAAGGAAAGAATGTGACTGGTATGGCATGAAGGCATGTGAAGACAGCAATACTATTTGGAGAGGAAGGGTGGTGTCTCCTGGGGCTAACAACAGGAGTTCATTAGAGTCCTTTCTTAAAGAGGCAATACACGGTATTTTCAAGGACTATTATGTTGATCAGGATTCCCACCAGATCTTTGTCTGCTGGCTTCATCTTGTTGCTTATGCATTTATTGCTGAAATCTATGAGATCTCACCATTGGCAATGGTTCAAGTTCTGTGACCAGTCTGCATGGAGAAATGGTTCCCAGATCAAGCTCACCAATCCTCCATCTTGGGTTGTTAGGTGATTCAATCCCACTTCTCTCACCAGTGTAACAACCTCATGTGTGTCAGAAAATGGACTAACACATAAATACAAGCAGCTGTTTAATGGTCCTTGAAAGCGTTATTTTTTTTGGCTGTTTAAGAAATTGACCATAATCAACTTCTGCTGCTAACCCCAGGAAATGCCAGTCTTCCTCTTTAAGGTGAACAGCTGTCCTCACAAACCTTCACAAGCCTTCATGCCTTGCCATCTATTTCATTTCTTTTTCCAGGCCAAAGCCAATTGTCATTCTGCCTGAGAGTGAGCCTTATCTGAACAGGCTAGGAAGGAGTCTGGCCATCTTTTTGTCTCTAGGCAATATCAAATAACATTAAAGGTTGTTTAAAAATAGTTAACAAAGTTTAAAACCAAAACTTAGAGCAAAAATCATCAATCAAAAAATAGGCAGAGCGAAGGTCGAAAACCAGAATTACAAAAAGGAATTCCCTAAGCAAGAGAAGTTCTTTCAAACATGCAAATAAAATGTTTTTTGAATTATTCAAAAGCGGAGATACTCAGAACAAGACCTGAGGTCACATTATGTTATGTGATGTAATAAGGACAAATGGAGTCACAAAAAGGTTTGGAAATGGCCAACTTCTATTCATGAAAACAAATGACACGTCTTTACAGGCTGGGGTTCAAAACAGAACTAACAGGTTGAAAAGCTGTTCTATAAATATGGCTGAACAGAGGAAGAGGTGGAGTCAGGGAGGCCGGAACAGGAACTGATGTGGAGGAAGAGTGGTTCTGGGTACCGGATATGATATCATCAAAGAGTGCTGGAAGTGACGTCAGCAGGGGCTGGACTGGGGGTGATGTCATTGGGAGGCTGGTTCTTCAGCTGGTCTGCAGAGGGACAAAATGAGAAAGGATCAGGTGACAGCACCAACCCCTGGTCCGACTGAGAAACAGCACTATTTGAGCCTGTAAACCAGGGGTCCTCAAACGTTTTAAACAAGGGGCCAGTTCACAGTCCTTCAGACTGTTTGGGGGCCGGACTATACACTCACCTAAAGGATTTTTGATATTAGGAACACCATACTAATACGGTGTTTGACCCCCTTTCGCTTTCAGAACTGCCTTAATTCTACGTGGCATTGATTCAACAAGGTGCTGAAAGCATTCTTTAGAAATGCTGGCCCATATTGATAGGATAGCATCTTGCAGTTGATGAAGATTTGTGGGATGCACATCCAGGGCACGAAGCTCCCGTTCCACCACATCCCAAAGATGCTCTATTGGGTTGAGATGTGGTGACTGTGGGGGCCATTTTAGTACAGTGAACTCATTGTCATGTTCAAGAAACCAATTTGAAATGATTCGAGCTTTGTGACATGGCGCATTATCCTGCTGGAAGTAGCCATCAGATGATGGGTACATGGTGGTCATGAAGGGATGGACATGGTCAGAAACAATGCTCAGGTAGCCTGTAGCATTTAAACGATGCCCAATTGGCACTAAGGGGCTTAAAGTGTGCCAAGAAAACATCCCCCACACCATTACTACACCACCACCACCAGCCTGCACAGTGGTAACAAGGCATGATGGATCCATGTTCTCATTCTGTTTACACCAAATTCTGACTCTACCATTTGAATGTCTCAACAGAAATCGAGACTCATCAGACCAGGCAACATTTTCCAGTCTTCAACTGTCCAATTTTGGTGAGCTTGTGCAAATTGTAGCCTCTTTTTCCTATTTGTAGTGGAGATGAGTGGCACCCGGTGGGGTCTTCTGCTGTTGTAGCCCATCCACCTCAAGGTTGTGCGTGTTGTGGCTTCACAAATGCTTTGCTGCATACCTCGGTTGTAACGAGTGGTTATTTCAGTCAATGTTGCTCTTCTATCAGCTTGAATCAGTCGGCCCATTCTCCTCTGACCTCTAGCATCAACAAGGCATTTTCGCCCACAGGACTGCCGCATACTGGATGTTTTTCCCTTTTCACACCATTCTGTGTAAACCCTAGAAATGGTTGTGTGTGAAAATCCCAGTAACTGAGCAGATTGTGAAATACTCAGACCGGCCCGTCTGGCACCAACAACCATGCCACGCTCAAAATTGCTTAAATCACCTTTCTTTCCCATTCTGACATTCAGTTTGGAGTTCAGGAGATTGTCTTGACCAGGACCACACCCCTAAATGCATTGAAGCAACTGCCATGTGATTGGTTGATTAGATAATTGCATTAATGAGAAATTGAACAGGTGTTCCTAATAATCCTTTAGGTGAGTGTAATTTGAAAAAAAACATGAAACAATTCCCATGCACAATGCATATATCTTATTTGTAGTGCAAAAAATATGAAAGAACAATACAATATTTAAAATGAAGAACAATTTTAACCAACATAAACTTTCCAGTATTTCAGTGAGAAGTGTGATGAGATAGTCAATGTCCGGCTCCATGTTTGTCATTGCCAGTCGTAACAAGTGATGCAAGTGTGCCTCAGTTAGTCTGGATCTGGTTGGAGATTTCAGATGTTTCATTCGGGAAAAAGTCAGTTCACAAACATAGGTGCTGCCAAAGATGGTTGCCATTTTAAGTGCATGGTTCCTGAGGCTAAGATATGTCTCAGAGGGGAGAGATGCATAGATGCATCTTGACTTGCTGCTTGTGTCTTTCAGAGAGTCACAATTCTGTAGTTAGTCCATTTCCATTTGGTAATTTGGATCAACAATTTCAATGTCAATAGAAAATGGGTTCCAGAAAAGCTGTATGTCCTTTTCATGGAGATGAAGCTCTTTAAATCTCATTTGAAGCTCCCTTTGCAACATTTCCAGTGAATCCACAATTTGTTTGTTTGGGAATGAAACTGGTGGTTTCTCAAGCAACAGCTTTTGAGTAATGGGGAGATGGCAGAAGTTTTCCTCCTTCACTTGTTTAACGAGGAGGTCCAATTTTACTTCAAATGCTTTCACATGTGAATGCATATCACAGATGAGCTTCCCCTTTCCTTGAAGCTGCACATTGAAACTGTTGAGTAGCTCTGTTACACCTGTCAGAAAGGCAAGGTGCCATTTCCATTCTGCATCATTAAGCTGTGGTACTTTTTGTTTTTTTAAAAGCAGAAAAGCAGAAACCTGTGGAAGTAAGTCATAAAAATGTTTCAAAACTCTCCCTTGACTCAGCAAACGGACTTCTGTGTGGTACAGAATATTTTCATAGGCAACATTCAGCTCAGACAGAAATTCCTGAAACTATCTTTGGTTTAGTACACGAGCCTTAATGAAGTTAACACAGGACACCACAACTTTCACGACAGAGTCCCACTTCAGTGATTTACAACCCAGCGCTTGTTGGTGGATGAGGCAGTGTATGGCTATTGGACGTGAATGGTTGTGTTTGTTCATCTCTTGGTTAATGCGTGCAACCACTCCTTTCATAGACCCCACCATGCTAGGAGCACCATCAGTTGTCACACTGGCTAGTTTAGCCCAGTCCAGCTCCAAATTACTCACAGTTTGGCAAACCTGTTCATAGATAGCCTCTCCTGTTGTTGTTCCTTTGATGCTTTGCAGTGCAGCAAGCTCCTCTGTGACTTCGAAATGATCATTTGTCCCACAAATGAAAATTAGAAGTTGTGTAGAATCATAAACATCATTGCTTTCATCGAGTGCCAACGAAAAATAATAAAGTTTTTTTGAGGAGTTTTGCAAAAGGTGATACAAAGTGTCCCCCATTTCTTCAATCCTTTCTGTAATTGTAGGTCCTAAAAAACTCACTGTACTAAATAAATCAGCCTTCTCTGGACACATCTCTTTGGCAACAGAAAAAAGGCCTTCTTTAACAAATTCTCCCGCTACGAATGGTCTGCTAGTGCGCGCTACTAGCTAGGCAACTTGAAAACTTGCTCACAGTGATGAAATATTTAGCTGCTTCTGCATCACAAAAGCATTTTGCTGAGTTGTCAGTCGATTTTTCAGTTTTAATATTTTGTCTTTTCTCACTTGTCCGACGAAATAATCATATTTGTCTATATGTCAAGTTTCATAATATCGACGCAAATTGTATTCCTTGAACACAGTCACTGACTCCTGGCACACCAGACAAACAGCTCTCTCCTTGTACTGCATGAAAAAGTAATCGTATGTCCATTGTTCTTTGAATATCCTGCACTCAGAGTCAATTTTTCTGTTCTTTGACCTTATTGTTTCCAAAGGGATGCACAATGGCTACTACTTTGTTGGGGTGGGTGTGTCCTCGCCCCTGGTTACTACCTGTCTGCCTCAGGGTGGTGAAGGTGGCTCGGCTTGGCGTGTCCTTGGCTCCAGCGCTTCACATCACTGCATGCTAATGATGCTGGGTGCAGCAACAGGCGCGGCCACAGCAACTCCCACGGCCGCAGCAGGGGCCAGGTAAATGACCTTGGGGGGCCGTATCTGACCCACAGGCCATAGTTTGAGGACCCCTGCTGTAAACCAGTCTCTAGATGCACGAGGGTGACATTGACCTCCATGTCACATGACTGGAAACAAGCAATATGGCCATGCAATGAGAGTCAGAAAATGGGGAAGACCACACAAAACACAAATAAATGCTTACCCAGCAACAACAATCTAGAAATAGCAAAAATAAGTTGTCACAGACATGTGAGCAGGAAGAAGCTGTTTGGACCAAGGGAAGGTAATTGCACATCAGGCCAGGGGGGTGGCGGGGTGCACTTAACCTTCTTCCGTTGCCTTTGCAGTCCAAACATGGGAAAACCTGCTTGATTCACCCTTGATGACATCACTTCCGGTCCCGACGGCCTGAAGAACATCACTTCCGGTTCCAGCGCCCAAAGAATGGCATTTCCTGTTCTACCATGTTACTTCCGGTTCTGGCCTTTAAAGCCGCCATATTTTCACTAAGAAGTCAGTTCAATTGTGGACTCCAGCCTATGCACATCAGCGTCATGTAAAATAGCTTTTTGCACCCAGGGATATTATATGGATGGCTGCATCAAACCTTTATTGAGTGTGTCAAGTCTGTTTATTTCACAAGGCCCAAAAATGATATAATCAAAATCTCAGGGAGTCAAAAATCCAAATTCATAACAGTGAGGAGAAGACGTTTGTAAGGTGGGCAGCCACTGCAATGATTTTACAGATTTGCTTTCTGCTGAATTTTGCATTTCTTTTTTGGTTTACTCTTATTATGTTTTCATTTTTTTTTGGTAACATCGCCACACTACGATTCTGTTGAGGATTTTGGCTCATAGGCGCCTCCATCTTGTACACTGTCATGTAGCCAGGGCCATATTTTTGTTGGAGATGGCTTCTGTTACCACCTCATGACTGATGTCATTGCATCACTGATATTTATGATGTGTCACAAACTCGGCCAAGAGCCATAGCAAGGTTTGGGGCAGCAAAATTGAAAAAATGATAGCACTGAGATGCACGATTCAGAGTCCAAAATAGAACTGAGGGGATAGGGTAAAGGTGGCACCTTTTAAAGGCCAATATATGAAATAACATCAGGGGGTTGGAACCGGAAAGGGTTTTCATCCATAGGCTCAGACCTGGAAGTGATGTCAAAGGGGTCTGAAGCAGACTTGACGTCATCAGGACCAGACAGAATTTCCCGTGAACGGTCTGTAGAAGACCTTTAGCTGCCTCCCATGCACACATGTGTGACAGATGGCAGGACGCTACTACTCCTGTCTAAGATGTCCAACATGATAGATAAATAAAGAAATACATTAAATTGGTGTGTAGTAAGGGTTATCAATTTCCAGGTATTTAGGTTGCGGCCTTTGTTTTGTTACTTTTGATTTTTGGATGTTTTGGATTTTTATGTATTTGTTTTTCTAGATCTTTTGGTAAAGATCCATCTGTCCGTTTCTGATCTTGTTTCTCTTTCTTTTCCTAGTCCTATGAAACTTTGTTCATCTCAGGCACAACACTCGTCCACTTTCTTTACATATGCAGATTACCAAAGAACAGCACGGTGGCACTGTAAGACTTGGGAAAATGACAAAGGTGTGCAAGAACAACGAATAATGATTTTCTGTTTTCAAAGCACTCATGCCAATTATTACAGACATTTTGTGACTGATTGCATATGATGGCCTCTGACAACAAATATTTTTCTCTCTTACTCAGTCGATTATAAGTAAATGATACTGGCTTCCGCATAATAACTCACAACTTCTTTCTTTCTTTCTTTCTTTCTTTCTTTCTTTTTCTATGGTACCCCTGGGTTTTTAGGAGTTATCTGCAAAGCACAGTCACTCAGAGGACCTGCTGCTACCTTACTGCTCATGAGTCCTGGGTTCAAATCCTCTAATTTTACACATTCTGCATGTAACTGTGAATTGAAATGAGCAAGTTCAGAGATGGCATAAGTGTAATAAATAACATAATAATAAAAATAATAAATAGTCCTTCAGTTTTCACTTATTTGAGGTACATTTCTTAGTAAACATAACACAGAACGATTTACTTCCATAAGTTATAACACCTATAAAAAGTATTCACTCTATAAAAAGAAAAGACCTCAACACAAAAAAAGGTTTGGGGCAGCCACCCATATACTTGAATCAGGCTGCAAAGGTAAGGTTTGGTAGCACAGAAGTTTGTACAGATTGAGTCCAAAACAGAACTGAGTTCAGAGTGGGAAGCTGTCTTGCTTTTAGGGCAGGTCGGAGGAAGTGAAGTCATCAAGTCCAGGCAGAATTTCCCATGTCTGGTCTGCAGGGATAAAAGAGAAAGGTTTACTGCACCCTGCCACCTCCTTGGCCTGGCGTGGAATTACCTTCTTTTGGTCCTTCTAGCTGCCTCCCATGGTCATGTGTGTGATAACCCCTTTGAAGTTTTCACATTTTATTGTTATGCAACATTAAATCACAGTGGATTTAATTTGGCTATTTTGACACCACAACACAAAAAGACACTTTAATGTCAAAGTAAAAACAGATCTCTGCATAGAGGTGTAATTTAATTTCAAATATTAAACAAATAAACAAGAATGACAACCCTTTTAGAATGGCACCCCTAGTTCATCACTGGTGCCGCCAGTTTCATTTAGAAGTCACAGAGTTAGTTCAAGGGAGATCATCTGTTTGGGGTTTCAGTTGATTGTAGGATAAATGTAAATGTGGAAGGGCCAACTTGTGGTGGGTTAGCATGGTGGCCTGACCTACACAATGAAGACAAAAGAACACTCAGAGCAACTCTGTGAAAAGGAGATTGAAAAGCACAAGTTAGGTTATGGAGACAAGAAAATCTCCAAGTCGTTGAATATTCCTAGAAATCAATTATTAAAAATGGAAAAAATATGGCGCAGCATAAATCTGCCTAGAGCAAGACATCCACAAAAACTGATGATTGTACTGGAAGAAGACTAATGAGGGAAGATGCCAAGATATTTATAAGAACTGAGAAGGACTGACAGAGCTACAGTGGGTAAGACTGGAGAACTGGAGAAACTGTGCAGATAACATCTGTGTCCCGGGTGCTTCAGCAGTCGCAGCTTTATGGGAGAGTGGAGCACAGAGAGTTTGCCAGAAGGAATTAGGGAGACTCTGAAGTCACCTGGTTCTGTGGTCTGATGGAACCAAAAATGAACTTTTTAGCCTCAGAGGAAAGATACTGGGTATGCTGGGAAACTAATGCTAAGGACAGAGCTGCCAGGTAAGAGGAAAAGAGGAAGGCCTAAAAGGAGGTTTATGGATGTGGTGAGAGAGGACATGCAGGTGATAGGTGTAACAGAACAAAATGTAGAAGACAGAAAGATATGGAAGAAGATGATCTGCTGTTGCTACCCCTAACGGGAACAGCTGAAAGAAGAAGAAGTAATCAGACTGAACCCCATGTGCCATATAAGCCAAGCTCTACACTCTAACCCCACCGCGAAGCATGGCAATGGCAGCATCATGCTGTAGGGATGCTTCTCTGCAGCAGGACCTGGAAAGCTTATGAGGGGGAGAGGGAAAAATGAATGCAGCATGAAAAGTCTGGACAAAATCCTAATGCAGTCTGCCAGAAACCTACACACTGGGAGAAGATTTGTTATCCACCAAGACATTGACCATAAGCATAAAGCCAAAGCTGCACAGGAATGGCTGAAAAGCAACATTAGCATCCTGGAGTGGGTGAGGCGGAGTAAAGATTAAAATCTAAAATGAGAATTTGTGCTGGACTTGACAAGGGCTGTTCACTCACAATGTTCATGTAACCTGACAGAGCCTGAGCAATTTTACAAAGAAGAATGGGGGAAAAATGTCACTGTGCTGATGTGCCAAGTTGGTAGAGACCTGTTCACACAGAATCAGGGCTGTCATGGCTGACAATGGAGCATTTGCTAAATCCTGACATGAAGGTGTGAATACTTATGCACTTAAAAGTTTTGTGTTTTACATTTAGAATGAATTTAGACCACTTTGCAAGATCTGTTTTTATTTTGACTGCTTTTCTATTGATCAGCATCAAAAAGGCAAATTAAATCAGCTGTGATTCTTTAGAGTCCTGGGGCCTCATGTATAAACAGTGCGTATGCACAGAAATGTTGCGTACGAACTCTTCTGTGTTCAAATCAAATGAAATGTATAAAACCTAAACTTGGCATAAAGCCACACACATTTCCACGGTACCTCATACCCTGTCGTACGCAAGTTTTCTGCTTAGTTTTGCAGACTGGCGGCACCCAGCGTCAAAGCAATGCTACTGTTCCAGTGTGATTTATCTTTCCTTTTCAGATGCACATCCCTGACGCAGCTTTATAAATACACTGAAATTAATCACATATTGTTTATTAATTTAATGCATCTGATTGTAATTAACCAGTAACAATATAATGGTCCTCGGAATGGTCAAACTATTTCAAATACTATAGCTGCTTTAGCGTTGTTACTCTCACTGTACTTTCTTCTTCTTTCAGCTGCTCCCTTTAAAGGTTGCCACAGCGGATCATCTTTTTCCATATTACTCTAACTGCCCCACTCGGAGCAGCTGATCGGAAAGAGAATTATCAGTATACAGCATCAAGCACACGCTGCCTCAGCCATGCTTCCTGTTTGAACTGCTGCTCACACGGCAAATGCTTCAAAACCTTTCCTGTATGGACCTCGCGGTTCAGAAAGAGTTACATCCCAAGAGCTCTAAACGCACTCAATCAGTCCATCAAGTGCTCCTTGTAGAACTGTTTGTACTTATAAGTACAATCACCCCACTGTAAACTTGCGATACAATTATAATATTGCACAACCTGAGCCACTTTATAAAGCTCGTATTTACATATGATGACGATATCATTTTTAAGATGAAGTGCAGCAAAATATGTTTATTATATTATACAGATAAAACTTTAACTTCATTTAAATAATCTAAATTGTTAATAATAATTAAAGGACATGGTGTCACTACGCTAGCAAGGATCTGGCACTCCATTCACGGATTGTTCCTGCCTCGCACTGTATGCTTCACTGGGACTGGCATGAAGGATGGAATAATTAAACATGTACTATGAACATATTTCAATTTTCCTTAAAAGTTTTGAAGAATCGGGGTTATAAGCTTACAGATGGCTTAACTTCTATTACAGAGCTGATTGTGTGGCGATTGGGTATTTGGAGAAAGAAAAGGAAGGACAGGAATTGGAGGTTAGTACGTTTGAAAGAGACAGTACTGCTACAATAAATTATCTTATTATTATTGTCACTGTGCCACCATGTTCCCATGTTTAATAACATGATTTAACTCCTATCATCGTGAAAATTATATCATGTATACATCTCAGTATTTTAGTTGTTCAGAAAGCTGTAATATCACAAATGTAATGGATTCTGTGTCCTGTCGGAGGAAGAGAAAGCCGGTTTAAGAAGCAAGTAGTGATTCACACACATAGAGTACATAGAAGATCAAATACAAAACAAAGCATTTAGCGTGCTACTTTTGTTACGATGGGATTTGAGAAACTAGTAAATTAAATGATTTTAAGATTAAGTTTATGATGTTCTACTTTAATGACAAAATAAACTACATTATTAGAGTAGAAATTTCAAGATTAAAGTTGACATTTCGTGCTTTTTCCCCACTGTGTGCCTTTTTTTTTGTCTGTACCCTAATAAACTTTCATATGACACTCAGACGGTGGGCTACGACTCACCTTTTCACGGCGACTTTGATATGTGACTTCTATTTTATTTCGGGCACTGTGCGACTTTGTGAACTTGAGCTGTCGATTTTCTCTGACACTTTGTCACTCGATCAGCCTCCTTTTCTTGTTTATACCACTTTTTAAACCAACAAATAGTACGTTTTTCCTTTGCCTCCACTTTGTATTCGCTGAAATTGTTCTATTTTTCCTCGTGGTTTTGCCATTGTCTTTTCACAGAACACTGAGCTTAAGGGCTATTTATATTGATTTACATATTCAAAGAGGTGTAATTCTGGGAGGAGTTGGGGCGGGATAGCAGGCGCGTCTATGTGCGTTACTTTTCACACTGATCGGGATTTATGTAGCAGAAGAACATAGAAGTTTGCGTATGCACAGATTCCTGCATCTGGATTTTTCTGTGCGTTGCGTACGCACATTCCCACTTTTGTGCTTACGCCATGTTATAGTGTGAGTTCTTTGCACGGCATTATACATGAGGCCTCTGGAGTTTAGGATCTTTAGAGTCCTGATGCTTCCTGTCTTGCTATATGGTTGCGAGACATAGTCTCTATCCAGTGACCTGAGATGAAGACTGAACTCCTTTGGTATTGTGTCTCTCCAGAAAATTCTTGGGTACCTTTGGTTTGACTTTGTGTCGAATGAGTGGTTGCTCATGGAGACATGAGACATGCTCATGAGACACATTACCTGCATTGTGATGAGCGTCAGTTACAGCACTACGGCCATGTGGTGCATTTCCCTGAGGGTGATCTGGCTCGTAAGATCCTCATTGTTCGGAACACGAGTGGCTGGACCAGGCCAAGGAGTCGCCCAAGTAACACCTGGCTGCGGCAGATAGAGGGTCATTTCCGGAGGGTGGGACTGGACTGCGTGTCTGCTTGGGGGGTTGCCAACCGGGATCCCGAGCTGTTTCATCGTGTAGTGGGTGCGGCAACGCACTGTACCACTGCATGTTCCCCAACTTGACTTGACTTGACTTGTGATTCAGTGTTATATAACAATAAAATGTGGCAACTTCCAAGAGGGTGTATACGTTTCCTGAGCACTGTACACATTCATTCACATTTAGGGCCTGCGTGAGGAGTCCTCAGTCCCAAGGACACACCATATGTGTGATATAAGGAGCCTGACTGTTTTTAGAAGTCAATATTCCTTGAATCTTTGATGATGTGACCCTTTAAGATCAGTGTATTTGATCCTAGAGCTTTGGCTTTCGCTACTAAATGTTATTGCAGATGGAGTTAAAAATCTATTGCTAGTTATCTCCACATTTTTATGTATCTATTATAAAAGAATATACGGGCACAACTCTGCTTTTTATGCAAAATAAGACGTTACTCAAATAAATGTCAAAATGAAAATGTGCTTGTTCGATCACTGCCACCCCATCAGCCATTTACTAGTCATTTTCTGATCTCCCACTGCTCTGCCTTATTATTCCATAACATTTTATAAAAGTATTCCTCTACCTGTCAACCCTGAGCCTTTAACTACTTTTGAAAGTTGTTTTTTTTTTCCTTAATTTTTCTCTAAAGTGCCTCTGAAGGAACACAAAGAACAGAGTGTATATTTATCAAGAGAGTGTATGGGTCCTGTGGGAATAACCAAAGAATTCTGCCGGCATAATTGGTGCCGATACTGTCAGGACATCAGAGCGACTTGTTTAACGGATTTTAAGGAAATGATTTTTCCAAGGGTTATCTTCATCATTCTCAAGTGAGAAACATCTAGTTGCCCCCCACCTTTCCGCCATCCCACTCCCCACCGCTGCGCATCATCTCTCCCAGTGGCAAACATTACAGAAGTGCCTCACGTCTCAAGCTGTAAAGGAGCCTTCAGACTTTCCACTTTAGACGGAAGCATTACATTTCTGTAGAAGAGAAGTCGGACGTAAAGCAAATCTTTTATTTTTTATTTTTTGTTACCGCCGATAATGCAAAGCCAATGCTTTGATGTATTTTGCTTTATTCTTAATGGCTTTGTGGAGTGCTTTATGATTGCCCTCTCTAGAGAAGATGCTATATAAAATAAAGATGGACTGAGGGATTTATTGAGTCTATTTGGTTTTCATTTCTATAGCTCAATAGCCAAGCAGGTAATTTCACCTTTTTTCTGATAACCTGCTAATGGAATAATTCTGCGTCCACAAGAAGTGTCCAAAAAGATGGAAACACCAAGTGTGTGTATACACCATGATTCTGAATCTGCCAGCGTGTAGAAATCTGCAGCAGGCAGGAAGTGCTACTCTTTCATAATAAAGTCCATTGGCTCATTTTGTATCTGCAGGGGTGATGCAGTAGTAGTGCTGCTGCCTCACAGAAAGGAGATCAGGGTCTGCGTCCCGGGTCTTCCCCGGATGGATTTTGCATGTTCTCCTCCCGGTGCTGTAGTTTCCTCTCACAGTCCAAAGACATGCAGGCAGTGTTGTGCAAGTTCTCACCTCACATCTAGCTCAAAGTTCAGTTCACACAGATTAAACTGAATAAACTCGCATTCATAGTTCAGCATTTAAATTCTGAACTAGTTCATGTTCAGTTCAGTTCAGTTTGTATTTTTTATGGAGTGAGAATAAATGACCCATGAGTTTACTTTTTTCAATTTTGCATGCCTTATATTAGACTATTACAGTGTTCTTGAATAAAATACAATAATTAGGAAAAGACTTTTTTATTTAAATACACTTTATTGAGTTATACCCAAACACATATAGTCATATATGCTAATAACCTCTTGGTCAAAAAAGAAATTAAATAGATGCAGGTATACAGTTAGGTCCATAAATATTTGGACAGAGACAACTTTTTTCTAATTTTGGTCCTGTACATTACCACAATGAAGTTTAAATGAAACCACTCAGATGCAGTTGAAGTACAGGCTTTCAGCTTTTATTCAGTGGGTTGAATAAAAAGATTGCATAAAAATGTGAGGCAACTAAAGCATTTTTTTAACACAATCAATTCATTTCAGGAGCTCAAAAGTAATTGGACAATTGACTCAAAGGCTATTGGGCAAGTCCGTCGTTATGTCATTATCAATTAAGCAGATAAAAGGCCTGGAGTTGATTTGAGGTGTGGTGCTTGCATGTGGAAGATTTTGCTGTGAACAGACAACATGCGGTCAAAGGACCTCTCCATGCAGGTGAAAGAAGCCATCCTTAAGCTGTGAAAACAGAAAACACCCATCTGAGAAATTGCTACAATATTATGAGTGGCAAAATCTACAGTTTGGTACATCCTGAGAAAGAAAGCAAGCACTGGTGAACTCAGCAACGCAAAAAGACCTGGACGTCCACAGAAGACAACAGTGGTGGATGATCGCAGAATCATTTCCATGGTGAAGAGAAACCCCTTCACAACAGCCAACCAAGTGAACAACACTCTCTACAGGGCAGGCGTATCGATATCCAAGTCTACCATAAAGAGAAGACTGCATGAAAGTAAATACAGAGGGTGCACTGCAAGGTGCAAGCCACTCATAAGCCTCAAGAATAGAAAGGCTAGATTGGACTTTGCTAAAGAACATCTAAAAAAGCCAGCACAGTTCTGGAAAAACATTCTTTGGACAGATGAAACCAAGATCAACCTCTACCAGAATGATGGCAAGAAAAAAGTATGGAGATGGTGTGGAACAGCTCATTATCCAAAGTATACCACATCATCTGTAAAACACGATGGAGTGTGATAGCTTGGGCATGCATAGCTAAAAGTGACACTGGAACACTAGTGTTTATTGATGATGTGACACAGAACAGAAGCAGCCGAATGAATTCTGAGGTGTTCAGAGACATACTGTCTGCTCAAATCCAGCTAAATGCAGTCAAATTGATTGGGCGGTGTTTCATGATACAGATGGACAATGACCCAAAACATACAGCCAAAGCAACCCAGGAGTTTATTAAAGCAAAGAAGTGGAAAATTCTTGAATGGCCAAGTCAGTCACCTGATCTTAACCCAATTGAGCAGGCATTTCACTTGTTGAAGACTAAACTTCGGACAGAAAGGCCCACAAACAAACAGCAACTGAAAGCCGCTGCAGTAAAGGCCTGGCAGAGTATTAAAAAGGAGGAAACCCAGCATCTGGTGATGTCCATGAGTTCAAGACTTCAGGCTGTCAATGCCAGCAAAGGGTTTTCAACCAAGTATTAGAAATTAACATTTTATTTCCAGTTATTTAATTTGTCCAATTACTTTTGAGCCCCTGAAATAAAGGGATTATGTTAAAAAATGCTTTAGTTGCCTCACATTTTTATGCAATCGTTTTGTTCAACCCACTGAACTGAAGCTGAAAGTCTGCACTTTAACTGCATCGGAGTTGTTTCATTTAAAATTCATTGTGGTAATGTACAGAACCAAAATTAGAAAAAAGTTGTCTCTGTCCAAATATTTATGGACCTAACTGTACATATAAATTACCTCTCTATTTCCAACCGTGTGACACAAATGGTGACTGTGAAACCAGCGTGTAGGTGAACAACAACAACAACAACATTTATTTATATAGCACATTTTCATACAAAAAAAAGTAGCTCAAAGTGCTTTACAAAATGAATAGAGAAATAGAAGACACAATAAATAATAAACATAAGTCAACATTAATTAACATAGAATAAGTAAGGTCCGATGGCCAGGGTGGACAGAAAAAACAAAAAAAAACTCCAAAGGCTGGAGAAAAAAATAAAATCTGTAGGGTTCCAGACCAAGAGACCGCCCAGTCCCCTCTGGGCAATCTACCTAACATAAGTCAAACAGTCCTCTTTGTATTTAGGGTTTTCATGGAAGGACTTGATGATGAACTAACTTGAAGGTGAACTAACTTATGCTGCCGGTCAAAATTCACATCACATATCGCATGTCCAACGGAGAAAAATATAAAGTGGCCTTGCAAAGTACAACGTTTTCCTAAAAGTGCTCGTGTCAGCAGGGGTGCAGCTTAAGCACAAGCAGGCAGACACAGACAGAGCCTATTTGATTTTACGTTATTTTTTCCAAATTCAAATAAATGGCAAAAAAATCATACAAAAGGAATAAATATTCGTAAAAAAAACCATGTGCTTATTCGAATACCGTATTCAGAGTTGGTTCCACCCCTACATTACACGATAAAGCAAAACGTTTAACCTGGACCTAAACCAAATCCAGAATGTCACATAAACCTGAACTAGCTCCCGTTCAAGTTATTCGCTTGCAAATATGTTACATTAAGTTCACCGTTCTTAGAAAAATTAGCTTATTCAATGAATGCACTCTTTTGAGCTAGTTCATGCACAACACTGAATGCAGGATAGGTGAATTGATGATCCTAAATTAGCCCAAGTGTGTGATTGAGGTGTGTGTGTGTGTTTTCACCCTGCAATGGACTGGCACCCTGTCCAGGGCTTGTTCTCACCTTGTGCCCTATGCTAGCTGGGTTTAGGATCCAGCAGACATCTGTGACCCTGTTCAGGAGATAGCAGGTTTGAAAATGACTGAGTGGATTGGTGTAAATACAAGACATAGGCTTACACGTCTTGCCAGGTTAACCCCTAAATGCATAAGGGGTGACTGAGTGAGATATGGAGCATGAATGGTTTTGATGTCTGTGATGGATGGCCGGCCGTTTATCCTGGCCAATAACCCCAAGCCGCCAGGTGGAGCCCTCCTTAGAGTATGGAGGTCCCCAGAAGACCAGCAGGGCATCATGGACATTGTAGTTTTTATACGCAGCCCTGCTGGATTCCATGGGGGCCACTAGAGGACGCTGCAGGGAGAAACAACAGATATTTTCCCTATGCCCCAGAAGCACACATGGACAAGGGGAATGATGTGCTTCCGGGGTGAAGAAAAGGACTTTTTACCTGACCCGGAAGTGATTGAGATCACATGGACTGCGGATTGGGAACACTTCCGGGTCAGGATATATAAAAGGACTACGGGAGCTCCCAGACGGTGAGCTGAGCTGGGTGGAAGGGTGGCAACGCGTCTGGGAGTGGAGGAATTGTTTATTAGTGATTATTGTGATTTATATATGAGTATTGTGGTGGAGAGTGTGCTTAGTGCACTGGGGCGATTAAATAAAGTCGAATCTTGGACTTTTACCTGGTGTTTGGAGTCGTGGACAGGGGTTCAAGGGAGCGAGAGCGCCCCCTATCTGTCACATGTCATACACATTAAGTTACTGACTGAACACATGCGTCCTGTTGATAGGACTGATGCTCTCTCAGAAGACACTCTCCGGCAGGAATGAAATGACAGTTCATTGAGTATTAATGTCTGTAGTGATCAGGGACGTGCAGTCAGGGGAGGCAGGTGAGGCTCATGAAAAGAAAAAATACTAATAATGATAACATAAAATAAATGTGTCCACTGGTCTGTGCTATTAATTTGTTTTCTGTATAAATCCAATAATTTTGATCATTTTTATAGCCAAAATCGCTGAATTTGTGCATTGCCTGTTCAAATACAGAGAAGGAACTCGAGGTGCGGTAGCGATAAGCCTCACCTCAGACATGCGCTATCCCTCACACACGGTGTTGATGCATGCAATTGGCATGTGCCTGTTGCTGTCTCCTTGTATGTCACCAATGTAATGTTAGCAGACACGTTTATTATACACCCTGACTTTCCACAGTCTGGCTAATATCTTTAATGAATGTGTGTGACATTTTTTGTCTTGCTGATCAGACATAAAACTACAGTGAAAAGGCACAGGGTGAGGCAGACAGTATTGTGGCGCACAGAAGGGTGCGCAAGTGACTCCAACAGATGCTCATTGCTGCTGTTCTTCTATGCAGAGGCGCCAATAAGTTAGCGATATCAAAATGTCAAGTGCACAGTAGCGGTCCGTTTATTTTTATTTTTTGTTCCGACTCACTGCCAAAATGGAAGATTAAAATTTTTAAAACTAAAGAAAAATAAGGAGGCCTTTTACAAGAAATTGACAGAGATTTTCGTGGGGAAGGTAATACATACAAGTAATACTTACAGTATGAAGGCTGCAGAGCAAATGCGCTCTCTCACGGCTTTCACGGCTATAAATGTAACATTCTTTCGTAGCTAAATATGTACCTTACCAATGTGTGTGTAAAAAATGCTTATGAGATATGAAACATATCCAGTAGTCATGCACATGCTGCCAATCGAGTAGTGAATAAGCTACTCCTTTGGGTTCATATATTTGTAAATCTCACTCTGAAGCAATCAGTGCCTCACCAGCAATGAACCTCACTGCACGTCACTGTGTGTGCCCATGTCATGCCAATATAATGCATCCCTCACTATTATGAAGTGCTGCACTCAGAACTGTTTTTGGTAGGCACTACCATCAGTCTGTGGAGATACCGATGCAAAATGGTTCATCTCTCCATTCCAATTGCTCAGGAGTCTATTGCTTGTACACTATTGCAAAAGTAAATATCCAGTGGAAAATGACCAGGAGATATACTGTACCAAACAATTCGGATTGGGAAAATAATCTTAGTCCAAAATTTGATAGGGTCTGAGTAGCCCATTAGAGAGATGCATGGGACTCAATGCAACAAAATCAAGTTGGAAAAATGTTACAACAATTTTCGTACAAAGTCAAATTATTCATGCCTAACCAACTCTAAAAGTAAGTCTTTTATTAATGCTAAATTCAAAAAAATTAGATTTTTCTGGCTTCATGCCTCCATCCTGAACAGATGGGGCTGGTGACATGTTGATATGCATGACCAGCAACAGGCACTGTGACTGTAATCAGTATTGGCCCTGCCATGAGAAATGAGCACTAAATAACAGTGCTCACAACTAGCAGACACACAAAATGGTGCTGTAGTTACACCCCTTTTAAAACAATAAAAAATTAGAAACCTAAGTACAATAAATTGAAACTGAATTTTAAACTGAAATGCAGAATGTCAAAACCCCAGAATCATAACCCACTCTTCTGAGGACCTTGGCATTTTTAATGCTTGGTTTTGCACAGCAGTCCAGCTATGGCGTCCTTTCTCTTTAAAGTTCTCTGTAGGACCGTTCTTGATTAAAATTGAATGTTCTTTTCAGCTAATTCATCAAAAAATGTGTAATCCGCAAGTTAGTTCCAATTCTCTGCTTTCCTGAAACTTTAAAATTACATGGAACCATTTCACAAAATAGTTGAATGGATAAATGATTGAAAAGTTGGGAATGGATAAGTCCTATGCAGTATTTGCTTCGGCCGTGTGCCCAGTGCTTTTAGGATGGCCTGTGCCTATCTGCCACCATTAAATTGATTTAAGTCATTTCAGAAAATGGAGAAATACATCAAACGTTTGGAATGGGCTGTTGTCCTACAGAAGATCTCTTTTACCTTATATGCTCACCTACCTGGATAGGCAGCTCTAAAGCTGAATTAAATATCATCAGAAATGAATGGATGATTTAAGTCTGTGCAGGTGACTTAAACCCCATGTGGGGTTGGCTCCTGTCTTGTGCGCAGTGTTGCCAGCACAGGTTCTGGCTGGCATGTAAGGAGGCAACTAAGAAAATAAATGAATCGTTTTGTGGCTGCTCACCTGCTCACACCTTAACGTTTGACTGCAGTTGCTCTTTTTAGGTGGTGTTGTTCCTTCTCAGTCTCGTGTTTAGTTCAGCTTAGACACGGCTTCAAGTGAGACCCACCAAAGCAGAGTGATGTTTGTACCTCAAGAGCCTGCCATGCATAATCATAAACAAAAAGGCCTGCCCACCATATTTAAATACAATCATGGGCATACTGGGGTTTTAAATGATGTCGACTTATCAACCACAAATGTGTGAAAGCATCTGCTTTCAATACACATTGGGCACCAGGTACTCACACACACCTACACTTAACTTTTGCAAAGGGGCCAATAGGGAGTTGCCAATTAACCTAACCTAACCAGAATGTCTTTAAGGGCATAAACTGGAAAACAAATGAAGACATGGGGAGATGGTGAAGTGAAGAATGACATTGTTTGAATTTATTGTGAAGGGCAAGTATCTAGCATCCCCCCAACTCAGACTACTAACTACACAAAAGAAGGTTTATTTGCTTAGGCAGCTTTGTGCATTGGTCGATGTCTACCTCAGCTAAGGTGTGCTAGAACATTTCATGGCACACTCCTTCACTAAGAATGATGTGCACATTTTTGGATTTAAGAAACAAATTAAAACACCCAAAGAATGGCGTTATAATCAAAGGACGAAAACGAAGGTGATCTGTGAGGCAGCAGCACTAACCACAGCACCATCTACTCTTCAGTTTATTGTTAAATAGTCAGCCATTCTTCATAGCTCCCTGTTTACCTTGGTTTTCCGGCAGGCCATCATCAATCTCCCTCTCTTGTGCAGTCCTCTGCTCCTTAGACTAAGGTAGCCACCCATTTCTGACAGATCACAATTTCTTCTTTAGTCTTAAAGCAATTTCAATCCAGCCTGGCAGGGTTGCACATCTATATCCTTCATTTGGCTGTATTTATGGAGCCGTTTTGAACAGTTTTGAGGTTACTAGTTTGAAGTCTTCTGCATACATTTGCATCCTTGCTTCCCAGATACATTTCAAGGCAGAGCAGACTCCAGGTCCCTTCATTCACCTTCGCAGCTCTACTTAGAGGTCACTGTTAGGGTGGGCATGCCTGAGGATTTTCTTAGGCACACAGTGGGTAAACACCATCTCCCGTTTCTCTGCTTTAAATCATTAAAATGGTCAAATCTCTGGCCACCTCCATGATTTTCCCACATCCGTGGGCGAGACTATCTATTATTGTCCTTCTCCTTAGGTTTACTGTCCACATAGCTTAACAATATTAGTTTTAATATTCTTGTCAATTGGAGTAAGACTTTAATCAGCTTCTCTCATATCTCACTAAAGGAAGTGAAGTCGATTCAAAAATCCAGGGTGTGCCTCCCATATCACCATTTCATCTGCTTGAAACACATGATGAGAAAAAAAATCATCTCAGACCAAGAAACATCTCATACAAAGCGTATTAACTATGTTTTTCATTTAACATAATGCATGTAAGGGCACTTGTGTACATGACATCTCATGGTTGAGCAGTAACTGTCATGAGTGGAGTTGGACTTCCAGGACTTTAGTTTCTGCATTTGTATTTTAAATGTATTTAATCTAGTTTTAATTATTGTCTGGAGCTGGAGCCTCTTTGACTTAAAGGTTTAAGGTAGGAGCCAACCTTGGATGGGGAAACACTTCTCTTCAGGGCATACTTAAGCCCATATAAACACACAAATTCTTAAAGAAAAACAAGAAAAGAGCAAATATGTGATACTAGAGAACAACAGCCTCCCCATGTCATTGAGCAGCAGAAGCTGATGTGGGAATATAGCCACATTTATTTGATAATAAAAATCCTTCTTCTTGCAGTTTTATTATAAAAATCTCGCACAAGGAGAGAGGATCAATAAGCTAAAATAATCTGAACCATTAGAAGCCATGAAACAGAATCCAGCAATATTTTTAAAAGGTTTGTTATCCCTCTAACTAGTCCTCCCTGTACCTGACTTACCCAGGCTAGTGCCATTTGTGCCCCCATCTGGCCTTGCTGCACTCTCTAAAGTGGACGCTGGATGTTACTTTCCCTCCTTAACCATTGTAAGATGAGGCCGGCTTGTCATCCCGGCCAGTACCCCCAGGCCACCAGATGGAGCTCTCCCTGCAGTATGGAGGTGCCCCGAAGACCAGCAGGGAATCCTGGACGCTGTAGTTTTTATCCTCAGCCCTGCTGGATACCTCAGGGGCCGCAAGAGGGTGATGCAGGGAGGACCGAGGACTCATTTGTGCCCTATGACCTGGAAGTTTGTCATAGGAAGAGCGACGGGCTTCCGGGGTGAAGAAAAGAACTTCTACCTGACCCGGAAGTGATTGAGGATCACATGGACTGGGGATTGAGAACACTTCCGGGTCAGGGAATATAAAAGGACTGTGGGAGCTCCCAGACGGCGAGCTGAGCTGGGTGAAAGGGTGGCAACGCGTCTGGGAGTTGGAGGATTGGTTTATTGTGAATAGTGATTGTTTATATGAGTATTGTGGTGGAGAGTGTGCTTTGTGCACTGTGGCAATAAAATAAAGTCAATCTGAGGACTTTTACCTGGTGTCTGGAGTCGTGGACAGGGGTTCAAGGGAGCGAGAGCGCCCCCTATCTACCACACCATATATCCTGCCACTTGTCATGATTCCCACTAAGTCCTCATTTTAACTTTCTTCCAAAAACTTCTAATAAATGTCCCCCTGCATGTTTCCAGCTGGGAGCAGATTGCCTGATTTCAATCCCCTCACCTGATCCTTTTCCACAGGCTCCGTTGGTTGTCTCATTAGCCGTCACCTCACTGTTCTTGGCCTGTAGAGATCAAAATCACTTCACTGCAGAAACAATCTGGTGTTTAGTTTCATTTTCCAGAGACACCACCGCAGCCTTTACCTCAAGGAGCTTTGGCCTTTGACTCTAACTTGTACTTTAAGGACATACATAGACTAACAAACGCCAGACACTTCATTTAAAACTACATTTTAAGTGAATGACAATGCTTACATCTCTCACCCGGCACTTTTGACAGTTTTTCCAAATCAAAAGTGTTCAGTTTGCTGACTAGCCAAAAACAGGCAGGAGAAATATACATACAGAAAAAAAAAACACTTGTTTTTTGCTGATTTTAATATAATAATTCTTCTCCGGATTTACTTATCTACCCCGACACACCAGGCTGCATAGGGTCTTGTTTCATGCATTTAAAACATGGCCCCAGCGTCGAATTTGATGTGCGGCTGTGCATGTAATGCATTTAAATTTGGGTTTGCTATTAAGTGCACAAACACACACACACACGTATAAGCACACATAAACGTATTTTCCTCTCAAGTCTGCTAGCTGAGTGGATTTGGCAGCCGTTTGACTGCTCAGATCTGTGAGATCTGAAACGTATTCACCGCTTATATCCCCCTTAATTCACCGTTGCTGTTTGACAAAAGCCCAACGCAGAGCCTAAAAGCAATGAGCGATCATAATGCGGATTGTGTCCTGGGAGGAAATGAAAAGGCAGGTTACCAGAACCTGCCGATAGAATCAGAAGGCAGGCAATTTGATTACTGAAAATAAATTTCCCTTTATTGCTGCGGCTGTCGCCCTTTCCCTCAGGAGGAGGGGTCAGCTGTCCTGAGAGATGGCCCGTAACAAACGAGGCGACACAGCGTAGATTACAGACCAGCACAGCTGCTGGGAGACTGCAGTAAGGCTCAGATGGTTATGGCGAAAGTGACATAGAAACTGCTAGTAGATGTAGAGGGTCTAGGATTTAGGGTGCTTTGTTTTCATGAGCTCATTCAAAGCATGAAAGGAACCAAACAGTAGGATGCTTAGAGTATCTAACCTTAATTGGAAGCTCAAGATTCCTCCTCTTCACTTTCGCAAACACAAATATCAGCAGAGTTTCTTTACAGCCTTTGTTGATTTTTGTAAACTATTCAGCTCATTTGATCGAGCTGCCTTGTGGGACATCCTTAGACTTTACGGGATCCCTCTATAGTTGCTGGATATCATGGCCGGCCTGTACACTGGTACTGTGAGTGCTGGGTAGAGTGGAGGCAGAACCTCTGAATTCTTCTCAGTTGATTCTGGGTTTCATCAGGGGTGTATTCTTGGTCCTACTCTGTTCAATGCTTGCCTGAACTGGGGATGGTCATGGGGTACGGTGACTGTGGGGCATCTTTTGGTGAAGCGAGATTCACTGATTTCGACTTTGCTAAAGATGTTGTGATCTTCATGTACTCAATGGAGGTTCTGATTGGGGCTCTCGAGAGACTGAGCGAGGAGTATGAGTGTCTGGGCTTCCAAATGTCCTGAATAAAAACCAAGATCCAGGGTGTAGCCATCAGCAGTGTGTCTGTCTGCGGAGAGAGTGTCAACCTTGTTGAGAGGTTTACTTACCTTGGCAGTGACATTCTGGTGACCCTATGAAGTCATTAGACGTATTGGGAGACCATGAGGGGGTCATGAGATCACTGGAAAGAGGTATATGACACTTCCAATATCTTTCTAAAAGGATGAAGTATTTAGAGTCCTGGTGCTTCCTAAATCTTGCTATATGGTTGCGAGACATGGATGCTATCCAGTGACCTAAGACGAAGGCTTGACTCCTTCAGTGCTGGGTCTCTACAGATAATCCTTGGGTACCACTGGAATGACTTTGTGTCTAATGAGCAGTTGCTCATGGAGTCCTGAATGAGGCAAAATGCTTGCATTGTGAGGGAGCGTCAGTTATGACACTACGGCCATGTGGCGCAATTCACAGAGGATGATCTTGCACATAAGATCCTCATTGCTGAGGACCCGAGTAGCTGGACCAGGCCAAGTGGACGCCCACATGGCATATAGATGATCATTTCCAGAAGGTGGGGCTGGACCATATTTCTGCCTGGGGGTTTAAAACCCGGATCCAAAGGTGTTTCATTATGTGTTGGGTGCGGCAACGTGCTGTACCAGTGCAAGCTCCCCAACCTGACCTGACCGACCTAAATTAACTTTCATAGTACTGGCAAAGAGAATTTAGTTTTGTAAATGGTCCATAGCAGTAGCAGCAGCAGCAGTAGTAGCAGTTGCAATAGTATTGTCACATGTACAGAGTACAATGAAATTCTTACTTGCATGTCCAACCAGCATGCAACATGTCACCATTCATTTTATAATTTGCAGACATTCACTCAGTTTGTGGAAGGATTGATGTTTTTTTTTCATTTTATGCTGCCTCCAAACCTTTATCCTGTTACATGTACAGTTTATCTGCAACATTTCGGCCACATGTACGGCAAACATTCATCTACTATTAGAGTAAGCAAGGTGAGCAGCAGTCTGTTAGTGTACATTCACACATCCATACTCACTCGTGGCAAATGAATTTAGATGCTGCTAATGAACTTAAACTGCTAGGTTTGGGGTGTTGGAGACAAATTGGAGCACCCAGTGATAAGCATGTGGAGAAAGCACTGAAATAATAATTTAAATGATAGTTTATATATCCATGAATATGAAATTCTAAGAGCTGTGTCCATCAGTCATGTGAGAACAATTTTCTTCTAGAAACATGATCACAGTCTAAATCGAAAGTTAGCATGTATATTATGTGATCTAGGGTCCCACAGCACATAACAAACGCACAAAAATTTCCCCTAGAGTATTAAACACCTTCAAAAACCCTGGCTAGTGACACATAGGACCATGCAGAATTCATTAAATAAAAGATAAATTAATACAAAAATGCTCTGGTATAACATGTAACCATGCAGCGCACAAAAGAAAAAAAGAAATTGCCTGAAAAGACATAGGCGATCCAAGGTGAACAAAGTTGCAATTCGAAATCCAAGGCAAAGTCAAATAACAGACTATAAGTTAAAAAATCCAAAGAATCATAAAAGCACAAGAAAATCATCACAAAATCCAGGAACTTGCCACATCATGAGTGCATTCAGATAAACTGCAAGGTACTCTGGGATACACTCCGTCTTTATAGGGCTGAGGGCAGTAGTAGTAGTGATGGGCAGGGGGAGGTGCCTCTCAGAGTACCACCCACAAATCACAAGGAACACAACACAATACACACTGACATAAAGAAACTAATCAATTAATACTGGCAGCAAAGGCTATGAACAATATAAACATAAAAATTGCATTTGTACCCCAGCCTAGGGGAGCCCTGGCTGACACACAACAATGTGCTGATGAAGCAAAAAACTGGGTTAGCTCCAGTCATATCTCAGCCAGAGTTCCTTCTATAACTGGGGTTCAAATGCTTGTTTTGTGTCTTTGCTTTATTTGTACGTGTTAACGATTTCTTGGTTATGACTTACAGTATTCTTCACATTTTTTGTATCGGTATCTAAGTCTGCATTATATTTAATGTGTTTTGTGGGTGGTCCTCAAAGAGGTAGGGTCACCTGCCAATCACCACCGGGAACTGCCCTCTGCCTTCCATAGTTCCTGGCAAATGCACTTGGAACTTTTGATAAGTTTTTGTGTTTCTTCTGTGATTATTGTAAATAATTGGATTTTCAACCTGTTTGTGTTGTCTTTTGACCACTCTTTGTATTCTTGCTTTGGGACTTTGTTTATATTTCCATTTTGCGTCCTTGTGATCTACAGAGCTGCATTATAATTTGAAGAGCTTTTTATTGAGAAAAAAAAATCTTTAATTTTACAAAGATTCTACAAGGCCATTTTGTGTCTAGTTAGGGTTTTTAATAGGATTTCCCACTATAGTAGGCCTTTATGGAAGTGCTTTTGGGATGTATATAACTTGGGACTTCTAGTCCTTGACAGCACCAACCTCAGCAACGTTATTGGGGTTTGCATCTTTACTACGGAAAACTGCTTGAGAGGGTAAAATGGAAGAAAGGAAAAGAGCAGTGACAACATCTGCTGAGTGTGAAGAGCACTGCTGAGGCTGTTCACAGGAAGAAGAAAATAGTGGCACCATCTGCTGATAAAATAACATCCAATGGGGATATCGGAGCCTCTGTAAAGTTTAAATCTCCCCTTGGGGACAAAAACGTCTACAGTAATCCCTCGCTATATCGCGCTTCGACTTTCGCAGCTTCATTCCATTGCGGATTTTAAATGTAAGCATATCTAAATATATATCACAGATTTTTCGCTGGTTTGCGGATTTCTGCGGACAATGGGTCTTTTAATTTATGGTACATGTTTCCTCAGTTTGTTTGCCCAGCTCATTTCATACAAGGGACGCTATTGGCGGATGGCTGAGAAGCTACCCAATCACAGCACGTATTACGTATTAAATAAAACTCCTCAATGATATACGAAATGCTTCCTACTCAGTGCTTTGCACACTTAAAAGCTCTAACAGCCCGTATTGATTTTTGATTGTTTGCTTTTCTCTGTCTCTCACTCTCTGTGAGAAATACAGGCAGATACTTATCCATCATGCAATACCATCAGGGAGACGTATGATTGGCCCCATTATCTGCTTCTGACGGAGAGGGTGTGAGCAGAGGGGCTGTTTGCTTAGAAGATACGGAGGCTCCTCTAAAAAATGCTGAAAGACTACCTTCACATTGATCCCTTTGCGGCCGCTTTATCGCGGTGCCCACATATTTAAAAGCAAAGCCCTATTGATTTTGATTGTTTACTTTTCTCTCTCTCTCTCTGAAATTCTCTGCTCCTGATGCAGACACTCATTTGAAGAGAAGATATATTTGCATTCTTTTAATTGTGAGAAAGAACTGTCATCTCTGTCTTGTCATGGAGCACAGTTTAAACTTTTCACTAAAGGGTGTTATTTCATGTCTATAGGGCTCTAATAATGTTAAACGTATTTAGAAGGTCGTAAACAGGTTTTCTATGCTCTAACTGCAAAAATATTAGATTTATAAATAAAGAATCCTACTTCGTGGAAATACATTCATCACGGTAGAGTCTGGAACGGATTAACTGCGATAAACGAGGGTTTACTGTATAACTGTGCGGAGAATATTTATAAACAGTGTGGGAGAGTTTCTAAGGGCTTAAAATATATAAAAATAACCATACAAACATGGTTTCTACTTCACGGATTTTCACCTATCGCGGGGGCATCTGGAACGTAACCCCCGCAATCGAGGAGGAATTATTTTATCTCTATCTATTAGGTGGAGTGGTAGCTCTGAGGCTAGGGATCTGCACTGGTAATCGGAAGTTTGCTGGTTCGAATCCCGTAAATGCCAAAAAGGGACTCTGCTCTGTTGGGCCCTTGAGCAAGGCCTTAACCTGCGATTGCTCCGTCCTGGGTATGACATTAATCTGCACCCATCCCTGGATCTAGGCCCTCCAACCTGCAGGGTAAACTTGGAGGTTGGTGGCAGTGGCAGAATTGTATCAGTGCATGCCCCTAACATCTATCTATCTATCTATCTATCTATCTATCTATCTATCTATCTATCTATCTATCTATCTATCTATCTATCTATCTATCTATCTCCATAGCATCATCTCAAACATAAGAGGCACTGCAAAAATGAAGAACGAAAAACAATAAAATGAAAATACACTGAAACACATGTGTTGCCAAAATAAAGCTTACTTTATTTGTACCACCAGAGTCACACCCAAGACATAGTAATTCACTACACATTATTAGATTAAATGATTTTTATTCACACACTGCACTTCTTCAATCACCTTTCCAAAAATCATTCACAACAAGTACAATAAACCAAACAATAACCAAATCATTCTTCCTCCTTATGCCCTCCGCTAAGTGTTGGCCAGCACCTCCCGTCTTAGAGTCCTTGATGTGAGTGCTTCTGGTGCTATGGTGTATCCTTCAGGAAGCAGGGGGCTCCTGCCCTGACAGTGTCCTCTAATGAGTCCAACTCCCAAGCACCCCTGTGGGTGTCCTGACTGGGTTACCATATGAGGACCACTGCCACCTATTGACTCCCAATCCTCTGCTTTTCTCAGTCCATCTGCAAAATGATACTTGCTGTGCACAAAGTTATTTATTCGTCCCGTCAGCCAATCTGTGTGAGACATTGCATTGGCCTCCTGTCCAGGTAACAGAACATCCTCTGATCTGGTCGGGCTGCCTGTTCTCCTCCTACAACACATAAGAGTATCAACAGCTTCTTATCTTTTGCATTAATGGAAGCCTTTATTGATAATCCCCCAAAGACACAGTGCAGATATTTTATTATTGTACTCTACAATTATAATGTTTTTTAAACCTCAGATGTTTACTGCAACTTCTGTCAAACAGAGGATGAGAGGTATCAGAACTCATTTTCATCTGCTAAGTTTTGTAAAGCAAACACTCTGGCTGGTCTGCCAAGACCACTCTGACCTCACAGACAGTCTCCAGCTCCTTGAACAACAACAACAATAACATTTGTTTATATAGCCCGTTTTCATACAAATGATGTAGAAGAAAACGATGATGCTGAAGAAAGAAAAAAGAAAAATATAAAAATAAGATTAGGCAATACTAAGTAATAAAGAATAAAGTAAGGTCCGATGGCCAGGAGGACAGAAAAAAAAAAATCTGCAGGGGTTCTGAGGCCACGAAACCACTGAGCCCCCACTGGGCATTCTACCTAACATCTTAATCAGTCCTCATGGTTTTCAGGCTTCACGTGGAAGAATTAGAGGATGATGGTCATGTGGACCTCTGGCCTTCAATCCATCAACGTAGGGACATCACGGTACTTTGATCATGTGGTGGTGGTGCAGATCACCACCACAGAAAACTTGAAAAAGAACAGCAGAAAAAGTAGGGTGTGGTACCTGGATGGAGGTGGTACCCAGCCTGGACGCCCGAGAAGACCGGAGGAGGGCTTGTGCCCTGGGGGCCGCGGGTAAAGACCTGGGAAGCTCGACCCTGTAGGGACCTGGGGTTACCGCCAGGGGGACCCCAATACCTGGAAGACCCTGGACCTCAGCACTTCCGCCACACCAGGAAGTACTGGGGGGATGAGAAACAGGGACACCTGGATTGTTTCCGGCGAGACAGCTGGCACTTCCGCCACACTGAGGCATATTGGTGGGAGATTGCCAGGAACACACCTGGAGCACATCCGGGTGCTTATTTAAAGGGGCCGCATCCCTTCAGAAGAGGACAAGAGTCGGGTGGAAGGGTGGACAAAGTCTCTGGAGGAGGCAGGAGGCGGCCTGAAGAAGAAAAGAGAGAGAAGGCATTGTGTTGGTCTGGACTGAGGGGTATTGGGGCTTGTGAGCATTGACTTGTGTGAAGAGATGAAAAATAAACGTGTGTGGGGTAATACTAGCATGTCTGTCTGTCAGACAATGTCCACAAGGGGTTAGAACTTATTGCGGAGCCATGAAAAAAATGATAATTAAATGCATATACAGAATATCAGTATTAAACTAAAATGAAGCTATAAGAATGCTGTGTTAAAATAATGGGTGTTTAGCAGTTTTTTAAAGAGCTCCGCTGTATCAGCCTGGCGAATTCCTATTGGCAGGCTATTCCAGATTTTAGGTACACAACAGCAGAAGGCTGCCTCGCCACTTCTTTTAAGATTAACGCTTGGAATTCTAAGCAGACACTCATTTGAAGATCTAAGGTTACAATGTTGAGTGTAAGGTGAGAGGCATTCTGAGATATAGAATGGAGCGAGATTATTTAAGGTTTTGTAAACCATAAGCAGTAAGCAGTTTAAATTTTATTTTAAACGACACAGGTAACCAGTGTAGTGACATCAAAACTGGAGAGTTGTGCTCGTATTTTCTTTTCCTAGTTAAGATTCTAGCAGCTCCATTCTACACTTGTTGCGATCCATTGATGTCTTTTATGAGTACTGTAGTCCTGAGAGGAGAGAGTTACAGTAATCTAGTCGACTGAAAACAAAAGCATGAACTCGTTTTTCAGCATCTTGCAGAGTTATAAGGGATTTTAATTTTTGCTCTATTTTTTAAGTGAAAAAATGCTGCTGAACTGAAATTGCAGGCTGTATCAGGCGATCTACTCCAGTCTTTTCCTAGCAGTCTGTACCAGCTACACATCTGGTAGGAAGTGCCCAGGAAGACCATATACATCATCTGGGTTCTCACCATTCAGACAAGCAGTTGCTCCACTCTAAGCTCCCAGACTATCGAGCTCCTTCCTCCCCAGAACAACAACCACTTACCTTAAATCCACGCCAGCATCATTCTTAAGCACTACACGGTCTACATGATCTTTCCATTGACGTTTCTTAAAACAGAGGCTGATCTTCATGTGCTGTAGGTCGCTCCCAAACAAGATTAGCAGAATGCTTGTGTATCGTGTGTGTGAGTTCATCGTCCTACTTAATTTTCATATTAAATATTGGTTTACCTACATTATACAGCTTCATTTCTAATTCTATTTGGAATAAAGAGATAAGAGATTTTGTAAAATGGACTGAGAGTGTTCATTTCTTATGCTTGATGGTTAGAATTGGATAGATTTCTTTTAAAGATTTGGGGGTGAGGTTCTTCACTCTTTTCAAATCTGAAGCAAAAAGAAAAAAGCCTCAAAATCCTAAATTCAGAGTTCTGTCCCTAACATGTCAAAGAATAAAGTCAGGTTTCAGCATTCAAGGATTTTACTTTCACAGATTCACGAGTAAAGCTCATTGGGAGAGATCTGGGCTGCGATGTGGAAAATAAATTTATCTGGTTGAGGTGCATGAAGTGAAGCATTCCAATATGCAAAACTGCTGCCGGATAGGTTCATGGAATAGGATCTGTCAAATCAACGAGGCCCTGATCCATCACAAACAAAAAAAAGGATAAGGAATAAAAACAACGAAAGACATCTGCCAAACACAGCCTGATTCTCCACTCCGGGGTCTGCCTCCACTACAGCAGCTTCCCAGCAGACATTGCAGCCACTGCCCAGCATCTTCCCCTCTGCCTTTTCTTTCCTTTGACTCGGAGGTTACAATATTTCATTAGATTAGAACTGATAATTATTCCTTTTTCTCACAAATTCATTCATTTTTTAATTTGCTTTGTCCAGTCCAAGCTCTTCAGACCATCTCCTGGCAACAGCTTATACAGATTTTCAATTTATTTTATTATTATGGATATTAAATAACATTTATTCTTATAGTGCAATTTCATGCAATGCATGTAGCTCAATGTGCTTTACAGGATGTTAAGAAAAAAACTACAATTACAAAGTATAAATAATGAAATAAAATTAAGTGCCCCTGTATAATGGGCTTGTGCCCTATCCAGAGATTCCTCCTGCTTTGCGGCCCCCTGTTTGCTGGCATGGGCTCCAGCTGCCTGTCCTGGGTAAGTGGATTGAGAAGATGGATTGATGGATATAATGAAATACAAAAAAAATGTATATACAGCAGGGAAAATAAGTATTGAACACGTCAAGGGTTTTCTCAATAAATATATTTCTTATGGGGCTATTAACATGGAATTTTCACCAGATGTCAGTGAAAATTTCATGTCAATAGCTCCATTAGAAATATATTTACTGAGAAAAATGTTGACTCGTTCAATATTTATTTTCCCCACTGATATATTCATTTTTACAAACAGCTGGACACATGACGAAGGTTTGGGGCAGCCACCTGTATAAAGCTGCAACAGGCTTTAAGGTAGAGTACAATGTGTACTGATTAGAGTCCAAAACAGAACTGTTTAAGAATGGAGGATGAGGGGTTTTTATAGCTGGATCAGAGGAAGTGACGCCCTCAGGGCCGGGACAGGAAGTGATGTCCCCGGGGCCGGGAAAGGAAGTGATGTCCTCAGGGCCAGGACAGGAAGGATTTCTCGTGTTTGGTCATCGGAGAGAAAAGAGAGAGGTTCAGTGCACCCCACTACCCCCTGGCCTGGCGTGGAATTGTCGTTTCCTGGTCCCATTAGTTGACTCCCAAACACACGTGTGTGACAATATATATATCAAATAATAAAATAAATTAATGCAAGTTAGATAATACAGATAACAAGTATTAGAAAAGTTAGAGTCCTTAAATATAGATTACATTGCTATACTATTCTTTTTAGGCTGCTATTGATTATAATGATGGGGCCAATGTTAAGGTCAGTTGGTGTAACTCTCTTGTGCTTAGGAGTCGATTTCAGGGCTCACCTAATGTTAATTCCACCCCAAGTCGAGAGTTGGCGCTGTTGTATTATCCCTCACCTCTCCTTTCTCCTGTAGACCTGATAACTGGTGATATCTGGTGATAACTGGTGGCGTAACTGTGCGATATATTCCAAAATAATTGTAGAGGGAAGAGCCTCTATAGCCCATATTTATCTGGGGCCATATATCTGTATGTCCCCTTCACACTCTCACTTTGGTAAGTTATACACCCGGTGCTGTATTTGAGGAGCGCAGCCTGTACTGAGTCCTTCCTGACCCCCAAACGCACTCCCCCACAGAAACTTGGCCCCGGTACTTTCCTACCTGGTTAATTTCATGTTCGTGTCCCGGTTTCTTCTGGGATTTCATCCTGCCGGCTACGCCACTGTGATAATAAGACACCAAAGACATCATAAAGGTTTGGGGCAGCCACCCATATATTGTTTTTCTCAGCTGCAAAAAGGTTTGTTGTATCAGAAATACGATGTGCATCTCACAGAGTACAAAACAGAACTGGCTCTAGTAGCCCAAGATGGAGGATTTAAAGGCCTGGAGAGGAACTGATGTCATCAAAATGGCCAGAACCAGAAGTGACATCAGCAAAGGGGCCAGCTTCGGAAGTGACGTCTTCTGAGGCGCAGGATTTCCCGGGAAAGGTCTGTAGGGAACTGAGAAAGACAGTTTGCGCACTCCGCCACCCCCTGGTCAGATGTTTCATTACACTTACTCAGGCCCTTTAGCTGCCTCCTACTCGCACGTGTGTGACACCGCCTAACCACTTCTTTTATGCTTAACTCTTGGAACAGCAAGCAACGCAGAGTTTGAAGATCTAAGATTAGGAATGAAAGGTGACAGGCACTCCAAAACATAAGCAAAAGCATTATATACAATTAGTAATATTTTAAAATCGATTCTCAAGGACACAGGTAAGTTATGCTGCTAAGACTGGTGTGGTGTGGCAAGATTTTATTTTATTGGTAAGAAATCTTGTAGTTGCATTTTGAACTAACTCCACCAGATTTAAATCTTTCTCAGTTTTTCCAGTTCCGAGTGTACTGCAGTAATCAAGTGATGTTATAAGAGGTTTGTGATGGACGGCAGGGACAGACTGGCACCCTGCCTGAGAACCCTGATCCCTTCCCTGGATGGGAGCCGATGTAATGGGTGGTCACAGACAGTTGCAAAGTGTTTCCCTGTCTCAGGAGAAATGGATGGACTGGCATTCTGGCAGGGTTGGAAAGAAGACTTTTACCCATTTAGAAGGCCAGTATAATAGATGGATGGGGAGACATGCCTTCTAAGACACTATGTGGCAGCAGTCCTGGACTGGTGTACCCATACGCATGCCTGAAGGGTACACTGGGAACTGTGGTTCAGCCAGGCAGTCCTGCTGGGTTTGTTGGGTGTCGCATGAATAGTAGTCCCTATTCTGGGAGGTTTCTGTCTGCCCCAAAATGATTTCCTCTGTGCAATGTCTTGACACTAAATGTACTCCTGGATTCTGCATAAAAGGGTTCACCTCACATCATTTGTGGAGTTGATGTTATGAAAGCACATAAGTCCCAAAAGCACTTCCAAAAATCTTCACTAAAGGGGGAAATCCTATCAAAAACCCTGGCTAGATACAAAAAAGTGGCCAAGTAAAATGCTTAGAAAAAAATTAAAGATTTATTATTACAAAAATTATGTGTAAATATATGAAGCTCCACTGAGCACACAAGACAAAAAGCGGTTGCTAGCAAGGGCAATCCTAAGCTAACAAGTCCCAATGCACAATTCAAAGTCAAAAAATAGTGCAAAACAAAATGTTCAAAAATTCAATGAATCAAAATAGTGAAAGTACAGCAATAACACAAGTAACACTCATTAAATACCAGAAGGATAGAATGGGCAGTTCAACCAAAGGCATAAAGGCCAAGCATAGGTCAATGAGGAAGATGATTTGCAATGAGATGAAAGAACAGGACAGAATCGATAAACTAGTCAGAGGAAAAGAAATAAAGTGAAATAATGGTCAAGGGACTGGCTGTTAGGTGCAGTGGCGTTCCTGCATTAAGGGGCAGTCGGGCACAGCCCCACCAGGTGCACTTCCCCTATGAAATTAAACTTGACTACTAAAATGTTGATAATAACCCTTAGCTTTGTTTTGTTAAGCACTTTTAAAATTTTCTATCATATGCCCAATATGATTAAAGATGTAGAAAAAATATTCTTTCATGTAGTATTAGAAATTGTTATTTTGACGGATGTTGCAAGCCTCTTTTCAGCTGAGGCGGTGGACCCATTGGCCCTGCAGTGTTCTCTATGCCCTTGGGTGTGGAACCAGAAAGTCATGACCCAAATTAAAATGAGTGCTGCTTCTTGTTGTTACTTTTGAGTTATGAGTTAGCCTTTTGATTTGAGCTTGTCCCAGACGAGGCCATGCAGAACACGCCAGTAATGGGGTATGAAAAGTCCAATATCATCTGTTCATCTTAAAGGCAGGCACAGTTATCTGAAAAAAGGAAAAATAGATTCATATTAGTTCATTTATCATCTACAAGATATTACTCTGTACGTCTTGATTTTCATCCCCCACTGAGGAGGATTGCACTGAATTTAAAAAGCCTCAGAGGAAGCCTATGTGTGCTCCTTCCACTTTATTGAAAAGAAGCTGACAGTATGACACTCCTCTTTCTAAGATCAGGTATATATAAAGAAAGTCGTTTTTTGTTTGTCTGCTCGCCACACACTGACCAAAAAAAAAACCCAAAAAAACCACAAACTACTACAAAACAAAGAGACAATCATAAAGGAGCTGGAATGTGTTTTAATCCCTTTTGTGTTCTTTTGTATCCTACATGAGGTAATCCTATTTAATTATCCATTATAAATGCTTAGAGATACTCTGCTGCTCATTTATTTACACAAATGAAATGAACTACACAACCAGTTGAGCTTCACTCTGATGGACAGCTTACATTGTTTTTATTATATTTCGCTAAGAGCTTGTTCTCTGGCTTAGGTGTATGTTCCAGTTTCTTGTATTTTTCTGTTGTTTTTGAATTGTTATTCTTCATATTTCATTTGTTATAATGTAATTTTTGTTATGTGGACCAACAGGCGGACACCTCCACTTCAACCCAGCACAGACAGGAGTGGGACACAAGTTCAAGGCACACATGGTTTTAATTATTTGAACGCCTTCCCCGTTCAGCACAGAGCACAATATTCTTCTTCTTTCTTTCTCTCTTCTTCTCCACACTCTTTTTCTCCTCCACTCCTCCTGGCAAGCTTTTTCTCCCTCCTCCTGACTCTGACTCTCGGAGTGGTGTCTGCTGGCTCCTTTTATAAGACACCCAGAGGTGCTCCAGGTGCTCGTTGACGCATTTCCAGGTGTGGTGGAAGAGCTGCCCACAAGGGTAGAGCAGCTGCTGTAGCACCCCCTGGTGCCACCCACAGTTCCCAACAGGGCTGTATCCAACCCCAACTCCCTTGGAGCTCTGCGGGAGTCCGAGGCACCACTGCAACCCAGGGGGGCTGCCACCTAGCGCTCTGGGGGAGGTAACTCCGGATTTGCTTTCTCTCCTGGTCCTTCCAGTGTGGAGGCATCCCGGCCAGGCAAGGGTCCTGGCCATCCACCACAATTAATTTTATGTAGTGTTTATGTACTGTTTTGGTGTATTTATGTTTTCTGGCTATTCTCCTTGTGTTCTGTGCGTGGAACTCCTTGAGGTGTCTCTTCTGTGGTGTCTCTCATTTGAAGTCAGTCTTGTTCATTTTAATTCTTTTGGTTATGTCAGTGGTTCTCAATCTGTGTGGGGGCCCCCCAAAGGGGGCGCAAAGTAACAAAAAAAAAACAGTGTGCGGAGATGTGAAAAAAGGAAAACAAGAATCAAAAATATGAAAAAAAAATCTGTTGAAACCAAAACAAATTAACTTAAACTACATTCTGATAGTAGAACAATAAATATAGAGTTAGATAAATGTCGATAAAAGTTAAGTAGGTATAATAAAATATGCATCTACATTTCAAAAAAATGTTAGGGGGGGACGCGATTAAAGCTGTTATGAAAACTCGGGTCGCAAATACTTAAAGGTTGAGAAACGCTGGGTTATGTTAATAGTGTTGGTCATTTGGATTGCTATGTATCTGTGTATCTTCTTTTATGCTCTGTGTTTTTTTTTTGTCCCGTCTGACCTATTAAGGTGGGGACTTTCTACAGTCCCTGGAATTCCTTTGTGAATGTGCTCATGGTATGGTGATTTCTCTTGAATTGATTCTGTGCTAGGGTGGCACGGTGGTGCAGTGGTAGTGCTGCTGCCTTGTAGTTAAGAGACCCGGGTTCACTTCCCGGGTCCTCACTGCGTGGAGTTTGCATGTTCTCTGTGTGGGTTTTCTCCAGGCGCTCCAGTTTCCTCCCACAGTCCAAAGACAGGCAGGTTAGGTGGATTGGGGATTCTAAATTGGCCTTGGTGTGTCCTGTGGTGGGTTGGCACCCTGCCTGGGATTGGTTTCTGTGTTGGCTGGGATTGGCTCCAGCAGACCCCTGTGTTCAGATTCAGTGGGTTGGAAAATGGATGGATGGATGATTCTGTGCTTGTGTGGATTTTCAACCCTTGCTGTATTTCATGATCATCCTTGGATTTTTGTGTATCATGTCATTGTTTGCCTTGGATTGCCTTGGTGGTTTCAAGAAACTCCTTATGCCTCTTGAGCTCCTTGGAACTTATTTTGTGTCTCAGAGAATTTTTTTTTTTTTTTTTGTATTTCTAAAGATTTCTAGTTGTCCTTTTGTGTGACAAGCCAGGGTTGAACGATCCCCCTCTAGTGGGCATTTTGAGTCCTTTTTGGACTTTTGTGCTATTTTCTAATTGCAATTGTGAGGCTGCCATATTATGCAGCAGCAGGATTTCTCTTCTGTCCCACAGCCTTCATAATTCCAGACATGCAGAGAGCAAGCATTGGTGCTGTATGACATTTAAATACCTATAAAACACCCACAACAACTATATTATATAGTATCATTCTGTAGTGAACACCGTCCCAAGGCACTTTACTGAAACATAACAGGCCATTAACATACCCTCTGAATCTTTGGCGACACAGGGAGCCTGAGCTTATCAGGACAGCTTTGGGTACAAGGCAAGCAGTCCATTATGGGACTCGTTCAGACACACAAGAATGGGGTCAATTTAGGATCACCAATTAACATAACATTTATTTTTTTTCAGATGTGGCTAAAAAAAGAGAACAATTAATTCACATATTTATTCACATATGAATATTTCTCAGAACTGGAGCAGAGGCTGATTAAATGACTTGATCAAGGTCTCTCCTCTAGTTAATGATAGGGATGGAACCATCAAGACTGGCAAAGCCTTCACCACCAGACAACCCTGTCAATTACATTGGGATGCAATATGGAGTAAGACAAAGTTTGATCCTTGCCATAAAATTTAAATATTTATTCTGATGCTGGCGTAGTATCTCATCACCAACAGTGCAGAACAACTGGTTCTAATGACTGCTAATCCTTCTAATTTAATATCAGAGGAGCATATCCTCTGAGGATGGGACTTGATTTTCCACATTTTGTCAAGCCATTATTTATTTGGCACATTTGAAAAATGTTTCAGATGACAGTTTTATGGTATTAGATTTATGCCGACATAAAATATCCTATTTTATGACAATGAAACAGAAAGGCGAGTAGAACACCACAAGAACAAAAGAATAGGAGAAGCCGTATAATATATGGATTTGGAAGCCAAACAAAACACAGCAGAATTAGAAAGCCATTGTTTTCAAAGGCTGTAAAGGTCAACGGCTTAAAAACAACAAATATTTTTCAAGGTTTTGAAAAGGACTTAGGGTGGCACAATGGTTAACACTGCCTGCCACTTTTTGGGATCTGGGTTCAGATCCTGGCCTGCTCAATCTCTGCATGGAGTCTGCTCGTTGTTTCATGCTAATGTAGATGTTTCTCTTGGTTAGTCAAAGACGTTTATGTTAGGTTGGCTTGGCGTAAATATTAAGTGTGTAAGTGGACCCGGTGGCGGCGTTCAGTTGTGCCAGAGAGATGTCTCCACAAGGTATTAACTGACAAAGCCTGTTTTTAAAAGCAGATTGTTTAATTTATGATTTTAGGCAATGACCTCAGGTCACAAGGACGCAAAGGGGTCTCTCATTAGTGTCACTTGAGTGCGTTCTGCTGAATGCTTCGGTTTTGCCACAGATGCTCAATGCTTTGTGGACGAAGAGCTCCTTTGGGCTGTGCAGGTGGGTCACAGCTACTTTTAAAATCTATTTTTAGGACAGGCAGGTGTTCTCACCGGAGATGGCTACCTTTTAGAAGAGGCGGCTAATTAATAATGGCGTCTGGGTTCGCTAGAGGCAGCATTTCTGCTCAAGGCTCTTCCAGGAGGCCCTTACTTACTGGAGGCTGTTCTTCTGGTGAGAGGCTTCTATCTTCATGATATATATTTTATTTTCAATAAGAGCAGCTGCTTTATATGAGAGCAGGCAATGTTGCATTTTAGTGGAGGCAGCTGCTGGTACTTAAAGGTGCCAGCTTTGGAGGAGATTACTTACAAGATGAGGTTTTGTGGAAGGCAGATGATTCCAGGAGCAATTTTACTTCAGTCAAGTCTAACTGATTTTCTTTAGTGTAAGAGATCCATATTTACTTAAACTATGCATTTTAATACAAGCAGATGTTATTTATGAGTGACCACACAGGTTCAGAAATGTTGCTGCCAGGGTCCTGACTTGGTCTAAATGTGTGTAGTACAAAAGTACAAATACTTAATTTGAGAATCCTTCAACCTTACAAGAGCATTAAATGTTATGCATAATTCCACTTTTACCGCAGTACTTTTTCAAATGAAGATGGTTACTTTTAGTTCACTGTGTTTATAGATACATTTGTTACTGTAATAATGTGTCAAAAGCCAAAAGGGCTAGGCAAATATGCCCAAAGCATTGCCTGGTCAATTCTGTAAAACAGGGGTCACCGACTGGTTTAATTTGTGTGACCACTAGGGAGCGTTGCAGCATCTCAAATCCCAAACACAACCTCACAAACACAAGTCCCGGTACAATATAAAGCTTTATTTTGACAAATACCTCTTTTCCTCTCTCCTTCCACTCTTACAGGCATTTTGTCCTTCTTCCACCTGACTCCAACTCACCGGGATGAGGTTGAGCAGCTTCTCTAATGTTGGATCTCAAAGTACTTCTGGAGCTTTGGCATACCCCTGAAGGAAGTACTTCCAGGTCATTTGGACATCCCATAAAGCAGGGATCATTAATCCCATCAGCTCCTCTAGTTGGACCCCACAGATCCCAACAGAGCTGCCTCGTGGGGCTACAGGTCCCAGCATACCCTGTGGTGTCCGTATGGAAATCCTGACCCAGGGATGCTGCCATCTAGTGTATCGGGAGATCCTGTCAGGACTGCACATTATCTTCCCCTGTCCTCCTGGCTGGGTATTGTTCTTTGGGACAACCCTGCCGGGATACTAGTGTGTCGACATTTATACTGGCATCTTCTGCTCTGCCACTCTTTTTGCTTTTTTGCCACTTGCTAGGTAAAGAAAGGGAGTCCATCCAGGTAGGGGCGTTAGGCCCTGCACGCCGTCCATTACACTAGACTGGCTTTATGCTTGATAGAGAATTGTGGACACAAAGCTTTAAATTCCAACATCTTACCCTTCAATTTCTAACCCATTTAACTGATGTTTTTGGGGTCACAGAGTTTTATGATAGACAATCCAACAGTATTATCTAGAAGACAGGCACCAATTCTGGAAGGGACAGAGGCCCACAGGCTGTCACGCCTAACAAGTTTCGATTGTCTAATTAACTTAACATGCAGTTCTTGGTAATGTGGCTGGAGAACTGCAGCACCACAGAAAAATCCACCCAGACACAGGAAGAAAAGGCAAACTGCATACAATAGGTGACCAGGCTAGGATCTGAAGCCAGTCCCATGAAACTAAGGTGCAGAACTACTAATGACGATCACCCAGTGTTGCCACAGCTTACACCACATAAAAGCTAATAGACACCTAACATCCCCTCATGATGTTGTCAACACCCCAACACACCATTATCTTGTGGCTCTTTATATATAAAACTCTATTCTGTAGGTCTACTTATGCAGAACTGAAGTTCAATATGTTGAAATGTTATCTGAATGTCCACCTTCTCCCTGTTGTATTTAATTCCTGCTTTTTCTACTGCATGTTTAATAATTATATAACTGATTTAAAAAAGACAAAAGAGACTGAAAAAGGTCTACAGATAAAAAAATGTATTGAATCTCAATGGAGCTAACCAGTCACTTCAGAATGTGTCCAAAAATGGGACGGAGCAGTGAGGGAAAAATGGCTGTTTTTATAGCTACTAAGGAGGAAGGGGGTGTGTTCAAGGGTGCAGAGCCAAACGTGAGGTCACTGGTAAGGAAGGTTCTGGAAGTGAAGGTGGAGATAGGCAGGCTTCTGTTCAAAGAGTCTGGAGGGGAGAGAGATGAGGCATTAGTGCATCCCATCAACCCCTGCTCCAGCTTATCACATTCAGCAAAACCCATTGACTGCCTCCCATGCGCTCGTGTGTGACACTGACCATTTTGTTGCTCCAGAGTCCCTGGTTTGAATTCCATGTCTGCTCACTGTTTTTGTTGGAGTTTACACATTCTTTCATGCCTGACAGAGCTGTTTTTGCCTAATACACCCATTCATATTTGCAGCTCGATCTGTGATTCAGTGTTGGTGCGCTCTCCTATTATTTGGTGTTGCACCTCAGGTTTGTTCCCAACAATTCTATACTTGAAAACTGGATTCTGAAAATGCAGCTTTCTTCTTAAGGACATAAATTTGATAAACGAATGGAGATCATTCAGTTCATCAAGCTTGTTTTTTTAGCCAATAGCTAAGTTGTCCCAGTATCTTATCCAGATTCTTCTTAAAGGTCGTCATGGATTCTGCTTCAACTCCATGCCTTGGTGCTCCCACAACTCTTTTATTAGAGAAGGCAGGTTTTTCAGAGGCAGTTATTTTTGCTTTACACATAAAGATTTGCTATTTTGCCTTTTGTGATTCAGTTACTTTATTTAAAGGAGGAAATGTTAAGGAAAGATGACCATTTATTAAAGGTGGTCTTTAAAGGGGAGCTGATATTTAGAGAAGGTCAGCCATATTTGGAAGGGTCAGTAATTGCTTAATTTAAAAGAAATCATTTAGAGGAAGCTGAACAGTTCTTTTATGGCTGGCCTTTACTTGGAGGTTACTGCTTTATTCACATGGCAGTGGCCATTTAATAATTCCCAAGAGGCTCATTCAAATATGTCGATCTCTGTATTTATTCAAGGCTGGAGAATATTGCTTAAGGAAGGGGAATTGTATTCACAAAGAGGGAGCTCCTTTTAGTGGGTGGCCTGGTGGTACACCGTTTAGCCCTGGAGACTTCACAATGGCTGTATGAAGTTTGTATGTTCTCCACATGTCTGTGTGGGTTTTCTTCCAAGAATTTCATTGTTTTAGTCCTGATGATATTGAGGTTAGGATGACTGGAAGTCTTCTGGTGTATTTAAATGTGCCTTATGGAGGACTGGTACCCACTAATGCTTGGGGTCTACCTTCTGCTAAGATTGACTCCAACTCCTTTCACTCTGAGCTGATGAAAATGCATTTTAATAATGGATGGACCTTGTTCAGGAGTATAGAATTACAAATCTTAGCTCCAACCTGTGTCAGATTTTTAAGGAAAAAGACCATTAAAAAAAAATTATTGCTTTGTTCAGTTCAGCCTCACAGGCGGTCACCTTGGAAGCATCAAGCCCAAGGCAGACTCTTTGTGAGGTACCAGTCCATCACAGGGCACACAGTGCCTGTCAGAATAACAAGTGCATCTTTGGAATGTGGGAGAGAAAACCGAAGTACCAAAGAAAAACACACAGAGACACGGAAGGAGCATGCAAACTCCACATTGGCATAAATGGGCCTGGACTTAGAGCCATCTTACCAGCATCATAGGCCCCCGGGCAAAGTAGTGCTCTGGGGCCCCTGTTTTGATAGCAAAGCAGAAACATGCATAGGCATCAGAAACATCGCGGGCCCCTGTGCTCCTGGGGTCTCTGGCCAGTACCCATTGTGTCCATACATTAAGACAGCCATGCATTGGATTCAGAAGCCATGACTGCTAACTGCTGTATCACTACCCCAGCTTGTTTTAACCAAAAATATCAAATGAGCAGCCATTTGCACTAAGCTTTTGAATCCTTACAGGAGACATTTTGTTAAAACCAGTAGATTAGGTTGAGGTGAAAATGAAGGCCAATGTTAGGACTATGACCATTATGCTCCTGGCCAGTCAGCTCATCTGGTATCAAACATGTCAACAATTCCCACCATGCCTCGACCTCTACACTTGAACGAACTTTAGTTTGATGTTAGTAAGCCACGTTAATGAATAACTTCTCCCCATGGCACATTGTCACTGCATCATCTTCACAGACTGATTGCCTTTTACACATTTGTTACAAATATTTGAAACATGTCCCGAGTATGCAACATTTTATCATACTTTTCCTGTGCATCCCACAGCAGCCAGAGCATTAATCATGAAAATGTGCATGTGTTCTTTTCTTAGGGATTATGCTGCCAGCTATTCTTGTAATGATAACTTTCTTTCAAAGCTCACGGATTTGCTTTTCCATTCCTCGGCATGCTTTGTTCACATCGGTTATTAATTTAAATAAATGTCTCTCTTATCTTTCCTGTGCCAGGTTAACGGCCCTTTTACACAAACTTGCTGTCTACACATCCATATAATCTGCCATTATATTACCGGAGAATGAATCTCAGCCTGTCTGACTGACTCCATCAGTACTGACTTGAAAAGTCCTGCAATGAAAGAAGCTTTTGAAAAGAAATAAAATATAAAGTGACCAATTAATGCTATGGTTACTCCTGTTGCTGTTCTCTGTAATATTTATATTCTGCATTACTGTCTGAATTATTTATTGTCTTATTGAAACGCATTATGACAAATAAAGAATCTTGAATATTACCAAAATTAGGGCATAATGTTTGTAAAAATAAATGCAGTTGGACAACAGTACCTATCATGTGGTGGGTATCTTTGACCAAATAGGTTGGGTGTCTCCTAATTCTTGAGCAGAAATGCACACTGTGAACCATGCGGGCACACCTTGGTATTTTTCTGTTAACCCCGCCTCTGCAGGGGTGGGGCCTCATTTGCATTAGGATTCTTGGGTGCTGTGTTACCAGAGGGATGGCTATTTAAGATCCATTTTTTCCTTAGCAAGTTGCTGTGGCTTTAACAGACATTAGCTTTTGTATTTTTATCTGTCATTGTGCTCTGTGTTGTTTAATCTTTCTGGTTCTAGTTTTGGCTTGTGTTTTACACAGCGGCATAGTGAGTGGCTTGTGATGACTGATAATAAAATACATAGGGAACAAACTGGTCAGTTCTGCAAGTAGTAGAAGAAGTAAAAATAATAAGGATCAGAAAATGGGTTTAGCAGTTGTGCAACGAGCCCCGGACACAGACAGGCGGACACATCAATGTCACCCACAACACGTTTATTATCACGGTCCATATTTACAATAGTGCACACAACCCCAAAAGTCCCCAAAGCCCTGGCCAACACACAATGCCTTGTCTCTTCCTTCAAGCCGCCTCCTTGCCTTCTCCCAGACGTCGTCCTTCTTCCACCTGACTCAAGTCTTGAATGAAGGGAGGCAGCCCCTTTTATAATCCCCCGGATGTGCTCCAGGTGTTTCCCGGCAATCCCCCACCGACACGCCCAAGTGTTATTGCTCTTCTTCCCCCCAGTACTTTCAGGTGTGGTGGAGGTGCTGAGGTCCAGGGTCCCCAAGGCATTGGGGCACCCCCTGGCAGTGACCACGGGCTCCTACAGGGTTGAGCTTCAAAGCCCTGTATCCGTGGACACCAAAGCAACCAGGGCAGTCGCCCCCTCGTGGTCTGAGGGAGGCGTAAGCCCTCCTCCGGGATGCCTTGGGTCACCCCCCCAGCCGTCTGCAACACAGTAAACAAGCGTAGAACAAAGTGGGCATTGCCCATTCTGCTACGCTTTTGTGGCACACCAAGTCTGTTAAAAAAAAAAGCCAGATTTAATAGGGATGCAGAGGTCCAGCTGCACAAACCCCCACTTGCATTGCAAACTAAGCGACTGAACTCCAGCTTGTAGCAGGATCTACCCAAACTTCATCTGATAACAAAGGTGGAAATCAGAAGTGATCTGACATCTCTCCAGAGGCCCCTCTGCAGACTTCTTGAGCCAGAAAGCATGAAATGGACTTGAGCAAAGACAAAGACCTACTGTATAATTCAAGGCATGGCAACTAAGATGAACAGAAGTCCTTGTCTATTAGAAGACACTGACTTTCTAACTGGAAATGACTATAATCCAATCAGGAAAAGGTTCAACCTTCCTTTAAATCCACATTCACCTCATGTCTAAAATTAAGTGAGAAGAAGAAAAGAATGCCAGAGAATGGACACTCACTGAAATCCCTTGGGATTTTCTCTGGACGCCCTCTCTGGGATACTCTAAGGAAGGGGGAACTCTCCAAGCTGACTGAAAACATCTGAATCCTGATCTCTGAACCTGAAAGCTATGAGCTGCTCTTTCTTCTATTTGCGAGCCTGAGAGCTGAGATCCAGTCTGCCGCACTAAGCACTGAGCCCTGACTGCTAAAGAGCAGCCATTAGTACAAGAAGGGAACTTCAGCATATAAACACCTGGGCCAGAATGAATAAAGCCTCTCCAATATGAAGTGGCAAAAGACAGAAGAAGGAAAGCTGAGGAGGCAGCAGCACAGCACTGACAAGAATCATGAAGTAAAAAGAAAGAGTCCACTTCAGTTGAACCTGAAGCAACAGCAAAGCAACAACTCCACACAACATCGGACATCATCTATAAAGACCTGGTGTCATAAAACTATTCATCTCTGCCAAGATAAAATAGAACTCTAAATACCAGTAAACAGTCAACCTCCCTGGGTTATGTGTGTGTCTGTATCCAGTTTTAAATGTCAACCCATATATGCAGTTATCATATTCCTGTAATAAATTGTATTGTTCTGTTTCTTAGTGTCCCTCAGTAACCTTGATATAAGTCTAAAGGCCAAAGACCTCCTTCTACAGCAAAGAAAAGTAAGGTAAATAAAGTAGAGGTCTTGCCAAATTATGGGATTAATTACCACTAATGCCAAAGGCAAAAATGATAATTAATTAAAAAAAATTTAAATTTCTTTTTAAAATCCTATTTTATTATGGTATCCTCCTGGGTGACTGTCTTATTGATTATTAATCAAATAATTGGGAGTATGCTCCCCTCGCCTTTCTCGTATACTGAGATAGAGGAAAAGGTCATCAGAACCTCTTCAGTTGCGCAATATTTCTCAAATATCAAATCTCTTTGCTTCTCGTCATAACTAATTGATAAAACTGGTACATAATCACTTATCTCTATTCATAATCGAACTTTAAATTAAAGTGATATTTTTGCACATAGGGAGGTTGAAAACGGATGTGGAATTATTTCATGACTATAGATATAGATTACATGCAAATTAAAAAGATTTATAGTGACCTAAAAACAAAGAAAAAGTGTTAGTCTTTACATATAATACGCTACTGTGGCTGTCCGTTTGTCTGTCCAGGATTTTAAATCACCTGTGGCTCACAAACCGTTTGAACTATTGACCTGAAATTTGGTACACATATACTATGTGACGTCTACTATCTGCTTTGGGAATGATGATTGACCGCAAAGGTTATTCCTCTTTTTATTTTTATTTTATTTTATTGTAGATTCAAGTCTCTATAGCGGCCAGGAGGGCAGCCATGCGGCACATGCTTACTACGGGTGCCGTTCTCATCCCTACCACCTTTGCCGTCACTTCCCCTAACTCTTCATATCTTAAATCATTCTTGAGGCAGATTGAAGACTTAAGTGCCAGCTTAAGTGAAAAATTAAAGAAAACATAGTAAGTAATTGAAACATAAATACTGACTTGATCAGTTTTAAAGCAAAAAGATGCCAACGAAAGAAGAGAAGAAGCAGGCCGCTAGGATGGAGAAAAGAAGAGCTGCTCAGAAAGCAGCGAGTGCATCAACCTCTGAGCAGACGAATGCTAAATATACAGAGAAAGAGGAGAAAAACTAGGAATCCTCAAGTCAAGTGTATTCCCTGCACGTTATCGTGCAGTGCGCCATTACTGGTATTATATAATATTTGTTTGAATAAATTTCTATAGGTAAAACTGCATTTAGCTACATTTAATTATGATAATGATGGCAGAAATAAAAAAAAATATATAAAATGAAATGTATGACCAGGAACACGATGGGGGACATAGCAGCTTATTCCTCCCATTACATCTTTAGATTTACATGACATGTTCAATGTTTACACATTATTGTTAAACTGATGACATATAAATTAAAATAAAATTAGTAGTAGTTGATGAAAGAACATGCGTTATATTGAATACAGTTTTTAAAATTGTGCACACATTTTTATTTCCATGATACAAACAAAATCAGATGGTTGTTTAAATAAAATGCTACTTCCAGTTGAATATCTTTTTCTCAATTTTCATATCTGTTTGCTTTATATCATTATAAATATCCTTACAAAATTTCAATCATCTATCTTTAATTATAATTATAGTTTACTTGAAAATTCACAAAAGAATTCAGTTAATGTAGCACTTCTGGTTGTTAATAGGATTCCTTATTTTTGATATAAAGTGGGTGTACAAAATCTCATTTACCTACATCAAAGTGTTTTCAAGTTATTGTGTTTACACACAGACAGACATCATTTCAAAAATGGTATTTTCGGACTCAGGAGGGTCTAAAATGTTAAGATTCATCAAAATCTCGAGGTCGAATTTTTTCACAATTCCTATTCTTTCTCAATACTAAAGTATCTATCTATCTATCTATCTATCTATCTATCTATCTATCTATCTATCTATCTATCTATCTATCTATCTATCTATCTATCTATCTATACGGGAAAGTAAAAAATAAATCCTACACAAGCCAACATTACCAGTACGTCAAATCTTTCATCAAAGCCTAAACGAGAACAAGAACCTGAAGTCAAAACGATACTTTGCCAATTATTTTAACCTTGAAAACCTTTGGTAAATTTTAAATCTTTAAATGCAAACTCTATAACATGGTCCAACATTGGATCCTGGGAAGTATTACTAGCTGACCTTTCTACAATTGTACCTACAGATGTTACAAGATCTTTTTGTGATAATGAACAGCACTACATCAAAATAGAGACACCCTTAAATTCACAATGATGTCAATAATGGCACAACAATTTTTTAACATTGAGAAATGAAAATGGAGTGAGAAACAGATTTCAGACTTAAACTACAATACCAATGTAAATCAACTGGAGAAAATGTCAATAATGCAAGATAAATAAATAAGAATACTTAATTATAATTAGATAATTAGATGGAGTGGAACAGTAATTCATGCAGCTTTTGTTTTCCTCTGTAGAAAGGAGGAACATCATCAGGAAAAAAACTGGCATCACTCCTGCACTGCCTTTTTTCGACAGGAAGAATGAAACCTTAGTGTTCCAGAGAGTTTTCAGTTGACCACCAGGCAGTAAGAAGTACAGACGACTCTCTTGTGGTTGAATTTTTTGGTTATAACAAGTGGTTACTGAGCCCGGTTTTCAACATCCACGCAGAAGCTGTCCTGCGGTGAGCAGAGTTGGATGAGTCAAAGACTGATGTGAAAATAGGTGACAAAAACATCAATAACCTCAGATATGCCGATGGTATTACCCTGCTAGCTGAAAACAAAAGGATCTCGAACATCTAATCATGAAAGTCAAAGAAGAAAGCGAGAAGGTTGGACTGGACCTGAACATCAAGTAGACAAAGATTGTGACAACATCAGAAAATGCAAGCATCCATTTCAAGATTAACAGTGAAAAAAATGAAGTGGTTGAAGATTTCATCTTTCTTGGCTCTAAAATTAATTGTGATGGCGAGTATACCCCTGAGATCAGGAGAAGCCTGGCACTAGGAAGAAATGGGATGGTCAATATAAACAACATATGGAAGAGTAAAGACATCAGCCTGGCAATTAAATGTAGACTGGTCAGTGGCCATTTTCCCAATAACAACATGTTGTGAAGCCTGGATGCTGAAGAAGGCAGACAGGCCAAGGATCAATGCTTTGACGCTGTGGTGCTGGAGATGTCCGCTACTCATTCCGTGGAACACCTGAATAATGAAACAAGCAGTTCTGGAATAGATCAAACTGAAATTCTCATTGGAGGCCATGATAACAAAGCAAAAGCTCTCTGACTTAGGTCACCACATGTAGAGTAGGTTGCTTGAGAAGATTATCATGCTTGGAATGGTCAGTGACCAAAGAGAAAGAGGCCACCCAAGAATTAACTGACTAGATACCATGAAGAAAGATAGTGGACTGAACATCACAGAACTGAAAGAAGCCATGAGAGATTGGAAGACATGAAGAGCATTGCTCCACAGAGAGGCCAAGAGTCGTATTCAACTGAACAGATAAATGTGGAAAGGTTCGAAGTTCTTACAAATGTTTAGCAATTCTCTTTGGGACAGATAGACATTTTTGGTTTACATGGACCTTCAGTTGCTTCTCTGGTTGTTTGGTTTGGATTTTCCATTGGTTTACGTCATCTGTTGTTAATTATTTGCAAAATGTTTCATTTTTGGTGAGCTAATTAATCTCATTTTGAATATTTGTTTCATTTCTCACTTATTCTTTCCTTATTTCATTAATACTTTTTTGTGATCAACTTTTTATTAAGTAAAGATTGTCTTTTCTCTATTTACAGCAGTGGTTCTCAACCTGTGGGGAGGGCCCCCCTAGGGGGACGTGAAGTAACAAAAAGGGGGGTGTGAAGAAGTGAAATAAAGAAAACAAGAATCAAAAATATGAAAAAATATCTGTTGAAACCAAAACAATTTAACTTAAACTACATTCTGATACAAGAACAATAAATATAGAGTTAGATAAATGTCGATAAAAGTTAAGTAGGTATAATAAAATATGCATCTACATTTCAAAAAAATGTTAGGGGGAGCGCGATTAAAACTGTCGCAAATACTTATAGGTTGAGAAACACTGATTTACAGTATATAGAAACTTGATTAATTAATGACTTAATTATTCTTTTGTGTTTGTTGTTGGTTTGATGTGTGTAAAATGTTAATAAAAGTATTATTTGGTAGTTTTTTGAGTTCTCATGATGTTTTATTGGTTTTGACCTCACCGTTTAGAGAATGATCAAAGATCCCAGTGTCATTTCAAATGAAGGTAGAAATGATTGTGATAATGACCAAAAAAACATTTTAGCAGAGGCAACTCTATAAATGTTTTATTCAGTTTTAGGACAGGCTGTGAAGTCGTTTGAGGAAGCCTCCAGTTTACTGTCATCTCTATACTCAACTCCCTATCGGTGGTCTTGACCTGTGAGTACAAGTGACTCAAAAGAGGTCCCTATTGAGAATTGGTGGGCTTGCTCTGCATTATAGGATGAGGATATCAGTGATGTAGGAACTCTTTGAAGGAAATGTCTGCTCTTCCAGAGCAAGAAGAGCCATTTGAAGCGGTTTCTGCATGTAGCGATGATAACCCCTGAGTGCCTGCCACAGGACGTGTATCACACATGGGCGAGACCTGGGGCAGACAAGGACACACCGGATTATATGTATCAACTGATAGGAGTTGAAGAAAGTTGTTGGAAATACGTTGCCAAAAGGTTTTATCTCAGCATTTTTCCCCATCTACCATCATTTGAAGTGATTAATGAAACTGCCACTAATATTTGTTTTTCAAGTGTTTTTGCAATTTCACAACACAAACCTCACTAAAGCCCTTTTTTGTTAAAGGTTTATGTGGGAAACATTCTCCTTAAAACCTTGTTTACCCTTCCTGTATGTTTTCTGCAGCTGTGTAATGCATGGCATTCCATACCACAACAACTAAATCAATTCTACTTACTGTATGCCTCTTATTCACAAAACAATGGAGGAGTGCAGTATGCTTTATAAAAAAATGGGACCTGCAGCATATTTTCTACACGGAGATAAACCAACATGCATCATCATGCCCATTACTGTGTTCTCTCCACATAAAATCTCAGTACACAAGCAATAGCCGCTTCTGAAAACCAACACTCAGTGAGCTATTACAATTCAACTGCCTTATCCTATTATTAATATTATTTTACATTTATATAGCATCTTTATCACTACTCAAAGCGCTTCAGTGAGTGGGGAGCTACTTCAACCACCACTAATGTGTAATATCCACTAGGTTGATGTGACAGCAGCCATTTTTATGCCAGTATGCCCACCACACATCAGCTGTTAGGTGGTGAAGTGGTGAAAGAGAGTGATAGCCAATTAGAGAGAGGGAATAATTAAGGGGGAAGAATGATGAGGCCACGGTGAGCAATTTAGCCTGGACACTGGGATACACCCAACTCTTTAAGGGATCTTTTATGAACACAGAAAGTGAGGATCTTAGTTTTACATCTCATCTGAAGGATGGCACCATTTTTACAGCACAGTGTCCCTGTCACTGCATTGGGGCATTAGGATCCACACAGTTACTGCAGGGTAAGCACTCCCTGCTGGCTTTACCAATACCTCTTCCATCAGCAACCCAAGCTTTTCCTAGATGGTCTCCCATCCAAGTACTGGCCAGGCCTGACCATGCTTAGCTTCAGGTGGATGACCTGTTCTGGTGTAGGTGGTATGGCTGCTGGTGGTTCAGAGGTAGAATTCTCACCTGCCAACTGCCTTATCCTAGTTGAAAATATGCACACTTTTGCTGATTTCCTTTTTACCTCACTAAAGATCTTTATTTAAATAATAAATAACAGGCAGATGCATGCCCAATAAATGCATGAAAGCTTTCCCTGACAGGAACTAAACACCTTTGATCTTGTGTGAATGGCACGAATCTCGATGTAATTGAAACACAATTTGTTGTGCCAGTTTTATCAAGAAGCAAAACACTTGAGTTTCACTGCAAACTGAGTTTTAGCAAATCATTTCACTCATCTCTAATCCTTGGGAAGAGGATTGGAAAGTGGCTATTGATATCTCATGTTGAACAGTACATTTTCATTGCCACATGACAATAATGACCCTATGACCCATTATGACAATTTGGTTGTACTGTACTTCTAGTAAGTTAAATTAGCTTCATGCTATATGCTTATAACAAAACATGACATTCTTATACTCGCTTATTCTGATTTCGGGACGACATCAGGTACAACGCATGAATGAGCTCTGGATAGGACATCGGTTTATATTTCGAATCCTTTCCAGGGATGTGATTTGTAATTAGATTAAGGTCTTTATAGTTAACTAACTAGACATTCACTCAGTGTAGCTGTGATGATTCTGAGTTTTTTATGCTGTACATACAAAACTTCATTTAGAATTTATTTTTTAAATATCTTTTAATTTTGATCTTGTTTCTCAATTTTATTGTCATTTTTTAGCAGTAAATCATAGACGCCACCATTTTATGTGTTTTTTTCATGGTTACAATTGTGTTCAGTATGTATTCCAAAGTCATCATTATGTGATGTCACCAGCCATCTGTGGTGTACTCTTGGTAGTGTCCAAGTTTATAGATAGATAGATAGATAGATAGATAGATAGATAGATAGATAGATAGATAGATAGATAGATAGATAGATAGATAGATAGATAGATAGATAGATAGATAGATAGATACTTTATTAATCCCAAGATACATCGAATGAAAACCTCGAATGTTAGTTAGTAAATACATTTTTGGGGAGTTAGGATTTCTACAAGTACTTTTTCCTTTGATGAGGTATTTGGCTTTGACAACAGTTATTTTTCACTTCCCAGTCTGATTTGAGGTATGACTACAAGCCCTCTGTCTCTCTCTGCATCTGTCTCATCTCCAGGGTCTTGAACAATATCCCCTCTGAGACAGTACAGCAGCCATATTCAGTCTCACCACATGCAGAATCAAGTATATCCATTCCTTAGCTGAAATTATTATTTTTCCTTGCGGAGATCATTTGAAATTGTATGTGACTTTACACTATATTTTGGATTTCTGTGAACAGGATGACTCACGGGCATTATTTGACTTAACTCTTAACCACTTCAGTGTAATACATTTTGGGACAAGCCTGTTGAATAATGAAAGAATCGGCTAAGTGATCATAGTACTGAAGGTTGCTCCATTCATCTACAAATTTCACCTATCCAGGCCACATCACCTGCAAGGTAAGAACCAGCTCTGGATGGAGAGCCAGAAAAAGACATGATAGAGCAAATTCAAGTTGAGAAAGTAGCATAAAGGGTATTTTGAGTGGGAAGAAAATCTAAATGTGTGGAGGAAAACCAAAATGGATGGGGAGAACTTGCAGACTCCACACAGACATTGATCTTCCCACATTACCAATTTGCATATGAAGAACTGTGCATATTAACTGAAGATATACCACCCACAAAGACCCAGGAGTCCTCACTAACATTTTATTTCTGTATTACAACTCACCTCTTATTTTAACTGTTTCCTCCAGCTTTTAGTGCTTTTACAGCACCTCTTCCCAGAACTTCAACCTGGGCAGCACTTATCTGTTCCCTCCCACCTTTCACTGTGGTTCAGCTTCTTTTTTGCTTACAACGGCATTGAGTTTGGGAATACAAGGAACGTTTTACAGAAGCAAAAAGCTGAATATTGTTCACTGAGGCTGAAGTATATTTTTTAGATTGAAAGTAGACTTAAGAGGCCTTCAATCCAGCTGGAGTCTTCAACAAAAAAGAACAGAGCATTTGTAGTGGCTGACTTCTCCTTCACTCCTTAGCCCTATACTCACTTTAGGGACACTAACTTTAGGTAAGCCTGTCAGTTAGTTCTTCAGAATATAAAGTATTATGGTGGAGTCTCCAGACAACCAAAGAGGTGGTTCAGAAAGTAACGAATCCAGAGAATAATGTCAAACTACAGCATGACTCTGACACACCTCATCTTCTCACACTGCCATTATCCTCATTCAGAAATATTCTTTGCCCCATACTGGTATTACTGGATCTTTCCAAGAAGTTGAATATTTTGAATATTATAGTAAAAAAATAAACCTAGACCTGGCACAGAAATGGCCAGTTAGGCGGTAGCAACAAAGAAGCCAGCAGCAGAAAAGTTAGAAAAGAGGCATTGTCCATTTGTGAAATCCAAGTTAGTGCCTCACACTTTCCAAATTTAATTAAGAGGAAATGAGGTATTGAATGCAAATCAATCAGTATAATTAGAAATGTGGGAAATGTCACCAGGCAATAAACTATGACCTCAAGACTCTCTGTACGAAAGTACTGTCAAGAGTAGGCTATCCAGACAGGGTAAATTGAGTCACTCAGCCTTGGCAGTCATGGATATCCCACCAAACTCTGCTAAAGGGGAATGGAGTCCTGCTACAGCATAAATACCAAACACTGGGGACTTACAATATGTTGTGTTCACTGATGTGTCAGAACACAAGACCATTGCTAACATTAAGGCGTGGGAAGAGAATTTATCATTGACAGCTATAAGAGGTATAAGACAGGAAGGTGCTTTGGTCTCATTTAACATATCCTCCTTATGCCAGCCTTATAAAAGTAATAACATCCAAAGAGTTTTCTGTTTCTGATGAGCTGAGGATCCATGAATAACTTGAAGTTACATGATAACCACCTCAAGTCCTTATCCTTACAGTTAATCCATAAAGTACACCCTGTCCTAATCACTGGTGCTGACCCTCTGATTTAATCATGTAGGACCAAAAGGAGGCCAACGGCTGTAGAGACCAAGCTGAGGATGACTCTTAGTGGTCTGGCCAGAGTCCTATAACATCAACTAATGCTACATCAGTGTCTCTGGATATCTGACAGCCTTTCAATGGCTGAAATTTTGAAGAAAGCACAGACACTCTGGGGAATGATATACTGTACAGCAAGACAATTTAGAGCTTCTCCCGCTTATTATGAAACATGTAATGTCTTTTCTCCACACTGATGATGCAACTCCAGGTATAAAGTGCACTGGAGGAGATTCTGGAAGGATTTAGGAGAATTAAAATCTAGAGGCTCTTGGTTAGGATTAAACATTGATAGCTGATGATTTGGTTAAGAAAGAAGGGGCTTGGTTCATCTCCTATCATACTTTTAAATAAGACAATAATAATGATTACTTGTAATTTCCTTTTTATTAGTTCAACCTATTTTGCTGTGGCACAATCTAAAACGACTTTGACTCTTTTTTTGTTGTTACTTTGACTTTGGTTTCATGTTCAGGCTCTGATGACAGGTTTTGGTTGCTCCTTTTGGTTTTCCAGTCCTCACTTGTGTTATGAATATTTTTCTGCCAATTCCCATCCATTAATCACATTTTGCGTCTTTTCCTTCTCCTTTGTATTTCTGATCCTTGCCAGATGATCCGCAACATCAATTTTACTAAAGAATATGTTCATGCTAGGGATAAAGCAAATAATGCTGTGGGCTTATTTCACTACCAGACCCTCCAGGCAGCAGTCAGAATCTTTCAATTGTAGATTATTTTTTCTAGTATCATGATGGCAGAGATTCAAGACCTTAACAGAGTGTCAAGAAATTACATTAAGTCATCTGGGCTCTGTCAGTAGTTTGGGTGCTAGTGATAACTAAGGATAGAGCAACTGGTTGATCCGACTCTATCAAACCAATACTTATAACTGTCATCATTCCTCTTGCAATGTCAAAAGAATGGTCAAGAATGGCTAGTTTAACTGTCTTTAATGATCCAATATGTTTTTCAAAGGGAATTTTTGATGTTGTTGCTATGGCTACATTGGTAGAATGACCGACGTTCATGGGGTCAGGACCAGAAAAGAGGTATTCAGAAAGTTGCTGCAAAGGGGTCACGTGGACTTATGCAGCACAACATTTCTGGTCTTCATTTTGACAACTTTAGCTACCCAAACTCCTGACATGAGACAGAGCAACTTGCATTTTGGTTGCTCACTATGACCATCGATCTGTCTCAGATTAGCTGATCAGGTTGCTAGTATTACCCAGATGGAACATTTATAGAGTCAGAATTTAAAATAATGGATGAACTTGTAACTCTTCTTTCTGAAATCCACAATTTCAAGGAAGATGCCACCATGGCCCCTTCCTCATGATTATGTACTTCAAGGAGCAAATTTACAGACAAGTACAGTAATCCCTCGCTACTTCGCGGTGCACTTTTCGCGGATTCACGACTTCGCGGGTTTTTAAATATAGTAAGAGTATTTCCTAGTCTAAGAACAACAAAACAAGTTTGGTGACTAAGTGCGTTGTAAAACGGGCTGTGATTGGTACATGGGAGGGAAACGACAAACAACAGCTTCCCGCTTTCTAGCCCAGATCCCACAGCATCTCCCCTTGTCTCTCTGTTGCGGCCATTTTGCTTCAAGCTTTCTCACCAAGTGGTTTACTTTACACTGTACTGTGTGTGATTTTTTTGTGGTTTCTTTGTGTTGAACTTCACTTCAATTGTCACCCCCTGCAATGGCTCCCAAACGTGCTCCTTCTTCCAAGGCTGGTGCTGAGCCTAAATGCCAACGAAGAATGATGACGATCGCTAAGAAGGTGAAACTTCTGGATATGTTGAAGGAAGGGAGAACGTTTCGCTACATCAAGAAGGAAGAGGAGAACATTAGGAAGACAGCTACCATCTACAGATCTGCAGACTGGCTAAGGATCTGCAAGAGCGGTCACAGGAATGGGACGATGATATGGTTCGATCGGCCCAATTTTGCAACAAGGTCGACGACGTCATGACCACCTACAAGCTGCTCTTCGACCGGAAAAAGAAGCAGCGGTAGCAACTGCTGATCACAATGTTTTTGCAGCCTCACAAAAAAGAGCCAGTTCCTACTACTACTACGGATACACCTTCAGAAACTGTGGAAGAGGTGCCCCAGGAAATGTTAGGTAGGTCCCTGTTATTAATAGAGTAAAGGGTGGGTTGTAAACAGTACAGGGAGGGTTTTAAAAACATCCAAATACACGGTAAATAATTAAATAAATATGGTGTCCCTATTTCGCGGAAATTCAGTTATTGCGGCCGGCCTTGGAACCTAACCTTCACATATATGTAAGAGTAGTTTTAAAAGACAGTATCCATTAAATTAAGACAAAGACAATAAGGAAGAGCATTGGCTTAATTTCTTTTTCTGACATTGAAACTGGTTATTATTTCCAATCGCCCAGTGCAAATACCAGCGTCAGAATACACCATTTAACAAACTGGCAAGAAAGCACAGCAGGCAGTGTTGCTCCCTTACAAACGTGGACCTCAGTTCAGTTTATGGCCAGAGGACCTTGTGTAAGGAGTTTGCATACACTCCCCATATTTATGAAGTCACATTTCTTCTTTGGACCAAATAAATGTAGCAAGGATGATTTGTAACTTGAAGTGTGTTGCTTGGGAGTGGGTGAGGAACTGTGCAAGCATTTGATGGATTAATATCTTGAGAGGTTTCCTCTTCTGTCGGGCCGTTGCTACCTACACACTAATCAGAAAAATGTATTATCAGAAAATGGATGGGTAGCGGGATATGATGCTCATGTTAAATAAAGTTTAGAAGTCTAGAAGAAAATGTCCACAGAACTGTGTCCCTTTTATGTGAATTGTAATGCACTTTTACTGAAGGAATATCTTATTAGCTCAGTAGACTGTTTTTTAATTTCTCACGTGAAATATTAATTCATGGAAGATTATGGGCTTGTTCACACATGTGCATTTTGTAACATTTTGTGCTGTGGTCACATAGTGCAGATAATCCATAGCACACAAGCATAATCAATGATATTCAATGGGCTCCATTCTTATCATCATGGGAGAACGCAGTGAGTTTTTAAAATATGCGATGTGCTGCATATCTTCTGCATGTGGATGCACAACAATGCAAACGTATGCAGTAAAACACACAAGTCCTGTAAGGCTGTAAATCCATTTCCATTTTCTGTTTCTAATTTCCTGCAAATGATGTTGATGACATACACACTTCAAACACCATGGCGGAATACAATCAATGTCGTCTCTGCCTCTGATGCATCTCTTGGGCTTCAACTATCATGACTGCTATTGCAATTCGCAAAGCAGGCATTGTATTGAAAAAATATCAAAACATATGGTGCATGGATTAGCACAATACAGCAGATCCTCTATATCCATGGATTCCATTCTCATGGATTTGCTCATCTGCTATTATAAAAGCATATCCCATTTCACATCCACTGTCATCTAATTGCGCCTATTCAGGGCCAATGCAGAGAAAAGAAAAAAATTCTGTGAGATTTACTGGGCCTGCGGTGGGTTGGCACGCTGCCCAGGATTGGTTCCTGCCTTGCGCCCTGTGTTGGTTGGGATTGGCTCCAGCAGACCCCCGTGACTCTGTTTTCGGATTCAGCGGGTTGGAAGATGGATGGATCTACTGGGCAGCTGTGACACGTGACATTGAGCAATAACATGTCTGTGATGCCCTTAGGTGTCCAGGTGGTGCACAAATGCTACATCATATAGATCAGCGAGTGTCTATCCAATGCCGAGGGACATAGGTAGGATGTTAAATCCCATTCAGGACAGGGACTGGAACTTGTTCTCCATGAACAATGTGAACAACAAGCATTGATTAGGTCCTTGCCCTTTGTACATACCACCTGTCGATACTACGATTGAAGAAGACGATCAAACTTAACAATCCAGAGGATTTCCGTAGGTGAACCTGTGGAAGGATCATTACTGGGCCTTGAGGGTGTGGGACTCCGTCTGACCACATCTCACCCCGCCAGTCTTGACCCAGCTGTATGGGACAGGACCCAGGATGGGACACATTGTGATGAGCCTAGTTGATTTTCAATACATTAAACTATACAGGGTGTCCATAAAGTCAGTGTGCAATTTAAAATAGTTGTAACTTTGTAAGTATATGTGATAGAAAGAATTCATAAAAAGGATTAGAAAGTTTGATATATCTAATTTTTTTTTTTTTTTTGTCTGTAGAAGTTTCATTTTTGCCGTATTTGGGGAACTGAAAATCCACATGAGTCTGTTGAACATGAAAGAGATTCTCCCAGAGTTAATGTGTGGTGTGCTTGGGAAAAAATCGACATAGGGCCATTCTTTTTTGAAGGGTGTGTTGTTAATGGTGATAGATATTTAGAAATGCTGTAAAATTACTTCATTCCTCATCTTGAACAATTAGGACTGATAGAGAATACATTGCTTCAACAAGATGGTGCTCCTTGTTACTTTGCTTTGCATGTTAGACAGTTTCTACATGAGAAATTCCCAAATAGATGGATTAGAAGAGGTGGACCATTTTCTTGGCCTCTATGCCAGATTTGACTCCATTGGATTTCTTTTTATGGGGACATGTGAAAACTAATGTTTATTATAACAAACCTCGATCTTTTGAAGACTTGCAAGCTAGGATAACTGATGTGATTGCTGGTATTACTGAAAACCAGCTTGAAAATGTTTTCCAGGAACAACAGAATCGCATTACCCTTTGTATTAGTAATGATGGTGGACATGTTGAAAATTAACAAGAACAATAAAAAATGTAAGTATTTCTTCTTTCTAATCCTTACAGAGTCTTTCTATCACATATAGTTACAAAGTTACAACTTATTTTAAATTGCACACAGACTTTATGACTACTTGTCTAAGATGGGTTGAAATCTCAGTAATATACGTAGATCTAAGCATTAACAGTACATCATCTACTGGAATGTGTTTTAGAACGCATGTAGTAATGAAATGCATTGAATTTGCAATTCCAACAGATGGAACATCACAAACATTTACAGTAATAAAGTGCATTACATAAAGTGTTTCTGTTATATGTAATGTGGTGTGGGATTTTGTAAAAGCAGAGTTAATGATTGTGCTGTGCCATCTGTTGGAATGACAGAGACACAGTAACCAGACAGACACAAAGATACACAGACACTTATCCCTTTATTAAGGTGAATGGTAACGGGTAGCAAAAGTGTGTTGTGAATAGGGTCCATTGGAACCTAACCTCCTTTTTCCGTGATTTACATTTCCAATGCGTTTTTTAGAACGTAACCTCTATGGATAAAAAGAAATGACCGTATCTGAATGTGACATGAAATCCTCCCAGTTTGTTTTTCTGCTAGAAATTAGAGAATGACAGGCAGTTGTATGCAGAATTAGCACTTGAAAATGTACAAACTTATGTGCTTTAAAGTGCATTAAAAAAGCATGTCAACGCTCAAAGCCACATGGAAAACACACCTGTGTTAATCCGTGTCTCTGGATTCATGCTGGTGTGAGTTGGCTCTCAGTCATAAGTCACAGGATCTACAGTATATATATATATATATATCAAAAATCTGTGTGTTTTGCAGATCATATGCTACAAAAATTAAGCATGAAACCTGGGATTTACAGATTACTGAACTCCCTTGTGTTGGGCTCTTTTTGATAAAAAAAAAAAAAAGAAAAATTAAAAATTATTTCTGAATTAGTTTCCACGTTTATCCTGTGGTTTGGTCAAAAACAGACATGGGGGTTGTGCCCAGGAAATAATAAAAGTTGAGCATAAATGAAAAGCAGGTACATCTCCAGCATGTAAGTACAAATCTGGAACAATAACATGATAGCACAGCTCAAAAATCCATTGGAGGCGGACGTGTAAAGCTTTTTGTGAAGATATGGTTTAATCTAAAGAGCTCCCCTCTTGACTCTGTACATGTATTTGACCCCCTCTCATTTTCGCATGGATGCTTAAAGGCCCACCGCTTCTCTGTTTTTAATTGCGTCATTAGCATTTTGAAGCCTAAAGCCTGTCTGTTTCAACACGCTGCATTTTTAACAGCATGATTCATTGTGAGAATAACCAAACTGCTTTACAAAAATACAAATACAGATGGAGGATATAGTGCCTTGCAAAGATATTCAATCCCTTGTTACAAACCCACACGTGCCTTCTGAATTACAGATGCAGTAAGTGAATACGAATATGACAACTGATGTTAAGTGTATGCAAAGGCCAAAAAGAAATTGTTACTGGGATCCAGTTCAGGTGTATGGGTGTTCTTCCCATTTTAATGTTGAGATAAGCTGATCAGGACAGAATTTAAAGTCCATGCAGTGGAGATTTAAGAGCAAACCATAACGGGCAGTCAGAGAAAAGCAAAGGTCAAAGCGCTGAAAGCAGAGATCAGCAAATCAATACAGGCTAGAAGACGTGAACACAGTTTTAGTCAAAATCTGAAACTATTTCTTATAATTTATGTTTCTTATATATTTAACAGCTTTTGATACAGTCATGTAAAAAATGAAGAGCTCCCCATTATATCTTTTTTAATGCGGACATGCAAGATTTGATGTTTATTTAAACTGTATCTTTAGGTAAAGGTGATGTAATTGGGGAAAAAATATTTTATAATAAATTATTCAACAGAAAATGAACAAATATTTTGTTTTTGTCTGTGATAAAAGTAAGTCCCCCTAGCTCTAATAGTTGGTGATGCCCCCTCAAGTAGGCATTCCTTGTGACTGTCTACGAGTCTCTAACATCAACTGGGAGAAAGTTTTTCCCACTCCTTCATGCAGAATTCTTTAAGCTGTGTGATGTCTGTGGGTGTCTTTCATGCACAACCCATTTCAAATCCCCCAGTGGGATTCCGATTCAGGGATTGACTTGACTATTCTAAAATCCTCCATTTATTTTTATCTTCTACCATTCGTTGGTGGATTTCCTGGTATGTTTAGGGTCATTGTCACACTGCAAAGTCCACATTCGGCTAAGATTCTATCTTCTGACTGATGTTCTCATATTATCCTCAAGCACCTTTTGGTACATTAGGGAGTTCAGAGTGGATTCTGTAATAGTGAACTGCTCAGGTTGTGATGCAGCAAAGCATTCCCAACCCATAACACATCCACCACCGTGTTTTACAGTTGATATCAGGTTTTTCTGGTCAAACATATCTTATGGTACCATAGCCAAAAACCCTTATATTTCCCTCATTGGTTCAGAAAATCATTGTTCTTAGAAGTTCTGGTCTTTGCCTAGGTGTTCATGGGAACCCTGAGGTTCTTTCTGGGCAGCTAATCTTTCCTCCTGTCTCACCTCCCATGTTAATCTAATTTGTGTGGCCTCTTTCTGATGGTAGACTTGTGCACTTTAACATCAACAGAGGCAAGAGCTACTTGTATGTCCTTTGATAAAGTTCTGGCATTCATAGAGACTTCTTTTAGCATCTTGTATTCTGCTCTCAGCCTGAACTAACTGCAGCATCCTGGCTTGGAAAAGTTGGCAGTTGTTTCACGTTTTCTCTACTTGTAGAATGAGCAGGTCCCAGACACATGGGCAGCTATAACCTTCTTGCACAAAAAGTAGCTCAAAGCGCTTTACATAATGAAGAAAAGAAAAATAAAAGACAAAATAAGAAATTAAAATAAGACAACATTAGTTAACATAGAAAAGGAGTAAGGTCTGATGGCCAGGGTGGACAGAAAAAACAGACAAAAAAAACTCCAGACGGCTGGAGAAAAAAATAAAATCTGCAGGGGTTCCAGGCCACGGGACCGCCAAGTCCCCTCTGGGCATTCTACCTAACATAAATGAAACAGTCCTCTTTGTAGTTAGGGTTCACATGGAGTCACTTGATGTTGATGGTCATACAGACTTCTGGCTTTTAATCCATCCATCATTGTTGGAACATCACGGTGCTTTGAGTAGATGGTGGTGGCGCAAGCAGAAGGAAACAGAAGAGAGAGTAGGGGTTAGTACAGATTTTAGCGCCACCATGAATAGTTATAATGAGTTGGATATACAGAGTATCAGGATTATGATTACAGTGAAGTTATGGGAAGGCCATGTTAAAATAATGTGTTTTCAGCAGTGCTTTAAAGTGCTCTACTGTATCAGCCTGCCGAATTCCTATTGGCAGGCTATTCCAGATTTTAGGTGCATAATAGCAGAAGGCCGCCTCACCACTTCTTTTAAGTTTTGTTCTTGGAATTCTAAGGAGACACTCATTTGAGGATCTAAGGTTACGATTTGGAATATAAGGTGTCAGACATTCCGATATATAAGATGGGGCGAGATTATTTAAGGCTTTATAAACCATAAGCAGAATTTTAAAGTCAATTCTGAATGACACTGGTAACCAGTGTAGTGATATCAAAACTGGAGAAATGTGTTCAGATTTTCTTTTCCTAGTTAGGATTCTAGTAGCTGCATTCTGCACTCGTTGCAAACGATTTTTGTCTTTTTTGGGTAGTCCTGAGAGGAGTGCGTTACAGTAATCTAGTCGACTGAAAACAAACGCGTGAACTAATTTCTCAACATCTTTCAGTGATATAAGAGGTCTAACTTTAGCTATGTTTCTTAAGTGAAAAAATGCTGTCCTAGTGATCTGATTAATATGCGATTTAAAATTCAGATTACAGTCAACAATTAACCCTAAACTTTTTACCTCCGTCTTGACTTTTAATCCTAATGTATCCAGTTTATTTCCAGTTTATTTCTAATAGCCTCATTGTATCCATTATTGCCAATCACTAAGATTTCAGTTTTCTCTTTATTTAACTTGAGAAAGTTACTATTTTACTATTTTATTTCTTTATGTAAGTATTTTACATACAAATCTTGATATGTTTGCATATACCAAAAAGAAAAAAAATCATGGGGTGCACATACTTTCTCAGAGCGTAGCCGGATATATATTATATTATATTATATTATATTATATTATATTATATTATATTATATTATATTATATTATATGTCACACAGATGCATATGGGAGGCAGTCAGAAGGGCTTAACTAAAGGTAAAGCACCAGATCAGGGGTTGATGAAGTGCACTAATGTCTTTTCTTCCTCCTCTGCAGATCACCAGAAGGAAAGATGACCTTAACCTCAACCAGCCCCATCTCCAGACCACACTGCCCTACTGACCTCACTTCTGCCTCTTTCCTTTTGGACCCTCCTCTTCCTTCCCACCTCCTATAAAACCAGCCAGTTGCCTTCCACAGTTAGTCCCGTCTTGGACTCAGTCGTCCGAGATTACTCTGCATTCATCACATCTTTTTGAGTCACTATTTTTAATATATGGTGTGGAACCCCAAACCTTTTTCTTTGTCTTTTGTGCTTTTTTTCACGTATATTATATTATATTATATTATATTATATTATATTATATTATATTATATTATATTATATTATATTATATTATATTATACTTGGACAATATCTAACATGCAACTGGATGTCTATCATGATGTCAAATGCCGCACTAGGTGTGTCCCACTTATTTAGAAACATGTAACAGTGAGTGACTCACAAAATGGTGTAGATGATCATGTCAATGATATAAACATCACAGAATACTACAATTACTTCTTAAAACCTGACAGTGGTGGCCTAGTGCCTGTCTTGGCAGTGTCAAGCACAAGGAAGGAAACAACCCTGGATGGGATTCTAGTCCACTGCAGGGCACACACACACACAGGCATACACTCACACACACTCATGCACATTCCCTGTCACACAGGGTGAATTTTGAATTGTGTAACACACACATCATTGGGGGTACGGGAGAAAAACTGGACTACACATAGAAGGTCCATGGGACATGAGGAGAACATGCAGACTCCACGCATACAACAATTTGAAGTCTTAGAGGAAGCAGCACTACTCCACCATAGGGAAATCTATTAAAATATTGCTTTTTCCTACAAAAAATATCTTCTTTAGTAACTATACCACTCAGTGGATATGCTGCTAATACCTTTGAACACTGGGATGATGCATTGTGTCTTCCATTTTGTGGCACATTATTAGTGAGCTATGGATCCAGAGTTTTCCGATTTATGCACCTGGAGGCCTAGGTGAGTAAGCCATGGTGAGGACTGAAACAGAAATGAGGTGCCACAGTCACTTGGCCGCACCTTACAGTGAAGCTCTACTTGTTTAGATGGCAATGAAAGTGAAACAGTAATTCTGAAGTTTCCAAACAAATACTCCATATGTTTCAGTAAGTTGGCTAATTGCGTAAGAGTTGCGATTAAAAGTGACACAACATAAGAGGTTATGGTTATTATTATTATTATTATTATTATTATTATTATTATTATTATTATTATTATTTGCTTATCATGGCAATTTGCCTGTGGCTGCTGCTGTGTCCTTGTCCTGACCAGGAATCTAAAGGTTTAACCCAGCACATTACAAAGAACGTGAGCGGTTGCCATCAGTGCTATCTTTGGTACTTCTTGGGCTGTACAGAGTCCTGGTTGCACCTTCAGATTCTTTTCAAATCATTTCTTGATGGTACCTAGGACTCCAACCACCACAGAGACCACATCCTGCTGATCTCAATCTCCGCATCTTTAAATTTGCTTTGCTTTTCAGCTTCTTTGAGTAAGCTGTTGTTGCCATTTGAGAACGCTACATCGATCAGCAGACATTGCTGCTCCTTCTTATGATGGACTACTATATCAGGATGGTTAGCTTAACTGGTACGATCAGTTTGCACATGATGGCAGTGTCTCCAATGTCGACAACAGACTCTGGTATGTGCTGGTGCCATTTCTCAGGCATTTTCCACCTGGTGCACCACAGATCAGTCAGTGCAGATAGCTGGCAACCTTGTTGTGCTGGTATTTAATAGAATAGCGGTATAGGCAATGCAATGTGAAATAATCTGTGAGCATCCATCCATCCATTTTCCAACCCGTTGAATCTGAACACAGGGTCACGGGGGTCTGCTGGAGCCAATCCCAGCCATCACAGGGCGCAAGGCAGGAACCAAACCCGGGCAGGGCGCCAACCCACCGCAGGACACACACACCCACACTCACACACCAAGCACACACTACGGACAATTCAGAATCGCCAATCCACCTAACCTGCATGTCTTTGGACTGTGGGAGGAAACCGGAGTACCCGGAGGGCATTGTTGGAAAAAAAATACTTCTTCTCTGCACAAACTAGATGTCTTAAACAATATGCCTAATTTATAGTTTGTTAGTATAAAGTCTGTGGAGGGCTTATAAAGTGAGTTTTGACTAATTCACTCTAAGTGTACGGAAACGTCTGACTTCAACTGTAGGTAAACCAATGTACAGTAGAAACATTTCATGTATGCCCATAACTCTGCATTATTTTAGAAGTATACAATTAAAGTTGAATACTTCTTTATTTTATATAACACCTTCACAAACGGAAGCGTGACGGCACAGTGGTTAGCACGACTGCTTATACCCTGACCAGAATTACTGTTGGTGTGGAGTTGTCACTAAACAAGTGATGGTTACGTTCACTTAGCCCTGTATGAGTACTAGAACACCATGTGCTTTAGAGTTTATTCCTGTAGTCCTTAAAGGTATTAAAAGTGTCTCCAGCACCTCTGTGAACATGAGCTGGATTAAGGGAGTTAGAAAATGGTTGTTCTATTAGATCATAAAGTGAACTTCCAAACAGTCTGAACACTTGAAGAAGCAGTGGGCTTAACACAAGGGTGAGCCCACAAACAGAAAAAAGCTAAACGTTTTTAAGAGCAGTAAGAGATGGCGCACGACACCAGAATGGTTGCCAAAGCAGAGCAGAAAGTTAATAAAATAAATAGAGACAAAATCAATAAAAAATGGGAAATTTATTTTGAGAAGAACCAGTTATGAAAAGACCTAAAAATAACTTCTGTAGAGTTTGACACTCACAGGTAAAAGAAAGTGACATAAGTCACATAAGTACCAGAAACTTACACGGAGTAAGTGATGATGACAGCAAGTGAGGAGTTCTGGAATGTATGGCTGTGTACATTAGTCATAGAGTTTAGAGTATGATTTGGAGTCAGATGAGATGGTGGTGGAGTAAGAGGGTTAAGCATTGATTGGATGTTTTCTTTTGTCTTAAGTGTAATTTCATTCAAAACAGAAGTGCAAAATTCCAGTTTTAAAATAAAAAATGTAGACATCTAAAATAAGGAATGGCTTTAGTTCTGGATGAAATGCACAGGAAATCATTGTGCGTTTTCAGCTCAATAAAAACCATATGTGGATATTCTGTTTGTTATAAGTAATGTATAAAAAAGAGGGTCCTGTGTGGTTACTATGGTAGTGAAGTGAAAATGGCTGCGCACACAAACACTTCAGATATTAGATGAAAATATGAATGGGAGACAAAAGCAGAGAAATGTGCCTGTTTTTTAACTTTTTCCAGATATGTTAATAAATATACTGCATGCTGTATTTTAAAAACATAACATAATATTCTTACAGCTCCTTAGCCTAATGCAGACGGCTTGATTCTCTCCCAGTAGTATCAGGTGCTAGCCCACCACAGAGCCTCACCCACACTTACAATCACACAGGGAATATCTAGAATCATCAAATAAGCTAACAAACATATATTTGAAGATGTGGGATAAAAACCCACCAGGACAAGGGGAAAGTATGTGATTCAAAATGTGCCACTCCTGGGCCCAGGAGTTAAATCCAGGGTACTGATTCATTAGGCAGTATTGGTAATCATTGTGCCACCATCACAGCCTACATGTATCAAAGTTTTAGAATGATGTAATTTGTTATTCATTCATATTTCAAATTATCTTTTCAAGTGCAGCGGTCATGCATCACTAAAGCCTTTTCTAACAACAGTCCTGTATGGACAGGAGGCCAGTCCACTTCAGGGTAACATCACTCAGACTCTTAAGACTCATCAGCCTACCACATGCATACTTGGGAAATGTGACAGGAAAACAGACAAAGAAAAGGAGCAATCACACAAACTCGATACAATGCCCAGGCTGGCATCTGAACTGAGAGCTCTAGAGCTGTGAGGCAGCATCAGCAACCACTGTGCCACAATCCATCCATTTTCAAACACACTTATCCAGGAGAAGGGTCACAGAGAAGCCGGAGCCTATCCTAGCAAACATCGTGTGCAAGGCAGGAACAATCCCTAGACAGGGCACTAGTCCAGCACATGGTTAAAACACACACATCATGGCATATTCATCAATGGCAATTCGCATAACCTGAATGTCCATGTAACCCATACACTTTTCCTGCACATCCCTCATTTCAAAAAACTGCATTAACACCTATGAGCAACACACACATCTGGACCTTTGCTTTACTCTTTTCATCCCCTTTGCCAAATTTTTTTTCTACCATTTTAAAATGATATTCATTTTGGCAGGTTTTTGACCTTAAATCCACTTGACAGGCTCAAATGTGACAATGCTCAGAAGAAAGATTTATAAAATGAATGGATGGATGGATGAATGAAACACATCTATAACTGAATGGAAATCAAAAGATGAACTTGTCCGACTCAGATTTTTCCACCTGATGACCCCCTAGTTTACAGAAACAGTGTCTATTAGGCTTTTACGAAGCCCCTGACAATGAGCCTAGAGATGTTTCCATTTACAGAGGCAGCCAAAACACTTCCACTCACTTCTGTAGTCATTTTGCTGCTCCAACCATTGGTTACATGATTATTAAAGATGGGAGGACCAGCTCTGGAGGTGACCGTGTATGTCTAACAATGGCACAACATGCACAGTAGTTCACATTTTACAGGGCTTTGAATTTGCTACACGATTAGCTTTAGCCTTGTCTTTCAATAACACTTTGTTCACAAATTCTGCTTCCTATTTTTAAGCAGATGACCAGTGAAGTGCTCTCTTGCAGCATAGTTTCTTTGATATGGTTTGGACTAAATTTCTATTTGAGAGTTGAGTACCTAAATTGGCTTGTGTTCAAAGATGGCTCTACAGTCTTCAAGCTGGTTTGATCCTACTTAACTGTAGCTCAGAGAGATAACCAAACACTGACTTCAAAGATACACATGTATCACTCCTTTACGCACAACAAGGAAACACTTGGCAGACAATTGTTCCAATAAGGATGTAGGAATGCAGAGCAAAATGTGAGTCTATTCCTAAATGATAAAATGTATTTTCAGAACCCCTCTCCCACTGTACTGTTTCCTAATTCAAACACTTGTATATAAAACAAAAAAGAGGTTCTAGATCTCCTATATATATATATATATATATATATATATATATATATATATATATATATATATATATATATATATATATATTTTGTCACACACATGCGAACAGGAGGGAGCTGTATTGACCAAACAAAGAAAATTCCATGCTAGGCCAGAGGGTGATGGGGTACACTAAATCTTCTTCTGTTGTCTCTGCAGACCAAAAATGGGAAAACCTGTCCAATTCAACCCTCTTTTCACAACATATATAATATATAAATAATAATAATAAATATAGATATATATTTATATATATGTAAAGAAGAGACAATGCAACATCAAAGTATTGGGGTACCTCCCTAGTGACCCCTTATAATTACAAATGTTGCAGCACAAAACACATCGAACAAGTTCTAATGAGAACTCAAAAAAATCATAATATACATATATATATATATATATATATACTGCTCAAAAAAATTAAAGAGACACTTTTTAATCTGAGTATAGCATCAAGTCAATGAAACTTATGGGATATTAATCTGGTCAGTTAAGTAGCAGAGGGGGTTGTTAATCAGTTTCAGCTGCTGTGGTGTTAATGAAATTAACAACAGATGCACTAGAGGGGTAACAATGAGATGACCCCCAAAACAGGAATGGTTTAACAGGTGGAGGCCACTGACATTTTTCCCTCCTCATCTGTTTTTTCACTCATTTTGCATTTGGCTACAGTCAGTGTCACTACTGGTAACATGAGGTGATACGTGGACCCTACAGAGGTGGCACAGGTAGTCCAACTTCTCCAGGATGGCACATCAATATGTGCCATTGCCAGAAGGTTTTCTGTGTCTCCTAGCACAGTCTCAAGGGCATGAAGGAGATTCCAGGAGACAGGCAGTTACTCTAGGAGAGCTGGACAGGGCCATAGACGGTCCTTAACCCATCAGCAGGACCGGTATTTGCTCCTTTGGGGAATGATGAACAGGATGAGCACTGCCAGAGCCCTACAAAATGACCTCCAGCAGGCCACAGGTGTGAATCTCTGACCAAACAATCAGAAACAGACTTCATGAAGGTGGCCTGAGGGCCCAACATCCTTTTAGTGGGCCCTGTGCTCACTGCCCGGCACAGTGGAGCTTGATTGGCATTTGCCATAGAATACCAGAATTAGCAGGTCCACCAATGGTGCCCTGTGCTTTTCAAAGATGAGAGCACGTTCACCCTGAGCACATGTGACAGACATGAAAGGGTATCGAGAAGCTGTGAAGAATGTTATTCTGCCTGTAACAACATTCAGCATGACTGGTTTGGTGGTGGGACAGTGATGGGCTGGGTAGGCATATCCATGGAGGGACACACAGACCTCTACAGGCTAGACAATAGCACCTTGACTGCCATTAGGTATTGGGGTGAAATCTTTGGACCCATTGTCAGACCCTATGCTGGTGTAGTGGATCCTGGGTTCTTCCTGGTGCATGACAATGCCCGGCCTCGTGTGGCGAGAGTATGCAGGCAGTACCTGGAGGATGAAGGAATTGATACCATTGACTGGCCCCCATGCTTGCCTGACCTAAATCCAATAGGACACCCCTGGGACATTATGTTTCAGTCCATCCAACGCTCACAGGTTGCACCTCAGACTGTCCAGGACCTCAGTGATGCCCTGGTCCAGATCTGGGAGGAGATTCCTCCAGGACACCATCCGTCGTCTCATTAGGAGCATGCACCAGCATTGTCAGGGATGCATACAAGCACGTGGGGGCCATACAAACTCCTGAGTACGATTTGGAGTTGCTGCAATGAAATTTGGGCAAAATGGACTAGCCTGCCTGCTGCATCATTTTATCACTTTGATTTTCAGGGTGATTTTGAATTCAACCCTCTGTAGGTTGATAATTTCATTTCCATCAAACGATGTGGCATCCTTTTGTTCCTAACACATTACCAGTCCATATCAGTATAGATATCCATCAGGATTTTTTTTATCCCATTGAGATTTGATGTGTTTTCAAAGTGTTCCTTTAATTTTTTTGAACAGTTGTATATATATGAACAGGGTAAACATTAACATTATACAAAGTTATTGTCTGTTATACCTGCATTTTTATCACTCTTTAATTTAATATTGTTTTTTATCAGTATGCTGCTGCTGGAGTATGTGAATTTCCCCTTGGGATTAATAAAGTATCTATCTATCTATCTATCTATCTATCTATCTATCTATCTATCTATCTATCTATCTATATATATACACACAATATATACAGTATAGATAGATAGATAGATAGATAGATAGATAGATAGATAGATAGATAGATAGATAGATAGATAGATAGATAGATAGACACACGAATGCTTACACATAAACCTATAAAAAGGCAAATCAGCCACAGTCATCAGTCTAGTGTAGCATATCAAGCAGGCATTCAATATACAGCTAACTACCTTAAAGCACAATAAAATGAAGAAAAATGTTTTGGGTAAAACTGACTAGTGTGGAAGAACTGAGACTGGACACCACAGCAGTGAGAGTTTCATTTAACACCAGCACAGAGCACAGCACAACACAAGAACCACTCTGAAGTCAGTTAGGACAGTGGTATTTGCACAGTACAGGATACAGGAGTCTTATTCTTTTCATGAATGTACATATCAACCAAAGAAAAGTGTACATCACTAAGACAGCTTGTCACACTTATAGAAAATCCAGAAACTATCCAAGGTTCTAATGTTCCCACAGACAAAATGTATATTGTTGACAGTTTCCACAGATTAGAATAATCTATCTATCTTTCTTTCTATCTATCTATGAGGTACCATGATCGGTTCATTCCCTTAACCAATAACCCATCTTAAAAGTGCCCCTTACTCATAAAGATCCTCCGTTAACGAAATTCACAAGTGACCTAACAAATAGGTCGAGATGACCTTTAAAATCTTTAGTTTTTATACAAAGTCAGTGCTCCTGTGGGAAAGATAAAAGTATGTACTATATTTGAACAACTGTATTTTGATAACATCGCTGTAGTGTTTAGTATAGTAAGACGTTGTATAAAATGAAGTGTGCTAGAAAAGATAAGGAAACTAATTCTCTGTTTTATAATTACAGAGTCGAACAAAAGTAACCAGGTACAGAAAACTGTAATTACCACTTAGCTGCACGCTTTTTCTAAACCGATATAGGCAGCCCGAACTATGAACTACATAGCATTAATAAATAATTAGCCCGATATGAGATCAGTGCTCACACTGTTAACACTACCAGTGACTGCTGTGGTCGTTTTCATTTGAATCAAGAACGCTTCCTCGGCCCCAATTGTTCTCCCTAAACTTATCGTATGAGGCCGCTGTTTCACACTATTCACTGTCGGCGAGCCATGCTTAGATTCATTTTTAATTTAGAGCGCAGGCGCTCCGACTTTTAATTGGAGTGCGAACACGTTTAAAGTCCGAATCCACATGGGGCTCGTAAATAAGCTCCTCCTTCCACGTTGGCGTGCAATTCCATTGGCGAGCGAACGGGATGCCCCGCCCACTCTTAGCGAAGCTTTCATTAACATCTATTAAGGTGGATCCGGACTGCCAAGTCCTTGTGTGATGCGCGGAGTCACGGCGAGGCACAGAGAAGCGCAGAGCGACTAGGGTTTTAAGAGATAATGGCTGGGTCGTGGACGGATTTCCTGGCGTCCGTTGGGATTTTATTTCTCGTCATTAACAACAAAGGTAGGAATACTGCTTTATTTGTAACCGGCGGATGGGCTTCAACTTACTCTGCTGCGTTTGTGTGCAATTCCGGACAACACGGCAGTTGAGCATTAATATTTCCGTATTTGGGAGACGTGATATGAGATGGATTTACTGCTCTTTTGGTTATGGTGACAGTCACATGTAGGGGCCGTTTTGCAGACATCATAAGCAATAACATGCTGCCGATCTCTATTCACGAATGTGTGTTTTGCTTATTATTGTGGACCGCACGTTGTCACTCCTTGCCCACTATAGATGACAAAGCCAGCTCTTTGTAGTGTAGCGCATTGCATATTTATTGTGTACATCTGCTGAAGGCAAGTGCGCTGCGCGCTGACACCCCAGCCTGTCTTAACGGGACACAAAGCCGTGTCCGTAAAACAGCGAATGATCGATGACCCCCTCTCCCTTGTGTTCAGCCTTCTAACAGATAAGCGGAGAAGTGCAGGTGCATCACCGTTCGGCCGAGGTAGCTCTGTAGGTCCGCATGCGTTTTCTTTAAGATATCTTTGGGAACGCGTATCTTAACAGGAAAGAATAAGACCGATTTCATAACTGTCTGAACCGAAATGCGAAAGAGTATTGTACAATTGTTTAATCAATGTGTCTGTTAATAAATATACAGTTCGTGTTCTTGAAAGAAATCATTAAAGAGAAATCCCCCTAGGCGGTGTTCAAATCCTGGCGCACACATTGCGACTCCTTTATTATTTGTCATGTTTCACATACATCTTGTGTGGGCATTTCTCAATCACGGATACTGCTCGTATTAATGTTGCTAATAAACCGCCTTGGTATACATAGTATGTGAGTTATCTGTCAAGTTAAAAGATACACATTAACGTATATATACATTTATGCAGCTCCTCTTAATGATAGTCTAACGTGTGCTCTTAAGCGTTCGGTAACACATATCGAACATTTGATTGGCAGTTATCAGTGCGCAGGCTCATAAAGTCAAAAGTTCGATCCCCAAATTGTTGTTTACAAGAAGATTGTGGAAATATTAAAAGAGACCACCACCTGCAGTCCTAAGCGTGCCATTCTGTCGTTATCCACTTTGAAATGTATGCGAGCTCTGATTTGAAGAAAAATGAACTTGACCACAGTTTGAACAATCCACCTGTTATTTCGCGGTTTGTTTGGAGAAAAGCCTATCGCCTTGGGTGAGGCCGAATATATCAAGCATGCTCCGCATATGTAAGAAGACTGCTTGTCAGTTTCAGTTCAAGAGGTGTGCACGTGCAGTTGAGTTTTATTTAATCGATTTTCTGGCATTGCCTACAGTTTAGAACTAAAAGTGTTCAAGGTGGCTGTTTAATACTACAGTACATTGTTACAACATACTCAGAAGAAAAGCTCGTCTGACCAGAATTGAAAAGAGTTGTTCAAAGAACCGATAGAGTCGCACATGTTTGAAACAAATGGGGCTGCGCATTTACTCAGGATCTGCCTGTATATGTGTATTTGTTTTATAAATTCTTTTTGGCATCAGGTTTTGTTGGAATCATTAATTCATGTGCTAGTTTTAACAAAACGCATTTCGCGTTTTATTCCTTAGTCTTTAAGGATGGCCGGTATAAGGAATCATTTTTGATGTAATCTTCAGTTTTTGCACTCAACACGCTGTCCTCAATACAAAGCAGAATTTTTTTTATTTCACGATAATAAACATTTCAATTCTAATATTAGTTTTTAGAGTTACTGTATATTCGGCATCCCCCATGGAAACGACTCTGATGTCAAATCTTTCCTGAAACACTTTATCAAATGAAGTGATGTTATTAATTACAACTTGATTTCTTTTTTTATGCAAAAAAAATTCTAAGTGTGGATACAGCAACACCAAGCTGTATAAATACAATAAGATCAGGACAGTTGCGTTTGTCAGGCTCAGTAAAAGCACTAAAATAATGGAGAAAATGTCGGAGAATGTGTCGTGTCACTAATATTATAAAAGTAAGGTTAAAGTTCTTAACAAGGAACATACAGTAACTTACAATGATAAATAAAGATTTTATTTCACTTTTTCATGCAAATTTCAAGTAGCTTTTGTGTAAAGTGTTCAAAGTGCCCCTTTGGAGGGCACACATGCCTGGTTCACAAAGGCTACACACATCAGGTGGTGCCAGTTTATATTAAGACATGGCAGTGGGGCGAGGTGATCCAAGTGCGCGTTTCCCCTACTGCAGGAAATTGTTGGAGTGTGTTTAATTGTCATCCATTGTGCACTGCGGTGATCATGCTTCAGGATTTTGTCTACTTGTTTTAAATCTAAGCCTTGAATTTCTTATGCCGCCCTTGTCCTCCTAGCAGCATGTGTCCCTTCATGTTAAGCCAAAAAGCGTGAAGCGGTGGCAGGCATGGTGTCTCTAAAGATGACTTTACAATGCAAACACACACTCCTTGTTTTGACAGGAGAAGAAAAATAAGATTGCTCCGAGGGTCTTGTGTGTAACATCTGAGATGGTTAAACCTGCATTTCTGAAGTTGTCTGCATTGATTGGGAAAATGTGTCTGTCCATAGTTAGCTGCTCCCAAATTGTGACACTTTAGTAAAATAATGCTGCAATAAACCTTAAAAATATGACGTTCAATATTCAACACATAATAACTGCTGTCACGGGGGTAGCACATTCACTGTGCTCCATGATGTGTATTCTTGGGGAGCACAGTTCTTGCAAGTTGACATGCTGCTTGGAATTATTGTATTGCAGTCTATAACACGTAATGTAATCCTGAACCTTTCACAGATGCTTGTGTTTGAGGAGAAAATGGCAAATGTTCAAGCTTTGCTTGTTAGAAACCAAAACTGGAATTTCTTAAAATGAACTTCTTTTCAGCTTATATTGTGTGTTTACACTTTTGCACGTCATATTGATTGTTTTTGAGAATCCTCGCCCTAGCACTTCTTAAAGTTGTCTTGAAAAGCAGCATTCAATAGATAAGTTTATTTAAGTCGCGTTTAAGGAAAAGTCATCCAAGTTTGGGATGGATACATACAGTATGTACCCCTTCTTGCTTTGATCATCAATTTCTAACCATAATGAAAGAGCAGGTAAAGCCGCTTATTGAAAACCATTTACTACGTGACATTATCTTAATACAGTTCTAGGAACTGGGTAACCCGCCACTGTTTGTTGTTTTGTCCCTGGGGGCTGATGAATGGTTGACATGCCTAGAAGGCGCAGTTACAGCGCGTTTGTTGAGCAATAAAGACCTCCCGCGCGTGCGCAGACACGTAAATCTCGCAAACCGTTTCTGAATTCTCGTGGGCTTTTTATTTCTTCAGTTTAGCTCGCGTGCGCGTTCGTGATTATGAACTCCATATACTTCGCCACTGTCAAGCTTCTTTAATTATTTAATGAGTTTGGTTGTTACACGTGTATTTTGGCCTAAGTAAATCATTCCAGTCCTAAGGGCTTCGGGAGACGGCGTGACATTCACGCCAGTGTTCTTCATCTGGCAACGACTAATCCATTTTGGGTTTCAATTTTTATGCTTTAAAGCCACAAACCAGCATTCGTGTTGCAGGGGCTCACATTGGAAAGCATATACTGATTATTAATTTGCCTTGTTGCTTGTATTTTTTTAAATATTGTACTTACCAAACCCGGTCTGCCAGATGGCATGCAAATGCATGGATTCAGCGCCGATCGCTCTGCCTCCGATTTTTTTTTTCCATTTGCACATCATCCAAGAGCAGATCCAAGAAGTAGCTTCCTGTCGCGAGATGTACACAAAGGAGCTGTCATCTCTTCCTGCCACTTGCTTGATCAGAGTTTTATTTCCTTAATTTACTAGCGGACCTTGTTGGTCCTTGACAACTGTGATTAAACTCAATCTTTCATAATAAACACGCACGAAGAAGTGCACGTTAAGGTGTTTCTATTAACCTGGATGACAGACGAATGACATTCTTTTGAATGTAGTTTGTTATTCAGGCGGCAACACTCAACACGGCAATGGCATACTGTCAAAATGAGCATAATGTTTTAATCTTACAAATTAACTTTTTAAACGCGTTGACTTTTCAGGGCTCTGCTGAGTTCCAATCTACCTAATTACGGGAATAAGCGGTTTGTAGAAAATGTTTCAAAATATACTATATAGCTTCTCTGTTTAACGACTTGCACTGTTTTAACATTAGACGTTTAACTGTGAACACAGAGACGAAACGGAGTGGTTCGGTGCCTAGCGGAATGCCTTTTTTTATTCTATTAGCATTTGTCAGATATTGGCAGTGCCCCATGAAGATTTGCCAGGCGTTAATTGATTCTGTTACCCTTTTGAGATTTACAATTGTAGCTCACACAGACACGAACTCAAGCTAAACCAAGTGGGCACATTGCACATGGACGGGCCCGAGCCCACACAAGGTACCTCTGTTAGGGGGCGAGGGGGCTTCTCTTTTATACTTTCGAGACAGGAATGCTGAGCGCGCGGGTTCCACGCACGCGTGATAAGTCCGAGCTGCTGTTTAGCAATCGCCACGTTCAAAGTGCTAAAATCCCAAATGTGCCCCCACGAAGCACTGTTCTTGATTACTGAACAAGAGGAGCGCTTGCTAGTATTTTAAAAGGGGGCCTCGGGGTTAATTATCATCATTAGTCGGTACTCGTCACATATACACTAGAAAATGAAAAGTGTCTCTTTTTTTCTTTGTGCGTGCGTAAGTTCTGCTGTGCATACTAATTTCCCCGAACAGAGACCCCCTCATTGTACCCTAGACACGAGAGAGAGACATGTTCATTCAATAGCATGGCGAATATAATACACAAAGCCCCAAACTGTATAGGTTAAAAAACAAAAGTATTTGAAATGCACACAAATTAGTGTGCGGATTCCGGACGGTGCAATTGTATCCTATGAACAAGAACTGCATTTTTAAGAGATGGGTCATTTATTAGAATATCATCTCTAGATTCTTCATTGTGGTGTCGAACGTGCTGAATATAACGCTACATATTGACGTCAGTTGAGCTTGAATATTCGATGCTATATTTTCATTATCGTTTTTAGTACCATTTCTTCTTGAGATGGATTTTAAGCGTGTGATCTAATTTCTATACTGATACGTATACATGGCTGACAGAACATTTAGTATTAAGGGACATTTCACACACCGATGCACACGTGGACTTGCCCTGCCTCTATTCTTATTCGATACATCCACGTTAATTGAGGTTAACAACGGGGAAAAGGTTAGCGCGATGACATCGCCGCATGTAGAAGATCAATGTGGAGTGCTCGGCTTATCCCATTTTAGGCACACTGCAAAAGAACAAGCAGCCATTTCATTATGATAAACGAAAAGAATATATTTCAGATGAACAACAGCGCAGTGAAGCTTCAGCATTCTCAAACCCGCTTAATCCAGTTAAAGTCCGCGTGGGGATGAGGCTGGCGCGCCAGCAGTGGCATCCAAACCTGGGCAGCGTGCCAGTTCATGGAGGAGCCCACTCGCACACACGCCCACGCAAATCCAATTTACAATCTTCAGTTTACCTGACATGCACGCCTTTGGGGATATGGATGGAAATGGATAATTTACAAACTCCACGCAGACGACGTCAGGGGCGGGGCTAAAACCCTGGCCGTTGGATACGTACGTTCACCAGGATTGACGGGAACACCAAAAGGAAAACTTTACACCACCAGTCAAAAGTGTGGACTCGGCCAGAAACGTTCGTGTTTTTGATAGAAATCAATACCTGTTTTATTCAAGATACCAATAAATTGACTTGGAGTCAAGACATTGGCATGTTACAAATGGTTATACTGTAATTCATTATTCACATAAAACTTCAAAGCTCAATTTTCAGCAGCCATGTCCTAATGGTCAACTTCCATTTAGCTTATCCTTTAGCATTCCTAAAGGCAAGTCTGCGTTCAAAAATGGACAAAATTAAAGAGTTTTCTCAAGAAACCGGTCTGTGTGTGTATGTGTTTTTTTTTAACAGAATGAAGTTTATTCACTGGATTTCCAAGAAGCTGATGATTGGATACATAAGTGTCTGTTACTGTCTTGAGAGAGAAGGGCAAACTGGATATTAAAAGAAGGGGAAGGACCAGATGAATAAGAGGATAAGGGTTAGCAGAGTCTGTAGTGCAAGGCACAAATAAAGTACATGTCCTTGGATGGCTTCTTACTTAAATATCTGCTAAATACCAGCATCATGTGCAACAGATAAATGATGACTTTGGGCAGAATATGGTTAGTGTGACATATAGGGGCATAACCACCAAACCCCAGGCACAGTTGTCAACACACAAGTCTTGGCTTCAAAATAAAAGTTTTTATTATTCACAATACTGTTTTCAGGTTTTTGTCTTCATGATTTCACAATTCCAGACCAAGTAAATGTCTTTCTTTCTTTGCCATTCCTCCTAGGTGATCTTTGTCTATCCTCTGCATTGCGACTCCAACTCACCTAGGTGAGGTGGAGCGGCTTCTTTTATACCAGACCTGGGACTACTTCTGGTTTTACCACATTACACACAGGAAGCTCTTCTGGGTTAGGCAGAACCTCCTTAAAATGAGGGAACCTCACCTCACAGCTTGCCCTGATGGCTCCTATGAAACACAGTAGGATTGCCCATCAGAACTCTGACTTCCATGCCACCCTGCGGATGTGCACATGGGAGATCCACCAGAGAGGCGCTGTCACCTATCATGTGGGGAGGATACATGACCCTGGGATGCAGTCTTCTTCCACCCTTTCATTAAAAAGGCATTCCGGTTGGGTAAGGAACCATCCATCCTAGTCAGAATGCCAACAACCCTGTGCCCCCTTTGACACTGAAAAAGAGTGTTATGGTCAGCATTGTGGCGGCATCTTTTCTCTGTTGCAGCACCACTGGTATTTGGTGTGTATTTAAGAATGAAGCCAACTAAGGACCTGTATAAGGCACTTGTTTCACACAATGCAGACACTGAAGTTCTTATCCTCTTGTGCAGTTTTGCATTTTGACTTTCCTCTTCCTTTTCTATCTTGGTTAGATCCAGTTTGCCCTCTTCCCTCAAGGCAGTAATAGACATCTTTGCATAAAATCTTTACCTCTAAAGTCTGTTGCATGGAATAAGCCTCATTCTGCAGAAAACAATAGACTGACATATCTTGAGAATGCTGTTTCATTTTGACTATTTTTTTAACCCAGAGCTGAACTTGATTAATGCCAGTATCTTGCCACCCAAGTAAACAGAATAACAGGTTTCAGTCACACAAATGGAGTTACAAAGGTTTCTGTTATAACCGACTAGCATTTAAACATGACTAATTAAGGATAAGCAAAGGGAGTTCGGTGACCATTCGGAAACTGAAGGAATGGTAACAAAAATTCAACGCATACGGATGGCATTTTATGTTTCTGATGAAATAGGAAGTTTATCACTAGAGAGTACTATTCACGTAGAAAAAAATGCTACTCGCAGTAAAACAAAAGTAAAAAAAAAAAAACAGAAATACTCGGAATACACAGAAATTGAAAGAAAAGGAGATGTGAAATTTGGAGGGCGGTGCGGTGTATTTGTGCAGCAGCAGCCTCCTCACACCGCTTTCACCCTCTTCAAATTGTAGGTGGTTTGTGGATTTCAAGTACAATAGGTTGGGTTTCTTATTCCGTTTCGTATGCCAAGGTACATGACCATTAGCTGCTTATTGATACTAAACTGGCACGGAATGAATTAGGATGTCAAGGTATACGTGCCCAGCGATTGTTCGGCGTCCCATTCATGGTTAGTTCCAGCGTTGTGATCGTTCATTACGGATTATACGGCTCGGTAACTTGTAGTGGAGAAAAGAAAAAGATGGACAGATGCTTACATTTTTAAATAACAACAAAATCCACAATGTCCATATCATATTGTGTATGAGTTGTTATTTAGATGATGAAATTATGCCGTAAGACTTTCCCGTATTTAGCGTTTTGTTTGGATTTACAGCCTACCGTCCGGTGACCTTGTGACAGGTGTGTGCCCAACACATGGGCAATAAAGCAAACTATCCTAATAATAAGGTAAAACACACAATCTTTATCCTAAACAGCAATCCCATACACCCCCGTTGTTACTGCCGTCTCCCAGTAGCAGATGAAGCTATCGTGCCTTTGTGGAAATTACGATTTAAACAATTGAGGTCGCATATTTACAAAGGCTTCGCATTCTTCCGGAAGCGTGTCTATTTAATAATACATGAAAACATGACGACATCAAACAACGCTCTTGCGGTTTAACAGAGTCTTCTACCGCCTTCATGGTGCTCCCGACACACTTCATAGCTCGTATCAACCAAAGAGAATAAACACACAGAGAAATACAATCAGGGCTCGCCGATGAGGTCTCTCCATAACTTGATTGGCAGTGTGCGTCGTGTCACGTTGAGGTACAGCAGCTTTGTCAAGAATAAAATAAAAAATACCATGGATTACCAGAGATGAGAATTAGATACACCGAATATGTCTAGGATTTACAGGACTCGTTTTATGTCACATTTTCGGGAACGCTGTTGTTTCTTGTGTACTTTTAAAGCTCTCATGTTTTACAGAGAAAATGTGCCGCTAGCAATACCACGCATGCTAAGACAGTGTGAAATCGTTTATTATTTAATGCGTAAAAATATTTTATAATTAGGCAATCCGCGAGAGGCAAAATGCACTGCAGATCGTGCATTATTATACAAAAGCTGCTGTCATTTAATGCATTTTTGAGCGTTGGACAGAAATCACAATGCCGTTTTCTTCATGTTGACTCGATGTTAACACGGTTTTGATGGGGATTTCCTGCCTTTTGCAAGTTTAGCGAAAAACAATTGATTTAAGGTTACTTCTTCGGTAAAACCCACAGTCACCATATACTTATTGCTTGTTTTAAAAGATTAAGCACCAAAGATGATAGTCTATTTAATGGATGTCTATATATAAATCGCCTGTCCAAGAGGCCGATTTCAGTGTCAAACTGGAAGTGATATAGACAAAAGATTGGCAAAGAAAAATACCCTGCCTAAGTGGTGCAGATGAGAAAATCCAAAAAAGAAAAATCGGATAAGTTGAAATCACTGTACTTTTGATCACAATTAACCGATCAGAATCTTAGCGCCGTTCATAGATGGAATAAATCAAGGCGCTATATATACACATCGTCATTTAAAACAGCCAAGTTATGTGCATTACAGGGTCAGTTCAGTTACAACAGGGAGATGTAAACTCTTAACGAGTTAACAAGAATGAAACCTTACTGCTACAACCAATTGAAAACAAGAATCGTTGAACACCGCAATGGAGTTAGCATTTATTAGTATGTGAGTTGGTCACACAAACGCAGACCTCGCACCAGCCGATCGTATTCTAACTCGCACATTGGATCGCGGGGAGGCAAGTAGACGCGAACACCGACGGAGTCTCACGAAGCGATCCATAAAATAGGTCCCACGAAGCTGGGTTAATACTTTTACATGAAATAATATCACATCGTAATTAAAATTGGGTTCGCTGGGTTTGGGGTGTATCCCGGTTTATAGGGTACCAGTCAACCAGTCAAACTTTGGGATTGCCAGGTATAACACAAGCTGTTTTGTAGATGTGTGAAACAAACCAGAGTCCCTGGAGCAAAACCAACGGAACACGTGGAGAACATGCACACATCCCACCGACAACGTCCTACCTAACCTAATAAGTTGGATCCACGAGGCAGAAGTGCTAACCACTGCGCTGCAGTTAATAGCACTTTAGAAATACTGTAGAAATCGACAACTTAAAGAATTGAGAATATTCCAAATGGTATAGCGATGTGGGAAAACTATGTGCATCCTATCTTATGGTCGTGTGAAAACAAAAGAAAGGAAAAGAAAACAAAAAAAAAACCCGCCAATGTCTAGACAGGCATGAAGAGTTGTAGATGAGATTGTTATGGGAAGAGACTTCTCATGTCTCATGACAAAACAGCTGTAAGAAAGTAAAGATAAATTGGAATGATCGAATTGTATCGAATGGTTGGGGTTGAGGGGTTAAATGCTCCGGAAAAAAAAACAATAGTATTCACTTTCCCTAACAGCGATGACCGCAGAGTGAGTTTCATAAAGTGTTTATCCGAGCCAGCAAATTCCGGCATTGGCAGCTGATCTGTTGTGAGGAAACTTTCTGTTTCTGTTTTACTCACCACGGGTTTGATTGAACTCGACACAACCTTCACGCACTTTCCTGATCGGTCCGATTAATTTATGTCTTGGGGATTTCTGGGGGTTTCCGTGTGACTGAAACAGAAACTCCGGGTTCGGTTCGCTAACGCGATCCAAGCGCGCTCTCTCACGCAGAGTCGACACACTTCCTCGAAGAGCCGCTTTAAAAGCCGAAATGCGATTAAACGCCCGCTGCAAAACAAACTTCTTAAACCAAAAAACAAACAGAGCAGAAGCCCCCGGATTTCGCAGCTCTAGGCTCACAAGCTGCCCAAAAGCTCTGCTGCGTTCCAGTTTACACGAAATACTCGAATTAAACTGCCATCAGGCTTACAAAATACTTACTCTTCTTTAACTGTCACTTCATGTTATGTTCGAGTGATGCAGATGTGACACATAACACCAAAGCAAGTAAAGGTGAACCTGCATTCGACCCTTCGAAGTACACATACAGTCGGTAAGAGAAGGTCACGAGGGAAAACAATCGAGTCAGTCGCTGGCAGCCGTTGCGGGTTTCATGTGTGGCACGTACTGCGCACCACAGCTGTAATACAGCAGAATACCGATCGCCACTGCCGGTGTGTAGAAATACTATTGGCCAGCAAGCACCTACCTGGCTACTGTATTTAGCAGGTCCAAAAGATTCACCGACCTGATAATGAATTTTCTCGCTAAACAATTGATTTCCACGGCAGTGTCCTTGTCAGGTCGGTTATAGGCACGGCTGACGAGCCTCGTGTTCGGACGTCTAGAAACGGCGCAGCATTGTGTACATCTAGTCTTACTAAAGGTGCTAGTTGTATTGCGCTCTTACAGGGGACGTTGGGGGATAGAGCGGCGGGCAGATTTATTGACGTGAAAAAGAGAATTGCTTGAGCTAGAGACCCGCACGGGCATCCCGCCAGCCTGAAGCGGGCTCCCGTGTATGCGCGCGCTCCCGGCGCCGCGCCGCTTAAAGAGACTGGCTGCGAAGGTGTGATAAGTGAATCAAATGCACCGGCTCGAGCGAAAGCACGGAGGGCTGGAGTAATTCCGAGGTGCTGAGACACAACAAGGCTGCTAGAGTCGAACTAAAGGCAAACAGACTTTAATCAAAACATGACATCTCGCCGAGTTTCAGGACTCTATAGTTCCTGACACTTTTTAACTTAATAACTGGTTTCGTCCCCAAATGAAGAAAACAAAAATGTATCTTATGTTATGCACCTTTCTTAGCACAGCACAACCGCGAAGTGAGTCCGTTTTTCTATACATTGCGAAGACTTTGTCACAGGGCCACATGGCTTTATAAAGTAAATTGGCTACATTCTTAACAATAATGGTTCCAGAGTGGTTTTTCAGAGCGAAGCCATAGGGGAGCCATTGTTTGGTTCCCAATAGATCCATCCACATGAAGGGTTTCGAAAGAACCGTTATTTATTATTTAGATCTGCAGCAGGCTCCATACAGTAAATAGGCATGACTAGATAGTAATAGATATGTGAAATACCAATGGGTCCTTATTGTGGAAGGACTTTTGCTGCATATAAGACAGGTTAAGTTCAGATTTTCTTACTCTTATTAGTGTATTGCTGGTAGCCTATTACACATTCGATTTCAGCTTTTTATACATATTAAGGAGTTTTTAAAAGCACAAAGAACCATCTTCACTTGCCAAGAACTGGTCATAGAATTAAATAGTTCTGTTTCAAGCAATAGCTCTACGAGGAACCACACAACCCAGTGAAGGACCATAAAGTGCCATTAAAGAATCAGTATTTTTAAGAGTTTACTGTGCGCTTCTTTGTCCAAAATTTAATAATAGGGCTGGAATGACATCACTTTAATTGGCTTCATTTCAAACAATGATGAGTCCATATATTACAGAGGAGAGGAAGAAAATCTGACAGTGTGGTGCAGCCATTGTAATATTGAACTTAATATTCAAAAACCTTGGAGATAATCATAGATTTCAAGCAACAGACCCCTGTTCACCTATCACCTCCTATGGCTCGGCCATTGCAACTACAGAGATATTTAAGTTTCTGGTTTCTCGCAGAACCTTAAATGGGGTGAAAACGCCACATGTATTATCAAGAAAGTCCATCTGAGAATGCTTTTGTGGTGCCAGCTGAGGAAATTTATTCTCCCCCAAGCAATACTGGTCTAATTCTACACAGCCATCATCAAGTTCTGTCTGACCTCATTTATAACTATCTGGTTTGGTGCTACTTCTGTTCAGGCTCAGGCCAATCTGCATGGCATCATCAGAAAAGATCATAACTACTCTAACGTACCACCCATTCAAGTCCTGTATGAGTCCAGGATAAGGACATGGATCATGAAGATCATTGCTTGTCCAGTTCACCCAGGGCACCACCACTTTCAAAGACTTCCCTCTGGCTAATGTTTTTTTTGTTGTGGCAGATAGAACATGTCACCTGAGCAGTCACTTTCCATGTGTAACTATACTGACTACTCAGTATTTACGGGTACACCTGAACTTACTGACTACTCAGCTTTTACAGGTACACCTGCACTTACTGATTACTCAGTATTTACATGTACACCTGCACTTACTTTCTACTCAGTATTTATGGGTACACCTGCACTTACTGACTACTCAGTATTTATGGGTACACCTGGACTTACTGACTACTCAGTATTTACGGGTACACCTGCGCTTACTGACTACTCAGTATTTACATATGCCTCTGCAGTTACTGACTATTCAGCATTTACAGGTGCACCTGCACTTACTGACTACTCAGTATTTATGGGTACACCTGCACTTACTGACTACTCAGTATTTACGGGTACACCTGCACTTACTGACTACTCAGTATTTACGGGTACACCTGCACTTACTGACTACTCAGCATTTACAGGTGCACCTGCATTTACTGACTACTCAGTATTTACGGGTACACCTGCACTTACTGACTACTCAGTATTTACGGGTGCACCTGCACTTACTGACTACTCAGTGTTTACATGTGCACCTGCACTTACTGACTACTCAGTATTTATGCGTACACCTGCACTTACTGACTACTCAGTATTTACGGGTATACCTGCACTTACTGACTACTCAGTATTTACAGGTACACCTGCACTTACTGACTACTCAGTGTTTACGTGTACACCTGCACTTACTTTCTACTCAGTATTTATGGGTACACCTGCACTTACTGACTACTCAGTATTTATGGGTACACCTGGACTTACTGACTACTCAGTATTTACAGGTACACCTGAACTTACTGTCTACTCAGTATTTACGGGTACACCTGCGCTTACTGACTACTCAGTATTTACATATGCAACAGCACTTACTGACTACTCAGTATTTACTGGTACACCTGCACTTACTGACTACTCAGTATTTACTGGTACACCTGCACTTACTGACTACTCAATATTTACGGGTACACCTGCGCTTACTGACTACTCAGTATTTACATATGCCTCTGCAGTTACTGACTACGCAGTATTTACATGTGCCCCTGCAGTTACTGACTACTCAGTGTTTACGGGTACATCTGCACTTACTGACTACTCAGTATTTACGTGTACACTAGCACACCTTGAACCTTTTTCCTCTTCCATTTATTGTATTAGATTTTTATTGTATTTGTCACTTTATATTTTATGCTTCCATTATATGCTGCCTTAGATTTTATCTTTCTGGTTGTTCTTTCATCAATTCTACCACAACAAATTCCTAGTACATGTGAGTGTATCTGTCCTTTTAAAGTGAATTCTGACTCAGAGACTTTCCTCCAGGCTTCAAAACAAAAGCCCCAGTGAGAGTCTGTGTGTTTTCCACTTTCTGTTTTTAATCTACACTTGTTTTTCTCCAGGTATTCTAGTTTGGTCCTTACAGGTGACCCAGTGTGAGACGGTGTGCAAGTGTGGCCTGCAGTGGGCTGGTGTGCCACTCAAGTACAAGCACAAGCACAGACCCCAGCTTGCTCTGAGGTTTACACTTGGATTAAGCAATTTGAGGAAACAGAATATTTGGAACATTTTTTTAAGTTAATGTTCATATTTTTTTCTTACGATAACAAAGAGAAGCCACTTTGAAGGATTCTTTATCATTACACAACACATTTAAAAAATGTAATTAATCTTGCAACATACGTAAATGTATTTATGTCATCTGATACATTTCCTCAAGCGCCATTAATTGGATTGATCATTTAATTGAATAGCTTGACATGGCACTACCCACAATCTCCCAGACTGGCATTAGCGTACGCTTTAATTGTTGAAGAAATGTAGAAAATGGTTATTGTTCTCACAGCTTTTAGTACACAGGAGTTAATTTAATCTGTGGGTTCATTTTAATTATTTATTTAGGGGATTCTAGTTCTCTTGCTTATTAATGGTATGGTTTTTTTTTCTTAAGTAGAATTCTATTAATAGTGAGATGCAAATATGAAGGTAGCCATTAGTTTACAAGGTTATTTGCATATACTAAAGTTACATATGAAATGTAAAACGGGGTAGTGTGTATGGAGGAATATTTTGGACAAAAAAAATAAAATAAATAAATGCATTGTAAAATTTTATAATAAAACAGTGATATGCGAAAATAAATAATTAAATATGTCATGTTACTTATTTCTTTATATATTTAATGAATTCTTCATTTATTTCAGTGACACAGCATGCAACCTGAAATATGTCTATACATGATAACAGTCATTTTCACTTGTCAAAGTTGGGAGGGTGGGCTCTAGTGAGTCCTGTGTGTTGATCGGTGAATCATTGGAAAAACGATGATAAATCTTTGACCATCAAGTGCTACATTTGTAGGCAGATACCTGATGATAAAGTCAGGGCTTCTTGAATTGAAGTAGCCGCCTCCTGCAGGCACTCTGGCCTGCTTCTTCTTGCACTCGTATCCGCCACAGAGAGGCACAATCAGTCCCATCTTTGATTGCCTTGGGAATCCTGGGGTTCATAGACACGTGCAAAGCTGTGACTGCGAGTGTTCCCTCTGCTGATGATTCACCAATCAAAACACAGTACTCAAAAGAGCCCACCCTCTCAACTTTGACAGGTGAAAATCATTTCAAGCTATATTTCATGCTGCATGGGGTGTCACTAAAATAAATAAATGAGGAAATAATTAAATAAGAAATAAAAACATATTTCACAACATGTTTATTTATGCTAATATATTGTGTCACTCACCTATTGTAACATTCCTTAATATATTTATTTGTGCATTTATTTATTTAATTTAGTCCAACATATACAGCACCTCCATAGGTGTGATGGCGCATTAGATCTGTTCTTGCTGTGGTGGGCTTTTCTCTAGGTGCTTGTCATTTCATCTCAAAGACATGAAGGTTAGGTTCACTAGAGATTCCAAATTGGTCCTGCATAAGCTATTGTTTGTTCCTGTGTTGTGCCGTATATTAATTGCAGAGCACTCTTAAAAACAAAGGTTCTAGAGTGGTTCTTCTGAATGATGGTATAAGGGAACCATTTTTGGTTTCCAAAAAAAAACAAAACAAGATCCATGTGAAGGTTTCAGAAAGACCATTTGTTTATTTAGACCAATAATAGGCTCCATAACTTTCCATGAACAGACAAGTGAAACACCAGTAGGTTCCAAATTTTTAAAGGACCCCATCGCACACAATCACTCAGGCGAAGGTCAGGCTTTCTTGATTTGTTGTATCCTGCTGGGTAACCTCTTATACATTCAAGATTTCTGTTTCCTCCACATATTAGGACCATTTTCAAAGCTCAAAGAAACAATTTCATACTCAAAGAACCCAACTCAGAATGAAATGGTTCTTTTTCAAGTAATGGTTCAACAGGGAACCACACAGCCCGGTGAAGCGCCATTCCCGTGCCGTTATTTTTAAGAATGAGGTCCCGGCTCCCCTTGACCCAGAACTGGATTAAGAAGGGTTGATAATGGATGGATATTCAGTTCAGGTCAAAAATTAAACTGATCTTATTTTTTGTCAGAAAAGTACAATAAACACTGAGGAGAAGTACTTCCCCAGAGAACTAAAAGTGTATAACTAAGTAATGTCTTCAGAAGTGACTTCTGAATAAGAATTTAATTTGACAGAAAATATACGTCTGATTATCCTTTTCTAGTCTTACATTTTAGATCAATTTCTGGTAAGACAGGGCAGTGTCGTAATAAAAATATTAAAAGAAGAATTTTATGTTTACACATAATAAGTAACTCAATAAACTTGACCCCATTGTTTTGGATCGAAAAATGATGCAAAATGTTTTTAAGAGCTGCATAAAATCATCAGTTTCCTCTTTGGTATAATTAGATGTCTACGTTTTGCTGTATTGCATACTCTAATAAAACGTTGCAATGTTTTCATGTTTTCACAGCAACACCAGTCCCTTAATCCCCCCAATGGCCTACTTGAACGTCCTGATTCAAATGCGTACAATTTGATGGACAGTTATATTATCTACTAAATGACACCACCATCCATCCATCCATCCATTATCCAACCCACTGTATCCTAACTACAGGGTCACGGGGGTCTGCTGGAGCCAATCCCAGCCAACACAGGGTTCAAGGCAGGAAACAAACCCCGGGCTGGGCGCCAGCCCACCGCAGACCCCACAATCCACTTTCTATATTTCAGAATGTTTTTTTATAAAGATTTTTTTTGCAAGTATTAGTGTTGTAATTTGGATACACCGTCTCATTTCTTTACCAACTATATATAAGACCCGCCCTTCAAAACGATACAATGCCTTCAATAATGGATGTGTATGCTGGGGGCATTTATTTGAATACAGTTAAAGTGGAACAAAAAGCTCTTGTATTTTGTTCTCCTTCAAAACAGTAAAACCAGATATATTGTAAATATTTCATAGCATATATTTTTTTAATTTCCTTTGTGTTCCTGACCCATTCACTGACACTTTTATAGCATTTGAAAACTTACCTCAACATGTATGGAAATAAAAATAACATTCAAAGTGTATTTTCTGGTAAAAACGTTACAGAATTTTGCAGCTTATCCTATTGCAACCAGGGCTGGCAGCAGTATTAAGGCGTAGGGCACAGATTGTGGCGCGTGGGGAGGACCCAGCCACACGGGTTAGCTACCAAACAGTCGGTTGGTTGGCGCACTAATAAGCTTGACCGAGGGTACAAAGTAACCTAGCACCAGCACTGGTTTTAACGTGTGTGTGCCACATAAGTATATTCTCGAGGTATACAAATTCTGAAAGAGCAATATCCGACCTTTATTTTGAGAGGTAGAACATGAATATCTGTGGTGGGCTGGCGCCCTGCCCAGGGTTTGTTTCCTGCCTTGCACCCTGTGTTGGCTGGGATTGGCTCCAGCAGACCCCCGTGACCCTGTAGTTAGGATACATCGGGTTGGATAATGGATGGATAGGTGGAACATGAATACTGAGTGAAGGATGATGAATGTTCTAGCCAGTTAAATCAAAGTAGCAGAAAAGTGACAAAAAAATGAGTTTAAAGGGTTAAAAATGTCCACCTAATATACATTGGCAGGTTACAAATAAACTGATTTCTTAATAAATGCAATTAGTAAATTCCAGATCTCTAATTTCGTGCTATCTAAAACCACCAGACTTTTAAATGTGTATTTTGAAAGCAGTGACCTATAACCGAGTTCTCTCCTGTTGTGTCCCTCAGGATTTTGTTTTTCTCATTCATCTCAAACCATTTCACACTTGCATTATATTGACCTAAATTTCTATGCATATACAGTAGTAGGCTGCTAATATCAAAGATCATTCTTGGATGCATTTCAGCCTCAGACAGGCTTACCGTATGCCTCAGTGTAATCTGAGCCTGGAGGTTGGCAGAACTTCTTTAGATACATATCAATAAAATATAATTGTCTTGAGTAATATCCAGCACCAACAAACTACTTTCGCTGTGCACTTTTGGTCAGGTCAGCCGCTTCATTTGCAGCTTTGGAATCAACAACTAACAATAACGGTAGTCTGATGTGTTTTTAAAAATACCATCAATCATTAAACATCATGAAGTGTTTACCTCATTTCTCTAACTCCGATTCAGAAATATTCGGCCTTGTCTTTATTTCTTTTTCTCTCAATGCCCTTTAGGTCTCCTGTCACCAGTCCCACATTATGTAGTAGACATGCACTAAATATCCTAACACTGGCTCGCTCCTCAGTTAGGTAAGCTGCACCGGCTCTCGGTCTGTTTTAGGGTAATCCTGCATGAACTATAGGTCTCTGCGCTCAGGACACCCTCCAGTTGAAATGACCCCACACACGAGATGGTCTGACTAACCCATAAATGAATGTGCGCTCCATCCAGCTGCCTGGATCAGCTTCATCTAATCAAAAACACGTCCACGTTTCTGCTGGTTTGTCCCTTTCAGTTTGTATACATGGCAGCTTCACGTGAAATCCTTTGTTATTTCCTCCCCATTATTAAAAATTAAGCCGAAGATACGTGTGCATTCTCGATGGCATTTAGAAAATAACTTTTTAAAGTTCACAGTTTCATTGGCTTGTTGTAATTCCTTTTCATTTTTAAGCTTCGGCCATGACACTTTCAAACATCTATACATATCGAGTGCATGGTTTTACTTTTGATGCTCAATAAAATGAATTTTGACTGATGATACATTTTTCATAATAAAAAAAAATGAAATGAGCTGCTTAATATACCAAAAAATGAGTAATTCAAGTGTTAATCTACTTTGTGTTTATTTATTCAGTGTAGCATTCACACCTTATTTTTAATTAAAATCAATATAATGTTCTACAATTAATATTATCTTTGCACATCCTAGCCTATTAAATGTACAAGAACATTATTATTATGGAGTCATTTTCAAATTGAAAAATAAAATGTTATTAGGAACATTTATTGGATTATTGATTGCTTCCAACACATTTTCAATTAAATAACTTGTTATTTTGTCTGTAAATGGAATGTAAGTATTAAGTGCTTTTATAATAATTCAGTACTTTGGTATCATCATGAGTAGTTCCTCAGTAGGCACATTAATTAAAAGATGTTAAATATTCATTTATTTCTCCTTCAAATGTATTTAATTTGAGTTTGACTTGGTTTGTATTGTCTCCCTATGCAATGCGTTGTAATTAGAGTTTCACTAATGTGAACGTTTAACCTTTGCTAGCAGCTCATTTGAAATAACTAGCAAGATTACGTTTACTTAATTTAAGATTAAACTTAACAGAGCTGAATCATCTCATTTCCCCATACACCGTATTTATTTACTTTTGTCACTCATTTATAAATTGTAAATCTCTGACTGATGCAAATTACAGTCCTGTTCTGTTTAGTCATTTCTTTAGTTCATGTCTCATTTCAAAAGAACACAATGCTTCCTGTATTATTCCACTATATAATGCGCAATGAAGGAGACTTTTAATAAAGTGTCACCACTGATTTCAAGTGAGGAGTCTTCATTCGTATTGTTTAATGCCCACACATGAAAAGGAATGAAGGCTCCAACAGCGCACCCGCACAGCGGCGTTTGCTCGCCTTGGCTGGTTTGCTCAACATGAGCTATAGAAATCTCTTCCTCCTCACACAGCCTGCGGTGAGCTGTGGGCAGCTTCTTTTTATCTGTATGTGTTTTCCTCACAAACGACTGCCATTGGTGACGGTTAATTGCAGCTCTGAGATTAACATGTAGGTTTTGAGAGTTGGAGCTTGAGGGCAGAGCAGTATGTGACTTGGCACCGAGTGGGTTAACAAAGACAAAAAAAGGGGGGGGCATTTCCTTTTGGTAGAGCCGTGTTGTGAAACTTCTAATTCAGGGAGCACTTTTTAGGAAGTGATACTTTTTTTTTCCGTTTGGGAAAGTTTATTGTATGTCTTAGTTTTGTCTGAGCAATTTTTCCATTTTTGTGAAAATACAAGGAGGATCATGTCAAAGTCAACGTGGGCACCTTGAATTGTGTATGCGATGGACTGCTCAGCGTTTTCCTAGAAATATGTCACACTGTCACACTTCCACCTTCTTTCTTAGGAGATATCAAGTTGATAAAATTCCCAGTCTTTGTATCAGCCATATCTACCTGTCTACCTTAGTCTTGGACAGATTGAACCATTTCTTGACACTTTTCCATTCTCTGCTACATGGAAGAGAGCCCACGTTTTGCACTTCTCTTAGGAGGTACTGAAGCCAGTTCCATCATGGCCAGCGTCATACTGTTGGGTGCTACCCGCATGATTACGACACCTTGATTAGTTAATTCCAGAAGCCCAGCTTGTGAGCCATGAACAGAACAGGAAGCTATTATGTTGTGTTGATAGTCCATAGGATTAGATCTGATAAACTGTATTAATCCCAAGGGGAAATCTAGAGCAGGGCGGCACGGTGGCGCAGTGGTAGTGCTGCTGCCTCGCAGTTAGGAGACCCGGGTTCGCTTCCTGGGTCCTCCCTGCGTGGAGTTTGCATGTTCTCCCCGTGTCTGCGTGGGTTTCCTCTGGGCGCTCCGGTTTCCTCCCACAATCCAAAGACATGCAGGTTAGGTTGATTGGCGATTCTAAGTTGGCCCTAGTGTGTGCTTGGTGTGTGGGTGTGTTTGTGTGTGTCCTGCGGTGGGTTGGCACCCTGCCCAGGATTGGTTCCTGCCTTGTGCCCTGTGTTGGCTGGGATTGGCTCCAGCAGACCCCCGTGACCCTGTATTTGGATTCAGCGGGTTAGAAAATGGATGGATGGATGGATGGAAATCTAGAGGCATACAGCAGCAAAGGCATAACAAATACAGACTGGCAGCACAAATGATACAATCAATCAATGGACAGAATAATAAATCTATAGTTAGCAGAAACAGGAACATGAATACAAGTGAACTTGAAGAGTACAAGTATTTAGTCTGGAATGTTGGGAGGAAGTATTGAATTGGCTGATAGTAGCAGACCGAAAAGACCCCCCCTAGTTCTTAGCACGCTGCAGAGGAATGTACCTGTGGTTAAAAGTGCCCCATGAGAGCGCCTCCTGGAGGGGATGTTTCATGATGGCATCCAATTTTGCTACCACAACAGCTTCCATTGTGTCTACGGTTGGCTCTGTGATGGAGCAGGCCCCCCACCCCCCTCCGAATAATTGAATTCTGGTGTTCCAATCATTTCCATGGCCATAGGTGTATAAAGTCAAGCACCTAGGCATGCAGACTCCCTCTACAAACATTTGTGAAAGAATGGATCGCTCTCAGGAGCTCAGTGAATTCAAGCGGTGGTACCATGATAGGATGCCACCTGTGCAATAAGTCCATTTGTGAAACTTCCTCGTTACTAAATATTCCACGGACAACTGTTAGTGGTATTATGACAATGTGGATCCAACTGGGAATAACAGCGACTCAGCTACAAAGTGGTAGGCCACGTAAAATCACAGAGCGAGACTGCGCATGCTGAGGTGCACAGTGTGCAGAAGTCGCCAACTTTCTGCAGAGTCAATAGCTACAGACCTCCAAAAGCTCAAGAACGGTGCGTAGAGAGCTTCATAGAATGGGTTTCCATGGCCAAGCAGCTGCATCCAAACATTATATCACCAAGTGCAATGCCAAGCGTTGGTTTCAGTGGTGTAAAGCAGACCGCCACTGGACTCTAGAGCCGTGGAGACGTGTCCTCTGGAGTGATGAATCACGCTTCTCAGTCTGGGTTTGGTGGTTGCTAGGAAAATGGTACTTGTCTGACTGCATTGTGCCAAGTGTAGTTTGGTGGAGGGGGGTGGGATTATGGTGCGGGGTTGTTTTTCAGAGGTTGGACTTGGCCTCTTAGGAACTCAGAATGCTTCAGCATACAAAGCCATTTTGGACAATTTCATGCTCCCAATTTTGTTGCACAAAGCAGGGTCTGTAAAGAAATGGATGAATGAGTTTGGTGTGTGGAGGAGCTTGACTGGCCTGCACAGAGCCCTGACCTCAACCCGACAAAACACCTTTGGGATGAATTAGAGCGGAGACTGCTCTCCTGGAAGAATGGTCAAACATTCCCATAAACACACTCCTAAATCTTGCGGAAGGCCTTCCCAGAAGAGCTGAAGCTGTTATAGCTGCAAAGGGTGGGACAACTCCATATTAAAGCCTATGTGTTAAGGATGGGATGTCATTAAAGTTCCTGTGTGTGTAAAGGCAGGTGCCTAAGTACTTTCGGCAATATAGTGTATCTGGAGCAGCTTGATGTATAACATCAAAAGACCTCCATCTCCTCAGGAAATTCAGTCTGCTCTGGTCCTTCATGTACAGCATCATTGTGTTGTCAGGCCAGTCCAGTTTGCTGTTGATGTGAACCCCCAGGCACGTGTAGCGCTGCACCGCTTCCATGTTCTTCCCCTGAATGTTGACTGGTCCCAGATTGGACCCAGCTCCTTGTTGATGTTGAGCTGCAGGTAGTTCTCCATACATCACAAGACAAAGTCCAGTACAGGCCTGCTATGATCTGATTTGTCTCCATTATTAAGGCGGTATATGATGGAGGAGTCATTAGAGAACGTCTATAGATGGCATGAGCTGGTATTATACTGAAGTCTTTTGCATAGAGGGTAAACAGGAGGGGAGACAGGACAGTGCCCTGAGGTGCTCCAGTATTAACACACCTCCATTTCTGACACTCCATCCCTGAGCTTCAGAAATTGCTGTCTGTTGGTCAGGTAGATCATGATCCAGGAGATTGTGGGGGCATTGAGATGCATAGCCGTGAGCTTCATTAGGTAGAATGGTGGTAAAGACAGGAAAAATCATAGGCACTATATAGCATAAGTTACTGTTAAACTGCAACCATCATAATCATTTTTTTCCTAAGCCCATTTCTTTCATCCATCCATCCATTATCCAACCCAATATATCCTAACTACAGGGTCACGGGGGTCTGCTGGAACCAATCCCAGTCAACACAGGGTGCAATGCAGGAAAACAAACCACAGGTGGGGCGCAAGCCCACAGCAGGGCCATTTCCTTTCAGTAGTCTATAAATGAAAATGTCAGAATTATTAGTTTGGTATATATTAAAGACATTTTAAAACATACATTTGTTTTAAAAAAATAGCCTCTTACCTCACAGAGCACTGCTAATGCCACCAAACGAAATGTGACATGTAGCCTTGTTAAAAAGAAGGTTCAGCCTTGAATTTGGTGAAATGTCATTTTCTGCATTTTCATTTGCAATCACTCTTTTGTGGGAAACTGTTTCTCAATGACAGGGTCAGGCGTCGGGGAAAATATATGATTCTTGTCATATTATATTGTGCCTTCTGAGAATTTTTTTGCTATGTCCAAAACAACGTGTCAGTACATATTGCCTAGAATGGTGGGGATTTATCATCTCATGACCAGGCATACAATTAAATTTGATGTTGTGGGCTCATTTGATAAATCAGCCATTATATTACTTTACGGTCTTTTTCTATTCTAAGATTTATTCTCCAGTCCATAGCTGGCTTTGTAAGTAAGGGACAATGGGTTTGTAATGTTATATCAGCTGAAAATCTAAATATACAGGCATCTATGAAAGCTAAAATATAAGGTGGCATTCTCACACCCAAGTAATCCTGCTTAGGATCATGATGAGCATCAGTGCTAGGCAGAAAAGAGCCCTGAAGGGGGCGCAACTTCTCACATACACACCTGCACACACATGTAGACAATGGATGGGCACAGGTTTTGGGCCTAGGGTACATGAGAATGTGGCACTAAACACGACGCCACCCCGAGAAGATTTTACTTTAATACAATAAACCATTATGTGCTTCTTATGAAAATATGCCAGACATTAAAAACATTTGTTTGTACTGCCCCCGACCTCTGTAACACATGTATCTCATTGATGATGGAGTTTATTAACATGAGGCTTCTCTAAAGTGGTGAGAAATAACACGCTGCAATTATAGATGGCTGCAAGGGCAGGTGGATAATGGTAGCCAACAATTAGGAAACTAGTGCCTCTTGCCATGCCTAAGGGGAGGTAAATGTAACTTGTTCAGATGGTTAAACTCGGGCTTTTCTGACAATTTGAATCTGAAATTTGGTTTTGATAAAGTCTTGTTTATATTGTATAAGCCAAAACATACCTGCATCCAGAAACACTGATCACGTTTGCATGAAAGCTGCAGTGTCTTAAGAGTGGGGCCAAATATCTAAATTCTGGTCTTAGTATCTGACATGCTTATGACTGCAACAAGGTCATACTTTTAGTTTTAATATAAAAACGCAGTAACTTGAATGAGTCATACATCTGTTGTGAATCTGATAAAGGCCAAGACTTTGGTCTTTGTGAAGCTCGGTGTTCAGCCCAGGGTGTCACAGCACAGCACATATTGGCTTTCTGGATGCAGTAGTGGGCAATGATGGTTGCAAGAAGCCACTGTCACCAGTCAGACTCAATTAGGGCAGTATGGAGTAACTGCTCCACTGTAAGACTCGCAGATTATGACACAAGAGTAGCTATGCAAATGCTGCCATCCTGAAACATAATTCCACTGTAAGACTCACCGATCATGCTATAGGCCACAGGAGTAGCTATGCAAATGCTTTCAACCTGAATAATAATTCAGAACAAGAGACAGTAACTTGCCAAAATGGGATTTCATTTATTATATCCAATACTGTACAGCATCCCCTATTTACTAATCACCATCACTGATCAAGTCTGGATTGCTTTTCGGGTAGGGCAGCATGCACCAGAGTTCGATCCTTTTTTAATATTAAGTCCTGGTTTGTCTTTTGTGGTGAATGGATCACATGTGGGGATGACGTAGACATTGCAATGTTTCTCAGTCTTTCTTGCGTAACAATACACTTTTTACCCATGTCTTTGTGACATAGCGCAGAAATGAAAAGAGTGTGATCGTCAGAGTTCTTAACTCTTTCATGGGCTAAGTATTTTTTTTTCCTTTTGTCCCAGGGTTGAATATTTTTCCAAAATACTCCAAAGCACAAAAAGCAATGGTTTCACACATAACATAAAATACTTATTTATGACAAGTATCACTCTGTTTTATGTTCCATGAGCCTTACAGTATGTAAATTCACATACCTATTACTTACCTGTTTTGTCTCAGGGGTGGCACGGTGGCGCAGTGGGTAGCGCTGCTGCCTGGCAGTTAGGAGGTCCGGGTTTGCTTCCCGGGTCCTCCCTGCATGGAGTTTCCATGTTCTCCCCGTGTCTGCGTGGGTTTCCTCCAACAGTCCTAAGACACGCAGGTTAGGTGTATTGGCGATCCTGAATTGTCCCTAGTGTGTGCTTGGTGTGTGGATGTGTGTGTGGCCTGCGGTGGACTGGTGCCCTGCCCAGGGTTTGTTTCCTGCCTTGCGCCTTGTGTTGGCTGGGTTTGGCTCCAGCGGACCTCTGTGACCCTGTAGTTAGGATATAGCGGGTTGGATAATGATGGATGGATGTTTTTTTCTCATTACTCATAAGCTGAAAGGCACTTTCTGGAAAAAACTGTTTGAAGTAGTCGAGTGGCTGGTGATCCGTAGTGTCCACAAGCACACCCTGTCGTATGATGATGTTCAGTAGCCAGCTTGCCTCACACTGATCTATGTCTGTATAGTCCTCCCAGGCAAACGTAGCCATAGGTGTGTCAGCTGCACGACCAGCTGGGGACCAATCTGCTAATGCAGGCACCTGACTTTCACTTTTGAGTCAAATTCAACAATAATATGCAAATACATAATACACATGGAGTATTTTGCTTTGTGCATTTGGTTTGCTGTCTCACCCGATGTTGATGCCATTCTAGACGTTGTTTATGCCTCATGCACACACAGGATTCAACATCAAGTCAACAAGTCTTAAAAGTCCTCCTAGGGAAGAGGGTCTACCTATAACATAACGGTGAGTTTTATCGAAATTTACAGCTTTTATTGCCCTTAACCCCTGGATGTGGACTTTAGTCGACATCCATCCTCAACCCCTTGTGTTGACAAGAAGTCGACATCCGCCCTAAAAGAACTAATGCCCCCCTTAATAAATCAAGCATGATCATCAGAAAACAGGGGAGTGTCCCCGCTGGTGAATCGAGCATAACCCACTTCACGATCCACTATAAACAATCGCTAACAGCGCACTGCACGTTATTTGACTTGAGCATTCCTAGTTTTCATCCTCTTTCTCTGTCTCTGTTTAGCATTCATTTGCTCAGAGGTTGATGCACTTGCTGCTTCTTGAGCAGCTCTTCTTTTCTCCACCCTAGTGGCCCGCTTCTTCTGTTCTTTCGTTGACATCTTTTCACGTTAAAACTGATTAAGTCAGTGTTTGTGTTGCAATAACTTAGTACCTTTTCTTTTATTTTTCATTTAAGCTGGCACTTAAGTCTTTAATCTGCCTCAAGAATGATTTAAAATATGAGGTGGTAGGGGAAGTGACGGCAAAGGTGGTAAGGAATGAGAATGGCACCCGTACGCATGCGCTTAATGGCTGCCCTGCTGGCCGCTGCCGAGAGTTGATTCTACAGTACAAAAAAATGAAATAAAATAAAATAAAATAAAAAGAGGAATAGCCTTGGAGGTCAATCATCACCCCAAACATGGATAGTAAACGTCATATGTGTTCCAAATTTCAGGTCAATAGGTCAAACGGTTTGCAAGCTACAGGTGATTTAAAATCCTGGACAGACAAACAGACAGCCACAGTTGCGTATTATACAAAAAAATAGCAATTCACAACCCACAGATGGTAGCGTGAGACATACTGAAGTAGACCATGTTGTAACTTGGACTATTTTTTTAAATGGCCCAACTGTCAAATCACTAAGAGTCTTATCATAGGGCACCATTGGACACAACTGCCCATTTTTAAGGACACTTTGACAATGTCATGATGTAATAAGTTGATCTAATAATCCATTTGAATTGTCATGGCCTTGTGTCATTTTCCAAGAGGACAATCCCTAAACACATTTTTAGTGAATGCCCATGTAGCATCATCACCTTTCCCAGTCAGCAATGTCCACACTTCTATCTCTGATAGAGCACGGTTTTGTTCATAATTGCCTTCTTTAAAAAAAGCAAACTTTTTTAATACACATAATAGCCTATGGATATACAGTATTTCACAGCAATTAAGGTTAACTGAGTGAAGAAGACAGAAGTTTAGCGGTAAGACAGTTCTAGTCACTACCCGTGGCACCAGAGTGTGGCAACGTGTTGAGTGTTGATTAGCACATACAAGGACGAATTTCACTGTACTCTGTACATGTGACGGTAATGACTCTATAAACCTATTTAATCCACCAAATACAGACATTAATGAGTAGCAGCCCTTCATCCTTGACTTGGCTGTTACTGTCCAGTAATGTCCTATAGCAGAGCACAGGCTTATGTGTGACAGTGGAGTTCACAGAGATCATCAAATGCATTTGGCCATTTCTGTAGATGTACCAGTAACCTGAAGAATTTAGATACCAGATATGGAGATGTGCGACATCATTTGGGACTTCAGTAGGGACAACTCGCAGAAAATTGGTGCACGTTTAGAGCTATTTCCGTTTATCCAGTGAATGCTCCTCTCTCAAGTTATGGCAGGCAGTGGTAACAACTGTGCATTCGAATGAATATTGTCGATCCAGCTAGATTTCCATTGATACCAAAAATCTGAAAATACGGATGCCTTTATAGAAATCTGATCATGGTGTGCATCACTCTCCATGCTTTCACAGAAAACTGGACACGGCCAGGCTTGGTGGGAAAGCGTGATCAACTGAAGGATTATTTGTTGGAGCAAAGCACATGGAAGCCAACCTCTCCCTAACTTTAAGCAGGCTGAGGTGTCTTCGCCATGTCAGTACGTAGACCTGAGACATCACCGCCTTACAGCGGCGCTGTCTTTACTGTTAGGTGTGGAACACTCTGCGAGCCCAGCCTCAGCCATTTATGCACCTTCTGACTGGGCGGATTGTACTACAGGACTCCATTTCACTATTGTAAGATGTGAAGCTATCATACTTATATTAGCAGCCATGAAGGTTTTAACCAATATGAATGCCCTTCATAGGTTGTATTGTTCAGGACCATTAAATTGATTTTTTTGGTCTAACTTCAGAATATCTTTTTAATCCTGCTGCCTGTTGTATACACTAGTCTTTCTTCAAGTTAAATCATTATTTAAGACGGCAACATTTTTTTCTGTGACATTATGTATCTACCAACAGATTGAAAAATGTACAACTAAAAGGCCATAATATTACTACTTACTGTTTAGTGGATGACAGTTTTATCCAAGGCGACTTACAACATTTGAGTTACAATTGGTTCCATTTCTGTCGCTTTTTTAATTGGAGCACAGACAGGTGACGTGACTTGCTCGTGGTCACACAGTGCCAGTAGCCAACTGAGAAGCTCAGGGCTGAAGTCCAAAGCCTTAACCACTGTCTGCCAGTGTCATGTCCTTATTTAATTAACTATGTGATGAAAATGGCAAAATCAGATTATTAAGGAAAGTTTTGCTGAATTCCGATCACATTTGTCCACTCTTTATGTTTCTCACTCTTGTGCTGTTTCCCTGGGGCGGTGTAGCAATTGTTCACAGAGCTGCTCTGCGCTGGCACCACTCCTTTAGAAATCAATCTTGTCTTCATTTTTTCTCTTTGCTTTCTTTTCAGAAAAAAAAAAAATACAAGGCCAATAATTGCCTCATTTCACAGCAGAGCTGGCTTCAGAGTGCCTTGGCATCTTGTCTTATTTGCTTGAGAGGTTAACCCTGTGCTGTACAAGCCAACAGGCCACCTTACAGAGAATCTTTAAAAATGCATCTGTTGTGGAATTAGTTTGATTTGTTGAAAATAACATTCATCAGTAAGCAAAATTTGTGAATTCCAATCATCAAATTTACCTGCTCCATATACTTGTCGTGAAAGGATGTTAAAACTAACACCAAATGGGACGGGAAAATCAAAGTGATTACTAAAGGAGCCTGTGTGAATTGAGCTTGAACTTCCATTGATTTGTTTTCCTAACATTTCTGTTTGCTTTTGATCCCACCTATTCTAATTAATTGTACAGTAACAGGGAACCACAGACCCAAGTGCGATGAATGAACCAGCCCTAAGTGGACGACACAATCATCCATCAGTTTTCTGACTCCACTTATTTTAATTCATTGATACAGGGAGCATTATTCCCTAGGTAGAAACCCACCATGAAAGAAGTGCTAATACATCCACTGGCACCAAGTCTTGCTCAGATTGTGCCAGTCCATCTAATCTGTGCTTCACTGGGATGTAGGAGAAAGCTGGATTACATGGAAAAAGACCAGGCTAGGATCAGTCACATGTGCCCGACTTGTGCTACCCAGATCAAAGTTTTACTAGCTTAATCATGATGTGCTTTATTGATATGGCTAAAATCAACAGTATTGGTAAAGTTAGTAAATAGTGCTATAAATGAAAGGATCATGTTTATGTATTTATTCTAGGAAACTACTGTAGAAATGCAAGCCATTTTATAAATATGAACAAAGGCAAGCAGTATAATCCACACTACATGCTATAAACAAATGCCAAATACTGTATAGAAAGTAAATACAAATATAAAATATTAAAACTGGAAAAATAAAAGTAATTTATGGTTCCAAGCCTAAGGCTATAGATGTTGACTAGACCTTCAGGATGTTACGCTACCTTTCCTGATGAATGTCCCTATTCGAGTACCAAGACATGCAAGATAGCATGCAAGACACAGAATCTGTACATCATTATCAGTGTCACAGAACTGGGAGGAAACCACCGCACAAAGTTACATTGTGATTTTTAGTAGTGGGATTTAAAAGTGATGAGTCTTTTTTGTATCAACGTGTCTTTCATTATATTGAAAACTGCCTTTCATTTTATTTAGCAACTGTCACTTTAACATTGTCATGCTTGATCGAGTTTAATTGGAAGAAGTTGGGGATGTGGCTGGTTCCTCGAGTGCCAAACCCATTCATTTTCAGTGTGTTCTCCTCACCGCAAAACCAGAACACTAGTGCACACTTTCTTTAGTGTGCCACAGCTTTCTCGCCACCTGTTTTTCAATTTACCATATGAACAAGTACACCATGGAGCTTCCACTTTGCCGTTGGCAGACATTGTCTTGAGTGCTGTAATATTAGCAGGAGTGTAGCTGAGGACTGGAACAATCTCTGCTCGGAGCTCTCGTGAGCTTTAGATTTGCGTATCCATTGTGCCGCTTTTGACAAAAGAATACAGTCTCAATCTTATCCTACCATTTCTTTCAGATTTTAAAGATGATCCTTTGTTACGATGTAGAAATTTGATACAACCAATAATCTGTGTACAGAAAGTGCAGCATAGAGCTAACACTCAAACGTTTAATACATTTTATAATAAATGAAAAATAACAACCAAAAATACCAATACTGTACAATCTATCTATCTATCTATCTATCTATCTATCTATCTATCTATCTATCTATCTATCTATCTATATGTATTTATATGTATATATATGTGTGTGTATATATATGTATATATATGTATATATGTATATATATATATATATGTATATATATGTATATATGTGTATATATATGTGTATATATATATATATATATATATATATACATACATGTATTTATATATATATATAATAAATTGCGGCGAGCGGCTGGGGGCAGTACCCGGAAGTACTGAAGGAGGGATTATGCCTCCTCTGGACCACGAGGGGGCAACCGCCCTGGTGGCTATGGGGACCACGGGAAAGGAGCATGGAAACTCAACCCTATAGGGGCCCGTGGTCACCGCCAGGGGTTGCCCGAATGCCTGGAGAGCCCTGGTCGTCAGCACTTCCGCCACACCCGGAAGTACTGGAGGGAAGAAGACCAAGAACACCCAGAGTGCTTCCAGGTGCACAGCTGGCACTTCCGCCACACCAGGGAGTGCGGCAGAAGTTCATCGGGAGGCACCTGGAGCACGTCTGGGTAGATATAAAAAGGGCTGTCTCCCTCTATTAGATATCTGAAGTCGGATGGAAGAGGATGAAGCCTGGAGGAGAGAAGTGGATGCAGTCAGGAGAAGAGGCATTATTGAGGAAGGCCTGGACTAAGGGTGATTGGTGTGGGAGCAGTGGGTTGTGCTTGTGCACTTGTAAATAGAAATGGTCAATAAACATGTGTTGGTGCTTGAACCATTGGTATCTGCCTATCTGTGTCGGGCTGCTATCTGATATATATATATATATATGAGAGACAGAGTATTTATGTATGTGTTGTGGAATATGACCCGGACACAGACAGGCAGACACGTTTAGCTCACCCACAACACGTTTATTATACTTTATTTACAATTATAAGTGCACCACAACCCCCAAAGTCCCCACAAGTCCAGGCCAATAACCAAATGCCTCACTCTCTTCAGGCCACCTCCTTGCCTCCTCCAAGACCTTGTCTCCTTCTCTTCTGACTCCAGCCCCCGAACGGAGGGAGGCAGCCCCTTTTATAATCACCCGGATGTGCTCCAGGTGCCTTCCGGCAATCTTCCACCGGCACTCCCCAGTGTGACAGAAGTACCGGCTCTGCATCCGGAACCACTCCGGGTGTCCCTGATCCTCTTTGAAGTCCAGTGCTCCATAGTCATCGGGGTGCCATGTGGTGGTGACCACGGGCCCTTACAAAGCTTCAAAGCTTCAAAGCTCTGTACCCATGGTCCCGAAAGCCACCAGGGCTCAGCCACTCGCCACAGTGTGTATATATGTATATATATATTTCTATTTTCCATTATATAATAAAATGCAAAGGTCTGTGTCTGACCCTTCAAAGAAATCTGCCTTTGTTGACACAATCGAAAACAAATCCAAGTGTGAGACACACAAGAAGGAGTAAAGGCATAGGAGCCATGCTGAGAGACACCTTCAACAACAACATTTATTTCTATAGCATGTTTTCATACAAATGATGTATTTCAAAGTGCTTTACAAGATGAAGAAAAAAAAGAAAAAATATGAAAATTAGGCAATACTAACTAACAAAGAATAAAGTAAGGTCTGATGGCCAGGGAGGACAGAAAAACCAAAAAAAAAAATCTCCAGAGGGCTGGAGAAATAAACAAAATCTTTAGGGGTTGTGTGGCCACAAGACCACCGAGCTCCCTCTAGTCATTCTACCAAACATAATTGATCTAAATCAGTCCTTGTGGTCTTCAGGCTTCAAATACAAATATAAATACAGGAATAATAATTAAATACGGGAAGTATAAAAGTGGACAGGAGGCGAGCAAGGTGTCGTGAAATGACAGAGTCTGAGAAGCAGGAGTGCCAGTCAAGAAAGGTTCAGATACATGAGCATACTGAGGAAAGGCACTGAGGGTATAGATAGAGAAAGAGATAGCAAACATTTTAAAATGTATTTGATTACTGCATCGACAGGTCACATGATTAGTATACAGTATACAGTATATACAGTGCATTCACAAAGTATTCAGATCCCTATATTTTTCATATATTATTATGTTGTAGCCTTGTGCTAAAATCATTTACATTTATTTTTTCCCTCATCAAACAACACTCAATACACCAGAATGGCAAGACAAAAACATGATGGATAGATATTAGACATTTTTGCAAAGTTATTAAAAATATAAAATTGAAATATCATTTGAAACAGGTCTTCAGACCACTTTGCTATGACACTTGACTCTGGTGCAGCCTGTTCTACTGATCATTGTGAAGATGTTTCTACACCTTGTTTATAGCCCACTTGTGGTCAATTCGATTGATTAGACAGGATTAGTAATGGCACACACCTGTCTATAGAAGGTCTCAAAGCAAAAGCCAAGAATTGATGTTGAAAGGAATTGCCTGCAGAGCGTAGTGAGAGGATTGTGTTAAAGCTACAAAAAAAAAAAAATCTTGAAACATTAAAGGTTCCCAAGAGCACATTGGCCTCCATGATTCTTAAATGGAAGTAGTTTGGAACAACCATGACTTTTCCTAGAGCTGGCTACTTAGCCAAATTGAGCAATTGGAGGGTAAAAGCCGTGTTAAGAAAGGTGACCAAGAACTAAAACTGTGTGTAGATAGCTATCATTCTGGAAGTTTCTCCAATTACTGCAACACTTCACCAATCTGGGCTTTATGGCAGATGGGCTAGCTGGGAGCCTCTCCTTATTAAAAGACACATGAAAGCCTGCTTGGAGTTTGCAAGAAGTCTGCTAAATGTCTCTCAGACTGTGAGAAACAAAAGTCTCTGGCCTGATGAACATGAGATGAACTGTTTGGTCTCAGTTCTAAGCACTGTGTGTGGAGGTTGGAGCTTTATGCTGTGGGGTTATTTTTTAACGGCAGGGACTGAGAGACTAGTTATGGTTGAGGAAAAGTGGAACGGAGTGAATTATAGACTATTCCTTAATAAAACCTGCTAAAGAATGCTGTTGACCTCAGACTGAGATGAAAGTCCACCATCCAACAGGACAATGACTCTAAGCACACAACAAAGACAACACAAGAGTAGTTTAGAGACCAATCTGTGACTGTCCTTGAGCGGCTCAGCCAGAGCCCGGACCTGAAATGAGTCCTACCTCTAAGGGAGACCTGAAAATAGCTGTCCACCGATGGTCTCCATCCTCTGTGACAGAGCTCGAGAGGATCTGTAGAGAAGAAAATTCCCAAAATCCAAGTGTGTGGAGCTTGCCGCGTCAAACCCAATTAGTCTCTAATCTATAATCACTGTTAAAAAGTCATTGAAGGATGTAAAAGGGTCAGAATACTTGTTTCAATGGGAAAGTTCAGTGTTTACTCTTAATACATTTGCACACATTTCTAAAATCCTGTTTTTGCTTTGTCATTCTGGGGTACTGGATGTTGTTTGATGTGGGGGAAAAAATAATGTAAATGATTCTTAACACTGCAACAAAGCAAAATATGAACAAAGTGAAGGTGTCAGAACACTGATGATATATTTAATAATGCACATAGAATTAGTTAACACAAACCCAGACTTGCATATTTTATATTTACACAGTATTTCCATCAAAGAGAAGTTAAGATTCACACATTTTCAGTTTTTCCTCCTCCTTCAGGCTGCAATGTCTTGTACCTTTTTAGCTTTGTAGGTAACTGTTGATGCAACCCTCTCTAGTTCTCAATATATTTGTATATAAGTACGTTTATGAACAAAAATAACAGTCTCCTTATAATGCTGTATTGGGTCTTTAAACAAATCATGTAGAAATTATTCTAAAAAACAATGGCACATTAAAAAGTAAATAATTTACACCTTGACAGTTAATTCTGCATCACTCTGTCTGCTTGTAGTAGAATTTCTTCCTCCATTCCCTCTTTTTATCCTGTCTAGTAATTCATTTTAATGTCTTCACTATCTCTCTTACCATGTCTACGTCTGCAAGAAAGCAGGCATGGAGAATCCAGACATGTAAGTACATGAGCCTATATGCTTAGCCTTTATTGTATCAGTGAAATGTAAATTGCAAAAGTGACCTCGGGGAAGGTTTTTCCTTAACATTATGGTAATTTGTGCATAGACAGAGTAGATGATTTTCTTGGACAAAGTGCAGTGTGATCCCATGAATGGATTTGTGTTCAAAATGTCACTGTGTTGCCCTTTAAAAGGGATAGTTTGAGGAGATGAGCTAAGCAGCTGAATCAGTTTTTGTGAATGGATTCCAAGCTGTATGTAAGGCCTGAGTAGATTAAGATACGTAAAACAGCAGAGCAAAATCCATCCCAGTTTTTCAATCTTATCATAAAGTGTGATAGGGCAGAGAGTTTCTATACAGATGATGATTTTGTCATCTTAAAGATGTGCTCTTTTATACTATGGTGTGTTAAACTAAATATTCAGATGAACAAGATAAATGGAAAGGATCTGCTGATGAAGGGCAGGAAGATGTTTTTTGGGGCCTTGCACTAAGTGCTGCTCCATGCGCTTGTGTAGTTTCTCTCTCCATCTCACGGTGTCTCTCTTTGTTGCGTTTCCCTGCTGCCTTTTCACTGTTAAATCTGTCAAACCGGCTGTAGGTTGTCTGTCTGTTGGCATCCTTCCTCATAACTGAGTGTCAGAGACCATGACATGTGCTGCTACAGGAGAAATGGTGTAAAATAAAACTAAAAATTCACTAATACAACATGTGGATCATTAAAGAACACTCACTGATGCAATATTTAGATTGTATTAGTGAGTGTAGATTTTACTAGTGATGGTTTTATGTTTGTATTTGTGTGTTGTTTAACATCATTGCAATTCAACCATGGGCAGTTTGGAATTCTATTTCTTATCAGTACATGTCACTGTATTAATTTCAAGCACTTTTGTATTATTTGATGTTTCTTTGTTGTCATACTGATCTATGAAACAGTGTGTGGTTTTCACACACATTTAAACCTGCTATTTTTATCAATACAAATGTTTATATTTGGTTGGAAATCTGCCATATGTTTATATTGTGTTCGCAAAATGACATATATTATTCATTGCTGTAAATCTTTAGGTTTACAGGCAGCTGGAATTAAATCAATGTCTTTGGCAGTATTTGTTGAATTACTGGAATCTCCCTCCATATATATCCATTGTGAAGCCCGGGCACGTACAGCCGCCCTAACCTCCCGACACAGACAGGCAGAACAAAGGTTCAACACAAATATTTACAGTTTTGTGCACAGTACACCAGCACAGCACAGTCTCTTCTCTACCACCAGTGCATCCATCTCCACTGCTCCTCAGGCTTTGTCTTCTTCCTCCCGACTCTGGCCATTGAATGGAGTGAGGCAGGTCCTCTTATTCAGGTCCCAGGAGTGTTCCAGGTGGCTCATCAGTATTACCTGGAATCACTCACAGGTGCCTTGGAGGTCCTTTATAGGGCTCTGCAGCTCCCTCTGGCAGCCCCCACAGAACCCAACAGGGCTGCACCAAACTCCAGATCCCGGCATGCCCTGCAGGAATCCGTGGGGCTGCTGCCACCCAGAAGGGCTGTCCTCTAATGTCCCAGGGGAGGTATTGCCTTGCCAATGCCCTCTCTCCTGGTCCTTCCACTCTGTTCGCATCCCAGCCAGGTAGTCGCCATGGCCGCCCATCACACTATATATATATATATAAAATCAGGTTCTTTTGGTACTTATTCTTTTGTATATATAGTGGGAGCAAATGCTACATTTTAACTTACTACTTGTTCCTAAATTTTTATATATAAGGATACATGTTAACATACATGATGTTTCATGATATCGTAAATTTCGCATTTCTCTGCCCAAGATTTCTAGGTAATGTACTGCAAGTTACGACTAAGAGCAGTGTGATTAGACCTGTTGCATTACAGATTGACAGTCCCGGGTACAATTTCCACACGTTCCATATGCCTGTGTAGATCTTCCCTAAAGTATTCTGGTTTTCCACAGACATCCCCCAAAGAGGTGCATGCTGGGATGATTGTCGGTTCTAACCTGGCTACGTGTGGGTGTTTGAGTGAGTGGGCCCTATGGTGGACTGGCACCCTGCCCTGTGTTGTTCCCTACCTTCTACTCACTGCTGCTGGGATACAAGCCTCCCCAAATTGGATTAAATGGGTTTAAGATTTCATGTTAACTCTTGTGTTTGTTTTAATCATCTTAAATATTTTAATAATTTCTCACTCAGTAGATTATTAATGTGTACTCTAGGTTGCACATGATTAATTCCTGGCTTAAAACCTCGCAATGTGAGAGAACAGGAGTAAAGTTTAAGAGCCTCCTAGAGCAGAATCTGATAATGCAGCTGTTTACCCACTGTTTCACAGCTCTGGCAGAAAATGGTAAAATATTTATACTCTCATAATGAAATGCGACATTTCAGAGGTGCTTTGAGCCAGGCTTTGCAATCTTGCAAGCATTTAGTCTCAATTAATTTTGATACTCTGAACATACAGCCACATCTCATGAGTTACTGAGAGACTCTTTGAGAAAACGTTTATCCTTCGCATTTGGACAAAATGAGCCTGTGTGGTACTTAACATGGTTTGATTTACCTCTGCAGCTAATCTCGTAATGTAAGCTTCTGTTAACTTAATTAGCGAGACCTAGATAACAAGAAGACAGATTTACAAAATGGGCAGCTTGCATCCTGTACTCCTGACTGAACAGAAACCCTAGCAGAAAGCAGACAGTTGGTTTCATTTTTCTTTTCCTCTAATAATCCAAAAGATTCAGCCTAGCTGGGATACTATTAAAGAGGTCTTCTTAATGCACTGTAATAAAGACAAAAGAAAAAGACACAGAGTTGGGGCACCATAGTGATGCCTGTATGATTGGCAGTCCAAACTACAACTCGGAATGGGAGGGGACAAAAAAAAAACTTGGCAAAAAGAAACAATTAGTTTTGTTTTTTTCAGACATGAGTCTATGGTTGACTGGCTCCAAGATCGTGGCAGAGCCATTTTTTATTCTGGAGCACAGGAAGAGGCGGGTTCAGGAATCGGAAGTGAAGTCATTAGGGACGTGACTGTCAATCAATACTTCTGTGGTATGGGCAGGGATTAACAGCAATAGGCAGTGGAGCCAACCCTTGGTTTACAGTGCAATTATCTCCCCAGTGCACATGGGTGACAGCACTTAGTCCTCATGGTGATAATCCTAGATATTGAACTGCTGAAATGGATGGATCCATATCTTTGTATGTTAATCCCACCGTATGGAACACTTGAAAGAATCCTAAGGGTGACGATCTACACTAGTAGAGGTTCAGTCTTATATTTCAAGAGACCCAAAGCTGGAAACATCATTCATCTTGGATGTGATTAATACTTGCACTGGACAAACTGTTGATTTCTCCTTAGCTTAACTAAACATGTGCCAAGTTTTGAATAAATACAAAAACTGGCTCTGGTGAATTCTGTTGCCCAAACTGCCATTAAAAATGAAAAAGATAACCTCCCTATTTCCAAATGGACTTTATACTGGTTTGTTTTTTTCATTCTACCGTGTGTTCTATTGTCAGTAAAGGCAAGAGATCAGTAATGTTCATCTTTTGTGGTGTACAGTTGGCATGAATAATCTTAAGAGACTGAATAAAAAGTAATAAATAAGTTCTTTTGCCCTCCACCCCCAACCAGCAACATCTCGGTTTAAGCTGCTCAGTTCCAGTTCATTTAAACCCCATACATCATTAATACACTTTTAGACAGCGTTGAGCTGTATGGCGCAGGAGATTCTGTCCCAAGGGTGGCCCACCAGATGCTTGTTATGCAAGACGTTACCCTGCACATTAAGATGAGCTCTCCTACCTCTAGTATGCTAGGAGCATTGTGTTATGTCAGTGTCCCAGATTGGGGTCAGTAAGCGTCCCAGTCAGTGTCCATACTACAGGATTGATGGGACTCTTGTAGGAGTGAAGGGGAATCCTTTGGACTCTTGTGCCCTGACTACTTGTGTTCTTTTTGTATAACAGATAGGGTCAGTGGCTTTCATGCTGCAATAGATACCTTCTGCTCTAATTCACAGTGGTTGTTTTTGGAGAAATCAACTTTACAGAAAAGGATCAGCGTCAGATTGTATCCATCTCTGCGTAATAGAATCTTTACATGTACAGTATAAAGGTTTTCATATTGACCACTTAAACAAAGAGCCAGTAAAATCAAGACACAGCCACTAAAATAGGAGCAATAAAAGGCCAAATAGATGAAACAGAAAATAAATTATAGTCTGACTTGCTAATGTGTTATGTGATATTTGTATGGATTCTAGCGGTAGCATTTAAAACCAGAAGGACATTAACACCTTTTCTTTCTAGCACATTGACATACAATGATGATATGACACGGTTTAGAATAATATTTTTGAATCTGAGAAAGGGAGATTATGAAGTTGTTAAGCTGATAAGAGAATAATGCTTTATCTTTAGCCAAGACACGCCACTCCTAATTCAGCCATTTACTCTCAGGGTTGTTAAAGAGAGGAATGAAATGTAGTTGGCAGAATCCACCGTTTAGAAAGAGTTTAGCTTCCTGAGTATCACTGGAAATATTACAAAAAGCTGTTAGATTTAATTGGTTTTCAGCAGTAAAAAGTAATATGACATCTAAGCACTGAAATAATTAATGCAGACAGTGTGCTTATTCATATGGCGCAACTAGAGTGACCTTCAAGTTCAAGTCCAATTTATTTCCACACAATACAGAACACAGTCAAATTCTTACTCACGTATCTGGACAACATGCAACACGTCACCACTCTGGGCAATTATTAGAAGTCAGACATCTTGTAGAGCTTTGCAGGATCATTATACACATGCCGTCAAGGATTATATTAGTTTTAAATGCTGTAAAGCAATCAACAGTACACATACTGTATGTATGTAGGTGATAATTGTATCCAAAGCCAGTAACTAATCATAATTGCATAGACTAAGAGACTAGACAGGATTGAATAAAAGCTGAATGGAGCAAAGTACAGAGACATCCTTAATTAAAGGCTGCTCCAAACGGGGCTGAAGGCAAACCTTCCAACAGGACAATCGTCATAAGCGCAAAGACAAGACAAGACAAGACAGGTGAGGCTTAGGGACACCTCTGTGAATGTCCAGCCAGAACCCAACTGAACATCTCTGGAGAAACCTGAAAATAAGACGTTCAATAACAGACCCCATCCAACCTAACAGAGCCCAAGAGGATCTGCTGAGAAAATGGCAGAAAAAAACAAAAGAAAAAACAAATCCAGTAGTGCAAAGCTGGGCATGTCATACCCAAGAAGACTCCTGGCTATAATCACTGCCAAAGGGGGTGAGGAAAGGGTATGAATATGTAATATCTCTATTTTTAAAATAAATTTACAAAAATTTGTAAAATCCTGTTTTTGCATTGTCATTCTGGAGTATTGTTTCTTGACGTGGTGAAAACATTTAATTTAAACCATTTACGCAGGAGGAGGAGGTTAGGAGCACCCGCTGTTAGCACATTGCTACACCCACCACATGACGAGCCACTTCAGGATCTCAGATTGGGACCCGAGTGTAGCCATGCAACGGGTGACACCTCAGCACCACACAAGTTCAGATGGAATGGAACCAGTGTGAGGTTTTTTTATGGTGGCCAGAGTGCCCGTTCTACTACCAACCCCCAGGTTTTTCCCTGTAGACAGAAGGCCGCAATATTGCAAAATGCGATAAAGTGAAGGGGTCTCGATATTTTCTGAATCCACTGTACACACAGCGAATAACTGCACATTACAGATTTAAGCATAAATATTAATGACTGCACCCGCACGTGTCCTCTGTCATATCTACTTGTCAGGCTTCTTGTTTCTGTTCTTTATATTCAATAAACACTGTCGTATTTCCCCCAATGGTAGAAAACAATTGGCACACGAGCGCTCCCAAGGCTCTCCCACACGTATACCTCTTATCGAAAAGCAACAAGCTGGGGATAAAAGACCGGCATCGGCACCTCGGAGCAAAACTCGGTCTTGAGGTATAATATAACAGCTCTAAACTTATTCACCAGTGAGCATGGACGCGACCGATAAAGCATAAAGAGGCACCGAGTGCCCGCTGGTCGGAAAGGCCAGCCGCTCTAAAACAGTTTAGGCAAAATACGCCATTAAAGTCTCAACTGAACAAGCAGAGCTGTACATGCCACACTTTATCTGGCCACCTTTTCTTGCGCCCCTGGCCGCTCAAGTTGGCTCCGATAGAAAGATGTATTTTCCTTCCTCTTTGTTTCTTTTGGCTTCAGGGCAAAATTTGCGTGCTTTTACTCACTAATATGGAAAAGCAAGCTTGTGGGCGAAGCATATATTACACACCTGAATGACAACCTTTCACAAAAACGCCTCCACACCCACACTGGAGCTGCAGCAGGCAAAATCAGACATGCGTAGCAGCAAACAGACGCGCGGGCGCGCTGGCTTTGGCTTTCTCACAAAGCGTGCTCCTGCGCGTGCTCTCTTTCGCATGAGTACATAAACGCAGGACTGCGACGCACGCGCATAAGAATAAATGCACGAGTGGAGAAAACGCGCGCAAATTTCAGACTTGACTTCAGTGCTGTGTTCGTTACAAGTCATAATAGTGCACTCCTAGTGAAGAGATATCGTTTTAGACAAGTTTGGGTTATTTTAAAGAATGCTCTACAGGCACCATGAGACAAAAGGGATTGAGACACAGATGATCAGTGGGGGAGCAATAATTTATAAAATGTGAGCAGCAGTTGAGACAGTCCCTTGGCGCTAAAGAAATTCCCGTCTCTCCGAGAAGGCAGGAGCAGATGGCCGGACTAGATGTACGACAGCTAGCACGTTAAAGCCTTTACTTCAAAGAGCCTTTTCATGGTGATTATCATCTCAAAATATGCCCACTACTGATTCGCTGTGTGACCCTAAACTGATTCAGTTAGTGTTCTAGTTGTAGAAATGTGGAATTTTTGCAGGAATCTTTTGAATACTTCTGATTGTGAAAGGCACTGTAAATAAGTTTATACATCATGCTACTGTATATTTTGACAATAAGCATAGATGGAAAAATTAAATTTCTAACATAATATTGTAAAGCGCACCCTCAGCTAGGTGGGCTTCTAGTGGGGGATTTTTTGTCTTTTCTTATTTTCATTAGCGAGTGTGGAGTTTGAAATCTCACAGTTCCAGGAGTGTTTGTCATCAGGGAGACTGGACTTTGTCCAAAACCTTCTTTCCTGGCATTGTCTCAGCTGTACTCCATGTCAGGACCATTTCTTTCTCTTTCTTTTTCAACTCTGGGGGTTTGGTTTCCTTTCCCTTCAGACAGTTGTCTTTGAGCCGTACCAAGGTCATCTACATAGATCTCTGATGTTCCTCATCAGTTAAAGTTGTATGGATCAAGGCTTGTCCAGAGGCTCACATTCCGACTGAGAATTCCTGTCAGACCTTTCTTTCAGTTGATGAAACTACAGGGCCTGATCAGTCTCTTTCCATCTTTCCATTAGTAGCGGGAAGCTTCTAATAAATAGTCACTTCATTAAGTATCCCTGTGGGGAAATAACCCAGAGAGCATTGTGACTGCTAGAATAGACCCAGTATGGCGGCAGGGATTACAAATAAACAGCTGTGCAAGAGTGATGCTCGGATATGGCCTCAGCAAGGGTCATTAAAGGCCACATTTCCATATAGGGCAGGGGGCAAAGCTACCAGTCCTTCTTTGTATATTTCTGATGGTTTAATCCACCTGCTAGGTCAAAAACATGACAACGTCTTATTCACTGGTCTTATGTTGTTCCTAGTTTGCCAAATCTATGGACGTATTGACAAAAAAAAAAGGGGAAACATCCGAGGTGATCTTGGTGCCCTTTCTACTGCTCAGTATGATTGCCTTAGCATTTTGTTGAGCATCTGTACATATAAAATGGTAAGGATTGTGTCCATTTGTCATGAGACTACATACAATCCGGTGGGGCTTAATCAAAGGTTTATGATGTGAAACACACTAATGAAAAAATGTGCCTAATAACAACCCTCACTGAGTTATCAGAGTTCACATCTTTCTTACAGCAGTGACATCTGCTGAGCATGAAGCAAATTGCTGAACCCAATCACATGACAGGAAGTAGTCCAATGTTAGGCATGTGTGGCGTGGAAACCTGCAGGTACACGTGCACTGCTGGGACGGGACCTTGGTCTTGGGAGGACCAGAGGTCCGTATGTTTTCTAGTTTACTTTTAGTCACTGGTGTGGCAAGCAGATAGGGAGATGAAAGCAAAACTATAAAGTGGCAGTCTTTGGGCCACCTCAGTACTCCACTGATTCTGCCTGACCTCACACTGGAGATGTATTTATGTTTTTTTTAAACTGTTTCTCAACATCATTTCTTCTTGGTTATTGGACATCTGCTATTTTTTTTATCAGGCAACAAATATAAAGGTGGTGGGGTCACCGATTCTCGATTGCCTGTTAAGACATTATTTAAGGGAGCCTTCCATCTTTCTGATGGCTTTTTTTGGTCTTCAGCCTTTGCAGTCCTCCACATGTTGAATTTTTTTTCCCCATTTTTTTGGATGTTGCTTCCTCCATAGCATTACTTTGGGTTTCAAGTCAGGTTTATTTTGAACCCTGTCCTTGACCTTGATCCCAGTACATCTGTCTACTGTTATCTGTTACTGCTGTTTGGTGTCACTACTTTCATACTCAAGGCAAGTGAAAGCCCACACTGCAGTTATAGGAGATGGTCATTGATTTGTCCAGCTATGGCATTGCATGGTGAGAAAGGAGCTGTTCTGTTATTTGAAAAAAGGGCATTTGTCATGAAAGGTGCAACATAAATGAAGACTGATATACAAGGGTTCAAGTCACCCTTGCCATTTCCAAAGGAGCTTGTGTTTTTTTTTGGTGTATGCAGGCCACTCTTACATGTACTCTACATATCTGTAGTGGCCAGTGTATTGTTCTGTGTGATAGTGTGCTGGGGAAGTGGCATTAGTGCCAGGGATGCCAACAGACTAAATAAACCGATTAAAAAGGTTGGAACAATCTTGGAAGTCAGGCTGGACTCACTGGAGAAAGTGGTAGAACCAAAGTTACTCAGGAAGCTGCTTGCTATGCTGAACAAAGACTCTCATCCCTGTATGAGGTCTTGAGTAAAAACAGAGGAGTGCATTCAGTAACAGACTGTGACAAGTGCATTACTCCAAGAAGTGCAATGTGAGGTTGTTTCAACTTTCAGCCATCAGGCTCTGTAATGACCCACCCCTCGGCTGAGGTGGCATTGCTCCTGTGTGCTGGATGGCATGGTTGGCCTGTTAGACATCTTAAAAGATGATGACACCATGTGCAATGTACTGTGCCAGTGCCTCGCATCCTGTACTGTGAAATTGTAGCTGATAAGCATGTGCAATTCTAATCACTTTACACTTAGTTAATTCCTATGCTTTGGTAATTTAATTGTAGATAATTCTTATATATGTATTTGTGTGTTGTTTGTTTACTTAAGATTATTATATTTCTTGTTGTATGTACATCTGTGCCTTTTTTTGTCTGCTGCTGTAATCCTTCTGTATAAACCTACCTACCTACCTACCAACCTACCAACCAACCAACCAACCAACCAACCTACCAACCAACCAACCAACCAACCAACCAGCTCACTAACACTTGCCTTCTAACCGCCAATTGGATCACCTAAGCCTGTTATCCACTCCTTTGCTGTTATTATGACATCCCAAGGCAGGCTAGTCCCAAAATGCACTTCCAGAATTGTCCACTGCCAAACCCCTACTAGATAAAAAGGCAAATATAAAATCTTACAAAAATAAAAACTTTTTTTTTCCTTCACAGAGTGCTCCGTCATGCAGTGAAGCTCCATAGAGCTCAAAAGACATAAAATAATTTGCCTGAAATGCAAGGAAATCCACGTGAAGAAGTCCCAAAATGAAATACCAAGAATAGTCAAAATGCAGAATGAAAGGTTAAAAAAAATCCAGCAGATCACAAAAAGCAAAAGGCTAAAGAGAAACACAGAATTCACCAAAGCTCTCTGGCGCATTCGAAATTAACCATCTGGGACTATTGGAGACCCTCAGGATTTATAGTGTGGGGGGCAGTTTCTGACGGTGATTGGCAGATGTTCCTTCCTCTTGGGTGGCCACCCACAAAATATACTAAACGTAACACAGGCCGTTTACATACATAGACATGATCAAAAACAAAGAATAATGCAAAAAAATCAACAAAGTAACATTAACATATATTAAAGAAACAAAAATGAATAAAACAGGCCTAAATCGTGGACTCAAACCCTCCAGGTTAAAACACAACAGTTGCCACATGAACTTCACGTCTCTTCTAATCCAGGCTTTTGTCCTCCCTGTTGTTTAGGTTAGGTCAGTTCATTACCTCCACTAATTCTAATTTAAAATTCTGTGTTTTCCGTTTCCTTTACTGGTTGAGTTCACCATCTTGTGAAGTAGATAAGTGACCTGGTGTCTTGTCCACTGTTGCCTTTCAGGAAGGCCCAACACGAGTCCTTCTGTCGTTTTTAACAAATCAGCCCAAGATCTCCTCTTTTGTATCTTTTCCAGTAGTAGCCTTGTAACTTTAAATTGAAGTGGCCATTGTATGAGTGACAACAAAAAACAATTGGTTTGACATTTTTTTTTTGTCCCTGGTCAGCATGGGCTTATTGACCTGCAGGACACTTCTGTGGCTCCTGACTGCAAAAATAACCCAATATCCTCTGAAATTCTGGTATGCTCAGAAATACTTGGACCCAGTCTTCTGTATTTGTTTGTCTAGTCATTCGTGAGATTCTTTCTTTCTGTTTATGTCAAAAGAAATTTAGCGGCGGCGGAGGCGGGAGCGGGCCCGTCGGCTGCAGTTCACTGGGCAGGGTAATGGAGAGATGAGGATGACATGAAGTGTGTTTTTTCTTTAATACTGCATTTTCAAAGTGAAAGTAAATTGTCATCTCTGCACTCCCACCCCCTCCCCCCCAGCTCCCATCAGCCTCTACCCAATAAGCTCACTTTAAAGAGGCCTCTCTGACTAATGGCTAGTCTGTGGATGCGTGACAGATGGGGCAGGTCACTCGTCAGTTTCATCACTTTTTTTTATTGGGTTTTAAATCTTTTTCTCAACAGAAATATTATTTTTCACAAATGTACTTTGACACAGTGTTGAAGGATGCCTAAACGTTTTCTGCAGAGCTAAGAGCACTGCTCAGATAGTTGTTGGAGAAGTCTGTTAAGCACATTCAGCCCCACTGGATGCCACAGATAGTGGCTTTGCCAGATCCAAGATTCTATGGGATTCTGGTGCCAAGATGGAAAACCAAAAGCATCTCCTTGTCTTCTTTTGTGATATTGGTAGTGATGCTGTGCTGACTTTAGAGCAGAGAGGAACAGTCCACGCACAAAATCCTGGGTACGGTTCTGAAGATTTTCCATGAGAACAACTTAAATAAGTGCAAAAAAGTAACAGTCAAAGACAGCGGAGATAGGTAGCCATCCAAGACCTTGTGGCATTACATTTGTGAGTAAGCAGATTTGGAAATGAATGGAAAGAAGGAGGTCAGGATTTAACAGCTGATCCATAACCATTCATAGCTGGTGTCTTCCTTGTGCCTAACATTGATACAAATCAGCTCTACTGGGCCTTGACTTCTTGACTGAATTAAGCATGTTCAGGACATACCTGTGGGAGCATGGAGGTGTTTAGGAGAGATGGCAGTGGAGTTTTAACCAGAATGTTTAATGGGATCTTGGAAATTGAGAGGATGCCTGAAGAGTGGAGAAGAAGTGTACTGGTACCAATTTTTAAGAATAAGGGGGATATGCAAGACTTTAGTAACTACAGAGGGATACAATTGATGAGCCACATCATGAAGTTATGGGAAAGAGTAGTGGAAGCTAGGTTAAGAAGTGAGGTGATAATTAGTGAGCAGCAGTATGGTTTCATGCCAAGAAAGAGCACAACAGATGCAGTGTTTGCTCTAAGGATGTTGATGGAGAAGTTTAGAGAAGGCCAGAAGGAGTTGCATTGCGTCTTTGTGGACCTGGAGAAAGCATATGACAGGGTGCCTCGAGAGGAGCTGTGGTATTGTATGAATAAGTCGGGAGTGGCAGAGAAGTACATATGAGTTGTACAAGATATGTACGAGAGAAGTGTGACAGTGGTGAGGTCTGCAATAGGAGTGACGGATGCATTTATCATGGAGGTGGGATTACATCAGGGATCGGCTCTGAGCCCTTTCTTATTTGCAATGGTGATGGACAGGTTGACAGACGAGATTAAACAGGAGACCCCGTGGACTATGATGTTTGCTGATGACTTTGTGATCTGTAGCGATAGCAGGGAGCAGGTTGAGGAGACCCTGGAGAGGTGAAGATATGCTGTAGAGTGGAGAAGAATGAAGGTCAGTAGGAACAAGACAGAATACATGTGTGTAAATAAGAGGGAGGTCAGTGGAATGGTGAGGATGCAGGGAGTAGAGTTGGCGAAGGTGGATGAGTTTAAATACTTGGGATCAACAGTACAGAGTAATGGGGAGTAAGGAAGAGAGGTGAAAAAGAGAGTGCAGGCAGGGTGGAATGAGAATAGTGTCAGGAGTAATTTGTGACAGACGGATATCAGCAAGAGTGAAAGTGAAGGTCTACAGGAAAGTAGTGAGACCAGCTATGTTATATGGGTTAGAGACGGTGGTACTCACCAAAAAACAGGAGACAGAGCTAGAAGTGGCAGAGTTAAAGATGCTAAGATGTGCATTGGGTATGACGAGGATGGACAGGATTAGAAATGAGGACATTAAAGGGTCAGCTCAAGTTGGACGGTTGGGAGACAAAATCAGAGAAGCAAGATTGAGTTGGTTTGGACATGTGCAGAGAAGAGATGCTGAGTATATTGGGAGAATGATGTTAAAGACATAGCTGCCAGGGAAGAGGAAAAGAGGAAGGTCTAAGAGAAGGTTTATGTATGTGGTGAAAGAGGACATGCAGGTGACGGATGTAACAGAACAGAACAAGATGCAGAGCACAGAAAGATATGGAAAAGATGATCTGCTGTGGCAACCCCTAACGGGAGCAGCCGAAAGAAGAAGAGGAAGGACTACTAGCTAAAATTAAGTCAGAATTTTGTTACTAACTCCTTAGGTTCAGTGGACAGGTATAGTCAAAATGGAGAGGTTCTTCTATTGTTGTGGACCCAAAGTTGAAAAGCAGCACATCTGCCACCCTTCAGGAGTCGTATCATCATATAAACTCATGCTGGATGGCCGTAGAGCCCTAATTGGTACACCTACATACGTTGCCTGTAGGTTTAACATCACCTGGCAACCCCGAAAGTGCTTGTGATTAACCTTAATCCGTAAAGTGAAGCCAAGCTTGTACAAGGTAGTTTTCCTGCCACATGCCGAAGACATTCATGTTAGGTGATTGACCCTTTGTAAGTGGTCCCTGAGAGAGACTGGTATCTTCTCCAGGGTTGGTTTCTGACTTGCACCAAAAGTTGCCCAGGATTGGTTTTGGCTTTTAGATATTCATTTATATTTATTTTTGTGGCATAAGTCAGCAGACATTATATCATTACTGATTTTGGAAACCTAAAGTATTGTGAAACACAGTGTGTCACCATTAAATGAGGCTCACTGAAGGTTGTCTCCATCCTTCGGCCACAGTCCTCTGCTGCCGCCCTGATCTTCCATAGCTGCTTGTATGTGAGTCCATTGACATTTTCTCTGCTGCTTTCACTGCCTGCACATTCACACCACTGGGTGCACCTCACAAAAGGATTCAGAGATAACACCGTCTGCATTCACTTTCCACAACTCCTTGAGCTGAACCAAGCCAGGATCCTTATTGAGATTCCTGGCTGCCATGTACCCTGGCTAAATGTGTCCTACTGGAAAAAAGACAGGTGAGTTTATTTACTGGGCTAAACTGGGAGGAGCGCATTAAAAATATATAAATAAACCTAGCTACCAAGTCCTAATGATAGTCAAGAATCATAGTTGAATAATCTGGCAAAGAGGTCAAACCAAATGAAACTCGGGTGAAGCACAGAAACAAAAGGTTTCTTTAAAGTGGTTAAAGAGGTTTGAATCCGTAGATTGAATAATGAAAGTAACCTCCAGGCGATCTTTATTCCGCATTACCCGTGGGTCATGACCCTAGAAGCCACACCCCTAGCAATGATGGCTGTCAAAATGGCACTAATCGAAGGGCCTAAAAATAACATTGAAGACATAGAAAATAACAAATGAATTCAAGCAAAGTCTAATCACGAGAAAATGATTTAAGCTGAGGAGCGGGTCTCATACTGTATGTGCAGATGTTTAAGCGTCCCATCATCTCTGTGTTACCCACTCACACACACAGACACACACATAGCTTCTCAGGATGGCTCCGACCCTTCCGACAGAGTCTCACTCCCAGGCTAACGTGGTCCTGCCAGATTTTTCATGACAATAGATGCTGGGGTGGACGTGCCAAGAGGCAGGCCTGAACACTTTATTAATATATCACCACAAAGTGTTTTAAAAGCAAAAAATGGATTAAAAGAAACTCTAAATCCTAGTTACATTAAGTTAAATATACTCCCTGACCCTGAGCTTTTGACCACTGACTGTGAAACAGTGGCTCAGTGGCAGCAGAATCAGTGGCCAGATTGGCAGATGTGTTTGGGCTTAAATCCAGCAAATGCCAACGCATTTATTTATTTTCAGTATTCTTGTATTTAAGAAACTGAGTGTAACTACTGGGTGGGCTTTGTTTATTTATTTATTTCTTTTGATTGATGTCTTTACTCCTATGTGTGATCTGAAAATCAAAACAGACTCTGCATGATGCCCCACTCTATTGGGTGGAGACTGGCATCAGGTACCTCCCTGCTAGTGTAGCTAGAATAAAGAACAATAAATGATCAGAGGGACTGAGCGTATCCGAACTGAGAGAGAAAGCATCAAACTGTATTGGCTTTGATGTAGAATTCATTGAAAAGCGCAGTTTGCAAAGCACAAGATGGTATTTTTAAGAGGTGCTAAAATTCATCTGTTTGGAGACTTGGGTGTAGTGGGTCTTTAAATTTTGATGCCACAGTAGTCGGCTGACCTAGCCTTTCGTAATTTGTGTTGGAGCACTGACTAAAATTTGTAGCACAGCACCATTCATTTTTTTTCTTAAACATTCTTTCTTTGTCCAGTTGTGGAGCAGCGGGCCAGAATAGAAAGGTAAACTGTTTATTTAAATTCAAAGATTTTACCTTATTTATATTTAAATTATTACAAGCAGTGAAGTAAAAAATGGATATGCTGGAGACATCAAGGCATATTACTGCTAGGATAGAATGGTGTTGAAAACAGAAAAGATGAAGGGGAGTGCAAGAGAAGACCAAATCAGTTCTCTCTGAATGCTGGGACGAATACAAAGAGGAGGAGAAGAAATGTGCTGAAGTGTAAAGCTACTTAAATTAAATCTCTGCTTCTCTGATGGGAAAGAGAAGTCAAAGAGGACACTGGGCGAGATGTCACATGCCTGCCCCAGAATTCAAGTGTGATAGCTGCCAGCTGCAAAACTGTGACAAGACGTGAGAAGGAGAGACCCTTTCTCATAGCTCACCCACATCTCCCGACAGGTTAAAACGAGAAATAAAGATTACCTCATAGCATGTGATTATGGGATGGTGACGCTTAAGGTGAGCACACATGCGGCAAAGTGCTAACAGATCTGAGGATTTCACTTTATGTCAGCCACAATGATGTCAGTGGTGCAAGGCTTTCTGTAGGTGGTGTTCCCTTCCTTTTTCTAGAAGGTTGTTGGTGGCACCCAGCTTTCCAAAAGGAATTGGGTTACATGAAAATGAGGTGATGATGTCAATTTGGTTATTTCTGGGAAGTATTGTCTTAAGCCTGGTAAAGTACACACTGATTATTATTTTTGTTTTCTAAATTTTATGTGTAGGGACTGTGTAGCTCGCCTCTCCAAGGCATAGTCTGCAGAGTCAAAGAGGAGCTTAACTTAAAATCCACTTAAACTAGCCAATCCCAACAGTACTGGGCACAAGGCAGGACACCCTGCGGTGAGTGGTAGTCCATATCAGGGTTCAATCGCACACACACACCAACACTCGCACTTGGCCAGTTTGGAACTTTCAGTCAACCAACCAGACACATTCATGATGATGCAGATACAGGACGAATGTGAAGCCCAGTGTCACCATGCCACCCTTGTTTTTGTAATTTCTAAATTGCTTTGTTAAGTGCTTTAAAAAATAACAGAGTGAAGATTCTGCTTTTATATCTGCCAGTTGTGTCATGGTTATAATTGCTCACCAAGCACATTCAAGATGAACAAAGGCTAGTAAGGCTCCACTAATGATTCGCATGATTACTTACCTCATTTGTTTACCACTGGAAATACCAGTGTTGATGGCAGTGACATACATATGTGATGGTGCAGGTGTATTTTGAACCCTGAACATAGCCTCTGTTATTTTGCAGCCTGTTATTAACACACAAACACACCCATGCACATCTCAAAACAGGTGAGCATAGTACTTAAACTTTGCAGAATAAATAGCACTAAGCTACGCATTGGTTAAAACACTAGCTGTGCTTCCCGTGAGATGAGTTGTAATCGAAATAAGCGTTAATGCTTGCAGTTTACCCTGTATTTGAATGTACTTTGTAATGCATACATGTAGTAATAAAATGCTTTGCATTTGTCATTCCAACAGATGGTGCATCACAAACATTTGCAGTAATAAAATGCATTACTAGAAATGTTTGTGATGCGCCATCTGTTGGAATGACATAGATCTAGCAACTGGATGGACCCACAGATATGCAGACACTTATCCTTTTATTACCATCATCAGAAGAAAAGTCTATGGTACAACAAGATTATGGGAAAGTTAGTTCTCCATAGGGCGGCATGGTGGTGCAGTGGTAGCACTGCTGCCTCACAGTTAGAAGACTTGGGTACGCTTCCCTGCATGGAGTTTGCATGTTCTCCCTGTGTCTGCATGGGTTTCCTCCGGGTACTCCAGTTTCCTCCCACAGTCCAAAGACATGCAGGTTAAGTGCATTGGCGATTCTAAATTGTCCCTAGTGTGTGCTTGGTGTGTGGGTATGTGTGTGTGTGCACCCTGTGGTGGGCTGGCGCCCTGCCCAGGGTTTGTTTCCTGCCTTGCTCCCTGTGTTGGCTGGGATTGGCACTGTAGTTAGGATATAGCGGGTTGGATAATGGATGGATGGATAGTTCTCCATAGTGAGATAACGGTGGACAATCATCATAGTGGAACATGTCGGACTGGTTGGCAGCTTCCGTTGATGGTAACAGCAGGCCTGTCATCTTGGAACATAAACTTTTGCTAGTTAATATTGAGACCACAAGGGGATGGCATTGAGCCCTAAACCTCTGACACAATATTATCCAACACAGTTCCAGGTTCAAGTGAAGGATTTTATTACACAGATAAATCACAAAAGGTGCAAAAGCAACCATCCACAATTATGATCAAGTGTTCTTCTTTCTCTCTTTCCAGTCCTCTTGTTGCCTCAACCAGATGAGTCTGAGTCGGAAAGCAGTGGGCTCCTTTTAAGATGGACCCCGGAATGCTTCTGGTGCCAATATGTGTCCTCTTGGAAGTACTTCCGGATCATGTGGAATCCAGGGAGGTCACCCTTCAACAGCATCCTTTAATGGCACCCAGGGACCCTGACAGGGCTGTACTTCCCACTCCCATGTACTCCTATAGGTGTTCAAACTGAGCCTCCTGTCATATGCAGGATGGAAATGTTCCTCACCTCTGGCTTCTGATGGTCCATCCTTTATATGCCTCTGGCTGGGCAAGAAATTATTTCCTCGTCCATTCAGTGTACCCTTTTGTCCGCCGTGGTACTTACAATATATATACAGGTAATAGCAATCAACAATATTGGCACCCTCATATTTTAGGTATGTCACATACACTATCTTGAGAAATAATGGGAAATATATCAACTTTCTTTCAGCGTAATATTTTAATAGTATGTTCAAAGGTATACAACAAGAAAAAGATGTCTGTTCAACATTGATTTAGTAATTTCTGAAATAAATATGCCCTTTACATGATTATTGGCACCCTTTTAAACAATTCAAATCAGTGTGAAGAAAAATAACCCTCATCTGCAATCAATCGTCAGTACTCATGTGATTTGAATTCACCAATGACTGATAGTTTTAATATTTAAAAAGTATTGAATGTATTGAAGGAATCATTATTCAAAGGATTACCAAGGTACTTTGGAACAAAATATGCTACCTAGTGTTCAGAAAGCTAGGCCTGGGTTGATAGCAATGGGGATAATGACCCACAACATACACCCAAAAGCTCAAAAGAATGGTTAAAGAGGCATACATATGCCAAAAAATATCAAAATGGTGACTTGTTTAGTCACTCCAAATATGTTAAATGATAAGCCAAAAGCGTTTCTGCATGTTGTGGACAGGCTAAATATAAAAATCTCCACCATTAAAATGACAATATCAGGTAGAGTGGGTCTCCACCCTTTGCATGCAGTATCCACAATGACATCTTAAGCTGAGAAGCCTGTGAAAATCCTCTGTGAACCACAACCCTGCAAGATTTGTTATGATCACAAACAGTCTAAACACAGCACCCTTTGGGGCCCTAGGGTGTCAAGGCTGCAAAGACCCCCTCTCACTTCAGCCACTAGGCAACGCACATTTACTCAGGCAGTAGTCTGCATGTCAGCAATAAACCAGGCACAGGGACTGCAGCAGAAAAACATTCAAACCTTTATATCGAGTCAAATTCACCTTCCATTTTGTTTAATGAATAGAACAAAGTACTCCGTGTGTGCAACATTACATCTGTAGGAAATCTGCTTTCTTGTGATTAATAAAATTAAAGTTTATGCCACTTCATGACAATAAGGTTTAGAATCTTGAGGATTGAAGTGGGTGGTGGATGGCGTAATGCTGTGGGAAAAACTCAATATTGGGTGTTTTTTTGTCTCTCTCGTTTATGCAAGTAGGGCTAATGGGTGGGCACCCAAGTCACCCTGATAGTTGATCTGGCTATTTGTGGGGTGTTCGTCAGAGTGGGATAGCCATGGAGTTATTGACCAGAGAACGGTCTGCTTATTTGGTCTCTGATATTGTGTTTGTCCACCAGTGCTGTGGCACTTATTTGTGTGTGAACTGCATACTGATCAGCTGCTTGAGGGTTATGTGTGTCAGGGGCTCTAGTCAGTTTCAACAGCAAACCCCTTCTTGAGAACTTGTAGTGTTCCTCTGACTTTTGCAAGCTGATAAAAAACAACCTTTAATATGACAATAGCCAGTCTGTCGACTTTTGTGTGGCAAACCAGTCTCATCCAGATCATATAACCAGTACGTTGATGGAGTCAAAGATACTTCTGCCATTGGGAGAGGCACCCTAGGGATTGGGCACACCAGTATACCAGAGATCAGAGTCCTTATTAACAAAAGTAAACAACAATGCAGTCTTGAGTGTGTGGATCAGATGTCCAGTTAGGACAATAGAACTCCCCACCCGGAACTTTGGAATTCTCTTTCGGATCTTTTGGAAACAAAGCATCAGCACTTTGTGCTTTGACTATGTCCTTTAGAGAATACATCCTTTTTCTGCAAAAGAAAGGAGGACACCGGAAGAATGTGGAGGAGCTGAGACGTTGGGGATTCAGACTTCCGAATTTGAAATGCAGCAGGCAGTGTCCTCAGACGTAGATGCAAGCAAATCGGCCGCACGTCTGTGCTGCTGCTTACTGTGACCCTCAGATTGATTTTACCCCTTTAGAAGTTGAGAAGAAGAGCCAATATGATAGCTAACCGGTAAAATATCGCTTACTTAGGCTTGTCAATGTTTTTTGTTTTTTTTGCCAAGATGCCCTGTAATTCTAAGTAATTAAACATTTATTTGTAAGAGGAATTACTTTTCCTACATTTGCAAGCCTGTTCATGAAGTACAGCATATATACAAGCAGGCACATAGTGATCTCAAAGATACATGAGCCCAGGATCAAACAGCTTGTTCATTACTTGTGTACGCTTCTTATTCTATTTTTGATTGTCTGGGTTTCCTCCTATATTTTAAAGATATAACCAATCAAATATATAATATAAAACACGTATTTATCGCTCTTCTTATCTCATAATGCTGTCTCTAAATGGCATGTTGTAACTAACACATTCCTAGAATTAGCACAGAATTGTGTTAAAGTGATTTCACTTCTTCAATGATGTGCACAGCACTTTTCATACTGATTTGTTTCTCCCTGGGGGCAGATAAAGTTCTGTCTCATCTAATCTTATAGTACTTTCTTTTAATGGTGTGGTGTGTATTCCAACACTTCACGCACTGCTGTGCCAAGTAATTTATATGGCATCTTTCACTGCAATTGTTGTTAACGCTACCTTTGAATTACACAGTAAAACTTTTGGTCTCCTAGAGCTTGAGGATAGCAACATTAATCCATTAATAATCTACACAGCAATTCTTACAGGGAATCTTCTTTTCCAGGTACTTACCCGGACTGGTACAGCATACATATTCCTAATTTATGGTGATATAAATTGATTTCAGTCAACCACACAATGAGTTGGTAGGACCAGTCCACCCATTAATAAAGATTAGATATTTCTGTAGGTGACTGTGGTAAAGGGGGGCCCCAATTAAAATAAATAAATATGTATGCATGCATGTATGTATGTATGTGTGTATGTACTGTATGTATGTAAAAGGATATGTGTGTATATACATATATACATTGTGGAGACTGGCCCGGACACAGACAGGCAGACGCGTTCATGTCACCCACAAACACGTTTATTTACAATATACAAGTCACAAAGTGCACCACAAACCCCCAAAGTCCTGGCCACAATGCCTTACTTCCTTCTACAGGCCGCCTCCTTGCCTCCTCCTGTAGGCTCAGTACACTTTTATTATCACCCGAATGTGCTCCAGGTGGGTTCTGGCAATCACCCGCCGACACGCCCCTGTGTGGCAGAAGTGCCGGCTGCATCCCCGGAAGCACTCTGGGTTCCCCTGCTCTTCTTCCCCCCAGCACTTCCTGGTGCGGCGGAAGTGCTGAGGTCCAGGGCTCCAAAGGCATGGGGGCGCCCCCTGGCGGTGACCACGGGCCTCAACAGGGTGGAGCTTCAAAGCTCTGTACCCGTGGCCCCCAAAGGAACCAGGGCGGTCGCCCCGAGATGGTCTGGGGAAGGCGCAAGCCCTCCTCCGGTCCTCCTGGGATTCCCAGCCGGGTCGCCACCCCAGCCACCTCTGACAGTATATATATATATATATATAAATAGTGATAATAATACGCCAAAGACATCATAAAGGTTTGGGGCAGCCACCCATATATTGTTTTTCCCAGCTGCAAAAGGGTTTGTTGTATCAGAAATATGATGTGCATCTCACAGAGTCCAAACTAGAACTGGCTATAGTAGCCCGAGATGGAGGCTTTAAAGGCCTGGAGAGGAACTGATGTCATCAAAATGGCTGGAACCAGAAGTGACGTCAGCAAAGGGGCCGGCTTCGGAAGTGATGTCTTCTGAGGCACCGGAACCTTGCAGGATTTCCATGGAAAGGTCTGTAGGGAACTGAGAAAGACAGTCAGCGCACTCCGCCGCCCCCTGGTCAGATGTTTTATTACACTTACTCGGGCCCTTTAGCTGCCTCCTACTCGTACGTGTGTAACAGTATATATATATATATATATATATATATATATATATATATATATATATATATATATATATATATATATATATATATATAAAATATATATATATATGTATGTGTCTGTATATGTGTGTATGTGTATGTATATATATATATATATATAAATGTATGTGTGTATGTGTATATATATATATGTAAATATGTATGTATATGTATTTTGTTTATGAATCTCTCAAACACTCTGGAAGGTGAATTGTGCTTATTCTGAAAGGTTCTAAGTGTTAAATTGCCATTGCTGCTGCTGCTATAATCTCAAGGTCCTTTCGGATTTCTTCTGGTAGATCTTTCTGGCGTTGGTTCTGAAAGATGGATAGGCATGTTGTTCTTGGTATTTAATAGAACTAGGAGGAGAGATGTGGCTAATCCTCCAGATACTAGAAGCTTAATACGGCTGCCTCTGTCAATCGGTAATATGAACGGTGCCTGTTATTATAGTCATAGCTATCTCTTAGTACTTTCCCTGATTGCTGCATATTCCTACACTTTGAGCCCAGTGATGTAGAAGCGACCTGTTCCTGATCTTAGAATGAACCACAGGTGATGTAGTATCTGACCTGGCATTGCTGGTGTTTTGAGTCCACTCTGCTCTGTTTTCATATTATAAGAGTTGTATCCTAGGAAAACAGAAAGCTGTGGAGGTACAAGCATCAGGCGTTTGCTTTTTGTTTGTCTTTATAAATTTATTTCATGAAAAATTCAAAACCCAAAGGTTCTCTGAGACTTGTGTTCAGTCACAGCTTTGCAGGTTCAAATTGTTAAATATTCATAGGTTCCAAATGAAGTTTACTAAAAAAAAAAAAAAAAAATGCTGCACTGCAAGATAAAACAGGTTAACGGCTTTCTGCCAATCAATGTTGTGTTTCTCCAGAACCCCTGCAGTATCCTGGTAAAGCAAAAAGCCTGTGAATCTGCAAGAAATCTCTGAGCTGCAGAATTGTCTCAGTCTGTCTGGTTAAACTTGGCAAAAGGAACTCTTTGCTATTAAGGGGCCACATCATATCAGCTCTTTCAGAGATGGACGTTCATTGAAAGAATCTGCAACTGCTTTAATGCTCTGTCGTGGTCTCATGGTTCACCCTGTCCTATGTGGTATTGCAGGTTAACCACCCTGGAGTCTTACATTAAGGGACTAAAGAGATCACATATCATAGCTCTGCAGCTCCACTGCCTTGCAGTCTGAACTGTTGGATCCCAGTGGCCTGTAATTTTACAATTTTGCACTGCAGGCCTGCAGCTTTTCTACAATTCAGTCACACTTACCAGATATAAGATGTTTGTAGCTCCATAACTGTGTTGTCTATCAGACGTTTATATTCCCGAGGTCTAGTTCCACCACTCTGCTCTTTGACTTGTCACACTGCAGAGGCATAACATTTTTTTCAGTACTGCAAGGAAGTCTGTTTCCTTCAGAGGGCCACCTTAAAATTCAACTTACCAGATCTGGATAGCACCAAAACCTTGTCAGACCAGTCAGACTTCTGTAGTCTGACTTGTCAGATGTCAGAGGCCTACCGCTTCAGTTCAGTGTAGCCTGTCTATGTTGCAGGTATTCCCCCATACCAAATAGAATTTTTTGCTATCAGATCTGGCACGATTTAATAGAGCCCTGCAGCCACCTCACCTTGCAGTCCTCCTTGGTATCTGAATCCTTACAATCTGCTCTCAATTCTGTCTGATCTCTGCATTGTAGCATGTTAGATTTCTGAGTCCTGTCATGTAGTCAGTCTGCTTCAGAGATCTTCAGTTGGCTTCAGCTGAGCCACTTTGTGGTCCTGGTCCATCTAAAATGATCTGAGGAGCTCCAAATTCTTGCAGTCTACCAGACTTCCGATTTAGACTTTGACTGTCAGATCTCTGTGATGTAATCAGCCACATGCCAACTTCCTTCAGCTTCACAGTTTTACAGAATACTCTGTCTCTTTAAGAGGCCTTTGACGGCACCCTTTAGAAGTATGACTTATCAGGTCTGACACGCATGCCATTATACAGTTTGGTCAGATCTTGTGGTTTTCCATTGCACCAGCTTGCAGTTTGATATCAGATCTAAGACATGTTCATCTGTACAATCCGGCCTGTTCAAACTCGGAGCTCTAGTTGTACAGCCCTGATCTCACACCTACTAGATTTCCAAGACTGGTTTGTGTTATCAGATCAGAAACATGAACAGCTCTGCCTTCATGTCAGATGTGGAGGCTTATATTTGCACCACATTGCAGTCCCCCTTGTCAGCCGCCCCACAATCCCGCTGTCATACCTGTCAGGACATCTTTGTGGTCTGATCTGTTAGAGCTTAGAGGCCTTCTGTTTCACATTACAGGGCCTTCTGCACATTTCTGCTTATATGAAATGCACTTGAGTTCCCATTGATAGTGTGTATGGGTGCTGTGTAATAAACGAGAAGGAGAAGAAAGAAAAAAGAAAAATATAAAAAGATTAGGAAATATTAAGTAACAAAGAATTAAGTAAGATCCGATGGCCAGGAGGACAGAAAAAACAAAACAAAACAAAAAAACTAAATCTGCAGGGGTTTCGAGACCACAAGACCACCGAGCCCCCACTGGGCATTTCCTGCACTCATCACTTGTTATTTTTTTAGATTTCTTCCATGATAGACAATCATCTTCCTTTTAGTCTCAATTTTAATTTTTACAACAAGTCACAGGAAGTGACGCCTGATGAATTTAGGGGGTGCAAAGCAGCAATCGCATTGTTTTTGGTTAAAAACTCTTTAATTGAGAATGCATTGTGTGCAGATGCACTATCATGGAGCAAAAGGCAGTTTTGTGTGTGTCACTTCTCCAGACGTTTTTTTCCTGATTTTTTTCTAATGAACACTGCAGATGCTTTTCAGCGGCTTACTGTGATGTGACTGGTTAGCAGTCTGTTAATGGGGAAATTCTTAGTTAGCAAGTCCATCAGTGTTGAAAAACATGATCATCGTTGTCATGATCTTCAGTATGACCTGACGTGTTTGTTCAAGCTAGGTAAAACTGCATTTAGCTATATTTAATTATAATAATAATGGTGGAAATAAAAAAAAAAAATCATAAAATTAAATGTATTAGCAGGAACACGATGGGGACATAGCAGCTTATTGTTCCCATGACATCTTTAAACTTACATGGCATGTTCAATGTTTACATGTTATTGTTAAACTGATGATGTTTAAATTAAAATAAGATTAATAAAAGTTATTGAAAATATATGTATATTATTGAATACAATTTTTAATATCATGTACACATTTATATTTCCACTAGAAAAATACCTTTGCAGCGGCGAAGTACTGTCCTAAAATTTTTATTAAGAAGAAAATTAAACCTTTTTCAACTGAGGAAAAATATACCAATAATTATTTGTTAAGGATCTCTTTGTATGCCACATTGGGAGTTCGGCCCTCCGGTTATAATATGACCAAGCTGTGCGCTGAGCTTACTCTTGAGCATGCAACGTACAGTTGGCCACGTGAACAGTAATCTTGTTTCAGATCTCACAGCTTGGATTGCTGCTGTCATAATCAGTTTGAGTTTCATGGTTTGTTTCAATTACGACAGTATTTGTAGGACTTGTGTCGAAGAGACATTCAGCATCTGTCAAGTGTTGTAAGTATACAACCAGTTTCATCGATAACTTCACATCCAGCTTTTGAGAGTTTAAACATTCATAAACATCCGACGTTATGACCATTACGTGTAGAATTTCAAAATTTAAACCTGCTTAACACTTTTGTAAATAAGCTGTAAGGAATAAGTCTGCCAAATTTCAGCCTTCTACCTACACGGGAAGTTGGAGAATTAGTGATGAGTCAGTGAGTGAGTGAGTGAGTCTGTCAGTCAGTGAGTCAGTGAGTGAGTGAGTCAGTGAGGGCTTTGCCTTTTATTAGTATAGATTATATTATATAATGTATATTATATCCATAGTTTACTTGGAAATCTGCAAAATTATTAATTTAAAGTACCACTTCTAGTTGCCAGAAGTGTCCCAAAAGTTGCTAGAATTCCTTATTTTTGATATAAAGCAGGTGTACAAAATCTCATTGACCTACATCAAACAGTTTTCAAGTTATTGTGTTTGCACACATACATAATCTCAAAAATGGTATTTTCAGACTCAAGAAGGTCTAAAATGCCAAGAATCATCAAAATGTCGAGATCGAATTTTTTCACAATTCCTATACTTTCTCTTTACTATGTATACGAGAAAGTAAAAATGCTCATCGTGGTCTGATTAACAAGACTGTAGGCATGCAGTACCTAGTGGCATAGTTGATAGATACACTCAAATCCTTCTTTGTTGACCAATTCCAGGAATGTTTGGGTCCTCCCTTGTGTATGTTTGTATAAGTGTGTGCATGTATATGTGCATCATGTAATACAATACAACTTATTTTTTTGTATAGTGCTTTTCACAGAGTGCAGACGCAGAGCTTTGTGATCAATTCTCAAGTAAAATACAAGTATGATTGTAAAAAAAAAAGTACAATTATACTAATTACTAAATACAGAACTGGTACACATATAAATGCAGATTTATTAAAACATACAAAGAACTAAGTAGAACTGTTTAAACATAAATGGAAACCAACAATATATGTCCATTAATTAACTGATGAACTATGGCCAGTTAACAATTGTAAAACAGAAAGTTAGAACTACAGTTGGCTGCCTACCTGCTCCTGGCTTTTCTATAAAGTAGTCTGTGTTAGTCATCCAATATAATGAGAAAACCTTATGATCCAATGCTTCCAACGCTTCTTTAAGTGAGAGAACTTTTACATATGCTGGAGAGCAGCCTGGCAGAAGAGCATTGCCACCAAGTGCCGCCAAGTGCCACATCCAAATACTGAGACAAGAAACAGTACACTTATATTTCTGTACAAATGACTAAGAAATAGAAATGCACTATACATAGCTAATCAACAGCTCTAGTCAGGGTATGCTACACTAAAGTAGTGAGTCTTCAGCTGGGATTTAAAAGCCGAGACTGAAAAGGCATTTCTTATATTGAGAGGCAGATCATTCTACAGCTTTGGGGTCCTGTAACTAAAAACATTGTGTTTTTGTGTGAATGTATAATAGTGTGTGTATAATATGCAAACAAAGTTTTAGTTACACATATTACACATAGTCACACATGTGTGCATAGAGGACTTCTTTGAGGCTCTGATAAGGTAAGCACTACCATAATGGGATGAAAGGGACGTTCTCACTCACAATCTTGTCTAGCCATCTAGTGCTCCATAGAATTGCAGCCAGGTGACACTTGACCACACTGATTGATTGATTGATTGATAGATAGATAGATAGATAGATAGATAGATAGATAGATAGATAGATAGATAGATAGATAGATAGATAGATAGATAGATAGATGCTTTATTAATCCCAAGGGGAAATTCACATAATCCAGCAGCAGTATACTGATACAAAGAAACAATATTAAATTAAATAGTAATAAAAATGAAAAAAATTAAAATAAAATTAATGTTAACATTTACTCCCCCGGGTGGAATTGAAGAGTCGCATAGTGTGGGGGAGGAACGATCTCCTCAGTCTGTCAGTGGAGCAGGACAGTGACAAAAGTCTGTCACTGAAACTACTCCTCTGCCTGGAGATGACACTGTTCAGTGGATGCAGTGGATTCTTCATGATTGACAGGAGTTTGCTTAGTGCCCGTCGCTCTGCCACAGATGTTAAACTGTCCAGCTTTACTCCTACAATAGAGCCTGCCTTCTTAACAAGTTTGTCCAGGCATGAGGCGTCTTTCATCTTTATGCTGCCACCCCAGCACACCACCAGAGAAGAGGGCACTCGCCACAACCGTCTGGTAGAACATCTGCAGCATCTTATTGCAGATGTTGAAGGATGCCAACCTTCTCAGAAAGTATAGTCTGCTCTGACCTTTCTTACATAGAGCATCAGATATTTAAAGGTCTGCACCCTCTGCACACAGTCACCTCTAATGATCACAGGGTCAATGAGGGGCCTGGGCCTCCTAAAATCCACCACCAGCTCCTTGGTCTTGCTGGTGTTAAGGTGTTCATGCAAACCACCCAAGCCACGCCCTTTCCAAACTTGGAGATCTATAAAACCTGCCTTGACAGAAGTCACTATTCTTTTATTTGATTGTAGGTGAGAGAAGTGACAGGACAGGATCCTCTACAGCCTTAGTTAAAAATGATTGGCTGATGTTACTGGCAGAGGCTGATTCTTTGATTTTGTGTGCTTTGTTTCTTATTTTTGTTTTGATATTTAAGCAGAGTTTTCAGGCTGGTATCCCATATCTTGAACCTGTATCGGACTAGCCTGTACTCAATATACTGTACATATCTGTAAATATCTATACGTTTATATTATATTTATGATGTACTTCAAAAGAAGCTTCTTCAACATATTAATGAAAGTTAAGCATGTGTGCTGCATCAGTATTTAATTTCCTGCATTTTAACAGTTGCCATATAGTAGCTGTTAGTTATAATTCTGATTTTACTTCCTGCTTTTCTACTTTCTTTTTTTTAACCTTCACACCATACTGGAGGTGGTGAGACTGGTGACTTGTACTGTGTGACCTGTAAGATCTTACAACAATGCCTCTATAGCACTTTATTGGCACATCTGCTGCTTGACATGCCCAAAGCTGTGCCATTCTAGAGCCTCTTGCTATTTTCAAGGGAACTTCAGTATTGCCTGTCCACCTATAGTGTGACTAACCTGTCACATACAGTACATGCTTTACATCTTTGCAGTCTGGCCAGCCTGTGTCGAATGATTTCAGCCACACCAGCCAGCTCACAGATTATCTCTCAGAGGTCTGTGCTTGGACCTGTGCCCGGAGGTTAGAGCAGCCTCTTTAAGAAGCTTGCAGCTGACTACGTTTTCAGCTCCCCAACTATGTCACACACACTGTGTGCAGGTATACATTGATTTTTCTCTGACCTATTAGATCTGAAAGGTCAGCAGCTTCACACCTCTTCTCACCAGCTGTGGATGGATCTCTGTAGCCTGCAGACGATTCACCTGCACAACCCTGTAGTCTTCCGTTTAGTCCCTGACCTTTGCGTTTCAAATCACTTCACCTTCTCAGCTCCATTTTTAGGTCTCAATGGTGTGCAACTTCATCACTTTGCAACCTGACAGATCCAAGGCTGTAATGCAGTCGAGCCCCTCTCTAGGTGTGCCACTTGGCGTCAGTAATATTCTCTTTTGCCACAGCCTGGAGTGGGTCTTTCTTATGTTAGAGGCCTGCAGTTTTATCAGCCTGGTCACGTACAGCTGCAACATCCTCTAGTCGCTACAGTAGAAATGCACATAGAGAAAAAGACCCCAGTTGCCCAGGCCTGCTGCCAGGCCCCCCTCCATCATTTTTTAGCCCTTGTGGCAGTTTCTAAACCTTACAGCAAAGCCATAAGATGTGAGGGCATGCCAGGTTATCTCTTTACATGCTAATTTCTCTCTGCAGTCAGACCTCTGTTATTGTGTCTTATGGAGGCCTACCATTGCACCACCTTGCTCTCGGTTCCTTTACTGGCTCAGCTTCCAGTCATTTTCCACCATGTTCTCAGAGCAATCAGACAGCAGAGGCTTACAGCTTTACCACATATCCATAGGGAGAACTGTCACATTACTTTACAGATTTACCTTAGCGAACTATGTGACCAATGGTTTTCACATCCTTGCAGTCAGACCTGTCCGTTTCATTAGCCAGCAGTGAGAGTAGCTTGTTACAGAGCTCTGCATTTGTAGTTGGCCACTGCTTAACAGAGGTCCAGGTTCTGTTGTTTCTCTGACCTGTTTATCTTCCAGGTCTGCAGTTTCACATTGCTGGTGTCTGAGCTGTCTGTTTTGGGTGTGCGTAGCTGCACCACCCTGCAGGGTGCCACTTGTTGGCAGCCGGTAACTTCAATCCACACTCCCATAATAATCTACACGTACTTAATGAGCCTCACAGCATTTGCCATTTTGATAACTTATTTTAATTAATGTGCACAAGAGCAGTAATGATGACACATGCGTTTGACACATTCTGTTTGTAACAGGTTATACACAGTGTTAGTCGTGATTTTTCCATCTGCATGCTCACCTTGCCAGTTTTTGTGAAGCTACCTTTCAACTATGGTGCCAGCTTCCCGATAAGCATACTCTTTAAAAACATAGTTAACAGAGGATTTGTGATGTACTAGCTAGGGAGATGGTGTGTTCAGAAATGGGATATTTCCAGTGGGAAACCTTTCATTATTACTAGTGCACACCAGTGGATCGAGCGTACAGTGAAAGGGGCATGAAGTCTTGAGCGGAACGCTCCTGCCGGGGAGACATAATCAATTCTGTTATGATTGTTTCTCACTAAATGCTCTTACTGCCCGTGCCGTCCAGCCTTGCTTCTAAATGATGGATGTTCCATCTCTCTCATTAGAATCCAATCTCTGGTCAGTCGGCCACCAATTCCGCCAATTTAGCATTTAGTGACATTGCATTTTCAACGCCTGAGACTCATTTGCCAGCTTTCGCTTTGTCATTACATGCCAAGCATCTCTCTGGTACTTGTCGCTCGACAAGAAAGTACTAAATCTAAATCTGGTGCCATAAAAGTGGTGAGCATTCAGCAAGCAGGCTTGCACCCAAGCCTCCAAGAGAGCCACACACGAAGCAGGCTTATTCACAGAAGCAAGCTTTTCTGAATGTGAAATCCAATATTAATGTATTCCCTCCTGCCACCTTTTAATTGAAATGTGGCGAACTCATGTTAATATTGACATATAACACTTTATTTAATAAGTGAGCGATTGGTTAGTAAAAGAGAGCTGTATTTACTTGCACTTTCACAGTCTGGTGGGTGGAAAGCTTCTGGAGGTGGAGATGTCCTGCCAGGAGCTTTAATGATTATACTGGGGTGCAAGTTTTTTTTTAGTCTATGGTATGCATGGTAGGCATGTCTGCTCAGGTGCCAACCTGACTAGTGAGGTGTACTCCCACCTGTTATTCCAGTCTCACAAGTGGACACCCATGTGCGGTCCCAGACAGCAAGGCCTTCTCTTGTTGCCTGTTCTGATGTCAGTAGTGTCCTCCCACTTAGTGTTCCATCCAAATGTGTGCAATCCCACCAGCTGTCACGGATGCATGTGTGGGCTGTAACATCTGGAAAAGCGTATGTCCATGTATTATCCAGACAAGTGGGCTTTTGCGCTTTGTGCAATTCACTTTTTTAATGTGTGCTCCTGTGTTATCTCCTGACTAGTTCTGCATAGACTTTTATTATCCCAGACACAAGCATGCTCCCCACGTTGTCCTAACCAGAAGGTTTTGTAATGCTAAGTGCTGTCCTGGTCATATGTATATCCTCTTACAAGTTGTATCAAGGGTTCTAACTTGTCCAGAGAACTTGTTCATATATTCTGTCCCAGTGTGTTTAATGGTACTCTATAGGCTGTCCTAACCCCATGGGCTTCCTTCCACTGATTTTCTTAACCCAAGCTAAGCCCACATGATGATCTTACCCAACTGATATAGACCAATATAGTGGTGTTATTCCTCCAAGCTAGCTTGAACCGTAGAGTTTGTACCTGCTGGCTGTCCAGCCATATTTCTACAAGCTACAGTAGCTTGACTAGATGAATAAATTCCCAAACAGACTGATGTTATTCCTTCAGGCTGTCCTGGCCCCTTGTACTTCGTCTTATACACTGTCCCAACCACATTGTGTTACTCTTCCAGGGCCTCCTATCTAACCAGACATAAATAATCTCATATACTATCCCAGCATGAAGGTGTTGTCCCTCTACTCTGTCCTTGCACCAGGTCTTATAGGCAACTCTGACCCCAGGTGCCTCGACTCATAACATATCCAAGCCATGTGGTGCTCATTCTGGCTGTCCTTGCTTATGTCCACATCTTACATCTACTATAGGCATCAACTATTATGTATGATTTGAGTCCTTCAGGCTGACATGATATCATGAGTTGTTTCTTACAAGATGTTCTTTCCTAGCCTTTGGTTTGAAATTATAGCACAAATAGGTAGATGTACTCACACATCTCTGATGGGTCCTCACAAGCTGATGAATGTGTCCACATATGTTGTCCCGACATAATGGTATTATTTCTCTAGGATGTCCTGACTCCAAGTGCTTAGTTCCATGTAATAGTCCAATTAGATTACTCCCAAGTTGTTGGGCTTACTACTCCAGGCCACCCTAATGCTTAGTCCATTAAAATGTCTGAACCAGGTGAGATTTCTCCTCCAGGCTTATGTAACTCCAGGTTCCGATGTGTCCTCACAAACTGATGAATGTACTCGCATATGCTGCCCCAACATAATGGTGTTATTTCTCCAAGATGTCCTAATTCCAGATATTTAGTTCCACATTGGATTACTCCCAAGTTGCTGGGCTTACTACTACAGGCTCTCCTGAACCTGTCCTAAGTTTAATCCTTCTAGCTGACCTGACCCTGGATGCTTAGGCCCATTTTATGTCCCAACCAGATGGTGTTACTACTCCACACTGTCCCAGCTCCAGGTGCTTAGTACCACATGTTATCCCAGCCAGATGGATGTTCTCCTACATTCTGTACCAACCAGTGTTGTCCTTACCAGATGGATGTCCTCCCACATGCAGTCTCAACCAGATGGTTGAACTCTTTTGGCTTTACTTACTCAGGGGGTCTTACTATCACGTGCTGCCACAACCATAGGGTGTCTTGTCATGTCCTGATGGATGACTGTGTTCCCACATGCAGTCCCGAGCAGATGGTCTAGAGCTCTACCCACACAGGGCTTTCTTCTGCTGAATATACTGACCTGGGAGATTTACCCCTCAATTCAGTGTAATTTATGGGTGTTTAACTCCCTCTTCAAAACACAGAATCTGAGTACTTAAACAAATCTGTGTATACAGTACAATACCATAGAAGCACAGAAAAGTGACACATTTGAAAATGCATTTTAGCACAGTAACAAGCAGATGAACTAGAGTGAATTTACTTTCAGGTCCTGTCCCAACCAGACAGGTTTACACCTTCTGGCCATCCTGACCCTGGGCCTTACTGGCAGGTCCAGTCTTGACCAGAGAACTTTACTCTTGTGGTTTGCCCAAACCTGAGGGGCAAACTGCAGAGCAGCTAATGTGGTGTTTCTAATGAGCGAGTAATAAATTCAAAGCCTTCCCTGTTTTGAATGGTGGTGTGGACAGCTGTTGTAAACTAAAGGACCCTTGTAGTCTTTTTGTTACCTCTGCTGTCTTAAGGGGTTTCCAGCATAGTGCTCTTTCACCCAGAACCATTATTACACAGTTTTACCTGTATTAGGATGTACATTTGAAGTCTTCTTTGGTCAAAAAAAAAAAAGAAAGAATAAAAAACTGTCCAGGGTGTGATCTGTGGGATTCAGAGAGGATATCCTTGTGATGAGTTAGCGTACCGTCAAACTGGCCTCCAGCAAATTCTCTCCTGCACCCATTAAGACAAGAAAAGAAAAGAACATTTTGTGTAATTAACTGAATGCTGGCAGGCATGAGCAAAATGTTTTTATTAAATGCCAGATTTAATCACCAAGTGTGCTGCAGAATGATGGATTCTGTCTCGTGCTGGCGGCACGCTGGCCTGGCTGTGTGTCACACAGGGTTTTGAGCAAGCTGACAGTACCCGGCTCCTGTACTCCGGCTGACCTCCTGTTTGTTTGCGTGTGAAATGATGTGATGAGAATGCACATTGTGTCTGTGGAGGCGTCTTGCTGGTTTGGGGTCGCGAGTGAACTGCAGCCCTGGAAACAGTACTGGCTAGGTTCGTGGGGGGTGGTGGGGGGGGGGGATGCAGCGGACGTTTAGTCGTTTAGAGTCGCATTGACTTCATGTTTACTTGGGACTTTCCATTGAGAGCACAGATGTCTCAAAACTATCAACACCGTCTTAACCACCTCTTCCTGCCATGCCATCCATGAGATAAGATAAACGAGAGTCTAGAGCATGACTGACATCTGCAATGGAGACTAAATAGATGGGGAGGCACGAGGGCACTCAGGGACATTATTTTTATAATTAAAACAAGCAAACTATTTACAATGAAACAAATTCATTAAAGCAGCTGTGGTAGCATTTATTTATTTATTTTTTTCCTCCTAGCAAGCCAAGTGTTTTCCTTAACAAAGGGACATTTCAGTTTGATTTCTGTTAATAAAAATTGTATTATTTGCAGCTTCCTATTGAGAATAGTTAGTTATTGAATGGTCTTTCTTCTCTGCACTTGAGCCTAATGGGGCTGCACCCTGTAAGTGGCACTAATTCACCCACTTTTATTCCATCCAAATATAGACCTTGTTTTTCCAAGGTGGTGGTGGAGTTGACACTGAAAAGGATGGAAAGTACATGAGGGTATTTATCATACATTCTAAGAGCAGATGCAGTGTAAAAGGTAGATATAAGCCTCATGGTTGCTAATTCATCTGCTGTCTTGTCTTCTTCCAGCACTTTTTGTTCATATGATGTCATAGTAAAATGCTGTTTTAGGGAGCTGCAGTCAACACTGAAAAATATGGAAGTTCATCCTGGAATACTTTCATGTCCACTCCTGATCACACTTGATCAGACAATATGATGTGGAGTGAGCTAACCGATGTGGCGAATGCGTCGGATGCCTCACCATTTTCGCTTTGGTGACACTTGGGTGTATTATGTTGTGGGAAAACCTCCTCTGTTTTCAAAGTAGTCATTCAAGGAGACCAGATGAGAATATAGAGCATTTCTTTATTTGCACACTGATATGCACAAATGTCTCAGTCCATGGAGTGAGCAATTAATTAAACAGTTTGCTTGCTTTTATACTTTCCTACTACCTTACCTCATCGAATACGTCATGTCAACTGCCTCTTAATATGCCACTGGTGTTTTCAGACTCGTGTAGACTCTTCCATTTACCTGAATGCTGCCTCATTGAAAGGGGAGTCCTGTGGACTTTACTACTGCCTTAGTGGCGCTTCCTAGGGGCTTTCCCATTAGTTTATCCTCACTTTCTAGAGGGGTGTTCATTACTCATTTACCTCATTTTAACATTAGTAACTACTTTGGTGGCTCCTGTAAGATGAGGTTTAAGCCTCACATGCCCAGGTTTAAAACAACATTTAGTTAAACCTTTAATTTCATTCAGTTCTTTTCCTTATCTTTAAATTAGTCACTGTTATAACATCATTCAAGTATATACTTATAATAAATTGCAAAAGATTTACTAATAGTTCCATAGTACATGAGGTTTTTCATCATTTTGTGGGTCCAGGATAATAATGATGTTTAGTACGTCATGGCAGGTGTGCTGTAAATAGTAGACACAATTCTCATAGCTGTTACTTCATTTGTGTTTTTTTCTTCTCCCAGCACCTTTAGCTAATCTGATGTCACAGTAAAAGTCACTCATCAAGATATTAGTAGCTGGTCTAAGGCTTACTGATGTGGTGAATATGTCAGATGCCTCACTCTTTCCTCTTTTGTATGCTTTGTCTGAAGCACTGTGCTGATTTTAAAAGATGGTGTCCTCATTACTGCATTGCACTGCCTTGATCAGATGATATTGTTGTCTTAAGTATATAGAACAATATTTCTTTGTAATGAGAATGCAGGTAGGATTCACTCTTTCATGAGGGCCTTGTCCATGTAATTAAATCTGCAGAGTAGAGCAGTGCACCACCACCACTTTTTCAGCTAAACCTTCCTGCAGGTCCCTTGCTGTCATATGGGGTTTTTGCTTTGCCTCCCTGCACTGCCTGTTCTTTCTGTTAGTTTGCTTGGTCTTCTAGATCTTATCTTGACTTTCATAGTTCCTCTTAACTGCCATTTCATAATGACATTTTCAGACTGTGGAGATTGCTAGCCAGAAGCGTTTTGATATCATTTTATAACCTTCCTCTGCTTTCTAGGCATCTATTAGTTTCATTTTCAGATCCTTAGAAGGGTCCATAGTTGTTGAGTATGGCACAATGTTTGAAGACTCAAAAGAATTTATTATTCTCATCAGCTGACAATTCTTGACCTGACTAACAACCTAATGAGCTAAGCCAGACCAGACTAATGATCCAATGTCGCAACTGAAAGGGAGCCCACACTTTTTTCAAATAAATTGTAACCGTAAATTAACATTTTGGTAAAAATACCATTGTTTAGATTGTTTCCTGTCAAAGTTGTGTATACTAATTTTTACTTCAAATGTGGTGGCACAGTGGGGTGGCATTGTGGCGCAGTGGTAACACTGCTGTCTTGCAGGAAGAAGATCAGAGTTCATGCCCCAACTACTCTTTGTGTGGAGTTTGTGTGTTTTCTCGATGTCTTCATTGGTTTCCTCCAAGTGCTTCCTCACACAGACATGCAGGTCAGGTGGGTGGACTCTCAGCTTGCCCTTGCATGTGGGTCATGTGTGCTTGTGTGTGAATGTGTCTTCTTGCGATTGACCAACACCCTGTCCAGGGATTGTTTCCATCTGTTCTATGATTCCAGAGATGGGCTCCAGCTCCCAACAACTCTGATTAGGGAAAAATGGTTTGATATTTCAAATTTTAACAAAACTTGTAAGTTGGTCAGGTATGTCCAGGTTTTTACATAGAACTGTATATGGATATGATGTACAATCCCGCCATCTCTTTTCTTCATACCTGTTTTCTTGTCATGAAGCACTAGGCACTGTGTGAAGTCCATTTTTGGAAGCATTTTGCTCAGGGGCCACTTGGTTCCAAAATGGCTCCATCTTATATAGATGATGTTTGGCTTGTTTAAGATGTTATTTTTTTCTGACTGGATTGCATTTAAGGTTTCATTCTGATGGCTCCTTCATGAGAATCATGTTCATGTTGGTTATGTTGCATAATCGAACATCACAGGGAATCCTCACAGAAATTTACACTCACTAAGATGTGGACAGTTTTAATTCAGTGGTCAAACTATTCGGCAGAATCCTTAGACAAAACTAACTTGGGGAGGTACAGTATGTACAGACTCAATACAAAGGTCTTCCCAACTAGTCCAAAGTCTGTGAGCCACCACTGCCTTGCCATAATGTTGCTTATACAGCATAATTGGGCTTAGTGGAAGATTCCAAGAGAATGGAGTAAAAGACGTTTTCAGAAGGCCATCATTTGCATGGTCACACATTTGTGAATGGGCTTATTTGCAGAGAGGATCTCATTTCCCTAATTGTGGTAGACTGACAGGACGAGCCAGCCCATCACCCTAAACGACACATCGGCATGTCTTATTTTTCAGACACTTCTTCCTCACCCTGGATTTGGTCTGCTGAGTTTCTGTCTCCATCGACCAACCCCCTCCATCCCAGTCTCCAGACTGCCTCTTTCCTCCGCAAACTTGACCTTTGTGCTTTGAGTTCCTAAGGGACTGGCTCCCTCATGAGGTGCGAAGGCAAGGATGCGTATGTACGAGCGGTACACGCCAGACAATCTGTTTACCACCTTTACAGAAAGGTTACGCTCCAGTGATCCTAAACTCACAAATGCAGTTTAATGAGGAGCTGGACAGCGGTGCCGAGATTTGGCCATGGCTGCTCTGTTAACCCCTTGAGTACCACATTACAGTGAGCTTCGTTTGGCCTTGTCATTTCTCATTGATGGGGGATGGGGGGCGGGCATGGCCACGTCATTTTACAAACCCAGTATGGCAGGCCCCATGCATACCTCCGTCACCTGCTTTAAGGGGATGTTGCCTTTGGGAAAGCCAATAAGCTCTCGCGTTACTGCTGTGTGCTGCTCATCATGTTCAACATGACCTTGAAGAGCTTGAAGCCTGTGATCATATAATCCCCCCCCGACACATGTATGCACACTCTCACATGCACACACCAGCTGTGATTGCCTCTGTAGCTCCCAGCTGCTGTCTTTGTTTGTGTGAAGAGAGTTTAATGTGTTTTGTCTTGCAAGTGCTGCTGTTGACAACTGCAAGACATCTCTCTGAAAAGAAGATGATTGCTGGATGCTCTGCCGTGCTTGATCTCCACAGTGCACAGAAAGAAAACGTCTTGTAAGCAGGGAAATCACAACCCCCGTGGCCCTGTGGCTCTGCGGAAGCAGGCTGCGGCAGACTGTGAGCAAGCGCTCCAACCATGGCAGCCAGTGTGCATAATTTTGGGACTTGGGTTGAGTGGGGTTGCATGCAATAGGGAGGGAGGTGTGTCTACCTGCCAATGTATTAGTGCTGGGAGCTCTGGGGGAATCTCCTAACCAGCATAGCAAACTGGCATAATAGACATTATCAAAACATCCCCTCTTCATAAACCTCTACTCTCAAATGGTAAAACATTTCATTTTAATTCAACATTGAATTGGGAGCTTCACAGTAGTGCAGTGGTTAACTGTGGGTTTAATCCAGCATCTGGTCAGCATCCATCAGTGCATTTACATGCGCTTTAATAACATGGTAGTTCACAGAAACCTGGTTTCTAAAATGCTATGCAGTTCCTTATTCCGGTTAAAGAAAACGTGTTATTGGTTAACAGAGGTAGACTTCTCCATGATTAGCCCATTCATTTGGCCGTGTAAACCCTTAACTGTGCTACACTTAAGGGTTTTGTAGTCTGCACATGTCCGTTGCACTGTCAGCCTGCACATGTAATAAATTTGCACACTCTTCCGTAAATTGAAGAGCACTGAAGTATAGTCGATTCCAGTTAATTGGACCACCGGTTAATCGGACCAGCCACTGATTCGGACCGAATCCTAAAGAACCGAAACAGATCATAATACATAAGCCTAATATTGTTTGCTTATTTGGACCAAAATTCCATTTAATCGGACCAAAGAATGTGACAGAGAATAAGAAAAAGAAGCCACAAGACGCCCGCAGAAAGCGGATGTAAAGCGGGTCAGCGACATCGGGAGGATCCCTGGGCTCCCCAGGAGAATTTATGCTTTTATCAAAGGTCAGGAAGTCGGAAAATTTGTTCCAAGTGCAAACTAGTGGGGGTGTAGATCATTTAGAAGAATTTGAAGATTTATTTTTCAGCAAACAAAGCTGTAAGCAACCGTACATGTACATGTACGTAGTTCTTGTTTGTACGTTCGCCATACGCGTGTGCAGCACAATAAAAGTCATAATGACATTTTAATATGTTACTTATAGCACGTCCCATCTTGGTTGCACATGTATAGGGCATGATCGTGTAATCGGACCAGCCGGTTATTAGGACCAAAATGATCGCGTCCTGATGTGGTCCGATTAACAGGAATCGACTGTATCCACAAGATACATTTCCTGAGGAAAATGCTCGAGTGACAGCATTATTTCTTCTACTGGCTAAAATCATCTGTCTCAGTATTTCAAAAATTAATAAAGTTATGTCGATGAGCTGAACGCACAGAGCAATCTCGAGAGCAGTAGGTTAACGCATTAAAAGTAATGTGCATTGTGTAGTCCGATAACTTTTTAAAGTAATGAGTAATCTTATAAAATACTTATTGTACAGAAGTAAAAATACCTGCGTTATTATTAATGCATCAGCATTGGATGTAAGGCAAGAAACAAACACACGGGTACGTTGCTCCTTGGAAGGGCTCAATTGCACATCCAGGCAATAAAATGTGCTGTGTACAATTTGATAACAGAAACATATTAACAAAGGGTCAGTTTTCACCAGCTATTCGCTATAGATATGTTGAAACAGTGTGATCGGGTGACACAGCGGCCAGTGTTAATGCAACAGATTATTGGGGGGTTGAGGATGTGAAAGGGAAATGAATGTTATTTACTTCACAGCACATGAAGGACTAAACATATTTATAAAAAACACAAGAAAATTATAACAGGCATCACGCTTGTTTTCAGAATCATGGTTGCCAATGATAACATTTAACGTTTAATGACTTTGGAACATTTTGTCGAAGAAGAGCTCCAGAAGATTACTTGCGAACGCACATGTGGATATGTAAGAAACCAGGGTTCTGTCTTAACTGGGTTACTCACATTATCTTGGTTTTCTTGGTGCTTGTAAACGCATGCTATGTGGAGAGCACAAGTTCTTTCCAGGTCTCCTCCCACATCTTCAAAGGTAGGCTGGTTAGGCTAATTGGTGACTCAATACCGGCATGAGTTGTGAGTGTGCTGGTGTGCATCAGTGAACTTACCTAATAACAGTTTGGTCAGACCAGCTTGAATTAATTGGAGCACAAACTCAACAAGCTGTTAAAGGTGCAGCACAGGGATGCTGGCCCATGTCGACCTTGTGTATCTCATAATAGTTGCAAATTAGCTCTTTCTGGAGCTTTACTCATCTCATCTCATCTCACAGATGCTCAATTAGACTGAAGTCTGGTGACTGGGGAGGCCACTGCATTAAGGTGAAGTCACTGCTCTGTTCCTGGACTGATTCCAGCAATTTACTAGCCTTGTAACATGGAACCTTATCCTATAGGAAAAGCCTATTCTTGGAGGGGTACACACATAACTGCTGCCATGGAAGGGAGCACCTGATCAGCAACAGTGTTTACAGTGCCCTCCGCTAATATTGGCACTCTTGGTAAATAAAAGCAATATAGGCTGTGAAAAATGTTTTTATTATTTATCTTCTTGATCTTTCAATAATAGCATTTAACAAACATGCAACCTTTAATTAAATGGGAAAAAAAAATTCTCATCATAAAACAAATCATTTTCTCAAATACACATGTACCACAATTGACACCCCTATGCCAAGATAGCAGCTCTATGTCTTTTCCTATATGTGTTCTCTGGCCTAACTAATGCTTAGAATCTGACACCATTGCTCCATACAGAAACTCTCCAGACCCTTCAGATTTCAAGGCTCATGCTGGTGGACTGTCTTCTTCAGCTCATTCCACAGGTTTTCAATGCAGTTTAGGAATGGGAACTCAGGTGGCCATGGCAAATCCTGGATTTTGTGGTCACAGAGCCATTTTTGTGCTGATGTTGAGGTGTGCTTTGGATCATTGTTCTACTGGAAGTTCCGACCATGGCTCAGTTTAAGTGTCCTGGCTGAGGCAGTCAGCTTTTGATTTAATACCTAGTGAGTCCATGATACCAAGTGTCCTAATAGGTTGTCCAGAGTCTTTGACAGAAAAACAGCATCAAAGATACTTCACAGGGAGGATGAGGTACTTTTAATAATAACTTATTACATTTATATAAAGCTTTTCTAGGTACTCAAAAGTGTTTTACTTAGACAATGGGACACCACCAGAACCAGCACTAATGTATGGCATCCACCTGGATGATGCAGCATCAGCCATTTTTGTGCCAGTACACTCTCATCACCTCAGTTAGATGGTGAAGGGGTGAGAGAGATATTTAGCCAGTTAGAGACAGGGTAAGATTGGGGGTGCAGAATTAATAGACCAAGGTTGGCAATTTAGCCAAGACATTGGGAAACACCCTACCATTTTCAAAAGATGCCCTGGGGTCTGTCATGACCACAGAGAGTCAGGACCTTAGTTTTATATGCCATCTGAAGTACAATGACAATTTTTACAGACCGTATCCCCTTGCTGCATTGGAGTATTGGGATCCACACTGACCACATGGTAAACAACCCTTGTTGGCCTCACCAACACCAACCCAAGCTTTTCCTAGATGGTCTCCCATTCAAGAACTGTCCAGAACTCAACATGCTTAGCGTCAAGTGGATTACCAGTTCATTACCTCTGCTCCAAACCCACCACTGGTGTTGTTAAAAACTCCCTTCTGACTCATATAACACTTGTCGCCTTGAAAGTTCCAGTAATGTTTAGCAAGCTTGTAGGCATTTGAGTTTATTCTTTGATGACAACAGAGGCTTTTTTTCTGATAAGCCTTTAAAACAACTTGTGGTTATGTAGGTGGTGTCTGATTATAGTTTTGGACACATCTGAACTTAAGACCCAAATACCATCTACAGTTCTCTAGCTGTGATCATTGAAGATGCTGTGGCCTTTCAAATCATCCTCCTCAATGTTTGTGGAGTCATAATACAGTAGACACATGTCATCTTCCAGGCTGATTTCTCATATCTGCAGTTGCTTTAAACTTATTAATTTTTGCCTTATTTTGGAATGGGCCTTTTCAACCATTTAGCTATTTTCTTAAAGCCATTTCCTGATCTGAGCAGCTCAACAAGCTGTTGTTGCACATCATTACTATGTTCTATGTGAACGACTAATGGAATTTGGTCAGTGTGTCACCTCGGAGAAACAGGAAGTCGTGGCTAACCACTTAAGTGTCCCTAGTCAGTCCGATGAACTTAAAAACGTAATATATGAATTGGAATACTTGTACTTCAGTTTGATTTTACTTATCCCTGGAGGTGGCACACATATTGCAGAAAAATTTTTGTTTCAGGCCAGGTCAGGTCAGGTTGGGGAGCATGCACTGGTACAGTATGTTGCTGCACCCACCGCATGATGAAACAGCTTGGGATCCTGGTTGGCAATCCAGCAGGCAGACACGTGGTCCAGTCCCACCCTCCGGAAAATGACCCTCTATCTGCTGCAGCCAGGTGTTACGTGGACATCCCTTTGGCCTGGTCCAGCCACTCAGACAATGAGGATCCTACGTGCCGAACCACCCACGGGGAATTGCGCCACATGGCTGTAGTGCCGTATTTGATGCTCCCTTTTTTTTTCCTTTCAATTATTTTACTTCCATTAATGGTTGTATTTTTGTTATTATTTGGAATGAAAGATCAACAGGATAAGGACATTTTTTTCACAGCCCACTTTGATTTCATTTACCAAAGGTGGAGAGATATGTAGATACCCTGTGACCTTCAAATGTTACATCTGATTGCATCTTCTGACCATAAGGGTCTTAATAAAGCGTGTATTGTTGACACCTAACAGGATAGATCCGTGGACTCATGGGGGATTTTGTCATATTCTATTCCTTCCATTAGCACTAATCATTTGCCTTACCCCTGTCTGTGTCGATAGTAGGACAATGTGCTTGTTCAGCAGCACTGAGGTGCTCAGCCATTCATTGCCTAAAGTGGTGTCAGCATGCACCAGCCCCTATCTTCAGCGGTTTGTTTCCATCTGTAGGGTAGCTGTTGGCTCAATGCTTTGGATGGTGGCCCATTCTTGATATTGTTTTGTATGATGTGCCCTGCAGGTATGTTTTTGCCAGTATGCTCATGCTTGGGCATATGGGGAGCGCTATCATGCTGCCTTGGCACACACTTATATCTTTAGTCTAGCCTGATCCCCCTCTGAATTATATATGTGCATGGTTCATTGGTAGCTGCCTACCTGCTTTAAATAACACTGAGCAGTCAAATACATGGCTTTATTCTTGCCTTTGAGTGAGAAACACCTTGTGTGATTTAATAACACGTGTACTGTAGGTGCATACGGAGTGCTGTGCTACCCAAGACCCAGTGCTATGGCATATGGACTCCTTTGTATATTTGGTTTGCTGCGTCTTTGCACAGTTGCTTTTCCTTTCTTTCCATAATTGCTTTTTTTTTTTTTTTAATCTAGTTGCCGGCTTCATAGGCCCTCCAGGGGAAAACACAGGAGTTTGATAAATGGCACTTCCTCCTGATTGTTGAAGAAAATATAATCTTTTTTTTTTTTGCCAGTTCACTACCAGCCTATCCTAAGTTAACTTGTACCTCCGAGCCCCAACAGATGCTAGCAAGGTTCACATTAACAATTGAGAGCGAGGAACTGTGGTGTGTGAATAGGTAGGTGCGCTTCTATCAGTGCCATGAATCTGCTCCTCCTGACGCCTGGTCTCCGCTTTTCATTGGTCACGCCTAGTGTCTCAAGGGACATCCTGTATCTTTGGGTCTGCAGTGGGAGATGAATCCTATTAATTGTTAGATTCGGCGTGTTGTGACAGTCTGTGGGGGGCTGCTATCAGCTGGCGTTGCAGGCCATGATTTGCTACTGCAGTCAGTCTAGTGTCAGGAAGGTCACAAGATCAGTGAAACAAGCAGATCAGTTAATAGAGTAAGAGATACCGCCTCGAATATGAAAGGTGACTAGGAAAGATTGGAGTCGTGGTTATGATTTGATGGCTACGGTGTGCATGTGGATAAGGTCAATCTACAATTTATCAACCAGTCTTTATTTTTCTATAGCGTCTTTAACAGCAAAAGCCACCTAAAATTGTTTTATACTGCAGCACAGCTTGCAGATGATGAGCACAGGATAGCGTCAGTAATTTTCACCATTTAAATTGGACACAAGGTCATTAAGTGGAAAACCAGGCAAATTACAATCAAGCTTGGGGAGATGAAATTATGCATTTTGAAACAGCCCATTGTTTCCCAGCTTAATGTGGTGATGTAGCAGGTTTCCATCGGTGATGCAAGCAGAAATGGGGGGTGGGAGTGGGGAACCAATGGTGGGGGGTGGTGGAATCCCTGGAGCAGTGACGCTTCATCGCCTCTCCTGCAAGTATATGGGGGAAATGTGGCTTTATGATAAAGCGTGTGAGTTCATGTGAGGGAAACACAGGACACGAACAGCATTAAGTGTTATTTATTAGCCACACGTGGATAAGTGCTAAAATGAAATGAAACAAATGAAATTCTGTAATGAACATGTGAACCGCCGATCCTCACTATATTATAAGTTGGATAGAGATAGTTGAACACCATTCTCTAACGTGCCATCCATTTATCTATTCTGTTAAGAGAGGTGTTTTTTAAATTTTCTTCCTGTTTAGTCCTTCTGGTGTGTGTTCAGACCATAGTGTGTGTATGTGTGTGTGTATATTTATTTAAAGGCAAATTTTTATCTATCTATCTATCTATCTATCTATCTATCTATCTATCTATCTATCTATCCATCCATCCATCCATCCATCCATCCATCCATCCATCCATCCAGGCAAGAACAAACCCCTGGAAAGGGTGCCAGTCTATCACAGGGCAAAACATCCACCCACACACCAAACACATACCCAGGCTAATGTAGTATCGCCAATTCACCAAACCTGTATGTCTTAGGACTGTAGGTGGAAACTGGAACATCTGGAGGAAACCCATCCAGACATGGAGAGAACATGCAAACTCCACACAGGGAGGACTCTGGTCTCCTTACTGCAAATCTATCTATCTATCTATCTATCTATCTATCTATCTATCTATCTATCTATCTATCTGTCTGTCTGTCTGTCTGTCTGTCTGTCTGTCTGTCTAATAAATTATAGTAGTAAACTTATAGAACATATAACTTAAAAAGTAATGAAGCAATAGAGCATTTTCCTGGATTTAATACAACAGTTCTGTTTATCTTTCTGTCAGTGTCTCTGTACATTATGTAAGTTAGTAATAATAATTATGCCAAACATTGTGATATATGTAAATGTGATAAAATTTTTCACTCAGTCAGTCACTTTGTCATTTTCTAACCAGCTTAGTCTTAAATTTGGTCGCTGGAGTTTACCCAACTAGCATAGAGCACAAGGCAAGAATAAACCCTGGACAGGGTGCCAGTCTATCATGGGGCAAACATCCTCCCACACACCAAACTCACACCCAGGCTAATTCAGTTAATACCAGTTCACCTAACCTGCATGTCTTAGGACAGTGGGAGGAAACTGGAGCATCTAGAGGAAACCCATCCAGACATGGAGAGAACATGCAAACTCCACAGAGGGACGACCCCGGTCTCCTTACTGCGAGGCTACCCCGCTATTATCCTAGAACTTTACATTTAGAAACAATTATGGAGTTTGCTAGAAATGATCGTCTGTGTGTCTTTACGTCTACCATTACTGGACAGGTTCATAGGGGGCTGTTGCCTATTCTGGCAGCACTAGCCTCAAGCTTCAAGCTAGCGCTGGACATTGTGGGGCATACTGAGGCACTTACTCACTAATACTGATGCAATTTAGATCTGCCAACCAGCCTTACACATCCATGCCTTTGGGATATGGGAACAAAACTGGTATGTTTTAGCCAGGGTGTGCTGTCTGGCTTCTGCTTATTTGCATTTCTTTTGTCCTTTTTATTGCATCCCTATCTTGCAACTCAGTCAGTTTGGGTTAAGCACATCTTCCAGAAGTATAATAATACTACTAATAATAGTTTTACTATTTAGTGCAAGCAATGTCTCCTTCTTCATCGGAAACCAATTTATCTGGCTGGTCCTTCTTTCTAGTGTTGAAAAATGGAAGAGGTAAGAGAGATACCAACCAGGTTACCATTGCACTTCCTGCTAAATAGCTTTCTCAACTGCTCATTCTCTTTTTTCCCCCCAATACACCATCATGGGACACACTTTGGTAATTTGCACTTCTGCTTGTCGCCCTGTGTGTGTGTGTGCCCTGACTTGCACCCTATCCATCTGTCTTCAGGCCCTCTCATTGCTACTATGTTTTTAAACTAACATGCTTTGAATCTGGAATACGTGCGCAGCATGTAAGTGCAGACGAGAAGGCTCTAAGAATTTTGACCCAGTAAAACACATCCTGAGAGTTGACTTCTGCTCCTTGAGCTTCAGTCTAGAGCCCAGCTGACATTGTGAAAGCCGGTGAGCTTGACCTTCTCAGAGCCTGATGGCTGTCTCTATACAGTAGCCATCTCACAAAATAACTTTTTGGAGGCTGCAAGAGGTAGTAACCCTTATGATATTTCCCAAGGCGGTATTAAGAAGTGTATTGCCTTCTAATCACAGATTTATCGAGAGCAGCAGCAGTGGCGGCAGAGGCAGCGTTGGCCTAGGTTCTATTGTTTTGCACATGGGCACCCTGCAACAGATCCGGTATAATTAGAGCCATTTCTTCTTTCTAGCCTCATCTCCCCTGGCATTGGTGCGATAGTCATCTTTAATTAGCTGGCTGAAAATAGCGTACGTACCTTTTAAGAAAGCCCTGGCCTGTGCATCTGCCTCCCAGTCGGCTCAGTGGCTTTACTCTGTGTGAAGTGTGGCTGGTAAAAGAAAAACTTAAAAAGAGTGCACAGAAAGAGAGAACTAATTCATTTTTTATTAATCTCTAATGAAGAAAAAGAAGGGAAAACATATCTGCTGCATTATTCTTATTATTAAAAAAAAAAAAATCTTCTGGGCCGTCTGCTGATAGCAACTCCACTGCTGTCTTCAAAGCAAAATCATAAGCCAATGTTTCTCTCAGAATGAATTTGGGTGGTTATGGGGTTTAAGGAGATATCCATTATAATTACACACCCACCCATCCTTTTCGTTCCCTGATTTCAATTGCATACAGCACCTGAAGTGAGACGTTACTGAGGAATAGCTGAAGGAGGGTGGGCTCAGGAGGCTGAGGGCATGAAATTGGAGGGTGAAGGTTGACAGATTTTTAGATGTTTTATAAGTTTTACTAAGGGACTGACAAAGTGTGATGGGTAGCTAGGAGCAGGGGATCAAGTGCCGTCACTAAAGGGTAAAGTGTGTATTTGAAATGCAGGGGTCAGTTAGCTCCAAGGCCTTCTGGCCAGCCAAGGGGGTCAGGTCCTAATGTCAATAGGCAAAATGGGCACTTGATGATTTACAGCTTTATCCATCCATTCGTCTATTCCTTAAACCTGCTTATTCTTGTGTAAAGTCTCTTTGGACCACAACGTCTTCTGTCAATACAGAGCATTAGGTAGGAACTAATGTCAGGCTGGATACCCACAAATGCTTACAACCTGCTAGTCTCCACACTCTTCTAATCCCCAGTTCAGAAAAGACTCCACACTCTTCTAATCCCCAGTTCAGAAAAGACTCCACAGTAGATTTTCATGATCAGAACTCGGTGCCATTAGTGTTTCTGCTTCAGAATCCTCATCTCTGTATTTTTATTGCTGATTTCCCAGTTGGCACTGAGCATCCTCTTCAACGACTGGATACAATAATGTACAACAACAATATTTACTTCAATAGCACGTTTTCATACAAATGATGTAACTCAAAAGTGTTTTACAGGATGAAGGAAGAGAAAAAAATGACAAAATATATAAAAATTAGGCAATGCTAATTAAAAAAGAATAAAGTAAGGTCTGATGGCCAGGAGGACAGAAAAAAAAACTCCAGACGGCTGGAGAAAATAAACAAAATCTGCAGGGGTTCCAGGCCACGAGACCACCGAGCCCCCACTGGGCATTCTACCTAACATGAATAATCTCAGTCAATACTCATGGTGTTTAGGCTTTACGTGGAAGAATTAGATGAAGATGATCATGTGGACCTCTGGCCTTCAATCCATCAACGTAGGGACTGCACGGTGCCTGATCAGGAGGTGGTGGCGCCGATCACCACCACAGAAAACTGGAAAAAGAACAGCAGAGAAAGTAGGAGTTAGTACAGATTTTGGAGCCATGATAAAAAAGATAATTAAATGCATATACAGAATATCAGGGTTACTCTAAAATGAAGCTATAAGAAAGCCAGATTACAAGAATGGATGTCCTTGGCTTTAGTGTAGTAAGACTGTCTAAGCCTGGTGAACTCCATTTCTGTTTGGGTACGCCATGCATCCAACCATCGGTTCATTCTCTATAGCTGCTTGGCTCAGTTTTAGATTTTCAGCATGTCCAGCCTGCGGCAGTAAACATGGAGCTGGAACAATCCTTAGATGGGGTGGCAGTCCTTCACAGATCACACTCATGAACTCTCCCACATTCTCTCACATTGGTTTAAAGTTAAAGCCACTGAAATGACAGGAGAAATGTGTCTGTTAAACACACAAAGAGCACGAGTTACAACCATGACAGGTACCCAAGTGCTAGGAGGCTGCTGTGCCTCTGCAAGGGTTAAAAATGATGGTTAGCGTAGGTGTTGGTCATGGCCATTCCTGTGTTCAGGGTAATGAGCACTGCTCAGGCTTGGATTTATCTGCGTAGTTCACCACAGATTGACAGCAGCTGTAAGCACACTAATATGACAATGTAAGCTTCTCCTACATATTCATTTAATGAAAATGAGAAAATCTTTTCTGTCTTATGTTTAGATCACGGTGGTCCATCCATTCAAGCATTTTCTGAACCCACTTAATCTAATTTTAAGTCAGCAATGGGTGCTGGGATGGGTTTCAAACCAAGTCCCCTGGAACCTAACTACTGCATCACCAAGACACCCAGTTTTCATGTTTTAGGCAATTATGTTAGTAATTCCCTGGTTTGTTAAGTTTTTTTCTTTCCAGCAAGGTTTTAATGCTATTGTTATGCTGATATGCTTCCTGTAAGTCCAGAGACAGAGAGGTTGAGAGCATACGCTGATTACAGCACACGACAAACTTGTGATTGAGATTCGAGTGCAGCCATGCAACGGGTGACACCTCAAAACCACACTGAAGAGTTGGAGGCTGGAGTGCCAGTCCTGCCACTAAATCCCAGGTTTTCCCTGCAAGTTGGAGGACCTGCTTGCAGGGCTGGATGCTGAGTAACGTCATACCCAGGATGGAGCAATTTCAGGTTAAGGGCCTAGCTCAAGGGTAGAGTCACGTTTGGCATTTTGCAGGATTCAAACCACAACCTTCTGTGAAAGAAAAATTAACTGCTTGCAAGCTGCATAGGGTTAATAGCTGACAAAGCCGTTTTGCTATAACAGCAGGTTGTTCTTACAGTCATCTGTCATAAGACAGGGTGCAGTAAGCTGACCCAGGATAACTTCCAGTTTCTCTAGGATCGTGTCTATTTGACTCAGGAAAAATGACCTTTCCTTCTTTCGGGTCAATCTGACAAGTAAAAAAAAAAAAAAAGAATAGATGGCCCATTAGCGTAATAAAATAAAATGCTTAAGTAAATGATATTATGTTTTTTTATTAAGTAAGGGCAAGGGGGAGGAAGAAGAAATTATAAAAAACCAATCGAAAAATGGAAGTTTGTTCTTCTGCCTTACAATGTAGAATCCAGGTACTCATCTGTGACTGAATAAAAATCTAATTGATTGAACTATTCCTGTCTTCCTCAGGGGGTTTCTTCCACACTTCCGATTACCGGTGCAAATCCCAAGCCTTGGAGTCACCATTCTGCTCTATTAATCCAAGCAAAAAAAAAAAAAAAATTACATTTCCATTTGTAAGTGGCAGAAAGATGCTATCCAGGTGCAAAAGGATGCTGATCTGCAAATATGTTTTGTTGGTCCGATTAAGAAAAACATCAAGAAACAGTAACTGTTACCCCACCAGCAAGAAGTGGAGCACGAATGAGACAGTCTTCCTTTCCTTTTGTGGTATCAGCACCATGTGTTACAGTCATCATTTACTATCCTCATTTTCATTTCACTTTTCCTGCTAAAGTTTGTGGTAATAACCAGCTGAGCTGTGCTGACCAGGCTTTTTAATCCTCTATAACTCCCTCCATCCCTTCTTGGGAAATTGTCATATGTTTTCAGGCCGTCTGGGAGATATAATCCCTCTAGCCCGTCCAGGGTCTCATCTGGGTCTTGTCCCAGCAGGCCCTGCCTTTTCCACCTTATGCAAAGGGTGTCTATGGGGCTTCCTAACTACATAAGTAAACCACCTCTCGATCCAGAGAAGCAGAAGATCTTCTCCAAGGAAATCCCTTATTGCCAAGTTCCTCACTCCTTTACAGGGAGTAAACTAAGCAGCTCTTCTCGTGAGTCTCATTTTACCCACTTGTTTTTGTGATCTCATTCACGTGACAATAATGACTGTATATATATAAATCTTTTTTTTTGGAACTCATGATCGTACGTAATGATGGGTATGAAGACTGACAGGTAAATAGACATTTTTGTCTGAAGACCTAGCTCTCGTTTGAACATTTTGAAAGTCATTGATACTACAGAGTTGATGCAGCAGAATTTCTGTCATTAAACCCGGAGTCACTTAAAAAGTGGAAATCAAGGGGAAGTGTATTTAAAATAGACAACAGGGAGCATTTCTTCATATGGAGATTTGTGGTCATCTGGATGAAACTGCCGAGTCCTGTAGCTGAAGCAGAAATATTAAGAACATTTAAAAAGTATCTTGATTAGATATTGGGGCTACTTGGGTGTTAAGCAACAAAATGAACTTGATGGACTATATAGTTTACTTTTTTCATCCAATGTATTACCTTTTTTTGCTTCACCACCAGTGTTTGGTATAACATCAGCAAAACACACCACTACTCTAATACATTGATCACCTCTGCCTTCAGTTGTGAACAAAACCCAAGGTTGTGACAGCTCACTCCCTATTCAAAGGAAATGGGCCACACTTCTCCCTGAGTGGAATCTAAAGTCAGATTTCGACGGGGTTATTCTCATTCAAACCAAATCACACTCTGCTGTGAACTGTTTCAGTATGCACCATAGACGACACTCTGGTGAGGCCCAGATGACAACATCATATATACAGATGGCAGGATGCAGTCCTTAGGTTCCAAAACTAAAATACAATCTAAACCTCAGCTTCTTTCTTGAAGCCATTAAGAAGGCCAACAGAATGTTAGGTTACATAGCGCCCTGATGTGTGCAGTACAAGTCACAAGAGGTTCTGCTCAAGTTTTATAACACACTGGTGAGGCCTCATCTGGAGTACTGTGTGCAGTTTTGGTCTCCATGCTACAATAAGGACATAGCAGCGCTAGAAAAGGTCCAGAGAAGAGCGACTAGGCTGATTCCAGGGCTACAGGGGATGGATAATGAAGAAGGATTAAAAGAGCTGGCCTTTTCAGTTTAAGCAAAAGATAATTGAGGTGACATGATTGAAGTGTTTCAAATTATGAAGGCAATTAGTACAGTGGATCAAGACTGTTATTATAAAATGAGTTCATCAAGAACAAGGGAACACAGTTGGAAACTTGTTAAGGATAAATTTCGCACAAACATTAGGAAGTTTTTCTTTACACATATGATCATAGACACTTGGAATAAGTTACCAAGTAGTGTGGTAGACAGTTGGATGTCAGAGATTTTTACAACTCGATTTGATGTTATTTTAGAAGAATTAAGTGGATAGGCCTGGTGAGCTTTGTTGGGCTGAATGGCCTGTTCCCATCTAGATTGTTCTAATGTTCTAATATCCTATTCATGAAAATCGTAAACCAGGGAATAGACAAGACACACTCTTGGTAGAATCCAATGCCTATACTGAACAGTCTCAACATAATACCAAGAATACAAACACAACTGCCCCCTGCAAAGACTGGGCCTAAATGACACACAGCAGCTGTCCTTGAATCACGTGTACTTGAAACACCTTCTATAAGGTGTAGCTATTGGATACTTGATCAGAAGATTTTTTACTAAATTCACAATGCTCAAAGAGACATGATTGGCAAGTTTTCAAATATTTGTGGGGTTATGGGAAAGGGCAAAAAGTGGGTCCATGTATCCATAGCCAGGACGGACTCTTCATGTTCCCTCCTGGATCTGAATTTCAAATATTGGAGTCCCAATTCCAGGACTCTAGCTCAGGTTACCCCAGTAAGACTAAGGATTATTAGCTTTTGGTAACTGGAACATAACCTCTTGTCCCCCCTTTTAAAGAATGGGGACCACCAATCCAGTGTGTATGCCCCAGGCACTGTCTGCTCTTCTATGGCATAATGAAAAGGTGAGTTATCCGAGACACACTCACAGTATTCAGTGATTTCATAATTTCTGATCAGATGTCATCCAGCCTTGTCGACACTACAAAGCTTTTTAGTCATCACAACAACCCATCTTCATACAAACTTCTGGTTCTGCCAGCATACCCACCTAGTTTAGGAGTTCTTCAAAGGGTATGCCCAGTTGAAGTTACTCCTACTTAAGACTATGACTTTGTTTTGGTCACAAATTCTTAAAGGGATGTTGTTTGGAGTTGTATGCTCTGTTAAGGTTACCCACAGCAAATTGGTCTAAAGGGAGGGCATAGACAAAGAATAACTTTAACTGACCCTTCTAAGAATAGCTAAGCTGGAACTGGGATACCAGGAGCCACTTCTGGAGCCAGGCCTGGTATTAGAGTTTGCTGGACAAAAAAACAGCATTGGGCCACCATGAGGGCTCATCAACCTCAAGGCAGAGATTGAGAGTTGGGTGCAATGCCAGTCGGGTGACAAGCAAGAGCAGGATGTGATTGAAAGTAATACTCACCATTTACGTTTGCTTCATTTGCTGGGTCTGAATAACTTCATTATCATTAAGGCATTTACCACAAAACTTTTTGCAGTTTTTTAATCATTATCTTCTTTGAGAAAAAATTCTGTTACTAGGCTCGCTTTCATCCTCATAGCCTGGTATCAGGTTGTTGCCTCTTTGATGGATCCCTCATGAATATAAGGAAACGTTTAAAACGGGCCTTTTAATCTCAACATAGCCTCTTCTTTTTTTTAAATGTCATGTCAGTATTTGAAGGTCCTCAAGGTGCAACTTTCAACTGCAGTACTTAATGATTTATTCTGCATATCTACTACTCTCTGGGTTTAAAAAAAAGTCATGTTTACTGACTATAAACCAGCTTTGTTAGCTTCAGTGCTTTTATTGAAAAGCTGATTTTATAGTAACAGCTTACATCTATCACACTTACTTGGTACATAAATTTGAACACTTCTCTCAGGTAACCTCTTAATCTCTGCTTGTTTAAGATGAAAATATCCCGCTCGCTCAGTCCTTCCCTTATAGCTTAATGTCCTGAATCAGTCCAGTGTCTCTCCTTTGGACTTTTTCTAGTGATTCTGTGCCTTTCTTACTGCAGTATATAGAGGTCGAAACTTCACTCAGTGTTGCACAAATGTGCAATATGGCCCAAGTACGAGGATCCATCCATCCATTTTCTAACCCGCTGAATCCGAATAGGGTCACGGGGGTCTGCCGGAGCAAAACCCAGCCAACACAGGGCAGGAATCAATCCTGGGCAGGGTGCCAACCCACCGCAGGACACACACAAACACACCCACACACCAAGGCCAATTCAGAATTGCCAATCCACCTAACCTGCATGTCTTTGGATTGTGGGAGGAAACCGGAGAGCCCGGAGGAAACCCACGCAGACACGGGGAGAACATGCAGACTCCACGCAGGGAGGACATGGGAAGCGAACCCGGGTCCCCTAACTGCGAGGCAGCAGCGCTACCACTGCGCCACCGTGCCGCCCAAGTACGAGGATAAATAAAAAAAAAAAATAAAGGCAATATGAAAATTACACAGTAACTGCAATGGACAGAAGTTGACACAATGCAACATGTTCAGATAGCTTTATGAGTGTTTCGAACACACACAGTGCAGCATTCTGCTGTTACTCTAGTTGAAGCCAAGATCAAATGAACATGGATGAAAGGAAGCTCCACTGTAGGATTGCACCAATGTTGAACAGCACAGTGTAGTGTGATCTCTTTGGTCAGAGAGACTGAAATCTGCTGAAATTCACTGAAGGATGTCGGCTTAGTGTGGAAATGAAAACCGCATGACCCCACGAAAAGTGTATGAATGGGTAAAAAGGTTTAAAGTGTAACCGAAGAAGTTCGATCTGGTCAACCATCATGCACACACAAGCCTACATCGACAAGACAAACACCTTCATTAGAGAAGACTGGCAGATTATGTTGTCCACTGTTGCTGCACATTTGGGTATCAGCTATGGATCTGCCCATGATATATAATGCATGTTGATTTGGGGTAGCATACATTCTGCACAAGATGAGGACCCAAACAGCTTACTGATCTGCACAAGTCAACATCTTGCACTGAATCTCAGCAGGTTTCACCCCCTTTGACCATATAAATCTCACTATGATGTTCAACAATGATGCAATCCTGCAGCGGAGTGTCCAAGGTGGCGTATTCAAAATACCCATCAAACAGTGCAAACTGGTTGCATTGCCTCATATCGTTTACTGCCTTGACTGTATGATTTACCCTCCTTGTGTCACATCTCATGACTTCCCACAGCATTGGACACTAGTCAGTGTGTTAAGTACTTGTTATATTTGTCACATAATCCACCTATGTTTTTTATGCATCTTTGAAGAGACAATCTTCTGGACATGTGGTTCAATTATTACTCTTACCAGGACCCATGTCAATACATTGCAACATTTTTATATCTGCCACCTTTAATAAAATTCTCACACACCACAAAGAAAACAGTTCATTGTTGAACATGATCTTTTAAACAACCCACTCCTTCCTGTGGCTTCAGTTGCCCTTCTACATTGAGAGCTGACACACTTTTTCTAATATTCCAGAAATTCAGAAGGTAGACAGTTTCAAGTTTTAAAATGTAGTAAATAAGTGGTATCGTTGCATGGCTTTCGACATTGTGGGTCATCTGGAGGTGCCAAACCTGTCAGGTTGCTCTCCAGCGGTCTGCTTGTTCCCTGCCTTGAAGGCCAATTGTAAAAAATGCTGCTTTGTCGAACCCCATGTGAGCATGAAAGCTGAGCATGATAGACGTTTAGGCAGACCGTTGCTTGGCAAGAGTCGAGTCTTTGTTTCTTAAAGCCACAACACTCAAAATGTAATGGCAACATTTGGTACACTGTGTTCATTGGTGTAAATTAAGGAGATCTGTAGCACTTCTTAGGTGTGTTCACAAGTAGAATTCTACATGAAAACTGGAAATTACAAAAAACCCAATACAGTAGATTATTCTTTTGGATCTAAATGTCAAAAAGTCTAAAGGAGTAGTTCACCTATCTTGTGCATTCTGTTTTTACAGTGCCTATTATGAGTATTCCCTCTGTTGGAAGCTTTCATGTTTTATTGTTATATAGCATTGAATCGCAGTGGATTTAATTTGCCTTTATTTATACATTGATCAACAGATACAGACTCTGTAATGTCAAAGTGGAAACAGATCTCTGCAAAGTGGTCTAAACTAATTACAAATATAAAACACAAAATAATTGACTGCATAAGTATTCAAATCAAGACAGTGTTTAGTAAATGCCCTTTTGGCAGCCTTGACATCCTTAACTCGGTTTGCTCAGATCTCTGTCAGCCATTTGTCTTTAGAAAACTTGTGAAGCTCTGGGGATTGTGAGTGAACAGCCCTTTCTCAAGTCCATCCACAAATTCTCTCTGGGGTTTCCTTGTATTTTGCTGCCTTCATTTGACCCTCAGATAGCCTTTCAAGTCCTGCTGCAGAGAAGCATCCCCACAGCCTGATGCTTCATTATGGAGATGGTGTGTTTTTGTTAATAATGCGCAGTATTCAGACATGGCCTTTGGTCTAAAAGATAAGTTTTGGTCTCATCAGACCATCGAACCTTCCTCCAGAGTTCCCTATTTTCCTTCTGACCACATCTAGCCAAGATGTTGTGTGTGTGTGTGTGTTTAGGCACCTCACGGGACAGAGGTCAAATTAAGCAAGTCTCGCTTTTATCTTTGCAGAGAAGACTTTGAGCTTCGTGCTAGACAGATTGAATGTCAGTAAGAAAGCCATTGTTAAAATTGCAAAACAGTAAAAAGGCACTTGCCTAGGCCAGGAGCTATGAACAGTCTCAATGTACTCTGAAATTAAAGCATAGAACAAAGAAGCACAGCAGTTAAGAGATTCCTGATGCTATTGTCCTGTTGACATTCAGAACGTTGTCTTTTGCTGTGCCTTTGGGTCTGCCAGACCTGTAACTGTCAGAGTGCCTTCAAGTTTCCAAGTTCTTTTTGATGGTGTACGAAGCTGTGCTCACTGGCACCTTGGCTTTCTTTTCACTTTCTCAAAGAAAAGACATACACTTTCCAAAGGTCATAATGGTATGTCTGTCTCCTTTTGTTAAGTAGCTTTTTGTCTCCATTATGATTGCACTCTGTTGTTTAATATTGTTCAACTAATGCTTCAGGGATATCACAACACAGTTTGTTCTATCACTGCTTTTATGCAGACAGTGAGTTTGTAAGTAATCAACAAAAGATTGGACACCTGTAGAAACTGTCTCAATATTACTAAGGCTTTTTTAACCTTTGTTGGCTGTTCTAAAACTTTTGACTTGTAATGTATTGTGTATGTAAATATGTATACTGTGACCTTAGTGTGGTTGTAAGTCCTGAAGGCGATGCTGTTTGGAGTGGTATGTTCTGTTAAGGGGTGGCACGGTGGCGCAGTGGTAGCGCTGCTGCCTCGCAGTTAGGAGACCCGGGTTCGCTTCCCGGGTCCTCCCTGCGTGGAGTTTGCATGTTCTCCCCGTGTCTGCGTGTTAGGTGGATTGGTGATTCTAAATTGGCCCTAGTGTGTGCTTGGTGTGTTTGTGTGTGTCCTGTGGTGGGTTGGCACCCTGCCCAGGATTGGTTTCTGCCTTGTGCCCTGTGTTGGCTGGGATTGGCTCCAGCAGACCCCCGTGACCCTATTTGGATTCAGCGGGTTAGACAATGGATGGATGTTCTGTTAAGGTTACCTGTAGCAAATTGGTCTTAAGGGTGGGCTTGGACAAAGAATAGTCTATAAATGACCTTTATATATTTTTTTTATTAGATTTAAGAGAATGTCATTTGAAACCAGAACCCATTGCTGGTGATAGGCATGGTGAAGAAGTTTGCCAACAAAAAGTTGCACAGAGCTACCCTGTGGGCTCACCACCTGCAAGGCAGTGGATGAGAGTTGGACGCAGAGCCAGTTGGGTGACAAACAAGATTAGGATGTGTTGCAGTTAACGCCTAAAAATAGTACTTGCCATTTATACCGGGTCTGAATTACTTAAGCACATACACCAATGAGCCACAACAATAAAGCCACTGAGGGGTGAAGTGAGTCCCATGGATTATCTTGTTACATTGGCACCTGTCGAGGGGTTGGAGATATTAATCAGCAAGTAAACAGTCAGTTCTTGAGGATGATGTGTTGGAAACAGGAAACATGAACAAGCATAAGGATCTGAGTAATTTTGACAAGTTTGTGAAGGCTAGATGAATGGGCCCAAAATGGCATAACTTGTTGGGTGTTCCCAATATGCAGTGATTAGTGCTTACCGAAAGTAGTCCAAGGGAAACAACTTGTGAACTGGAGATAGGGTCGTGGGCACCAAAGGCTTGTTGATGCGAGTAAGGAGTGAAGGCTACCCCATCTGGTCCAATCCTATTGAAGAGCTACTGCAGCACAAATTGCAAAAAATTATCATGCTAGCTTTTAGAGAAAGGTATCTGAGCACATAGTGCACTGCAGCCTGCTGAGTACGGGGCGGTGTAGCTGCAGACGTGTCAGAGTGGCCATGCTGACCCCTGTTCACCACTGGACATGTAGGCGTCAAAATTGGACCGCAGAGAAAGCGAAGAAGGTGGCCTGCCTGGCCTGTTGAATCACATTTCCTTTTGTTCATGTGGATGGCTGGGTGCATGCGCGTTATTTATCTGGGATAGAGATGTCAGCAGGATGCACTATGGGAAAAAGGTGAGCCCGCAGCAGCAGTGTGATGCTCTGGGCAATGTTCTGCTGGGAAACCTTGGGAGCTGGCATTCACGTGGATGTTTTTTGGATTCATACCACCTACCTAAAGATTATTACAAACCATACACACCCTTTCATGACAGCAGTATTCCCTGAAGGCTTTCAGCAGGATAAGACACCATACTACATTGCAAAAATTATTCAGCAATGATTTGAGGAACATAACAAAAAAATTCAACGTGTCAATCTGATCGAGCATCTGTAGGATACACTGGGAAAACAAGTTCAATCCATGCAGGCTTCACCTCGCAACTTACAGGACGTAAAGGATCTGCAGCTAACGTGATGGAGGTGGACATGATGACTGAAAAGTAACTGACTTAGTACAAGTTTTACCATTATGAAATGCTAGGAGCGTATGAATTTTGAATTGAATTGCTTCACTCAATTTTATTCAAAAGAGGTTTTTTTTCATTTCTGCACAGTTACTTCAACTGCAGCAACTTCAACTGAGGAAGGAGAATACATAACTAGATGCGATACTTCCATCTGATTACACATAACAAAGTATTGGCCTCTAGGAAAAAAATCGTATGCTGTACCCACCACTTTTTATTCCTCTCTCTCTCTCTGTTTAAGGCAGCAGGCATTTGCATACTGTGTGCCCTGTTGCTTGTTATTTAATAATTAGAGACACCTTATCAAAAGCCTTTCTTTCTTTCTTTCTTTCTTTCTTTCTTTCTTTCTTTCCAATACGCCCAGCTATTTGCTTGTTTTGCTTCTTATTTTCCATATCCTCAGACCGGACAAGTGAGGCGTCAGTCTTGTTTATGCACATTTCCCTTCAGTACCCAGCATGAGCACATGACAGTGCTGCTTTGAGGCCGTGTACAGTAGGAGGGTCCTTGTCATTTCTCAGGCTGTTGAAATGTCAGCCTGTCACTTTTTCTTTGGCCATGGTCTGTGATTACAGGTTATTTAGTTTTTACTTTCAGTCTGTGTGCTTGTGAGGTGTTGCTGGGGTCTGCAGAGTGCAAGCTGAGAAATTGTTATCAAGATGTTATGGTCCATCTTCTTACCCCACTCCTCCTAACTTTTATTACCACTCCTATGTCACTGCCCTCTTTCCTGTTTGTCTGAATACTTTCTTGCTTGTAAATTTGTGAATTCTTCAAGGTGCCCTGAACTCGTAGTGTATATACAGAGGGGAATATGGTAAGCCATTGCATGAAAAGATTTACGCTTGTAGAGTATGACAGAGTGATATTGAACACATAACAGGATGCAAAAATTAAACAAACTCTTTTGTATTTAATACCTGGTGGCACATCTTTTAGCTGTAATACCTTCACACCGTTTCCTTCCATGACAAATTATCTGTCTGTGACATCTTGCTGGAGGGATGTTTCCACACTCCTCTTGACAAAACTCCTCCAGCTCTAAGTGCAGTTCACAAAAAAAGCTTTGTTCTCATCCTGCTACAGAACTAAATAGAATTCAGATCAGTCTTTGTCTTGGCTATGCCAGAACATGGAATCTCATCTTCCCAAACCATTCTTTAGTGGACTTATATGAATCTGCAGAATTTATTATGTTGTTAAAACACTTTGTTGCCAACTTGGGTTTTCAAACATTCTTCTCAAGAACTCCTTGACAGTTCTCAGAATTTACGACAAGTTGCCCAGGAAAAAAACTGCCCAATGCTGTTTGACGGGAGGCGTACGGCTTGGTTGATGTCAATACTTTTCCAAACATGGACACTTTTGATGAGGGCATCTGTTCAGAGGACAGGCTGCCGGAACCTTTCAGGTTTGTCCAGGTTTCTTTTTTTTAATGGAAGGTTCAAACAGGCTGCTTTGTTTCTTTTTGACAGATGTTCCTCTTCCTAGTGACCCTTCCATTTTAGTTTAGTATTCATGTAATTGTTGGTCTGTGGACCACTACGCCAGAGACTGCTAGGATGATTTGTACTGTAGACTGCTTGATGTTATTACCTTTTACCACTAATAATCTCCACATGCTCCAGAGTGAAATTATAGGAAGGTGCCCACTTGTATTCAGTTTGCCTGAAGCTAATTTCACATTACACAACTTCTAGTCAGAGAAGATGTCAAATTTGACGACTGTAGTTGCTGATCTTGTTGCCTGAGTGTGTCAGATTATACAGCAATGTCAGTTTCACATTTTCAAGGAATCGTGCACTTGCCTGTTTATTCTGAGCTAGTGTCCATCTGAAAGCTTTACAGGTATGGGGAGTTCTGTCACGGTCTTGTCCATTTTTATTCTGCCATGGTTGGTCAAACATGCAATTATATGAAAGAAGTCTGAGACTGAAGATCGTTGGAAAAGTCGTGTAATGTGACATGGTCTTAATATTGGATATATAGAGTTTGAACCCTTTTGATGTGGTTTTGTTATCTTGTCAAGTTTCACAATCATTCACTACTGGTTTCCAAAGTTCTGCTGATGTTTCCTTGCTTCGACATCTGATGCTTGACTCATGGGAAGTGCAATTGACCTGCTTTCTTGTGATAATTTCTTTTGGCTCCTCCCTGGCCCATTTCAGATCTTCAATTTCATTGGATGGCTCAGTTAATTGGTTAACGCTGCCTTGCCTTGATGTTAAGAACCAAATGTTATCTTTCTTTTTACACCTGCTCAATGTCTGTTTGTTGTGTGCATTTTGTTGCTTGGGCATTCATTTTGTAAATGCTCAGTAATAATTAAGAAGAGATAAATTCTAAATAAATATGCGTTTCATGGTTAGAAAACAAAAATCGCAATTTTGCAATGGGTTCGCAAACTTTCCAATGTGACTCTCTTCATTATTGACAGGCTTCCTATTTGATTTGGCCTTTTCAACCTAATAAAGGATTTCTTTTCACGGTTCTGGTGTTGCGGGTCTCTGTTGCCATGGGATGAAGAGCCATCATTAAGTTATATTTTTGTGTGACTCAGGATGCAGTATTGTATCCTTTATTTGAATCTGCCACTTATTTCCTTGTGCATGAATACATAAACATGTCTTTCTGAAATACAATGAACGAAAGAAAAGCTAACAAGTTTATGAAAAATGAAGAAGAAGAAAAAGAACCAGAGTATCAAAGCAGGCTTTCTTAATTAGGAGGCTCTTATCTTGGTAATTGTATAACACCAGCTTGATGGGAGTTCGCTTTGCCAGCGGCCTCTAAAATTCAGTGTATGGTTAATCACTTGTTTGCCAGGGAATGGGATTCTGCATGGATGTTAAGATCTTCGAGCTTTCATCTGTTTTTCCAGCACCTGCTGCTTGGAATCACTTTTGCCTCATTTTATTCTTTGCATAGCTGCCAGGAACTTACCAAGCAGGTTAGCTTCCTTCGTTCCTGGTATCTTAAGAGTACTGACCAGTGGGGTGCCAGGGGTCCATGCCAGTCACAGGTGATCTGTTTTATCTCACTGCCCATAAGAGTGGAGCAATAGGAGTCAAGTCAGTGAAAAGGCTTTCAGTCGTGGTTACTGGTCATCATGTTATTGGGGGCTCATGTTTGAATTCACACTGTATACTTAACAGGGATGCTGCGCCTGGCATTTACCAGTACTGACGAAGATGCTAGATTTGTTGTTTGCTTTTGTATTATTTGGGGAATAGGGAAGTTTTGAGATTTAATGCTTAAAGGATGAAATGAGTCCTCTGGGTGGTTTGTATGATGTGGTGCCAGCCTTCACACTTTGTTGGCGTTAAGGTGGGATGTTGGATATTGAGGAGGATAGTGTTCATCTTTTGATTTAATACTGAAAAGATAATGGCTAAATACTTGACAAAGTGACAGATTACATTTTACATGCTGGAGTTGGATAATGGAGAATAGGCTGGGATTAGCTGGCAGACTGGATAGTGGGTACTGGTCTTCAGGTTTATTACTGTAGAGAGGCTTACTGATGGTTTGGTGTTTAGATTGGGTATGGAAGATGAGGCCAACATTAGTCTTGAAGGTGGATAATAAAGTAAGCATCAGTCCTGGTCTGCATGCACAACACTGTACAGAAATTTATTGCAAGTCTTCTGGCTGGGTACTGGCTAAAGCGTTTTTATTTGAATTTTAGTAAAAAAAAAGAGATAGAAAAACCAGTGTTGGTCATTGGACTCTACACAAAGGGTGGAAGAGGTCACAGCTGAATGGGGTAACTTTCCATTTTCTATTATAAGAAGACTGGATGAATGAGAATGACACTTAACATTGGGCCAAATACTAAACTAAAAGCAGTGATGAGTGAAATAAGCAAGTTTTGATTTATATACAGTTTTGCAAAACAGACACTAAAATACATTTTTCAGGCTAACTTGGTGTGATACTCACTAATGAATTATTGTTCCCTAATACCTAATTTACTCTTCTCTGTAGCTGTGTAAAGCATGTAATCTGTACCACAAAAATATTACTAATGTGATGATGCTGCATATGGTCCATTTAAATACACACTAAAATGAACCCCTCATGCATTCTGCTGTGTTTTCTTTACAGGAAAACTGAGTGTATGGAAAGTCGCCTCCCCCTGCTGTTACCTAGCAACTGACTCCTCCTACTTAAGGATATGCACACTTCCTGTGATTTTTTTTCCCTCGCTAAATACTAAATAACAGACACACTTGTGCACAATTAATGCATGAGAACGCTTCCAAGCAGGAACTAAATGTATTTCTTCTTGTGCGATTGGTACTGACTGGAGGTGAAATGCAATTTATTTCATTTTTTTTTTTTGCAAAACAAGCCACTCAGTTTCATTGCAAATTTACTTTTGTCTGAGACTTTACAAATTTATGTTTACATGAACTATATGGCTGTATATTTACTTGCTGTGAGTTTACTTTCGTGTAAATTGTTTCCTTGCAAATTTACTTTCACGTGAATTCATGCGAACATTGGGACCATCCTGACTTCAGAAACTCTCTGACCTCATCGGGTAATTCAGTGAACAGAGTTCTTTAACAGAGAGTTAGTCATACTTTTAATAGTGCAGCATGCAGACACCCATTTGTTTAATGCAGCATGGTAATTCCCACTTTTGTTTTTGACATGCGGACTGTGGCAGTAGGTGGCGCTAGTGCTCCCTTGAACCCTCAGGTACCACGCTGGACACTGGATAAAAGTCCAATACTCTTTATTAATTATCACTAACGTGCACAAAGTACCCTCCACACTACTCATATATTCAATTAGCAACACTATTTTCTCTCCTCCTCGCCCAGACACTTCGCCCCTCTACCTCCCAGCTCAGCTCAGTGTCTGGACTGGCCCGTAGTCCTTTTATAGCTCTTGACCCGGAGGTGTTCCTGCCCAATTAGTCCACAGTTCCTTATTACTTCCGGGTCAGGGTAAACAGTCCTTTTCTTCAACCTGGGAACACGTCGTCCCTTCCTGTCACGTGACCGTGACGTACTCCCGGGTTATAGGGCACACAAGAGCCCACAAACCCCCCTACAGCGACTCCCGGTGGCCCCCAAGGTATCCAGCAGGGCTGTGTAAAAACACTACATAGTCCATGAGGCCCTGCTGGAACTCGGGGCACGATCCTGCTGTCGGGAGAGCTCCTCCTGGCGGCCTGGGGGTGAGGGCCGGAACACAAAGCCGGCAGTCGATCATATCAATGAATAATCCCCCTTGGCATTTTAATTGCAGCGGACACTTGATCGTTCATCAAGTTTGGGTTTTGGTGCAAAGGCTCCTTGCCGCCACGGGCCACTAGATGTACAGCCAGAACGCCCTGAATGTTGATATGCCTCTGCATTGGGGACTTTCATTTACAAATTTACTTTCATGCAAAATATTTTGTTGCAAATGTACCTTTGCACTAATCATTTCTTTGCAAATTCAATTTAACACAAAACGTTATGCTCATCACTAACTATGAGATTTGTGTGGGGCTTCAAGTTGAGTCCTTGATGACTGAAAGTGGTGAGGCCTTTAGGCTCGGATGATGGATTGGTCAGATAAGTACCAGTGTTAAGCTGTGAAACAGTGATAGAATCAGGTAAAGATCTTAAAGTCTCCTCATCATGATTACAGACAGAACATTTGCAGGTAGATCTCATGCTGGTGAGAGGATGAATGGCTTGTTCTGCCTTTAGTTTTCCAGGCTAGCTCTGACTTTGAAGTTGTAAGCTGGGTTAAGTATGCAGAAAGATGGACCTGAAGTGGGCTGATTTAGGGGGTCTACAGTGGATGAGTCAAGATGTAGGCGATTGGAAAGGATTCCTCATCCATGACAAACGGAGACAACAATAATCTGATTAGAATATTTCAGAAAAGAGAGGGTTTCAAGTGTGCTAACAGACACAGGAGCTGCCATTTGATGGAGGTCATGTGGTAGAGAGCTGCTGCAGTGGGTTTAATTGTGAAGGTTTTGGTCAAATTCCGATTTCTAGGGGAGCCCTGTTCCTCTGAGTTTTCCTTTCATCCTGTCTCTCAATTACTGAATAAGCCCTGTGTTTCTCATCATAATTTGCCTAATTAGATCTTTTTAAATTGTTTGGAATTATTTTCAAGAGGCAACACAGGCTACGTTCTCTGCATTTCTTTTCTTCTTTTTTTGCAATGGCTGGATTGCAGCCAAACTCAACGGATGTAAAAGCACTGGGTTTGTGAGAGTCTGAATAATGATGCAGTTGTCTCCGTGAAATCTCCAGTGCAACAAAAGCCAGAAGACACATCATTCTCATCTCTGGAGCTTGTGGGAAGATGACTTTACTATAGAGTTTCTCACCTTGGGAGAAAACAAAGATATCGACAAAGCAGGCACATACCAGAGTAAAAGAGGAGTGCAGTTTAAAGCACTTAAGCAGAAGATAAAGTTTCATTCATTTTGATAAATGAAATGCAGTTATGTGAAAAAGAACTGAGGACATGAGAACTACAGGCAGTAAGAGGCCATTTTCTGCATATTAATAACGTAACATTTCCTAATCCATTTAATCCAGTGTAGAGTTGTAAGCAATCCTGGACACAAAAAAGCACCATTGGGCGTAAGGGAGGAAGACACGGTAAAGAATGCCAGCTCATGTCCAGGCTCACTCCGCACACACACAGGAGCCAGTTTGGAATCTCCATTCTACCTTCCCAGCATGCTTTGGAGATGTGCGTCCAACCCGTAATTGTTATTAAAGTTGTATTCTTTGGTGGCCAAAAACCGAATGCTGTAAAGCACATCCAGAGACACCGATTAGGCCAAATGGCTGGTGTGTACTTGTTTGGGGTTCTTATTTTTATATTTTTTCTTTTTTCTTTCTTCATCTTGTAAAGCACACATCATTTGTATGAAAATGTGGTATATAAATAAATGTTGTTGTTATCATGTCTGAGCAAGTGTTCCTCCCCTAGTTGGGGTTCAAATACATGTGTTATGTCTCTTTTCTTCATTTTTGATTCTTTGATTTATGTTGGCTATGTTAATGTTACTTTTATTGATTATGTGCATTATGCTTTGTTTCTGATTTTGTTTATGTGTGTAAGCTGTCTGTGTTATGTTCTGTGTGGTTTTGTGTGTGGTCCCCCAAGAGGTCGGGGGCCAGCTGCCAATCACTGCCAGTAACTGCCCTTCACTCTATAAATTTGTGAGGGTCTCCCGCAGTTCCTGGCAGTTCATTTCAGACGTGCCTGGGAGTGATGACTTCACTCGTGTTTAATATTTAGTTTTATTGGATTTCTAGATTTTTGACCCACTGCTGTGATTTTTGACAATTCTTTGAATATCTGTACTGGGACTTGTTCACTTTGGATTGCCCTTGGTGTTACAGGCAGCATCTTTTTTGCCTTTTGTGCTCCTATTGAGTTTTATTCTTTATACAAGCAGTTTTATGACGAATAAAACTTTCTTATAAAGAATGTCTTATTCCTATTACTAGCTGGGGTTTGACCATGTTTGCCCCCTCTAGTGGGCATTTTTGTAGGTAATTTTGGGTCAATGTGCTTTGGGACTCCTAATTCACGACAGGAGTGTGCTCACATTGTGCTTAGCTTGGCCTCTGTGCACATGAGGATTTATTGGGTGTTTGCAAATGTCTGTGGAGAACATACAAGCAGGTGTGTTCAGGGTGAAGTTCATAATTTAATATGTGGTGTAGTGTGAGGGGGCTCTGGGGTGATTCATGGAGAAGCTAAGGATTAAAGAGTACTTCCACAAAATGGAGGAGTCTGAGTGGTTACATATCTTAGTCCATTGTATATTACAAGGGGAAGATGTTACTCCACTTGGTGCAATGTCCTCTTAATTTATGTTCAAAACACCATTTATTTTAGTGAGAGGGATGTAAGGAAGACAAAATGGAACAGGCAATTGAGGAACAGTTGTGAATGCCCAGCCTTTTAAATAAGCAGCCGTTGAAATTTACTCAGATGTCACCAGAGGAAATATACTCTGGCTGGTGGGAACAGGCAACACAAAAATGATGAAAAGGGTTTAGGATTTGCAAAACAAGACCCACAGGACCTAGTGATGACCTTACCTCAGGCAGCTAGCCCCCAAACACCACAGGCAGGCTTCGGTCTACACAGGCCTTAAACAGGGCTCTGGCTTTGTAAAGTTCAAAAAATTCCTTAAAATGTCCAAAATCTACAAAAGTATCCCTTGAGGTAGAGGATAACAGTAAACCTCTGACATGATAAGACAACTCCAACAAGGATAATTTTATAAAAGCTGGAAATTCTTTTGAATTGTGCAAAAAGAACAAAAGTGGCAAAAGAAGGAATAAAGAATTTGCCTAAAGAGGCAACCCAGGGCAAACAAGTCCCAATATACCATAATAATAATAATAATAATAATTACAAACCCAAGGAAGAAAAACTAAGACGAGAAGCAAAATACACAAACAAAACTTACAATACTAAATGCTCACAACAAAGACAATCTAATGGGGTCTGTCTCTACTGCTAGAAGATAAAAAATGGAAGGCAGTCATTGAAAGATGAAATTGTGGTGGCCCCACCCCTTGGGGTTCCACCCACAGAATACAAGGAACTCTTAAATACACATTACATAAATACTAAATAATAAATCAACATGACAATATTAACAGAAAAAATGTAGACATAAGAAAGGGAACAAACCCTGGCTGTAACGTAACTCTGGTGCCCTGTGATCTTGTCAGGACTTCGTATGAGCACTGATTGGGCATTAGTTGGGCATTGACCAGGGTACAAGTTTAGATGGGCACTCCCTACCATGAAGTGTAGAGCTGGTAAGAGAGCTGGCATTTAGCATATGAAACCAGAAGATTTGTAGTAAAAGATGGATTTTCATTGTAATTTAATGGTGTAGCGGACGCCCCGACCACAGAAGGAAAGTATTTTCAAGACCATTCCTACCCCGGACGGAGAGAGGGCGGCCCCCCTGGCTTCCAGCAGGACCATCGGTTATGAGCATGGAAGCTCAACTCTGCTGAGGCCCGTGGCCACTACCAGGGGGCAGCTGGACATTTGCAGGGCCTTATTTGAGCACTGCATGGAAGTGCTGCCGGAAGAAGGTCATTGGGCACCTGGACTCCTTCAGAGTGCCCTATAAAAAGAGTCAGTCGCCACCATTTAATGCCCAGCATCGGGAGAAAGTGGAAAAAGCTTGTGAGGATGAGTGTAGGCGGAAGGACTGGCTGAGAGAACGGACTGTGTTTTACTGTGCTTGGGGCCATTGTGTTGCTGTGGGGAGCAGAGAAGAGTGCTCTCCGACTGTAAAGAAGACCTTGGGCTGTGGTGTGAAACGTGTGTCCAGCCTCTCTGTGTCCTGTCCCCGAGCTTCACAATGGAGAAGCTGGGTGTCTCCCCCACATGGCAGTGAAGACCTTTTCATATGGGTCATTAGTTTATTGTTAAAAACTGTTAATAACAGGTAGAGTAAAATAGTGGCTCCATGAAACACAAAGCTGTCTGTTCAGTGGCCACTTCTTTGAATAAGTTTTTAGACCTGACTCTACCAAAGAAATAACTACTACTACTGGGATGGTGTTCACTGCAGAAAGGCATTTATACACATTGTGATAGGCGTTATATAGGCGCCTGACCCGACACACTGACAACAGAGACAACAGAGACACGTGTAAAAATCAAAGAAAAAGGACTTTTATTTTTCTCCAGCCATTGTGCATGTCTTCCCCTGTGTCCCACCGGCTCAACACAGTCCTGCACAAGCATACCACCGTGCAACAAAACATAACAAAATACACTACACAGGTACTTCTTCCTCCACTCCTCCTCTCAGGCGTCTTTGTCTTTGTCTTTGTCCTCTTCCTTCTGACTCTGGCGCCTAGAGTAGTGGCTGCAGGCTCCTTTTATAGCACCCCCGGAAGTGCTCCAGGTGCTCGTTGACCTACTTCAGGCTGCCCTTCCGGGGATGGCTGCAGTCCAGCCCACATGGGCTTGTTAAGCCGTACAGCTCCCCCTGGCGGTGGCCATAGAGCCCAACAGGGACGAGCTCCAGTGTGCCACCAATTGTGGCCCTGATGCAACCCAGGGGGGTTGCCAACGAGTGTTCCGGAGAACGTAGGTGAAGCCCATGAGTGTTACCCCGGATCCAGTGTCAACACAACATACAGTATGCAACTTCACTTCTGAAAAATTTGGAAGAGTCTAGAAATTGCTAATAAAGATAAAGAAGTGATTTGTGAATTGACTTTGACTCGTGTTTCAACAAAAACAGAATAAGGACAAGACATTTCATGTTTTACTGGTTTTTGAAGATAGCCGTTTATTTTAAAATTGATGAAAAAAGTTGGGACGGGGTGGTTTAGGACTAATAGTGATGTGACAAGTTGAAATGAAAAGGTGATATTAAACAAGGGGGCAGTCTGATTGTAGCATAAAAGAGTCTTCCAAAAGAAATTTGCCTACAGATGTGTCAGCAAATAATCAAACGCTTCCTCAAAGACAAATTGGTTGGAAATTGAACATTTCACCCTCTACAGTACACAATATAATTTAAAAATTCAGTGATTTCCCATCAAATTACAATGTGTAAAGGGCAACCACATCATGATCTTCGTTCAGTCAGACATCACTGTCTTATAAACTGCTATGCGTCTGCAGTGGATATCATGACATGGGCTTGGTAAACCTTTGTCAATCAACACCATTCACATTTGTAAGTTAAGGCTTTAATATGCAAACCAGAGTCCAAACAGTCCAGAAGCTCTGACGACTTCTCTGGGCTCGGACTCAGCTCAGATGGAAAATAGCACAATGGATTGTGTTTTGTGGTCCAATGAGACAACATTTCAAAGTTTATTTAAAAAAAAAAAAGCCTGTTGTGTTCTTTGGGCCAAAAATGAGGAGGACCATCCAAGTGATTTTCAACATCAGGTCCAAAAGATAGTGTCCATCATGGTTATCATAACATGGATAACTTGCACATCTGTAAGTGCACCATTAATGTACAGTAGAAAGATATGTACAAATTCTGTGGCAGTATATGCTTCCATCCATACACCATTTTTCCAGGGACATCCCTGCATTATCCAGCAGGACAACGCCAAACAACATTTTGCCCGGATTACGAGTGCATGGATGCAAAAGCAGAGAGTGAGGGGCCAAGACTGGCCTGACTGCTGTCTCATTGAGAATGTATGGTGCATTATGAAGTGCAAAATATGGCAATGAAGGCACAATTTTTGTAGATGAAGACCTGCACATAGGATGAGAGAAAGGTGAGGAGCATGCACTGATACAATGCACTGCCACACCCACTCAGGATCCAGATTAGGATCCAAGTGTAGCCATGCAATGGGTGACACCTCAGCACCACACTAGTTCAGATGTAGTGGAACAGTGTGAGGTTTTTTTTATGGTGGCTGGAGTGCCAGTTCTGCCACCAACCCCCAGGTTTTTCCCTGCAGGTTGGAGGGCCTACATGCAGGGATGGATGCAGATTAACATCTTACCCAGGATGGAGCAATTGCAGGTTAAGGGCCCAACAGAGCAGAGCCCCATTTGGCATTTTATGGGATTCGAACCGGCAACCTTCTGATTGCCAGTGCAGATCCCTAGCCTCAGAGCCACCACTACACCCATATTGGATGAATGGGGAGAAATTCAGCTTGCTAAACTGAACTCACGTGTGTGTTCAGTGCCCACATGCTAATTCAGAGTTATTAAATGAAATGGAGAAGTTACACCGTGGTAAACACTCAACTGTCCCCTGGAGTGTGCTGCAGTCATCAGATCTGACATACAAAAAAAATATAAAAACAATTCAAATCCCAAGATAAAAACATTAAATAAGCAGTCAGGGAACAGTCAGTTCTTGAAGGCGTTGTGTTGGAAGCAGGAAAAGTGGGCAGGTGTATGGATCTGAGTGACTTTCTCAAGGGCCAAATTGTGATGGTTAGATGACTGGGTCAGAGCTTTTCCAAAATGTCAAGTCTTGTGGGGGTGTTCCCATTATGCAGTTTTTAGGACCTTAGAAGGTAGTTTGAGGGAGGAGAACTAATGAACTGGTGGACAGGGTCATGTTTTTAAAAGAAATGGAGATGTTACACTGTGGTAAACACTCAGCTGTCTCCTGGAGTGTGCTGCAGTCATCAGATTTGGCATGCAAATAAAATATAAGATCAATTAAATTCCCAAGATAAAAACATTGAGTAATGTGTTATTGTAGTGTTTTCAGTGTACAGGGTAAACAGAATCTACAAATCATTCCTTTTTGTTTTTCGTAGCATATTGTTCCACCTTTTTTGAAATCTCAATTGTATTACTATTGTTGGAAATTACCTCTGTCTTCACTCCTCTGCACGTAGGTGTTCCTGGCCCACATGCGTTTAAAGAATATAAAATGATTAATTTCAGCAATCTTTATAATTTCAAGGCATGTATTGCCTATAGGTGACAGTAAATGTCTTTTTCAACTCAGAAAGCTGTGGTTTACTGTGTGTACAGGTTGGCTACTGGAGATTTGTCGGTCTTTTCCCGTAAGGTGCTGAATTAAAGAGCTACAGTCATGTGAAAACATTAGGACACCCTTTGAAAGCATGTGGTTTTTTGTAACATTTTTAATAAATGGTTATTTCATCTCCGTTTCAACAATACAGAGAGATTAAAGTAATCCAACTAAACAAAGAAAACTGAGGAAAAGTCTTTTCAAGATCTTCTGTAAATGTCATTCTACAAAAATGCCTATTCTAACTGAGGAAAAAGATAGGACACCCTTGCCCCTAATAGCGAGTGTTACCTCCTTTGGCTGAAATAACTGCAGTGAGACGGTTCTTGTAGCCATCTACCAGTCTTCGACATCGGTCTGAGGAAATTTTACCCCACTCCTCAATGCAGAACTTTTTCAGCTGTGAGATGTTTGAGGGTTTCTTGCACGTACAGCCCTTTTCAAGTCACCCCACAGCATCTCAATGGGATTCAAATCTGGACTTTGACTTGGCCATTCCAGGACTCTCCATTTCTTCTTTTTCAGCCAATCTTTGGTTGATTTACTAGTATGTTTTGGGTCATTGTCATGTTGCATGGTCCAGTTCCGCTTCAGCTTTAATTTTCTAACTGATGGTCTCACATGTTCTTCAAGCACCTTCTGATACACAGTAGAATTCATCGTGGATTCTATGATGGTGAGCTGACCAGGTCCTGCTGCAGCAAAGCAGCCCCAAACCATGACACTTCCACCTCCATGCTTCACAGTTGGTATGAGGTTCTTTTCTTGGAATGCTGTGTTTGGTTTACGCCAAACATGTCCTCTGCTGTTGTGTCCAAATAATTCAATTTTGGACTCATCTGTCCAAAGAACATTATTCCAGAAGTCCTGGTCTTTGTCAACTTTATCTCTGGCAAATGTCAGTCTGGCCTCGATGTTTCTCTTGGAAAGCAAAGGTTTCCTCCTTGCACACCTCCCATGCAAGTTAAACTTGTACAGTCTCTTTCTGATTGTAGAGGCATGTACTTCTACATCAACAGTAGCCAGAGCCTGCTGTAGTTCTCGAGATGACACTTTAGGGTTTTTGGAGACCTCTTTTAGCATCTTGCGGTCTGCTCTTGGGGTGAACTTGCTGGGGCGACCAGTCCTGGGCATGTTGGCAGTTGTTTTGAAAGCCCTCCACTTGTAGACTATCTTCCGGACAGTGGAATGGCTGATTTCAAAATCTTTTGAGATCTTTTAAATCCCTTCCCAGACTCATAGGCTGCTACAATCTTTTTTCTGAAGTCCTCTGACAGCTCTTTTGTTCTCACCATGGTGCTCACTCTCACTTCAACAGTCAGGAGCACACCAAACTAAATGTCTGAGGTTTAAATAGGGCAAGCCTCATTCAACATGCAGAGTAACGATCTACTAATTATGTGCACCTGGTGTGATATACCTGTGTGAGATCTGAGCCAATTTAAGAGGGAATACATGTGAGGGTGTCCTATCTTTTTCCTCAGTTAGAATAGGCATTTTTGTAGAATGACATTTACAGAAGATCTTGAAAAGACTTTTCTTCAGTTTTCTTTGTTTAGTTGGATTACTTTAATCTCTCTGTATTGTTGAAACGGAGATGAAATAACCATTTATTAAAAATGTTACAAAAAACCACATGCTTTCAAAGGGTGTCCTAATGTTTTCACATGACTGTATGTGTGGCAGCTTTGCTTTCTCCCAATGATGCGTTCCCAGCAAGCTCCATTGCCGTTTTCTAGTAGACAGCTGCTGAGAATGGAGCTGTGAATGACCTCCGCTAGTCGGGCTGTGTGCTTCATTAACTGAGCCACCCCGTCTGGCTCTCTGCCTTTTATTTTCCCATTCTGTTTTCCTTGTGGCGATGCTCATTCTGCAGCAGCGCTCCCAGAAGTGATGCACGTCTGCATCTTCTGCAGAAAGCCTCCTGTTAACTAGCGAGTGGCACGCGTAGGGCAGCCCAACCGGCTGCAGAACTCTGGCTGTCAGTGCATATTTCGATATCCCCTGGCAGGTTTTCAGCCCAAATCCCCCCTGCAGTTTCTCCTTTATTTCTTTACCTTTCTTTAGGTGGTCTGTTTGACGTCCCTTTCTATCCTGCCTCAGACATACTCATGTTACTTCTCTTCCAGGTGACTGCACTGTTTTAGCTCTCTGTGCTATATCGTGACCGAAGCCTGGCACCAATCCCCTTTTCACCATGGCACTGCCCATCATTACTTCTTTTATTGATTGCCCTCTTCCCATTCCAGCACTGTCTTACAGTCAGTGCATCCTTTGTATGTGAGGTGGTCTTAAGCCTATAGCACTGAACACCTTGTTTCTTGTAGCTCTTGCCCTCTTTATTATTATTATTATTATTATTATTATTATTATTATTCTTGCTTTCTCTTCAGATGCTGAACCCCAAAGACCTAACCCCTGGGGCAATGCAGCACACTGACTGAATCAAATTCAAATATTTCTTTTAAACGTTTCTATTTAGTCGGTATCCTATTAATAATGGGTCTTCAAATTCTTCTCTGCTTAATGGAAAGGCATGCACATGTTTTTTGAAATAAATTTTCTTTGACCTGCACTGAAGCAGTTTTCACTTTCACACCCTCATGTGGGAGCCGCCTGAGGCAGCCTGTGCCTGAGAAGTAAAAACTGTGAGAAGTGACTAGGCAGGTGGAACAGAAAGGGGAGGGACCAACTTGGTGGGCGTGGCCAGTGGCAGGTTTTGGATCCTTCAGTTTCTTCTGTTCTAGCCAGCAGCAATGGCAAGTGGGCATACATATAAAGCCACTTTAGCGAAATGGGGCTGAGGTTTGAAAAGTAGGCAGGCTAGTCCCTTTAATAGGTGCTGTGTTGCCAGAGGTGTGGAGTGTTTGGGGATCTTCAGGTATTATGGACATGTTTTTTGATAGAACATAAACTGGTGTAGCAAGCAACCAGCCTGCAGCATGGACTGGAGGGCAGAATGTTGGGCATTTGGCGGCTTGCCAGCTGAAGCTGGCACATCCCGCATTGGAAGAGATGGAGAAAACAGAAGCACTTTGTGAGCAGACGACAAGCTCCATTCTTCCTACAAATAGGAGGCCTAAACAGTTTAGAGATTCAACGTCAATTCACATCTCACCCCGAGGCAACGACTCCCCCCACTGTCGCTGCCACCCCTCATTGCCATTGACAGTCGAGGCTGAGGGCTGCCAATGAATCGGTTTTTGTTCCAGGACTGAAGAATGCTGAAGTCAGGTTTCTAGAGGAACTACTATTCTCTTTTTCACACGGCTTTGCTTCTCCACTGTGGCAAAGAAATGGGCAGAGAGAAAAAGGATGAGCACAGAGGGAGAGGGAAAGAGAAGTCAAGCAGCCCTTTCAGATAGCCGGCAGCGCTTGGCAGGGACTCAATTGGGCCGCGTTGAGTGGCAGGGATACAGCTGGTATGCCCCTGCTTATCTACCTTGTTATAAAGAAAGTAAACCACGCAGGCAAAAAAGTCGCAGGTGCTTATTCCCTTGTGCTCTTCCTCCAGTGTAACTGCCAACGTGGGCTGGTGATTTCAACGCTTCATTCTTTTTTTAACTTGTCTCATGGTGTAGCTGCAGGGTGTGTCCAGGTTGCTTTATGAAGGATTCCCAAGCCGTGGAACTTAGGATCCATAAATATTCATTGAACAGGACACCTGCATTTTAGAAGAGATGTCTGTTATGGACCATCCCCACCCACCAGGAACTGAAAATGTGTATTCATCATGGTGCTTGGTACCGGAATGCTTCCATTATTCCTTACTGAAGCTTTTACTTGCACCAGTCTGACACAACATTAAACCACTGACAGGTGAAGTGAATAACACAGATTATCTCATTACAGTGGTGCCTGTCAAGGGGTGGGATAAATTAAGCAGGAAGTGAACAGTCAGTTCTTGAAGGTGTTGTGTTGGAAACAGGAGAAATGGGCAGGTGTATGGATCTGAGCGACTTTCTGAAGGGCCAAATTGTGATGGTTGGATGACTGGGTCAGAGCTTCTCCAAAATGTCAGGACTTGTGAGGAGGTGTTCCCATTATGCAGTTTTTAGGACCTACCAAAAGTGGTTCAAGAGAGGACAACCAAAGAACTGGTGGACAGGGTCATGTATGCCTAAGGCACATTGATGCACATGGGGAGTGAAGGCTAGCCTGTCTGCTCCAACACCTCGGAAGAGCTACTGTAGCACAGATTGCTGAAAAACTTAACACACCATGCATCGCAGCTTACTGGATAGCTGCAGATTGGTCAGAGTGCCCAAGCTCACCCCTGTCCACAACCAAAAGCACCTACAATGGGCACGTGAGCATTGGGACTGGACCATGGAGCAATTAATGAAGGGGGCCTGGTCCGTGAAATCGCATTTTCTTTTCGATCATGTGGATAGCCAAGTGCATGTGCGTCTTTTACCTGGGGAAGAGATGGTAGCAAGATGCATTATGGGAAGAAGGCAAGCCAGTGGAGGCAGTGTGATGCTCTGGGCTCTGCTGGGAAACCTTAGGTCCTGGCATTTATATGGATATTACTTTGACATGTACCACGAGGGAGACATACACAGTATTGGGTAGTTTTAAAGTTGTGGCTGATTGTTGTACGTACATGTGTTGGGTGTCCTTCTTCTTTTAAGCATGTGCTGCAGAGGCCTGAAGATCGCGTGTCTTGTCTTTTATACCTACAGAGGGCTTTTCTCAGAGGTTTAGTCACTTCCTGCCAGTGATTATGTGACTAAGCAATTGAATGGCGCATAAAAAGCAACTCGACCAGCCCACCCCCTACACACACACCTACCCTCCTCTCGAGCCTTGGCACTTCACCAAGTGTATCCTGTAACCTTAGCAACCTCTGCTGTCTTCCAGTTCTTGGGTGCACACTCTTTTGACAGTTTTACCATTTTGACTGCAGCCTCCATCCCATGGAAGGATTTTTGTTGGATATCGATGCTAAAACATTTAAAAATTGCGATTTAGTGTGTCCACTTGCTTTTGGAAGCTGACCAGGCGCTGGTCATATGCAAACTGTACATGTGAAAACATAAAGGTGTCTGTCTGTTCACGCGTTTATACGGTGCCTTCACAAAGTATTCAGACCCCTTCCCTTTTTCCACCTTTTTTATGTTTTGGCCTTGTGTTTAAATAATTGAAATCCATTTTTGTCCCCATTAAGCAACACTCAAGCAATACCCCAGTATGACAAAGCAAAATGAGGATTTTAGAAATGTTTGCAAATGTATTAAAAATAAAAAACTGAAATATCATACTGACACAAGTTTTCAGACCCTTTACTCCGTACTTACCGTATATACTCACGTATAAGTCGGGTCCTGAAACCTGAAAAATCGATCATAAAATCAGACCCGACTTATATGCCCATTCAAAAATGTAATACTTAATTTTTTTTCACATCTTCTTGCCTCCTCCAATCTCACATCAGTTTCTCAGACACATCGAATTTTGATGCAGCAGCACAATTACCAATTTCTTTTGCCACTTCAACGACATTTAATTTAAAACCAGCTTCATATTTTTACTGATTGAACGCTCCATCGTAGATAAGGGATGCTCTTACGATAAAGGTGTATGAGGGTGTGAGATACAAAAAACACACAAAACAGTGCAAACGTCGCTTCGGAATAGTTCGGGTATTACTGTGAGGTCACTTAGGCACAATACATAGTAAAAAAAAAAGCAGTATGCTCTGTGGTTACTCTCTCTGGTGGGCATTAGCATATCATCATCTCCTGGACCAATAGCGTGAGTTTTCTGTATTCGACTTATACGACCGACATTATAAAATACCGGAAATTATATGGTAAAATCAAGCACCGACTTATCCGTGGGAGAACTTAAATGTAAGTATATACTGTATGTAGCCCCTTCGGCAGTCTTCTTGGGGATAACCTGACAAGCCTCACACACCTGGAGCTGTGGATTTTCTACCATTCTACTCTGCATATTCTCTCAAGTTCTGTCATGTTGGGTGGATACTCCATGTGGGCAGCTATGTTCAGGTCTCTCCAAGGATGTTCTGGTTGGGCCATCAAGGACATTCCAGGCATTGACCCTAAGCCACTCCTGTGTTGTCTTTACATTTTACCTAGGGTCATTGTCTTGTCGAAAGGTGAACCTTTAGCCCAGTCTGAGGTCCAGAGTGCTTTGTAGAAGGTTTTCATTAAGGATATCTCTTTACTTTGCTTGGTTCAGTCTTTCCTCAGCCATGACTAGTCTCCCAGTCCCACACTGCATGATGCTGCTACCACCATGCTTTATCTCTGGAATGGTGTTGCACAGATCATGAGCAGTTCCTGGTGTCCTCCAGACAAGATGTTAATCTTGGTTGTATCAGGCCAGAGAACTTTGTTTCTCATAGTCTTGGAGTACTTTAGGTGTCTTTTTTTTTTTAATAAATTCCAAGCGGACATTGTTGTATGAGGATAGACTCCCACCTAGCAACTCAGCCATGAAGCCCTTATTGGTGGCAGTGGGGTTCCTCCTTCCCTGGAGCTCAGAAAGAGTGACCATAGGGTCCTTGATTACCTTTTTACCAACTCCTTTCTCCTCCCGATTTCTCAGTATGCCCAGGTAGCCAGCTCTAGAAAGAGTCAAGATTGTTCTAAAGAACTTTCATTTAAGAGTTATGGAGGCAACCGTGCTCTTGGAAACCTTTGATCACTGCAAAAAATAATCTGCAACCTTCTTTATATGTGTGCCTGTAATCTCTGAAGGTGTTTTATTTGCAATAAATCTGCACAAATGTCTAAAATCTTGTTTTTGCTTTGTCATTGTCACATGTTTAGGGTTGATTGATGAAGGAAATTTTTATTTAGCAATTTTAGCATAAGTCTGTAACATAAAATATGAAAAATGTGAAGGTTGGAATATTTTCTGAATGCATGGTATGTTGTGTTAGGTAAACGTGTGCTTTTAGTAAAGCGAAAAATGTTCGTAGGCCCCAGAGACCTCCATAATGGCCAGAAGAAGAGTAATTAGTGCAGTGGGTTAGTCAGACTAAGTGGGTTCTGAGGTAGATAGGTGGTGGTGACTATCATGGCATACCTGCTCACAATTCATGGCTTGCTTTACATGCTCGGTTGTGACGCTCTTTGTGTTGATGTACTGTAGCTCAAGGCAGTGCAGTGTTTCCTGAATGAGGTTTTGATTTTGCTCTACTGTAAGTGAGTTGTGATTTGTAAATCTTATAGCCTCCAAGCCAATCATTTCAGCAAATGTTTCCAAGATATGGAAAAACAGAAATGCAGCTGGCACACTGGGAATCAGAGAGCAGTAGACATGTCTTCCCTTGAACCCTGGAGAGTTACTTTCAGATAAGTATGTGAAGCACTTGACGTCTCCTCTGAAACCTACCTGCTTTAAGCAGTGTCACCCTTAGAGGCAGAAGAGCTTTGTAAATGATTATGTGTAGGATGTTTGGAACATCCATAAATGCATTTTTAAGAGACTCTTCAAGCTAGCAAATCTTGTAAGCCATAATTATTCATTTGCATTCTCAACATTCATCACCTAATGACATGGAGTTGCAGCATTACTGTTCATGTACACATTATATTAGATACTTGAAACCTTTACTCATATTCTTGCCTTGATCCTTTCAAACGTCTAACATGTACAGCTAAGGCATCTTGTTTCCAAGTCTGATCCTGTCAGATACTTAAGTCTGCATTACTGACCCAAAGACGATCCTGGCAGATACCTGAGACATTTAAAATTCTTATTCTCATGCCTGAATCAAACAGGTGACTTGTGTCTTCGGCATTACCACTGTGAAGAATGATCCTACCAGACACCTGAGTCTTACAGCCTCACCCCAGTACATCCTCAAGTACTGCAGCAATGTCACCTGAAGTCTGATCCTGCTAAATGTATAAGAATTGATAGTATTGCTAATCTAAGGCCTGGTTCTTCCATCCATAGCATTGCCATCTAGCAAGCTAATATCGTCATTTGCTACTTTCAACGCTGGTTAACTCAGATGGCCAGAGCCTGCCAGAGTATCACTCTGAAGACATATCCTATCAGGCTCTGAGCGTTTAGGCATCATTTGCGTACAGTTTGATCTTACCAAATCCCAAAGGCCAATAGCATTGTCATCTTGAGGGCTACTCCACTGAGACAGCATGGCTGTCCAACTGTATTACTTTCAAGCCTTAGACCTACCATGTGCCTACGAGCAGGAACATTACTACCCTGACGTCTGATATTGGCAGATGCAAAAAACATACATAATGACCTTATTTGAAGCCTGACACCCACAGTATAATCACTTTAGAGCCGGATGCTGTTGGACATTCATGGCCAGCAAAATAATCACCTTGTTATCTAATGCCATCAGCCACAGAAGTCTTGCAATATTATTGTAATGTAGGATGCTACCAGGTACCCAGGATCTGCAGCATTCTTCGAAATGTCAGCGCATGGAGGCATTACTGTCTTGGACTTCATTTTCATTAGATATTTGAGATCTGTGGGTGTGCTCACGTTTGTACCTACTCATATCTCATTGTCATAGTTGCAGCTGGGCGGGGGATTTTGTATTTGATTCTCTTCTTAAATATTATAAATATAAATATAATAAGAGAGATAAAAGAAGAAACTTAAGAAATTTGAAAAAAAGAGGAGACCTTTCAGTCCATCCAGCTGGTTTATTTAGCTAACAGATAAGCTGTCCCAGAATCTCATCCAGATTTACAGTAGAATTATAAATCATGTGTGATGGCCTGGTGTCCTTTTCAGGTGTTATTCTTTCCTAGTTTCGGTTATTTGCTGAGGAAGACTCCAGCTGCCCTGTGACCCTTCTCTGGATAAGTGAGTTAAGAAGATGGATGGATCCACTGGAGCCTTCAGTGTACGTTAAAATGAAACTGGTGGCTTACTGTTTGGAGTTATTTCTCCATTTCTAAGTTGATAGGGTGAAGGTGTGTACTTGTTCTGTGGTCCAGCAGCCATACCACATGCACTTCAGAACAGAGCATCCACCTGAAGCTAACATGTTCGGGCCTGGCCAGCTCTTGGATGGGGAGTCCATCTAGGAGAAGCTTGGGTTGCTACTGGAAGAGGTGTTGGTGAGGCCAGCAGGGGGCTGTGGTGTTATGGGTCCACAGCCCATTGAGCAAAGGCCATTTTAAATAAATAATCGACGCGCTCGCGGCTTAGCGAGGGGACATTGGGCCATAGCGAGCCGTGGGGCGATCCGTAGGGTGTGGGCGTTTCTCACCGAGTGCACAGGTGAGGAACTGCCCACATTCGTGATTGTCCCATGGCTAATGGTGCAGCTGCTATGGCCCTCGTCATTTAAAAAGAAGCGCGAGTCGGTTTTGGGGGGAAAAAATGGAAAGATGAAAAAAAGATCGAGATCAAAAAAGAGAGGAGAAAAGAGAGAGAGGAAAAGAGGACGGAGGTTACAGGGAGCGAGGAAGCAGGCGGTGCGTGCGTGGTGGCGCGATCGGCCTCGAGGGCAGCTGTGAGGAAGCTGGGTGTAAGGCCGTCACCCGGGTGTTTGAGTGGATGTTGCTCCCGCTGAGCGACCATGTAGCGGGAGTGACCTGGTGAAAGCGATGAGAAAGGCAGCGGAAGTCGGGAGACTTGGTGGTGGAGTCCCCAATGTGTGCGTCCTGGCCATTGGGGTAATCAAGTCTCGGGGACTGGGATGAGAGCCAAACCGAAGCCAGGGATCGGGAGGTCTCCAGGCTCGAGTATGTAGAGGAGGGCAGCTGCAGAGAGCGTCTTGCCTGCTGCTAAGCCCAAATGGGATAAGCAGGTGAGACGCTAACAGAAAAGAAACACCGAGCTTGTTTGTTGTTTTTAAGACTGCTTCCTAAAGAAGATTTTAACCTCTGGTTTTTAAGGATTGTGTTTTTCTATTGGTTTTAACCTCCACCTTTTATTGGATTATTTATTGAAGAAAGAACTGCACTATTTATTGGAACACTGTTTTGTTTTGTTGACTGTTTTAAATAAAAGCACTATTGCGCTTTTTGCACCACCCCTTGCTCAAGTGTTTATTTGCCTTCACTGGCTAGCTCACTCGGTTACGTTATCGACGGTGTTGGGTTCAAGTGCTTCCAAACATCAAAGGGAAGTGTGGAGCCAGAACCCACATCGTCACAGGGGCACATAACCCTCTGGTTGGAATATGGATCCCAATGCCCAGTGCAGTGACAGGGACACTGTGTTGTAAAAATGGCACAGTCCTTCAGATGAGGTCCTGACTCTCTCTGTGGTCATTAAAGACCCCTGGGGATCCTTTGAAAAGAGTAGGGTGTATCCCAATGTCCAGGATAAACTGCCCACCACATCCTAGTCATTGTGACCCCCTAATCATCCCTTGTCTCTAATAGGCTATCTCTCTCTTGCTACTTCACCACCTAATAGCTAATGTGTGGGGAGCATACTGGCACAAAAATACCGTCGCATCATCCAGGTGGATGCTAGACATTAGTGATGGCTGAAGTGGCTCCCCACTCACTTTGAGTAGTGAGAAAAACACTATGTGAATGTAAAGAATTATTATTATAATGTGAAATGTGTTTGCCCATTGTTATGTCCACTTTGACGACCCATATTCTCAGCCCAAGATACCCAGTCAATGTGATGTGAACATGAAATATATGGTTGGATTGTTACTGACTGAATAACAAAGCACTACATGCAGTGTGTCTTTTTAGTTCTTTTCCCAGCTGTTGCGCCCAGTGGTTAAGGCAGAGCTCTCAAGCCTCCTGCTGCCAACCAATTATAATTAGTAGCCTCTTGTTTTCTGCTGTGTATGTGTAATTGATTCTCGCTGATATTATATGTGGTTATTCTTTCACTTTCCTCCTTATTAGCAGCTCTTCATGTGTTAGTGGAGCCTCGTGATGCTCTTATCCTGCTTAAAGAGCTCGCTCCACCCAGGCGCTGAAAACTTCCTGCTCTCATTTCGCTGTAAAGAGCTTCCAGCCCATTCTCAGGAAAAACTCATCAACGGAATGAAAAGCAAAAAAGATCTCTACTTGACGTGAGCGTTGAGTGTCAGGGAACAAGGAGTACTGGTGGTCATTGGCTACCACCCTTAATTCTAACTGGGCCAGGAACAAAGAAATGCTAAAGCACTTTAACTGAACAAAGGGGGGCAAGTACAGAAGTGAATAGACCAAAATAAGCCCAAACGCCTTACCGGTTTGACTAAGCAGATTTTGAAGTTCCGGTCTTCAAGATGGGGCCACTTGTCTGCTTCAAATAACTCACAAAAGCATTCCATTTTTAGCTCTTTGTCTATCTGTTTATCTGTTTGCATTGCCTTCCATTGAGAGCAGGCCTTGCTATGCCATCCTGAAAGTGTCACGTGATGAGATATATGGATGGCACATACAGTCCTGGCAAAATACTGGCAGTTCTTCCAGAAAATTGTCCAAATGTAAAATGCTTTGGTGTTTACATACTGTATTTATTTCTTTAATTTATTGGTTGAAAGATTGAAAACAATACTAAAGCCTATTCCACAAAGAAATCTTAAAATGGATCAGACAGCATTATTGGCACTCTTTAAAGTTGTAAGAAATATTTGGATTTCAGGTAGGTGATTCCGCTTTGATTTCTAAATTTACTTATCTGTGGTGAGTTGCAGGTGGTAACAGTATAAGAAGCAAACATTTAACCAGTTTGAGTTGAGAAGCGTGTGGTCTCATTCTGCTCTTTTGTGTCTCTGTGTAGCACACACTCACCATGTGGAAAAAAAAGAATCAAATTGTCTGAGGAGGTGGGACGGAAATTTGTAACAAAGCATAGACAGGCCACAAGTCCATCTCCAGAGACCTTAATGTCCCTGTGACCGCCTCTGACATTGGGATCAATATTGTGCTTCAGAATACTTTGGTAACCTCCTGATATCATGATATTATGCAATGACTCCAAGAGCAGCAAAGCAACCCCCAAACATCACAGAACCTCCTCCATGTTTGACTGTTGCTATGCCATTCTTTTCTTCCATCCATCCATCCATTTTCCAACCCGTTGAATCCGAACACAGGGTCACGGGGGTCTGCTGGAGCCAATCCCAGCCAACACAGGGCGCAAGGCCGGATCCAATCCTTGGCAGGGCGCCAGCCCACCGCAGGACACACACACCCACGCCCACACACCAAGCACACACTAGGGACAATTTTAGAATCACCAATCCACCTAATTGAAGGCTTAATTTTGTTTTCTGTAAGCAACGAGATGTTCACTGCAAAAAAAGCTTAGTTAAAAAATAAGATATAGATACTGAATTTCAGGAGAAAATGACTTTATGTTAGTGAAATTATCTGTCCATGCAGTAAAATAATTTTACTTGCCAAGACATCTTAAAATAAGTTAGTTCCAGTCAAGAAATAAAAGCTCTGATAGGTGTTCAAAGGTTTGAAATAAGTAGTTTGATGGATGGCCAAGAATTGTGCCCTGTTAGGAAGCCTGGAGGTGCAGGGGACCGAGAGAAGTGCAAGCCATTCCCTGGGACATAAAGGGACAGCCACTCTGGGTCAACTGGTACATTATTTAACAAAAGGTGCCCATATCTTTGGCCACGATTGATCTTTCCAGGCACCAGAGGAGTTGCCCAGTTTCTAATACACCCCCAGAATTTCACTGCTGTGACCTCAGAAGGGAAGCAGGATGGGAACTGGGCACTCGTCAGTAAGCTCAGATCCTGTGACTATTGATGTTCAGGGTCTTTAGAATGATAATGCCCCCATTGGCAGCCCTTTGTCTAAATTAGCTTGAGAGTGGCTCTGCTCATCTCTCTAATATGGACTTTGTTTTCTACTATATGGCTCCTCATGGACCTTTACAATGCCTTTTCTTTTCTATGCAGCTATTTGCCAGATGAAGAGCAAATCACACAGTTCATCTAATTACTTGGAGACCCAGAGTGGCATTTGTTCATGTGGGCACTCCACCAAAAGACAGTCAGTCACACAAATGATTTGCTCAGTTTGAAAATGAATTAGCCTGCTCTTTCTTCTCAGAGTTTCACTGTTTCCTGCTTTGTGGATTGTATTTAAATTGTCTTCTAATTTCTGTTCCTTTGAATTGAACTTGTGTTTGGCTTGTTGTGTTTGCTGCTACGAGAGGTGCTACGCAAAATAAAGATTGAGTGATGAGTAGTAATGCATTGAGTCAAAAGTAGGGATTGAACTTAAAGCCTTTAGGTTTGCTCTGTAAGCCCCAGAGGTTTAGGCCCATGGCTGCTGTTGAATGGAGTTTTTGGTTTGCTCTCCTCAGTTGTCAACTGGTCATACCACATGGGCGTGTATTGATAAGATTTATTTGTGTTTGTTAAGTATAGCGTGAGTACAGCATGAGAAAAGAAAACCAGGTTAAGTAAAGATGCTTAAAAGGGTTAGGACATCTTGAAGTCAAATAGCGTACTGGGGTTAGGAACCAAAAAGCAAACAAACCTACCAAACATGGGGAGCAAAAGGAATCATAGCCACGCGAGTCTTAACGAAAACAGACGCAAAGTCGTGCAATAAAGTTTTTCATTTTCAAAATGGTCTTAACCCCTTCGGCCCTGGATTTTCTGTTTTTATGGGTAAAATAATTTTGTGAGATATTCTACCTTTGAAGTGCCTAGGAAGCTCAAAAATGAAAAAAACAAAAAAAAATATCACTATTCTTATACAATAGTTGCCAAATACTTCAGTCTTCTTAAGGAAATAAAATTGAAAGTGGAGCTACTTACTGTGTGGTGCGCACAGTCCGGAAGCGTCCATTTTCACTTCTGTGTTTTGCAGACTGTATGCCAGTCTCTCCAGTCTGCGCTAATAGTAGCATGCCCAGTTCCAACGGCTGCAAACATAACTGTGCTTTACAAAAACGGCTGCATATTTATGTTCTAGTGATAGGATGTCATGGCCGAAAGGGTTAAGACTAAGATGGTGGTGGAAGGACGTCACCATCATAACATAACATTAAATAAAAGAATTAAAAAAGTCAGGTGTGGGCTATTCACAAATTATAAGGCTTATTTAAACCTATAAATCTACACTCACTGTGCAGGTTAGCCTATGAACAGTAGACTACCTCTGGGTAGGGTCTGCTTCTGCTCTCAGAACGTCCTCAACTCTTCATGGCATGCATTCCACAGGATTGTTGGAAATATTCCTTTGAGATTCTGGTCCACGATGACATGATTGTATCACATAATTTCAGTAGAATTGTCAGAAGGACATACATGCTGCACATCTCCTGTTCTACCACATCCTCCCAAGGTGTTCTGTTGGATTCAAATCCATTGAATAGGAAGGCCGTTGAAGAATACTGAACTCATTGTCATGTTCATGAGACGAGTTTGAGCCGACTTTTGCTTTGTGACAGTAGTACATTATCAGTTCTGGAAGTAGCCATTAGAATGTGGCCATTAAGGAACAGACAGACATACAGATAGATAGATACTTTATTAATCCCATGGTCAGCAGCAATACTCAACTAGGTTGTGGCATTGAAGTGAGGATTGACTGGTATTAGTAGGCCTAAAGTGTGCCAGAAGAAGATTCCCCACACTGTTACACCACCATCAGCCTGGACTGTTGACACAAGGTGGGTTGGGTGCATGGATGCATAGTGTTGCTGCCAGATTTTGACCCTAACATCTATGTGCTTCAGCAGAAATCGAGATTCATCAGACCATGCTGTGCATGAATGATTTTATACATTATGTGGCTGCCACATGATTGGCTAATTAGGTAATTGCATGAATAATAATAAAAATTCTTTACATTTACTGTATATAATGCTTTTCTCACTACTCAAAGCAGATGTATTGACTCAGTGAATGTATTAACTATGTTAATCAGTTTACTTTGTTTTACAGCATGTTTATCCCAATCCTCATATTTTGTGTGTTCATTATGCATTTTATAAAATTTGTCATTTTAAATTTTAGCTGTAAACTAGTTACTCCTGTTTACCACTTATCACCGTGTATAGGCTGCTGTAAGCCTATACACATTGAAGAGCACTATGCAAATAGTAAACTGAAGTATCATTTATGGTTAAGCACATTGAGCACCTTTTAGGTCCGCAGTCACAGAGGTATACAGATACCCCAGGCACTGGACTGGCCCTGCTACCACAGCCTCTCAACCCTTGGCACTAGAATGATCATCTGACTACTACAAGAACACAAAAGACACAAAGAGGAAGAGTTGGGGGACCATAAGGGTATCCTCATTTAATGATGGTTACGATATTAAAGAAGTGAAGCCCGTCAGGGTCCATTTTAAAGCTCAGCTAGCCCAGGCCAATCACTTCTGAGGAACAAGCTTTCAGTTTGGCCTTTTCTGATATAGCGGAATGGATGGGACATCCAATGCTGCAGAGGAGGTGCCTTCAGAGTTTCTCCTGGGTTTTGTTTTCTGTCGTCAAGGTAAGGAAGGAAAAGCTGTAAAGAATTGTGCCATCCTGCTGTCTGTATCCCTGATTCTTACCTTAGTAGAGCTCTGAAGACACTCATTTGGTATTATTATTCTGTGTACTTTCATTTTTCTTGAGCCCCTCTTTTAGCTGCAGTTATTGATGTTAATTATTAATAAATTTAATTGTGCCATTTCTGTTGAATTTTTTTTTTTTTGTTAATGTGCGCCGTGATGCTGAGTTGCCGCCGTTGTGATACGGATTTGATTTCTACAGAAAGCATCTCTGGAAATACAATAATTAACTTAATTGACGTGAACGATATAAAAAGCAACGCGTCGCACACATCTTTATATGAGTGCTGAATATCCCTAACAAACTATCTTACCCATGTGTGTGATAAGTTCTTGTACTTTAAATGCCCATGTTTCTGATTCTTTGCTTTACTTAACATTTTAAGGATAGGATGGATCTCTGGCTTACATTTCCACTCCCAGTCATCCCAAGTTCTTATTCTTTCACCTTAATTAGGGTAAGGTGTAACATTAGGCATGCATGCATGATACCACCTTGTCCATGGCCACAAGAGTGACCACACTTGTTACCCAAGCCTCACGACCCCTGGCACTACAATAAGCTCATCCTGCACTAGCTGCTCATCCCTTGGCACTGAAATGGCACTTATTACACTAGCTCCTCTATCCTTGGCACTAGAGTAACTGGCTACGTGTTAGCTCTACTGCTGAACTCTTAGCACTAGAGAGTTCAAATTTAACACCAGCTGCTCTACACTTGGCACTGTAGTGGCACCTGTTACCCTTTTTCTCGACTTGGCACTCGAGTGATCACCCGTTAACCCCAGCTGCTCAACTATTGGCACAAGAGTGACATCATTTAGCCAGGAGACTGAACTCATGACACAAAAATGGTCCTCGGTTATCTCTACCTGCTGATTGATCATTGGCACTAGAGTGGTATCACCTGCCAAGGCTCTTCAAACATTGGCACCAGAATGGCATCCGTTAATCCTTCAGTTGCTTAATTCATTGTCTTCTCCTACTTTGTCAACATAAAGAATCCCACCGTGGGATTTTCATATTTTCTCGCTCAGTGTTAGCACAGTGCGGTGAAGGGTCACTACTTTGGGTAATGTCTTTTGTCCCCATGGCAATGGAATGTGAAGGCAACCCTCCACCCCCCAGCCACCAACCTGTACAAACATAGCTGTTAAGTTAACTGCTGGCTGAGGACAGGATCTGCAGGTTGAGATGAAAGGAGAGCAAAATGAAGTCATGAGCCATACGAATTGCAGAATATGTTGACTCAGAGCTGACATGTGGACCTGACACACAGATGGACCAACAAGCCTGTGTTGCTCTTGTGTGCTTCCACATTCTTGCTTTTCACAAATAGTGTTACCCTTAGGGATGATGGCAGTCACACATCTAACGTCTTGATTTATTGCCTGCTGTAAGAGAATATTTTAATACCGGCTTCATTTTGCTCATTGTAAGCGTTTCCCACAAATTAACGTGGTTTAAAAAAAAAAGTAGTCCTTAACCTAACTTAAGACACACACAGGAGGGCACCCAGCAGATGTTCCCGCAGAGCTGTGTGGGGCTGTCCGTGACCCGAGTCTATTGCGTAGTGACTGGGCCGCAGTAGGAGTGATGACTTTGCATGGTGATGACTACCACTCACTTGTAGGCCTTGCCCTAGCTCCTCCACCCAGTCATTTATTTGACAACATATTCTAGACTGATACTTGGAGTGTCCATTTTCTTCTTTTTCCTAATCTTCAGCCTCCTCTTCCTATAACATTTCCTTTATTTTTTAACTGTTTATTCTCTGTCATAGTTTGCACAAAAGATGAGGGACCTGAGGAAGTATGTGTGAAAGATGCAGGTTTATAAATATTGTAGGAACTCTCTAAGTGGCCTTCAGGGGCAAGCAATTGGAAATAACACAGACACCCAGACATTTATGTAAAAATGTCAATTGACGAGAGATAGGACTGGCCACCACAGCTGAGTGGACACCTCACACATCCATATGTGTGGCGCAGGAAAAGATCCCTGCCTGCCAGCCTGGGCTTCACCCTCACTTGCGAGCTGCTGCAGGTCCCAGTGAACAGCACAGGGGGGCCTGTTGCTTTTTCCAGCTGCTGATGATTTGGTCAGATTTGTAAGGTTCTATACACCGTAATGCTTTAACTTTTTTAAAAACTCACATAAGAGAAAGTGAAATATGAGAAAGCTGGGCTGTACAGGGTGCTGGTTATGTCAAAAAAATTTTAAACGGAATAAGTAGTGCATAAAGGGGCAACAGCAGTGGCTAATGGCACATGATTGCACATGTCGAGGCACTGCATTAACAAATTGTACAAATGGAATGTGCAGACAACTCCCCACCGCCACGCTGTAAGGACTTTGTGCCTATCTTAAGAGTCAAGAGATTTTGTGATCGTCTTTGCCACACCCGTACAGAATGACCCCAGGCTCCCACTAGCAGTCGTTGGTGGGGATCAAACTTAATGTTTTAACAGTTCAGTTTGTTAGTTACTTACACAGATAACGTGTTAAAGAACAGTTAGATTGATGTTCTGTAAATGTACAGGGTGGGTGACTTGTTGCCTCTACATTAGCCCTGTTTTAGTAGATCTTTTGTGATGGCAGGCATTCCAGCCAGACGTGGGGTCTTTCTGATTCTCAGATCTTAGCCTTGGTTCTTCTCATGTCTGTGTGGGGAAATTTGACTTTAAGACGCAGAAATCTTTATGTTCACCCATCTTTGCTCTAGGGAGGAGATAGAAATACTGACTGAATATAAATACTATTTAATTGGAATATTACAGTTTTCCAAATACATACACTCTACATGCCATCAGCGCTTATTTCTCCCCCATAAACCCAGACTATGTAAAGTGGACAAGGACCTCGTGTCCTTTTGTCGCAGTGTGATCGCGTCTATCATCACTTTCAGCTTCATTGCCTGGTTTACTGGACAACATTAAACGTAGCTACAGAAATGTTCACTCAGAAGCTCACCTCAACAGCCATGGACACTGTGAGAAGGACTTTAAAGTCACAGTGCTTATGGGCAACCTCAGAACATAGCAATAGAGAAAAGAAGGGGAAGTTAAATTCATGGTAAAATTGAACACATTGCAACATGGTTTGAGTAGAGACAAGAGTTTTATTGCCAGATTGTTTGCAACTCTTGGACGGCCCCTGACAATCTGACTACAGATCCACATTGTTTTGAAAAACTCATCAAAACTTCAAAAGACTTTGTTGGACAGTTATCTTATCAAAAGATCTTGACTATACATTGTTCTCCTGTCTTGCTAAATGAATCTTAGCCTGAAGATGTTTTTTTAATTTTTTACATCAAAGATGTCTGACTCAATGGTTTTCCAATGCAGTCTCTATCCTGGTGTCTATATAATAAACAAAGAGAACTCCAGTTTCTGTATTACATCTTGTCTGAAGAAGGAGCCTGAGTTGCCTTGAAAGCTTGCATATTCTTATCTTTCTAGCTTGCCAATAAAAGATGTCATTTTGCTTGACTTCTCACCTGGTCTGACCAATCGAAATTTGAAAAATTAACCCAGCAGTTAACCAAACATGCAGCTAAACTTATTGGGGCTGACGTAGATGATTTGGGAAGTGTGTGTCAGAGGGCAACACTGAGAAAGTTAGAAATCATCTCCACTGGTACCAGACACCCATTACCTGCAGAACTTAACTTCATTAAATCAGGGAGGGTAGTTGCCTTGAAGACCAACACAGATCGCTCCAGAAACTCCTTTCTTCCTTGTGCCATATCATACGCTTTACTAAGGAATATCAGAGATAATACAAACTTACAGAAGTGTATAGTTTTTATAATTATCATGTAACCAATTTAGGTAAATGTGTACACTCAGACTGCTAGGAGTAGTTATGGTAGCCAGGAATTGGTTTTCAAAAGTTGTAGTACTAGGGTGTTGTACCGTGTTAGCCATTGTGAATGTAGTGAGAAGTCAAGAAAAATGACACCTTTTATTGGCTAACTTAAAAGATTACAATATACAAACTTTCGAGGCAACTCAGGCCCCTTCTTCAGGCAAGATATAATATAGTACATCTTACCTGAAGAAGGTCCTTGAGTTGCCTCAAAAGCTTGAATATTGTAATCTTTTAAGTTAGCCAATAAAAGGTGTCAATTTTGCTGGACTTCTCACTATTTTCAAATGATGTATATATTTTAGAATTTCTGTGTTGGTCTTATCTCTTTTTGTTTTAGAATATTTCTGTCTGCCGTTGGATGCGGCTAAGTAGGCAAATTTGACGTTTTTCTTCTGTAAACATGACTAAATGAAAACCTTGAACCTTCTTTAGGTCCTGTGGTTTTGCTCCCGTAACCCAGTGATGTGTGTCTGGGCCCAATATGAGGTGGTGTGAGCAAATGTGAGAGTCTGCACTGTGGTGGACTGGCAGCCAGTTCAGAAGAATGTGACCTTTCGCTGACTACGAAGGCTACAAGATGGATGAATGGATGAGTAAACACACATGTAACAGTCTTGGCACTCTAGGTAAATAGACAGGACTCTGTTTGTCACAAGACAGAAATGATCTTTTTAGAGAACTTTAAGAAATGATAACAAACAGTAATGACCTCAAATGCACACAAGAATTACAAAATAGATGAAAACTACTGACTTGGAGAGAATAGTCATGGTGAGGCATTATGCAGGGATATTGCTGTTGTTGTTGGAGTCCTCAGTGCTGGTGTGTCAGAAAGAGGATATGCAGCATTGTTGATAACGACCATCAGTTTTCTCTTCATTCTCTCCTTCCTCTGTTACCTCCAGGGTGTTCAGAGTGCATCCCATAACTGAGCCTGCCCTTTTAATTCACTTGTTGATTCTGTGGGTCTCTCATGAAGTGATGTTACCAGCCTGGCACCCTGTCACATTACAGCACAGAAATCATGCTGGCCATCACAGAGTTGAATGTAATGTATGTCACTGTCCATTCTTAAAGGAACTCCTAAAAAAAAAAGAGTCTGCTCTGCCCTTTCTTATGCAGTTCTTCCATGTTACTAGACCACAGTGATGTACTTGTAGCAATGTATCACATCCACTCCCTGAATAGTGACTGGACATAGAGGCTCTTTTAGTGCAGCCAAAGTCAATAAGCATTTTCTTGGTTTTTAATGATGCTGAGTTGTAGATAATTCTCAAAGTTCTCCAGCTGACTCTGTCTTATCCCATTTGTCAAATACACCCCACTAGTGGAGAATTCTTACAAGTGACATGACCTGCTGTTATATTTATAGTCGGAGGTGTACAGAGTGAAGAGAAGAGGAGACGGGCCTGCTCCATGTGGTGCTTCAGTGTTGCTCACATCCATATCAGAGACACAGTCCTTGAGCCTCACAAACCTGTGGTCTACCCAACAGAGAGTCCATTACCCAGGACACCACAGGCTCATCCACCCGAATACCCCTGAGCTTTAACTGGGATGGTCAGATGGTGTTAAAGACACTGGAGAAATCAAACTACCTAATCCTCACAGTACTGCCAGCTTGGTTCAGAATAAGCTTTGTAGAGCACAGTCTTTGTCCAATATGCAAACTGCAGTGGGTATAGGTGGTCCACCACAAGAGGAATCTCTGTTTGTTCAGGTTTTCTTGATGTGGGACATAAGGACCACTGGTCAGCAGTCATTAGCTGAAGAGGCGCCTGCCATCTTTGGAAAAGGAACAATGCAGGATGTTTTTCCACAGCAGCAGCACTTTCTGGGGCTTTAGTGGCACCTGTTAGCCCCACCGCTTGACTGTTGGCACCAGAATAATTACATTTTACCTCAGCTGCCAAATCAACTTGTATTTGAGCAATTTTCCTAATGATTAGTGTGGTTCCATAACATCTAGAACTTTTACTTATAACCAGTCTTGTCTGACTGACAAATACATAGCTTTATAGGCTAATCCCACAAGATGTATTGCACTGCTAGCTTTGTATTTTGTAATCTGATCTTGTCAGATTTCCGATGTCCATTTCTTCATAATTTATAGGCTGACACTTTCAGATTTCCATGGCCTGTATCTTCACTTTGATCCTGTCCAATTTCTCTATTGAGTTATGATAGTCAAGGCAGATTTCTGCAATCTTCAGTCTTATCTCTTAAGGTGTAATTCTGTCAAGTTACCCAGTCTGCACTGGTGGTGTTCTGTAGTTTTTAGAACAAAGTGTAATAGCCTGATCCTGCTGGAACTCTCAGCTCTTTTGATTTATAGTTAATTGCCTTATCCTGAAAGATTGCTAAAGTTTACAGCCTCATGTTTAACAGCATAACCCTGTAACTGCATGTTTGAGTCACCAATCCTTTCAGATTCTGGAGTCTGCGGCTTCATGTTTTATAGTCTGATCATGTGTGATTTTCTGCAGCCTATATGTAATGGTCTGGGGTTATCAGGCTTTCACCTGAAGAAGTTAAATATTTAAAATGTTCATGCTGCCATCATTTCTTGTGCCCTGCAGGTTCATATTTCAGCCCAGTCAGGATGTCTCCAGCCGCACACTTTATAGTCTGATTTTGTCAGATTTCTGCGTCTGTAGCCTGCCGTTGAGTAGTCAAAGTCCATTTCAATTTAAACGGCTCATTTAGTGATTTTCAGTTGTAGACTTCATTTGTATAATTTTATCGGAGGCGTTCTCCTGCAACCCTCAGTCATGTAGTCTTACATACCCAAAAGATAAAATAAGCAGAACCAGAAAAGAGTATATATGTATTTTCATGAAATAGACTCTGGAAATCTCCAAAAAGAGTTGGGGAATGACCCTGTATAATGTCCGTTGGAAACGATGAAAAAAGTAGCGAGAAAGGTGATCAAAAACAAGAGCATTTGACAAAGAAGTAATGAATACAGGGAGTTTTTATAGAAAGTGGTGGCAGGAAATGATCAATACAGGAAATGACATCAAATGCAGAGAGGCGGAAATGACATCATCATGGAGGGCCTAACATGAAGTCATTATGGAGGGCCGGACACGACATTATTTCGGGATCCGGAAGTGATGCCATTATGGCAGAGCTGGAAGTGGCATCATTAGAGGGAGACGGAAGTTGCGTCATCTCGAGAGAACTGGAAGTGACATCATCGATGGGTTTCAGAGATGGTATTGTTGGATGGAAGCCATTTTGGGTGACCGGAAGTATTGCGGGTGAGTTATGGTTAGTCTTCTTTGATTCTGTTGATGGAGAGAAAGAGGCATTAGTACATACAATCAACCCTTCATCCCTTCTAATACCACTCACCTTAGGGCTTGTTGGCTGCCTCCTAAGTGCACATTTGTGACAGTAGTTATACTGTATGTGCATTACTCCATTCTCTAATTTCTGCCTTTATTTTATTTAAAATATATTGGGTAGAATTATATACCTATGACACATTTAAAAAAAATAAAATAAATAGATAAATAAATAAATAAATATATATATATATATATATATATATATATATATATATATATATATATATATATATATACACAGTACAATCCCTCTTAACTGGCCATCTTGTGACTGGACCCATGGCTGGTTGTCGTTTTGGCCGGTTAATCCGACGCATACCTATTTTCATGTAGAAAAGTATTTCTAAGGTATGTACTGTACCTCTTCAACGTTCCTGAAGTAACCATATCCACAAGGCTTCATCCACAATTTCGCACATGATAGTGTGGTGAAATGGGTCCACAGCTCAAGTCAAAAAGGCCACTTTTTAAATAAGTGATAGCTGCACTCGCAGCTTAGCGAGGGGGCATGGTATGTGTGGCCGATCGGTTCAGCGATCACAGAGCTGGAGTGACCGGTATTGGATGACTGGGCGTCGCAAGGCAGCGGCAGTCGTGGAGGCTTTGGGCTGGTTTAGCCCCAGCGTGAGCACCCTGGCCGCTGGGGAAAGAATCCAAGTCTTGGTCCGGATGGAGCCCGACGTAGCCAGGGATTGGAGGGCTACTGGACCAGTGAGGAAGGCAGCTGCACCTGCAGGTAGGGCGACTCCCCTGTTGCGAAGCCCGATGGGAGAAGCTGGGGAGCCGCCAGGTAGAAAGAAGAAGGCACTGTGCTTTGGATTTTAAGCGACTGCTTCCAGCCATTGTTTTAAACTCGTTTGCATTGTTTTTAAAGGACTTGTCTTTTTACTAATGGATTTTAACCTCCTCTAATTCACTTGTTTTAATGGATTATTTATTTAAAGAAGACTTTTGATACACTGCACTTTAATTTAAACACTGTTTTGTTGTTTGCTGGTTTTAAAATACCCCTCACCTTCCAGGAAAGAAGGAACTGCATACATATAAAGAAGAACTCAGGATTATATATATATATATATATATATATATATATATATATATATATATACTCTTTTCGGGTTCTGCTTTCTTTATGTTTTGGTCATTATCCCAGCAAGTGAATTGTTTATATTTTTCATAGTTTTACCGTAGTGATTATTTCATTCTGATTCACATCTTACATACCCAGCAACTTGGTTCAACCATTCAGCGACTTATCCCAACAAAGTCAAACAGTTTTGTGTTTATCTTAAGTCATAGAGGTGGGCTTGTGTGTAAGTGAAAACTGACAACCAGTGAGCACTCACCTGGAAGTACAATGCTTTTAAATGAAATCTCCATACATGTAAAGCATTTACATGACCACAGTCTCAGTCAAGCAGCAGTTATGGCTGTCGGAAAAAAGCAGACAAGACAGTTTGAAGACATGGACAGATTCAGCAACCTGAGACATCTTTTTATTGACTCCGCCCACTTTCCAGGAGCCACGCCCCTGTTTCGCTGGTGTATTGATGCTTATATCGCCCGCCCTTCATGTTGATTTCAGTTCCATTTATTTCCTGCTCTCACACTAGTGGACTCTGTAGTTTTGAGGCCTTTTTATTTAGTATTTATTTAACATCTAAATTATTGAGGTCTCTCGGTTCTACATCCTGAAGCAAAGTAACAGAATTGATGTCTCTTGTTATTGATTTTATATATATATAATTTATATGTTTTCAGCAGTCAACATAACTTTTGTGTGTGAATAAATAAAATTGATCCATTTTCTAGGTTCTAGGTTTCTAGCAACACATTAGAAGTGTCTACTGAATCCATCCATCCATTATCCATCCCGCTATATCCTAACTACAGGGTCACGGGGGTCTGCTGTAGCCAATCCCAGCCAACACAGGGCGCAAGGCAGAAAAAAAAACCCAGAAGGGCGCACACACACACACACACTAAGTACAATTTGGAATCGCCAGTGCACCTAACTGGCATGTCTTTGGACTGTGGGAGGAAACCCATGCAGACACGGGGAGAACATGCAAACTCCACGCAGGGAGGACCCGGGAAACGAACCCGCGTCTCCTAACTGCGAGGCAGCAGTGCTACCCACTGCGCCACCGTGACGCCCATACTGAATCCAATTAGTAAATTATTTAATTGTATGGTTATATAAACGTCGTTGTACTTCTCACATGAACACAAAGAGGTTTCAGGCCTCACAGTGTTTGAAGTGCTCAGATCTATCAGAGTCCTAAAAGTGTCCTGACTATAGCTGGATATATCTCAAAAAGGGGTGAGCATACTACATTTTGGAAATGTAAAACTGTCCTGGAAAGTCGTCATGCAGTTGTCTACTGACATACGAGAGCAGCAACTGTAGTTGTCAAATTTGACATCTCTTCCGAGTAGAAGTTGGGTAATGTGACGGTGGCTTAAGCTTTTGATTTCTGCTGTCAGAAACTAATCGTTTTGGTTATTTTGTCACAATTCCGTCATCTGTAGTTTCACAGGCTTTAGCCTCATTATGGCAGAGTCCCAGTTTTACATTTTTAGCCTGATCCTGTCAGATTTATGTAGTCTGCCCCTTTACATTTTGGAGTCTGATCCTGTTAAATTTCATTATTTTAGTATGATCCCATCAGATTTGTTAACCCTATAGCCTAATCTTATTGTTGCTGCATGGTACCCAGCTTCATATTTAAGGCTCAGATCCTGTCAGACTTTTCCATTTTGCAAGGGTTAGGCCGATTTTGCCAGACGCTTGTCCTCTGTAATGTCCAATTTCTTTTGCTCCGATTCTCTTGACGCTGCTCACTAGATGGAGTTGTGAATGTTTGAGCAGATTTCATTGAGGCTAAGGGTGACCACACACAGCGAGTCCTATGTGCTCCTGGCTGGCAGGCCAAGCCTGGACTGAATCTGCCGAGAGCTGCGTGGCTTGCCTGATGGGCTCTGCTGGAGCTGCTACGGTTTAATCGGATTATTTAAGGCGCAGTGCCTGCACGCTGCTAGCTCTCGTGTTTTCAGACCTGTGCTGATGGGAGTGTGGATCCTGAAACCTTCAGGAGAGCAGAATAATTTAAATTTGCTGAAGGCAAACTCGCTTCTCTCATGATTCTTCAGTGTCAATTTGGATTCCTGTGACCCTCAACTAAAGTAGGTTAAAAATGGATAGATGAATGAAATGTATCCTTCCTTGATAGAATATTGTTGGCTAATTGAATGATTCTTTCAACAAGACGTTATTAGAAGCAGTCAATTCTGATGTATATTTTCAGTGTCTGATTTATTCCTTTTGGCAATGTTGCTATTTCATTATATTTTTTCACTAGTGTACCCTATGCAGAGTGCTTTTTAAAATAATGTATAGTAAAACATGCTTAGTGCAGTTCAGAGTTGTAATGGTTGTTGAACCTATCCTGGCAGCACTAGACAAGCTGCCAGTCCATCAGAGGTCCACCTATACACAGAATACAACAATATACCGGATTTGTGAGCCAGAAACACTAACCACTGTGCCACTGTTCTTCCTTTTGTCTGAAAAAATAGCTGATCTAATCTAATAAGGCTAGTAAGACAGCACAAATGGATCGTGAAAGTTATGTTGGGATCATGCCAGCTACCCTTCTGTTTCTGCCAAGCACAAAACTGTGGTCAGTGAAGTGGATTGCTCCAAATGAACACAACAATAAGGTGTTCAGTCAACATTACTTTTGTGTCCTATGAGTGCCCCCCAAATAGTAGTGTGTGCTCTATGTTTGAATCTGGATCTGAAAAACGAGTCAAACTGGAAACAATTTTAGAAGAAAACAGCAATTAGCATTCCTGACAGGGGACATGCTGCCTGCCATTCAGGAGGATGAGGTCACAGCAGTGGCTGACGCTGTCCTGAGAGTGAGAGGCGTGGCAGGGCGGCAGATCTAGGAATGCCACCCAACATGCATCACTAGGGAGTGCCCAGTAAGTCTGAGGTCTTGTGGGAGAAGGAAGGAGCCATGCTGGTTGTTGAACCCATTTGTCTTGTCGCTGCTGTGTATGCTTGAGTAGAGTTGTTCTTTTGCGATTGTGTTTCGTTTCTTGGTGGTTACGTTTGTGTGCCTTTCATGTTTGTTTGTTTCTGCTTCTCTCTGTTAGTCCTTTTTAGGGGCTGACAAGGATTTTCAGTGAGATCTTCTTGCATGTCTACACTATAAGGAACTAACGAGTTGCTTCTTTTGCCTTTAAGGGCAAGTGGGGCACTGCACCCCATTTTCCAGGAGATGGCACTGTTGTGCAAATAGTAATTAAGTAATTAACTTGTCTTAGGAATTCAGTGTATAATTAAAGTGTTTATAGCAAACTGAACCTATTAGTCACAGTTTAGTTTTGCCGAAAATTTCCATGATATGCTCAATGCAAATTCTGATCTAGAAAAGTATAGCTTTTTATGAATGTGTTTTCATTAATATGCGTTTTTGGTGTCACTTTTGGGGTCGTTGCTCATTTCTGCATTTGTTTTTTAAGATTACCAATAGTTTGAAATTTGACTTTTATTTTATTCAGTTTTGCAGTGAGATTGGTGTGTCATGTGACTGCGAGTGACATGATCAGGAGTTGTGTGTCACATGACTGTAACCATTGCACTTCCCACTTCGGTCAGCAGCCATACCACATGCCCTTCAGAACAGGTCATCTACCCGAAGCTAAACAAGTGCTTGGGTGGGGGGGCCATCTAGGAAAAGCTTGGGTTGCTGCTGGAAGAGGTGTTGAAAAGGCCATTAGGAGGCGCATACCCTGTGGTCTGTGTGTGGACCCCAAAGACCCAGTGCCATGATGGGGACAGTGAGCTGCAAAAATGGTGCCATCCTTTGGATGAGTCGTAAAACTGAAATTCTTAACTCTCTTTAGGTGTTAAAAGATTCCTGGGCATCCTTCATAAAGAGTAAGGTGTGTCCCGATATCCTGGTTAAATTGCCCATCACTGCCTGGTCATTCTGGCCTTCTAGCCACCTCTCATCTCTAATTGGCTAACTATCTCTCTGACCACTTCACCTACTAATAACAAATGTGTGGTGAGTGCACTGGCGACAAATGGCTGCTGTCTCATCATCCAGGTGGATCCTACACATTGATGGATGTGTGGATGTGGCTCCACTCTCTCTGTGTAAAGTGCTTTGAGTAGTGAGAGATGCACTATATAAGTGCAATGTCTTCTTCTTTCTCTTCTTCATCTCACTGGACATTCGGTATGAATTTGGCCGTGATTCCAATTGTAAACATCCCATGGTTAGATAATAATAGCAGCTAACTGTCTTAGCGATAGTCAGATTGTGTCAAAGTGCATCAAGTGCTAGGTAGGCTTGTTTTTTAGTTTCTGAGTCCCTTTTTGCCTTTTATTGCAATTTCTGGTTCACCCCTGTAGTTTGATTGCCTGTGATCTCTTTTTGATCTCCTGTTTTCTTACTTCGGCCTGGCATTGACTATGATTTGTGGTCCACATTCGCCTCTTTTGTTCCTTTTGTCCTCTCACAATAATCCTCAAAAGCTCAGTCACATAGCACATGTGAAGTTGTCCCAGTGTGCCTTTCTCGCCAGACCTTTGCTCAGGTGTGCGCATGTGCAGTCGTATCCTCTCTCTTCTGCCTTGGGACTTAAAATGTGGAAGTCTTTTAAGTGAATTGTGATACAATTTCAAACATGCGTGAACTTGTACATCTTGCTATTTAGGAGTAGTCATCATCATTATTATTAACTATGCCAATTACGTACATCTCAATTTAGCATTTTGAGCAAAAAATTGAAATTTATCAATATTTATTCACATTTCTACCTTTGGTGATGTGCCTTTGGTGCTGATGTTGCAATCTTTTAATACCATTATTGGATAATTGTACTGTATGATAAAATGTTGATGGATCTTCACTTTATGTGATTTTCTTTTTCATGGCAATGTTTAGCTGACATTTAATCATGACTGATGAAGTAGCTTAATATGTCTTTACCTTAATCCCAAAACTCACAGATTTTCCATGGCTCCTTTCAGGTAGCTTCCATGATCTTTCTTTTTCTGCCACATCCACTGCCTCCATTTCTCATATCGCTCACTTAGGGTCAGAGACAACACCATCTGCACTCATTTTCCCAAACTCTGTGAGCCAATCCAAGCCAGGATCCTTCTCGAGACTGACAGCAGACAAGCATAAAGGCCAAGGGATTTAAGTGGAGGAGCAGGTCTTGTACATTCTGCTGTGTAAGTGCTTGATTGTCTCACTCACTCACTCACCTACACACTCGCCATTTTTAACAAAAATGATTTCCCAGGTTTGTGTGGCCCCATTAGAGTTGTCATGCCAAAATCTCCAATCTCCACGGTTGACACTACCAAGTAGTTCTCAGAATTCTGACGCCCTGCCATTCCATCATAGAATGTCAAGCCTGGTCTAGACTACCCCATGAGATGCCCCCTCCCCATCAGCTCATTCTCGCAATTTTACACTTCCACGTTAGAATTAAATGACGGATGATTGCTGGGGATGCTGTGGACCAGGAGCAGTAGGTGGGGGGTCAAAACGCATATTATTGCACACAGTTCATCTCCTCGTTGTCTGGTTCAGCTTTAATTGGCTCTCTGCATCTGGTAGCATATAATTATCAGCCACCGGAATTCCCAGCCATATTGTTATCATGCCAGAAAAATGTAGAAACTAAATATTTGGGTGGTGTGGGTCTGTCAGGCCCATGATGTCGGGCCGAATAGGACACGAGGCTTCCGATTGTGACACCCACCAAATGGATAAGCAGCCAAACAGCTTAGACATATGTTGTTTTTTTGTCTTTTTAGTTGAGTTTTCACCTTTCAAAATCTAAAAGGCAAGGGAATACCTCACATGCACGTGGCTCCCTCATGGCACCTGTGCCTGTCACCTGGATCACACTATAATCATGCATATGGATCACAGCAAGCTTTGCTCAGAGCCATGTGGTGTGTATGGAATTAGACGATGCTACAGCTCCAAGAGTAACTCGTTCAGCCCTGAGCCTTGCTGCCGTCACTGAGGAGCCCCTCAGAGCTGAAGGTATTAAACCCTGGCGTGATCTGAGTAGCAACATCGGTGTGCACAGCGTCTCCCATGGTGCTGAGTGCCTATTATTGGCTGTCCTGACTTTATATATCATTTAAATCCACTTCATACTGAGATAAATATTAGACAATATCTTCCCTGTGTGCTAAAGAGTTTTGTATTTACTGTCATTAGGCTCCTACACAGTACACTTAAATAGAAACAATAAGCGTTTCTGACTAATTTTAGTGTTAGAAACAAGACAAGGTGCCAAAGGAGGTTTTCAACAGAATAAACTTGCTGCCAAATATTATAAATTATATTCTTAAAATAGCAGAATATTTAACGCAGACTCTGAACTCCATGAAAGCACAACAAGGAAGGCACATGCTGAAAATGTGTATATGGTGGACTCATCTGTGTTTCCAAACATTGGGTTTAAGAAGATTGAAAAGTTCCCTTCTGTGCCCAGCTTGGTTGGCACCTGTTTTCACAAAATGAGTGGTGGGGGAGTAGGTGGTGCACCAAAGAACAAATCATCTGAGCACCTTGAAAGACTTCTTCTGAGACCAGGCACTATACAGTCCCTACATCAATGGATTGAAGGCAGTGCCCCAGAGGTTCCATCATTATCAAATTCTTTCTGGTGAAGCCTGAAAACCATGAGGGCAGATTTAGATCATTTATGTTAGCTAGAATGCCCAGTGGGGGTCTGGGCGGACTCTTGGCTTTGGACCCCTTTTTTTCTGTCCTCCTGGCCATCAGACCTTACTTTATTCTTTGTTGCTTAGTATTGCCTAATTTCACATAAACCTTTCCTTCTTCATCTTGTAAAGCAGGGGCTCCCAAACTTTTGGACGTCAAGTACCACCTGAGGTTAAGTGAGTTGCGTTGCGTACCACCCGCACCTTGTTGAAAGGGAGGGAGAGCTGTAAGGGGAGGAGTTCGGGTCTAAACCACCTCGAAATCTGAATAAAAGTTAAAGAATTGGAAGAACTTATGCATAAAATTAATGAAAAAATTTGTGCATGTACATAAATTGATAAATTCCTCCCCGAAACTAAATCCTGCCTTCGGCCTCTATGTGACGCAGTTACTGAAGACGAAATGGTATCGGCTTTGTGCTTAGATCTAGTGACTACGATGCGATACAGCGGCAGTGCACGTATAACAACAAACGCGAGCGGTTTCTGTGAGGCAGAGTTACCGAAGACTAAATAGTTTCGCCGTTGTACTTTCATCTAGTGACCAAAAGCTCAAAACAGTGAAGAAGTAGAAGATGACATCCGCGAAACGGAATTATGGTAGCGTTAAATGAACTAAATACTGATTCGGATAATAGGTTTTATTTATTCAGATGACGGAATGTTACACCACACTAAATTTGGGAATCCACGTATTATTGTATTTAAACAGTTTCATTGGTTTTTGCTCACAACAGGCTTGTCATAAAGGGTTTTGCACAGATAAATTAAATTTGAAGGACCGCAATGTGTATCACCTGAAAAGGCTCCGCGTACCACAGTTTGGGAACTGCTGTTGTAAAGCACTTTGAGCTACACCATTTGTATGAAAACGTGCTATAGAAATAAATGTTGCTGTTGTTGACTGGCCCAGTTTCACCATTGAAGAGCTAATTCAGCCAGGTCTGTTCAGTCTGCTCGGACAAACAGACTGACCCAAACCACTAGGACATGAAGACAACTGTACCACTTTGGTTTAGAAGTCTCTTTGGATATACACTGTCTATAAAAAGTATTAACTCCCTAGGAAGTTTTCACATTTTAATATTATAAAACGTTGAATTACAGTGGATTTACTTTGCCTTTTTGACACTGGTTAACAGAAAAGGACCATTTAACGCCAAAGGGAAAAAACGGACTGTGCAAAGGGCTCTGAATTATTGACAAATACAAAACATAAAGGAATTGGTCTAATAAGTGTTCAGCCCCTTTCATATTATTATGTACCTAAATCATCACTGGTGGTTTTAAAAGTCACAGAATCAGTTCATTGGCGATCAACTGACTGGGGATTTCAATTGGTTGTAATGTAAAAACTCCTTATCAGGAAGGTGCAACTTGTGCTGAGTCAGTTTTGAGGGCAGATCTACACAATGAAGACTAAAGACCACTCCACGCATCTCCATTAAAAGGTGATTGAAAAGCACAAGTCAGGGGATGGATACAAGAAAATCCTGAAGTCTCTGTACATCCCATGGAGTCCAATGAGATGAGTCATTAAGAAATGAACAGAGTAAGGTGCTGCTGGAAATCTGCCTAGAGCAGGCTGTCCACAAAAACTGAGTGATCACATAAGAAGATGCACAGTGAAGGAGGCCATCAAGAGATCTATGAGAGTTACGCGCTGCAGTGACTGAGACTGGAGAGACTGTTGCCTGGTGGCTTCACCAGTTGTTGCTTTATAGGCGATGGGCAAAGAGAAAGTCACTGTTAAAAAAAAAACAAAACACATGACATCTCGGCTACAGTTTAGCAGAAGGCACATGGGAGACTCTGAAGTCAGCTGGAAGAAGGTTCTGAGGCCTGATGAGACCTAAATTGTGCCTTCTGGCCATCACATTCAATGTTTAAATACAGCACATTATGAAACATGCACCATCCCCAGTGTAAAGCATGGTGGTGGCAACATCAGGCTGTGGGTTTTTTTATCTCTGCAGCAGGCCTTGAAAGATTTGCGAGGGTAAACTGATGTAACCAAGTAAAGGGAAACGCTGAAGGAAACCTTGATGCATTCTGCAAGAAATCTGTATCTTCGGAGAAGATTTGTTTTCCAACAAGACAATGTCACCAAGCCTAAAACTAAAAGCTTCAAAACTATAACATTAATGTCCTGGAGTGACCGAGTCAGAGTCTAGATGTCAATCCATTTGAGAATTTGTGGCTGGAGTTGAAAAAGGTTCTCCACTCACAATCTCCATCCAGCCTGACACAGCATGCTGCTTTGCAAAGAAGAATTGGAGAAAAATGGCCATCCAGATGTGCAAAGTTGATAAAGTCCTGTGCACACAGACTCAAGGCTGACATTTCTACCAAAGGTACATCCACTATGAGGGGCGGCTAATACACCCTCAGTCGGGAAGGATAGGGGGATAACAGCATGCACAGGGCATTGTCTCCCCTGGAGCACTAGATGGTAAACTCCCTATGTTGCAGCAGCGCCAATGATTCCCACAGGGCACTGTGGGACTTGGAGTTTGTCAGCTCAACCCGGTTGGGTTCCATGCGTGCTGTCAGAGGGTGCTGTGGGGACTGGGGAGCCTTACTTTGTGGGGGCCTCACCCAGAAGTAATCTGGGGCCAAGCCTTGAGGACACTGGAAGTCCTTCTGTGGTTAATATTATAGGAGCTGCCTGCCATAGCTTGAGGAGCCAGAGTTGGGAAGAAGGAGGACAAAGCTTGTGTGGAGGAGTGGAAGAGGCAGTGACCAAGAGAGAGACAGAGAGAAGACAAAGTATTGCTGTGTGCTTTCTGTTTGTATTATGCTTGGTGCTGTGTGAAACACTTATTGGAATAGTTTCCCACAAACACCTCTTTCTCTATGCTTTTACACTTGTGTCCAAGCCTTTGTGTTGGGTGTTTTGGGAGCTGGAGTGCGTTCTGGTGGACACATTATAACTAAATACTGACTTGATGGCTTTGAATATTTATGTCATTAATTATTTTGTGTTTATGTTTGTAATTCATTTAGGCCACTTTGCAGAGATTTGACATTAAAGAGTCTTTTTCTATTCAGTGTCAAACAAAGCCAAATTAAAACCTTCGTGATTCAAAATTGCACAGTACAATGTGAAAACCTCCAAGGTTGGGGTACCCTTTTTATTTGGTGCTGTAATCTGGTTAGTCAGATTCAGGGTGGAAGAGCCTGTCCTAGTTAAGTTGTGTGTAAGAGTGAGACAAAACATTCACACAGAGATTGGAAAATTAGAATGCCCAGTTAACTTACCATGTCTTTGGGAATGTAAGCGGAAATCTGGTGAAACCCCCACAGACGTGGGAACGATGTGCAGACTCCATACAGACTTCGTCACGCCATGGGAGTTGATCCTGAGACATGAGATCCCTGAGGCGGCGTAGGCACAAGTTAAATAAGTAAACGTAGGAGACACAAACACCCTGGTGCATTTTAGCTTACCTGCAGCTTTATCTGAGGTCAAATGTCTTCCAAATAAATTTGTATTTCTGTGTAGTGCTGCCATCTAGTGGTTGGAGAAAACATTTCACCTCTGAATCATGGGCTTCTTTAAGCACACTGACAATGCCAATCTCATCCTTGTCCACCCCCTGATGCTCAAGTAGCACATTTCTTAGGAGATTATAACGTTGCTATCTTTTTCCATACTTTTAGACGCTTAAAACCTCCAAATACTTCAATCAGCTTCAAGTTCAGCTGCTCAGAAAACAAATCAAACCCAATTACCAAAGGTTCTTTTGCGGACGCCTCCCATCTTGTTTGCAGGGCCAGAACTCATCTTCTGGCAACACCCCTGGCTTTTCCAGTGCCATTGACTCACTGATCACCTCAATTTAGCCAGCTGGCAATGGCACACAGAAAAATTGTCTAAAATAATAGCAGTGTGTTCCACTTTGTGTTTGACAGGAGCGGTGTCATCTCCTGCCACAAGCTGTTCTTTGTCACGTCTCACTGCGCTCACTTGACCAGGCAGCAGCTGAATGTTCCTCAGAATGCTTTAATATGTGATAATTAATATTTAGCAAAACACTCAATTAGGAAAGCTTAACTCTGCCAACATCTACAACATTTTCATCCCATGTCACGTGGCTTAAGGAATATTGCGTCCTTTCTGTTTTTTTTTTTTTTTTAAATGGTGTGCCTTTAACCTGAATTAATAAAAAGAGGAACTAAATAAAGGCTGCCACAGATGGAGAGGCTCGGTACTGCAGTCAGGTTAAGGGTTCTCTTTTTGAACAGAGGGCAACTGGAAACACACTGAACAGCAAGAAGGCAGTTAAGGGAATGAAGAAAAGACACGGGGTCAAGAGATTATTGTTCCCCCATTTTATCTCTGTTCCCAGTCTGGTGAATCCATCTGTCGGACTGTTAAATCATTTAAGTTAAACGAGTGCTGCAGCCAAAGCTTTGAATTGCTTCTCTAGAAGGATGCTGCCTCAAAGCTGGCCCTTCTGTCTGTAAATGTTCTTAACTGAAAGTAATAAGTGTTGATTATAAATGCCTCTCTTCAGGGCCATTCTCATTTTCGTCCAGCAATTTACAGCTACACTGCTTTCATAATTTTTTGAACTAATGCTCAGCCTTATAAAAGTAATTCCTTCATTTATAAGCACTGGAGTCGGTGTACATTTGGTTTGTCATTTACATGCAATTCCTATAATGCAAAGCAAGTCTGATCCAGTGTTCTCTATGGCGCCCTGGCCCATTCTATTTGTTTTCCAATTGTTGCCTAAAGTGTGGAACTAAGTGGTGATTTGTAAGGTGGATAATACCGCTATTTAGGCTTCTGTAGGCTGGCTGTCCGAGCCCAGTGTTTGGCCATTGTTTATGCACATCTGCACCAATCAGTAAGGAGCAATGGTGCAAAGCTCGCCTGCCTTTCACCAGCAGCACAGATGTGGCCTGGGCCAGCTTCGGGGGGTACAGATGTGGGTTTGTTTGTCCTACACAGAGTGCTGCGTCTTTTCCTATAAAGTGCTCATGTGACAGTAAGCTGACTGCTGCCAATTCAGATATGGGTATTGTCGAAGTCATAGACGTGACTTGTCAGAGGTCTGAGCACAGGTCTGCTGAAGACAGGCACGGGTGTGTATCTTAGTGGAGTCACAACAGATGTGTGTGGCTGAGACGAGGACAAGATAGACATTTGTATGTGGTATTGTGTGACCCAGTGATAGCCAGTGATGAGCACTTGTAAATGTAGAGCCTGTAAAAGGTATTCACCCCTTGGAAGTTTTCACATTGTATTGTTATATAAAACCGAATTGCAGTGGATTTCAGGTCAAGTCAAGTCAGAGTGGGGAGCATGCACTGGTAAAGCGTGTTGCCACACCCACCACATGACAAAACAGCTTGAGATTCAGGCAGACACGTGGTTCAGTCCCACCCTCTGGAAATGACCATCTATCTATCTGCTGCATCCAAAATAACGTAGGCATCCCTTTGGCCTGGTCCAGCCACTCGGGTCCTCAACAATGAGGATCCTGCAAGTCAGATCACCCTTGGGGAATCGCGCCAGTAGTAGTGCTGTAACTGACACTCCCTCACAATGCGGGTAATATGCCTCATTTGGGACTCCATGAGCAACCACTAATTCGACACAAAGTCAAACGAGTGGTGCCCAAGGATTCTCAGAAGACACAGTACCGAAGGATTCCAGACTTCGTCTCAGGTCACTGGATAACGTCCATGTCTCGCAACCATATAGCAAGACAGGAAGCACCAGGACTCTAAAGACTTGGTCCTTTTGCATTGATATCGGGAGCACCTCCACCCCTTTCCAGCGACCTCATGACCCCGCATGCTCTCGGAATCCATCTGCTGACTTCAAAGGAAGAGTCACCAGAGAAATGAATGTGACTGCCGAGGTAAGTAAACCTCTCGACATGGTCGACACTCTTTCTGCAGACAGACACACTGCTGATGGTCATTAAAGACCTGGATCTTGGTTTTTATCAGGACACTCGCAAGCCCAGACACTCAAGACTCCTCGCTCAGTCTCTCAAGAGACTCGATCAGAGCCTCCATTGACTCTGTGAAGATCACAGCATCATCAGCAAAGTCAAGTTTGGCTTTATTTACATTGATCAACAGAAAAATACTTTTCAATGTCAAAGTGAAAACAGATCTCTGCAAAGTGATCTTGATTAATCCCCAATGCAAAACACAAAGTAATTGAATGCATAAGTATTAACCCGTGTCAAGTCAATATTTGGCAGATGCACCCTTGGTCGCCATGACAGCCTTCAGTGTGTGTGCGAGCAGGTTTCTATCAGCTTTGTATATTTGGACATGGCCATTTTTCGTCATTCTTTTTCACAAAGCTGCTTAAGTTCTGTCAGGATGTATGGACATTGTGAATGAACCACACATGTTCAAGTCCAGCCACGATTAAATTAGACTGAGACCTACACACTAACTCAGGACTTTAACATTGCTGGCTTTGAGCTATTCCATGTGTAGTGATAGTTTGTTTTTTGGAGTCATTGTCTTTAAAAATAATTTTTCTCTCAAGGGGATAGGTTTCTTGCAGACTGCATCAGGTTTTTCTCAGACTTCCTTGCATTTTGCTGTATTTATTTTTCTCTCACAAGCCTTCCAGGGGCTGCTGTAGAGTCGCATGCCCACAGCATTATGTTGCCATCACCATGCTTCATTGGGGGTGACATGTTTTTGATAATGGATAGTGTTTGGCTTAGTTTGATGGCCAACAAGTTCTCATTGGGCCACAGAACCTTAATCCAGCTGATTTCAGAGTCTCCTATTTGCCTTCTGGAAACCAAGATGTAATGTGTGTTTTTGTAGCATTGGCTTAGCACTCTCCCATGAATCTATGACTGGTGAAGCACGTGAGCCACAGTTGTTGTCTACGCAGTATGTCCAGGCTTATCTACTGTAGCTGGTAACTCCTTCAGAATATTAGAACAATCTAGACGAGAACAAACCATTCAGCCGAGCAAAGCTTGCCAGTCCTATCCTCTTCATTCTTCCAAAATAACATCAAGTCAAGTTTTGTAGGTCCTAAAACTCCTTACTTATTTCAAATGTCTGTGGTTCTCTGTGTAAAGAAAGACTTTCTAATGTTTGTGTGAAATTTACCCTTAACAAGTTTCCAGAAGTGGCCCCTTGTTCTTGATGAACACACTTTATAATAACAGTCTCGATCCACTGGACTAATTCCCTTCATAATGTTAAACACTTCAATCATGTCACTTCTTAATCTTCTTCTGCCTAAAAATTCTCAGCTCATTCAATCTTTCCTGATAATTCATCCCCTGTAGCCCTGGACTCAGCCTAGTCGCTCTTCTCTGGACCTTTTCTAGCACTGCTATGTCCTTTTGTAGCCTGGAGACCAAAACTGCACACAGTACTCCAGATGAGGCCTCACCAGTGTGTTATAAAGCTTGAGCAGAACCTCCTGTGACACATCATGACGTTATATAACCTGACATTCTGTTAGCCTTCTTGATGGCTTCTGAACACTGTCTGGCAGTTGATAGTGACAATTCCACCACAACTCCTAAATTCCTGTCATAAGGGGTACTTTCAGTTTCAGACTTCCATGTGTGTAGTCAAACTTAACATTTTTACTTCCGAGAGTTCTCATAGGTCCGCCACAAGACGACATCTTGCACACTCTCCCAGTTTTTGTGGACAGCCTGCTTTTGTTTCTTTTAACGGTGTCTTTTTTGATATTTAATATTTATATTTTTCTTGAACTTCTGTTCCTAAGAATTTCACTACAATTCCCATCATGTGTATAATTGTATGTGACATATAAAATTTGATCTGTATGGATGGATGATTTGACTTGATAAAGCTGTGACCGTTGAAGCACCTGGGCTACAGTGGTTGAGTGCCCAATCTCTCAGACCTCAACCACTGTAGACGGTGACTTCATAGGTCTCTGCACAACATCCTGAGATGACGTCTCCCTCCATGACAGACAGGTGCGATGTTAACCAGACATATCTTTGAATATGGAAGTACACAGATATATTTAAATGTGTTTATGCACATGAATATGGTTACAGAAGACCTGCTGACTCCCACCAAAGTTAAAACAGTGAGAGTGTTTATTATAACAGACAGAGAGCCATCTTGCCACCCATTTGGGCCTTGCTAAACACAAGCCCTTGAACCTCTGCTTGTCCAATTGCATGGCTTGTTTATTTGCCCCGTGACTAAAATGGTGTTTTTTCATTACTGCACCTACCCATCTAACTTGTACCCCATCTCCCAACTCCACATTTAAAAGGGGTAATGGCACTGAGGTATCTCCATACCCCAGCCTGGGACCATCCTTATTCATTAGTAAAGCAGTCTTTCACAGAACTCCCTCTAGTGACCCCAAGTGTCCCTACACCTTAAATCAAAGGGCATGGTCTCAAAGGCAGCCCCCTAGTAGCTGGTTGTCTTGATCCCTCCAGACACCTTGCGTTCAGTAGAAGTCGGCAGTTATGATTAGTCTTGGCATGCCCTTCCTGAGGTTACTGTTCCTCCCTGACTCTCCTTCATGGGTACGGATTTCCAGCATCTGCTGGGTTACCAACTGTCAGGCCTTGTGTGCCCATGCTCCGTTTACAGCCCTTGCAGGGCACTCAACACATCTGTTTGGCATATTGGTGCTATACCCTTCAAATCTACACAATGTGGCTTGAACGTTTCACAAGTTGTTTTAACCAGATCCATCTCCTGTCTTGCCTATTTCGTATGTTCAGTTTCTTTTGTGCGTGTCTTTGTCAGCCCCTTACTCTGTTACAATATGCAGTGGCACCTTGCCTAAAGCTACTACCTCACAGCCTTAGGGACCCACGTTGAGAGTTTTTCCTGAGAAAAATATCCGCACAGAGTTTCTGTATTCTTCCCATGTTTTTCTATTTATTTTTGACAACACTTTTTCCTCCCACATGACTTAAACTGGTTAAATAAACCCGCTGATTGGCACTGGCTCCCTGTTACCATGCAATCGAATAAGTAAGTTTGGTTCTTGACATTCAATTCAATTAATTGTCGCCATACCTTACAGTGCATTGTATAGCAGTGCTGCTCCTCTCACTGCTGCAGAACTGTGAAGCGACCATCCAGTGCGCTAAATCAAATCAAATCACTTTTTATTTGTCACATATACAGTGGTGTAAAAAACTATTTGCCCCCTTCCTGATTTCTTATTCTTTTGCATGTTTGTCACACAAAATGTTTCTGATCATCAAACACATTTAACCATTAGTCAAATATAACACAAGTAAACACAAAATGCAGTTTTTAAATGGCAGTTTTTATTATTTAGGGAGAAAAAATCCAAACCTACATGGCCCTGTGTGAAAAAGTAATTGCCCCCTGAACCTAATAACTGGTTGGGCCACCCTTAGCAGCAATAACTGCAATCAAGTGTTTGCGATAACTTGCAATGAGTCTTTTACAGCGCTCTGGAGGAATTTTGGCCCACTCATCTTTGCAGAATTGTTGTAATTCAGCTTTATTTGAGGGTTTTCTAGCATGAACCGCCTTTTTAAGGTCATGCCATAGCATCTCAATTGGATTCAGGTCAGGACTTTGACTAGGCCACTCCAAAGTCTTCATTTTGTTTTTCTTCAGCCATTCAGAGGTGGATTTGCTGGTGTGTTTTGGGTCATTGTCCTGTTGCAGCACCCAAGATCGCTTCAGCTTGAGTTGACGAACAGATGGCCGGACATTCTCCTTCAGGATTTTTGGTAGACAGTAGAATTCATGGTTCCATCTATCACAGCAAGCCTTCCAGGTCCTGAAGCAGCAAAACAACCCCAGACCATCACACTACCACCACCATATTTTACTGTTGGTATGATGTTCTTTTTTGAAATGCTGTGTTCCTTTTACGCCAGATGTAACGGGACATTTGCCTTCCAAAAAGTTCAACTTTTGTCTCATCAGTCCACAAGGTATTTTCCCAAAAGTCTTGGCAATCATTGAGATGTTTCTAGCAAAATTGAGACGAGCCCTAATGTTCTTTTGCTTAACAGTGGTTTGTGTCTTGGAAATCTGCCATGCAGGCCGTTTTTGCCCAGTCTCTTTCTTATGGTGGAGTCGTGAACACTGACCTTAATTGAGGCAAGTGAGGCCTGCAGTTCTTTAGACGTTGTCCTGGGGTCTTTTGTGACCTCTCGGATGAGTCGTTTCTGCGCTCTTGGGGTAATTTTGGTCAGCCGGCCACTCCTGGGAAGGTTCACCACTGTTCCATGTTTTTGCCATTTGTGGATAATGGCTCTCACTGTGGTTCGCTGGAGTCCCAAAGCTTTAGAAATGGCTTTATAACCTTTACCAGACTGATAGATCTCAGTTACTTCTGTTCTCATTTGTTCCTGAATTTCTTTGGATCTTGGCATGATGTCTAGCTTTTGAGGTGCTTTTGGTCTACTTCTCTGTGTCAGGCAGCTCCTATTTAAGTGATTTCTTGATTGAAACAGGTATGGCAGTAATCAGGCCTGGGGGTGGCTACGGAAATTGAACTCAGGTGTGATACACCACAGTTAGGTTATTTTTAACAAGGGGCAATTACTTTTTCACACAGGGCCATGTAGGTTTGGATTTTTTTTCTCCCTAAATAATAAAAACTGCCATTTAAAAACTGCATTTTGTGTTTACTTGTGTTATATTTGACTAATGGTTAAATGTGTTTGATGATCAGAAACATTTTGTGTGACAAACATGCAAAAGAATAATAAATCAGGAAGGGGGCAAATAGTTTTTCACACCACTGTACATTATACATACAGTACAATGAGTAGTGAAATGTTTAGTCGCTCATTTCCAATGACTGGAAAGAATATAAACAGTGGTGTAATGACAAAGCTGACATAGTTCTAAGAAATAAAAAATAAATTAACACCAGATATACTGTAGATGTGCAACATGTGTCAAGCACAAGTGAGAAAACACAAGGAGCTCAGCTACAGATGGTCAGTGGAGACTAGAAAATGTTGGTATCCATTACAGTTTAATACTTTACAGCACAGTTGATTCGTTTTCTGCATGTAACCATTTAAAACATACGTACTTGCTTTTCTTTGCATAAACTTAACGTGTAGTTGTAGTTCAGTGGGCGGCAGAGCTGTGTGGGCGCAACTTCACTGCCCAGCACAGTCTGTTTAGAGTTTGCATCTTCTCTCCTCAGGGATTTTCTCCGGGTTCTTGACTTTATTCTGCATTCCAGTGGTGAACAGGTAAGGGTAATTGGCACCCACTGAGTGAGTGGACATCTGTGCATGAGTATACTGTATGCCCTTTGACAGACTGGCGTCTAGTCCAAGAATGAATTCTGTCTTTTTTCCATTCTTACCAGGGCAGGCTCTAAATTCAACCTAGTGATGAGTGAAGCGATTTGTGCAAAATCAGATTTGCAAGAACAACTCTGTGTTTCGCTTCACAAAATAATTTGCAAAATAAATCACATTTCATTTTCAGTGAAATTCATGGCATTCGCTCAAGGACAAAAATGCTCAGTTCCTATCTGCATGAATTCTGCATGCATCTCCCTGTCATTTAGTATTTAAATTAAGATCTTGAGGGAAAAGAAAAATCACCAGAAGTGTACATATCCCCAACTAGGAGAAAGCGATTGCAAGGTATTAGAATAACAAAACACAGTAATGCACTCAAAGGTATATTCTAGCGAGTCTACATGTGGAAAATACTCAATGTGACACATTTTCAGAAAACATACAAAACATCCCATGTGGTGATGTGAACAAGATCTGGCAGATTTGTGATGCCTTACATGCTTTACACAGCGCAAGGTGTTCACGGAAGTGTGAATGAAGCTTTAGGGGGCAGCATGTCTTGTTTAACAGAAACACTCCAAGACTCTATTTAGTGAGTTTCATGTTTCAAAACTGCAAAACTGCCTGCTCAGCAAATTGTGGTGTCAGTTTCATGAAACTGTATGTGAATCAATACTTGGTTGTTTCGCTCCTCACTAACTGTGACCCTAGAATAGAAAATGTGTGGTTTTTGGAGGAATAGCTTCACCTTCACTAAACTCATTCTGCTGCTTTTCAATTTCAGCCCAGAGAGGAGGACCACAGGGACTTGCTGAATTGTGACTACAGAGCTTGACCCCATTGTGCAGGAGATTGTTCTGTGCCCTAAATATTAGGACTGTCTGGACGAGAACAGGCCATTCAGCCCAACAAAGCTTGTCAGTCCTACCCATTTACTTCTTCTAAAATAACATCAAGTTGAGTTTTGAAAATCCCTAAAGTTCTACTGTCTACCACACTACTTGGTAACTTATTCCAAGTGTTTGTGGTTCTCTGTGTAAAGAAGAACTCCCTAATGTTTGTGCAAAATGTACCCATGACAAGTTTCCAACTGTGTCCCTGTGTTCTTGATGAACTCATTTTAAAATAACAGTCTCGATCCACTGGACTAATTCCCTTCATAATTCTGAACACGTCAATCATGTCTCCTCTTGATCTCTGCCTAAACTGTATTGTCTCAGCTCTTTTAATCTTTCCTCATAATTCATCCCCTGTAGCCCTGGACTCAGCCTAGTCACTCTTCTCTTGACCTTTTCTAGCGCTGCTATGTCCTTTTGTAGCCTGGAGACTAAAACTGCACACAGAACTCCAGATGAAGCCTCACCAGTGTATTATAAAGGTTGAGCAGAACCTCCTGTGACTTGTACTCCACACATCAAGGTGCTATATAACCTGTCACTCTGTTAGCCATCTTAATGGCTTCTGAACACTGTTGTGAAGTTGATAGTGTCAAGTCCACTATGACTCCTAAATCCTTCTCATAAGGTGTACTTTCTATTTTCAGTCCCTCCATTGTGTATTCAAACCTAATATCTTTACTTCCCACGTGTAATACTTCACATTTACTTAGACTAAATTTCATCTGCCACAAATGTGCTTAGGCCTGTATGCTGTCCAAGTCCCTCTGTAATGATTCAAAGGATTCCAGATTATCTGCCAATCCACCTATCTTGGCATCATCTGCAAACTTAACCAGCTTGTGACTTATATTCCAATCCAGATCATTTGTATACAGTATATTATAAATAGCAGGGGCCCCAGCACAGACGCCTATGGAACACCACTCTTAACATCAGTCAATTCTGATAAGGTTCCTTGCTCCGTAACCTTTGCTTCCTGTGTCTGACGCAATTTTGCACCCATCTATAAATCACCCTGAACTCCCACTTCTTTTAATTTGATGCCCAACCTCTCATGTGGCACCTTATCAAATGCTTTCTGAAAGTCAAGATAAATAATATCATAAGCTTCACTTTGATCATACCCTTTTGTTGCTTCCTCATAAAATGTCCGGTCACAATAACAGTCCATAGCCATCAAAAAGGTTTGCGGCAGCCACCCGTTTGTTATGCCCTGGCTCTAAATGGGTAATTTTGGTTGAGTTGTTCACAGGCTGGAGTCCAAAACAGAACTGATTTAAGAGTGAAAATATGGTGGCTTTAAGGGCCGGGACAGGAAGTGACGTTATTGAGACTGGAAGTGAGATCATCAGGACCGGAGGTAGCATCATCAGTAGTACCAGAACTGGACGTGGCATACTCGGGACCAGAAGTGGCATCATCAATAGTGCCAGAAAAAAAAAAACGGAAGTGGCATGCTCTGGACCGGAAGTGACGCCATCGACAGCGTCTGTACTGGAAGTGATGTCATCAATGGCACCGGGACCTAACGGGATTTTCTGTGGATGGTTTGCAAAGGATTGAGAGAAAATGTCAGTGCAGCTCGCCACCTCTGGTCTGGCATGGTACTACTATTATTCAGGCCCTTTAGCTGCCTCACAATCGCACGTGTGTGACACCAGCATGGTAGTAAAACAAAGCTTTAACTGTCTGAACACACATGCTGATTGTTCAGGAAAACTTGGGTTCTTGCCACATGTGCCTCAATCTTTCCCTTAATAATTCCTTCCATGAATTTACCTTGCCTCGCTGTTAGGAGACCTGGGTTCGCTTCCCGGGTCCTCCCTACGTGGAGTTTGCATGTTCTCGCCGTGTCTGCGTGTGTTTCCTCTGGGTACTCCGGTTTCCTCCCACAGTCCAAAGACATTCAGGAAAGGTGCATTGCCGATTCTAAATTGTCCCTAGTGTGTGCTTGGTGTGTGGGGTGTGTGTGTGCTCAACCTGCAGTGGGCTGGCGCCCTGCCTGGGGTTTGTTTCCTGTCTTGCGCCCTGTGTTGGCTGGGATTGGCTCCAGCAGACCCCCGTGACCCTGTAGGTAGGATATAGCTGGTTGGATAATGGATGGATGAATTTGCATGTTAATCTTACTGGACTATGGTTGCTTGGATCTGCCTGATCACCCTCTTTATATAATGGGTAACTATTTGCCATTTTCCAGTCTGCAAATGGAATCTTGCCTAGGACTTCTTTGGTCTTGTGTCTGTTCTTGCTAGATAGGTATGGATTATTGTGATCCTATAGTGGTCTTGTAGCTCCTTGGCAGTATAGATGAAAATAGGAAAGATGACCCAGTTTGTGTAGATTTCAGCTTCCCATTTCTATTTTTTATTAAAACAGTTATTTTAAAGTCTAAATGACTTGATGTGTTGCCTGCTTCTGTTCCCCGTATCTGACAGATACTCTCTGGCTATGCTGTGCCCAGTAAAGATGTAATTCATTTTTGGCTGCGTTCAAACTTTGGGGACACAAGTGCGGACAGAGGCTGCAGTCCTGAGGCATTTCTTTTGATGTGCTGTCTAAATTGATCAAGTTCAAGTCCCACTGGTGATCAGCTCTCTTAGTCCAGGATTTGCACCGGATACTGTATCCGGAACGCAGTTCATTTGGCGAGCATGTGAGGTTAGTGGCGTGATGGAGTTTTCAACTGGGTTTATAACCTCACTCCCAGAGGACTGGAGAGGAGCGTGTCATGAACAGGGAATTCACTGCTCAATATTCTCCTTGTGGCATTCGATAAAGGAGGAGTAAGGTGCAAAGAACAGTGGAAGAGAGATAAAGAAAAATCAAAGCGAAAGCCCTTTGGGGGAGACATCTGTGAAGATTTCAGGCCCAACCACATTCGACGAGCTGTGTGAATTTCAGTTTGTCTTTGGCTTTAAGCCAGCATGACTGTGCAGGGCAAGGAGTTCCATTGTAAGTGGAGTTCAAGCCTCTACTCCCTGACATTACTACAAATGCAGTTAAAGAAACCACTCTCTACATAAAGCTCAGCTGCCTTCCGTGTTCAACACGTAGCGATGGACCATAGGGTCCTATTGAATTCTGACCACAGAGCCTGGCCCAATTCTTATTTTGAAGGGTTAGTATATTCATAGATAAATGGAGTTTGACACACTGCGCTCAAAATCTGATTCCCTTACGCAGATCAGTGGCCACTTATAGTCTGAAATCAGAGTCTCATGCTGTCACTGCCAAGAACCTTAGATGAATTTGGACTGTAACGACTGATTCCATCATATGTTTAATAACCTAATATATTTGACATGAGTATGGAGATCCTGATGCTGTAAGCATGGAGTTTGATTATGCCAAACACCTTGCGGCCTACTGCTTATTCAGTGTAGAGCCTGTATGTGGGCACTTACTTTATTCACCCGATAAATTCTGACAACTGAGCCAGATCTTTTCACATTTGAATAGCCTCATGCATACTAGTTGTAGGCATGTGGATCTGGAAATAATGCATGCAACATGTGTTTGATCCTGTCAAACATCTCAGGGGCCTGCTGCATTTTGAATGTGGAGCCTGAATTTGGCACTGCTTTCATCATCTGATAAATTCTGACAATAGATCCCGATCCTCAGATTTACTTGTCCCAATGTATTCTTACCATATGGATGTGGATCCAAAAACAATGTGAGCAGAGTCTGACCCTGTTATGTTCCTCAGGGGCCTGCAGCATTTTGAATGCAAAGCCCAACAGTGTCTCATTTTAGTGAATTGATGAATTTTGAAAACCAGATCTTGTCACTTTTGAAAGGCCTCATGAATTCTGAGCATATACATCTGCATCTGTAAACAGTGCAGAGTCTGATCTTGTAAAATACCTGCGGGGCCTGCTGTATTAAACTGAATGCAGAGCCTGGGAAATTCTGATAGCAGAGCCCATTCTTCACATGTGCATAATGTATTCTGAAAATTGACATGTGAATCCAAAATCTGACCATTTCATATATTTCAAGGGCCTTCTTTATTTTGAAATTCTGATCCATTGAGCATTTTAAAGATCACCTTAATTTACCTAATAAAGTTTTATGAATGTTACAGAGGCAGTGCATTCAGATTTTGAAAGCCTGGTTCAAAACATACCACAGTCACCTAATAGAATTTCAGAGGTCTGTTAAATTATGACCATAAGTAAGTGACACACTGTGTGCACAGTTTGATCCTTTCATGCCGCTGCTAAGTTTCAAATGCTAAGTCTCTGGAGCTGTCGACATAATGAAGTCTGAACTCAGTGCCTGATCCTGTCATACCTCAGTGGCATGGTGAATTTTGATCAGTAAATGTGTCTCGCTAAGTCACTCCTCTAATATAATTGGAACCCAGAGACACCTTCATGGCTTGCTGTTCTGTGTATTATAATAATTCTTGGTCTCTAACACATCAGCACTCTAATACAGACTGATAACAAGTCCAGCTGCATCTGTACATTATTAGCCATCTTTAAACATCTGCATAGCCTGTGTTCAGTAGAATATCATGCTCTGACTATACAGGCCGGTCTGGTCACACCTTTGTCACCTTATATGTTTTACCACAAAGTCCTGTCATGGTGTGCCGAGTTTCTAAAATCTGATCTGATCCTGTCATCCAGCAGTGATGGGCTTTGTTATGACCTCAATGCCCGGTACTGCCACATCTCAGCGCCCTTAAATAGTTTGACATTGCCCGATTCTGTTTCATGACCAAAAGTCATCTAACCATAGGGATGGGTGCTCCTCCAGCCAAAAGGGTCTGATCCTGATAATAAACTTGATTCTGTCACCTTTCTGTGGCTTGCTACATTCAACATGGATCCTTGAAATCAAACAAAACACCAGGACCAGATAATATTTATCCTCGTGTTCTTAAGGAGGCTAGTGAGTACATATATAAACCCTTGACAAATATTTTTAGGGAGTCACTGCACACTGGAGAGATTCTGAAGGACTGGAAAATGGCAAATATCATCCCATTATATAAAAATGGTGACAGGGCAGATCCCAGCAACTACAGGCCAGTAAGCTTAACATGAATCACAGGAAAATTAATGGAAGGAATTATTAAGGATAAGATTGACCAGCACATGGCAAGGACAGGAGTTATTCTGAACATTCAGCATGAGTTTAGAAGAGGGAGGTCGTGTTTTACTAACATGCTGGAATTCTATGAGGAGGCAACAAAAGGATACGATCAAAGTGGAGCTTATGATATTATTTATCTGGACTTTCAGAAAGCATTTGATAAGGTGCCATATGAGAAGTTGGGCATCAAAATAAAAGAAGTGGGAGTTCAGGGTGATGTTTTTAGATGGGTGCAGAATTGGCTAAGGTGATGGTGCGAGGAACCTCATCAGAACTGGCCGATGTTAAGAGTGGTGACCAGCAGGGGTCAGTGCTAGGGCCGCTGCTATTTTTAATATAAATAAATGATTTAGATAGGAATATAAGTAACAAGCTGGTTAAGTTTGCAGATGATACCAAGATAGGTGGATTAGTAGATAATTTGGAATCCGTTATATCATCACAGAAGGACTTAGATAGCATACAGGCTTGGGCAGATTGTGGCAGATGAAAATTAATGTCAGTAGATGTAAAGTATTACACATAGGAAGTAAAAATGTAATAAGCTACCAATTAGTGTGGTAGACAGTAATTCTTTAGGGACTTTCAAAACTCGAATTGATGTTTTTTTGGAAGAAATAAGTGGCTAGGACTGGCGAGCTTTGTTGGGCTGAATGGCCAGTTCTCGTCTAGAGTGTTCTAATGTTCTAATGTTCTGACTCTGTTACACCCCAGTAAGTAGCCTGGTGTAGTTTGACCCTAGATTTAGTAGTGTGGCATTATCACAGTGACCATCTATCCATCCATCCATTATCCAACCCACTATATCCTAACTAAAGGGTCACTATGAAATTCTATCATATTTTAGTTTGTTTGATGTGTTGATTGAAGTGTTCAGATTTACATTTTCGAGGTTTCATGTACTCTGACTGAAAAACTGTGCTCTGACAAGCATCTAATTCTGTGTACAGAGCCTGATCTTGTCAGTAGCCAGTTAAATGTACATGCATTTAGGTTTCTTTCAGTGTACTAACTATAGAGGTTATTTTTGTTGCACCTTAAGGCATGCAGCTTGACCATAGAGCGAGATCTCATCACACCAAGCTCAGGTCCTGTTCCTGTTGTGCTTGTTTGTGGCCTCCTACCTTCTGACTAGAAAAAGCAATCCTTTGCAAGTGACATTTGACTGATCTGATTGTGATTATGACATCCGGATCTATCAGTCGTTAATAGCTTGGAAAATTAGGGCTTAACGTTCATTGACTTTGGCCTCCTAGTTTCTTCAAGCCCTTTTTTTTTTCGTGCTACACATATCAGCCAGCAGCACTACTAATAGCATACTGCTGGAGGACTTTGCTGACTTCTTAAAGCCAGAAAGAGCTGAAGATTGAACAGCCAATTAATGGAAAGTTAAATCTCAAACCAGGAGGTGGCGGAGCTAGAAGAAAATCATTACCACAGCAGCAGACAGTGCTTTCTTCAGTCATAATCCATCCTGGAGTCTGTCCAAACAACATTTAAGTGCTTTGAATCATTTTCCAATGATCCTGTGTGACACCTGGCTTCAGGGAATCAATGGTGGACTGACAGTCTGGAAGAACAGGGTGGCCAGTTTAGCTCTCGGGAGGTCTACACAGTGTGTGCTTTTTTTGTCTTATGTTTCATCACAGTTTTTTCGTATTCCTTTCATTCTCTTTTTCTGCACCTCACGTGAAGGAGGAGCCAGGAGGGAATGCAACTGCAGAAGTTGGGTTATAAAGTGCCTTGATGGTGCCACCAACTGCGGGTGCTGTGCTTCAATATAATATAAAAAGCCCATGAACCCAAATATTTATAGGGAACAGTGGGGACATAACTTCCAAAAGCTCCTGAGCAGATAGTTGGCAGCAGGGAGGCCCATTAGCTTATTAATGGCTTCCTGTTGCCTTAGGTGATGGACTACTGACTCAGAGAGAAACAACATATATTTAATGAATGGGACTGGGAGATAGATGGAGTCAAAACAAGCCAATGTCAAAGCCAGAAATTGAACTGATCAGAACGACTAAATTAAATCGTAAACCAAAAACTGAAGACCAAATAACAACAAAAAAAAAAAGACTGAGAATTTTTCTCACCTGTGTTGCAAGGTTTATATCTGTCAGTGTTGGATACAAAATAAATAAATAGAAATATAGTCACACTGATGACATCACATGCATTGCGTTTCTCAGGGAATTCTGGGAAGTCATTGCCATAGGAACACCTGACACTGAAGCTCTACAAAGGCAGCTCCCCATGCAAATTAAAGATGGCATTGTGGCATAATAGTAAAAACGTAAAACGTTTTTTTATATCAACCTTAAACAGAAAACTAATGCCATTTTCATAATCCTTGACCCTAATAGATTTATACTTTGACCATATAGTTAGTTCATGGGGAAAAAAAACAGATAAGGACACAGTGGTGGCCTTTTTTTAAGAGGATGGGTAGCTGGTATTTCAAGGCCCTCTTTTGTCCTTTGGCTTTCTTACCGCCATTTGACCTGTCAAGCCTGCAACACAAAGTTTCCGCTTCACAGTAGATAGACATTGACACTTGCTTTTGTTGACTAATGTTAAGCTGTTGTTCTGTGAGACACCCATCATGCAAGCTGGTGACCCTCAGAAACTTGTCTTCTGATTGGGTTGTGACTTTGGGTCTGCCAGATCTCTTCCTAGCAGAGTCTCTTCCAGTTTTCAATTGACTTTGGATTGTAGAGGACACCACTGCACTCACTGACACTTTGATTTTTTCAGCAGTTTCTCTAAATGAAAGCCCTACACTTCTAAGGGTAATAATGCTCTGTCTCATTTCATTTGTTAATTACCGTTTCCTTGCCATTATCACTGGAATATTGTCCAAGTAGTACTGCAGAGGGTGTAGTAACACAGTCTGTTCCAACTCCGTTTTGAGACAGACTGAGAATTTTTAAGTAATCAACAGAAGTTGGGACACCTGTACAAATTGTTTGCTTCAACTTGCAAGGTTTAATTTAGTTTAATTGCTGCAGAACATCTGGATGTTGTAACCTATTAGTTTTTTTTTCCCTGAGAAAGGCCCATTTGTAAAATTCTGACATTTCCTTTTTTTCAGTTTTTGCAAACATAAACTTAACATTTAAACCTCTGACAGTTTATTGCTTACCTTTTTGCCATGTTAGGTCATTCATTGCATTTGAACTGATTAAATTTGAAGAAAAACTGGAAAAACTGAGGTGTTTTGAAACTTTTGACCAGCAATGTATGTGTTTTAAATGTTCATTTGTATCACCGTACATTCCCATTCCAAGGTAGGTGAAAATGTAATTGGTTTTCAAAAGTGAGTAAATAGTTGTATTTGCTTTTGTACCACAACAAAATATACACACTATTGAGGTGATGATACAATCATATGGAAAAAGTTTGGTAACCCCTCTTAATTCTTTGGATTTTTGTTTATCATTGGCCAAGCTTTCAAAGTAGCAACTTCCTTTTAATATATGATATGCCTTATGAAAACAGTAGTATTTCAGCAGTGACATTAAGTTTATTGGATTAACAGAAAATATGCAATATGCATCATAACAAAATTAGACAGGTACATAAATTTGGGCACCCCAACAGAGAGATTACATCAATACTTAATTGAGCCTCCTTTTGCAAATCTAACAGCCTCAAGACGCCTCCTATAGCCTTTGAGTGTCTGGACTCTGGATGGAGGTATTTTTGACCTTTCTTCCATAGAAAATCTCTCCAGTTCAGTTAAATTTGATGGCTGCCGAGCATGGACAGCCTGCTTCAAATCATCCCATAGATATTCGATGATATTCAAGTCAGGGGATTGTGATAGCCATTCCAGAACATTGTACTTCTCCCTCTACATGAATGCCTTTGGAGATTTCGAACTGTGTTTTGGGTCATTGTCTGCGTAACTTTAACTTTGTGACTGATGTTTGAACATTATCCTGAAGAATTTGTTGATATTGGGTTTAATTCATCTGACCCTCGACTTTAATAAGAGACCTAGTCCCTGAACTAGCCACACAGCCCCACAGCATGATGGAACCTCCACCAAATTTGACCGTAGGTAGCAGGTGTTTTTCTTGGAAGGTGGTGTTCTTCTTCCACCATACAAAGCGCTTTTTGTTATGACCAAATAACTCAATTTGTGTCTCATCAGTCCAAAGCACTTTGTTCCAAAATTAATCTGGCTTGTCTAAATGAGCATTTGAATACAACAAGCGACTCTGTTTGTGGCGTAAGTGCAGAAAGGGCTTCGTTCTCATCACCCTGCCATACAAATGTTCTTTGTGCAAATTGCACTGAATTGTAGAACGATGTACAGATAAATCATCTGCAGCAAGATGTTCTTGCAGGTCTTTGGAGGTGTTCTGCGGGTTGTCTGTAACCATTCTCACAATTCTGTGCATATGCCGCTCCTGTATTTTTCTTGGCCTGCCAGACCTGCTGGGTTTAACAGCAACTGTGCCTGTGGGCTTTGAGAGTTGCTTTGAGGATCCCATGCTGTCACTCTTCAGAGGAGAGTCAAAGAGAAGCACAACTTGAAATTGATCACCTTAAATAACTTTTCTCATGATTGGACACACCTGTCTATGAAGTTCAAGACTTAATGAGTTAATCCAACCAATTTAGTGTTGCAAGTAATCAGTATTGAGTAGTTACATGCATTCAAATCAGCAAAATTACAAGGGTGCCCTAATTTTTGCACAGCCAGTTTTTCACATTTGATTTAATTTCATACAACTAAATACTGCTGCACTAAAAGTCTTTGTTCAGAAAACACCCCAGTACTCAGATGTTCCTAGGAAATGAAAGACATACCACTGTTATCTTTTTTGTTGAAAGTTGAGTAAATTATTATGCAGGCTGAGAGGGGTTCCCAAACTTTTTCATATGACTGTATGTTAAATAAGAAGGTCATGCATGCTTCTGAGGCTTTATATTATGCAGAAATCCTGTAATCCATCTCTTTCCGTTTGTGTGGATATTTTATTAATCTGGTCAATAAACTGTCTTCTGAGGGCACTGAACTTTCTCGCAGTTAATACACACATAATGAAAACACAAATACAGTCTTCAGGTGGTTTCGAGGCATTTTGACATGTAAATTTTTCTTGGCATTCACCAAGCTATTCTTTTTGCTATAACATTTGATGCAACAGTTTGCGGAGTGGGAAAAAAATTAGAAACCTGGCTGAGGACAAGTACATTACATGTAGATTTATTTGGGTATGCAGAACATGTAACTGATGTTATTAAGTTGAAATAATAAATACATTTGAGCAAAATAAGCACTGACTATATCTTCTGTTCAAGTAACAGTGATCTGTCATATAATCAAGGTTGGATTAAGAATATAAACTCACTAACTCCACCAAGGACACCCCACCAGGCACACACATTTACTCAGAAATTAAGAACACCACATATGCAAATAATAAATCAGATATGGAAATGAAAGTAGAAAAAATTCTAAAGCTTTTTTTCGGGTCAACTTCACCTTCCTTTTTCATTTATTTGAATACTAGCCGTTCCCTACAGCTTCGCCTGTATTGTAGTGAAACTTTAAAAATCAATAAACAAAAAGGTATTGGTAGCTAAGCAGAGGCAAGTTACGCTCATGTTTCCTCCTCAGCCCGCAGCCTCTGTCTCAGATTAGCACAAATATATCGCTCCATCAAGCAAATTATTATTCTTAGCATGATGAGATAAGTTGCAAAATCAACTGGAATGTTCAAGCAAATTCTAGAAAAAAACCCCAATCTAAATCCGTTAAGTAGTTCTCTCATTCGCTAACTAAGTGAATGTAAGATACACCATGAGGCTGGCACGTGAGTGAGGAGGGCCCCATCCCCTTGGCCCACCGCGTCTCTCTCGGATTCGTGCAAATAAAATCCGTACCTCCAGCAAACTATACTTAGTGCAATGAGAGAAGTCACTAAATCAACCGGAATGTTCAAGCAAATTCTAGAAAAAAAAGATCTAAATCTGTTAAGTAGTTCTCTCGTTCGTTCGCTAGCTAAGCAGATGTAAGATACACCCAGAGGCTGGCACGTGAGTGAGGAGGGCCCTTCCTCGGCCCACCGCGTCTCTCTCGGATTCGTGCAAATAAAATCCGTACCTCCAGCAAACTATACTTAGTGCAATGAGAGAAGTCGCTAAATCAACCGGAATGTTCAAGCAAATTCTACAAAAAAAAGATCTAAATCTGTTAAGTAGTTCTCTCGTTCGTTCGCTAGCTAAGCAGATGTAAGATACACCCAGAGGCTGGCGTGTGAGTGAGGAGGGCACTTCCCCCCTTCCTTCGGCCTGCTGCGTCTCTCTCGGATGTGCGCAAATAAATCGGTACCGCAGCAATGAGAGAAGTTGCAAAATCAACTGGAATGTTCAAGCAAATTCTAGAAAAAAACCCCGATCTAAATCCATTAAGTAGTTCTCTTGTTCGTTCGCTAGCTAAGCAGATGTAAGATACACCCAGAGGCTGGCACGTGAGTGAGGAGGGCCCTTCCCTCGGCCCACCGCGTCTCTCTTGGATTCGTGCAAATAAAATCCGTACCTCCAGCAAACTATACTTAGTGCAATGAGAGAAGTCGCTAAATCAACCGGAATGTTCAAGCAAATTCTACAAAAAAAAGATCTAAATCTGTTAAGTAGTTCTCTCGTTAGTTCGCTAGCTAAGCAGATGTAAGATACACCCAGAGGCTGGCGTGTGAGTGAGGAGGGCACTTCCCCCCTTCCTTTGGCCTGCTGCGTCTCACTCAGATGCGCGCAAATAAATTGGTACTGCAAGTAAACTATGATTCTTAGCATGATGAGAGAAGTCGCAAAATCAACCGTAATGTTCAAGCAATTTCTAGAAAAAACCTGACCTAAATCTGTTAAATAGTTCTCTTTTGAAAAGCGGACAGACATACAGACAGACAGATGTTGAATTTTATATATAGAGAGATTAGGCTGTGAGCTCAAAAGGTCATGCGAAAAGACAATGCTGGAATGTTGGATTAGCACATGCAAGTTAAAATTTCCTGATACTCTTTACATGTGGCAATATTGACCCTGTGAACCGACGACTTGCTCATCTTTTTCCTACTTCATCCATAGAATGAGATGTATCCTACAGGGGTTGTCATTATCAGGTGTGTCTAAAGTCCTCTTCTCCATCTCCAAAGAGATGATTTAATACTGCATTCTGTGGAAATGGAGCTGTTAGTACAAACCCATTGCTGCAAGAATTCACACATAGGCAGCCGGCAACCATTAAACAGGTCAACAAAATGCCAGGTAATAGGAGGAGGAGGAGGAGAGGAGGGTGCAATCAGTCAGTATTTGCTTTGTAGTGAGCCTGTACTGGTGTCCAGCATTATATGGCACGTTGCATCATCTGGTAATTAACAACTGGGGGTTTGTGAAAGTCCTACAAAATAATCTTAAAAAAGAAAAGAGCTTCCTGTTATGGAAAGATCCAATAGCACATTCGTTGAAAATGCTTTTAATAAAAGTTGGTAGGGGGGGAATAAAAGGAGCGAACAAACTAATTTTATACCGGTATGATAAGAATAGTGTGTGACTCACTTTGGCAGGCAGGTGACGTGGAATTTCAAGTAAATACAAGGCAGGGGTTCTTAACCCCGTGGTTCCCAGCCTCAGTGGATCAGCCCTGGAAATCTTTTTTTAAAGAGCCGACTTTTGGAAGATGACCGACTGACTGACTGACATTCACTAAGTCAGCAGAGTGTGATGTTTGTGGGGCCGCCAGCTAACTGTATCTTACTTACAAAGGACTGCATGACCTCCACACGCTGAGGAATGACGGCTTCTTGTGTCCAATATCAACAAAAAAAGTAAAAAAGGACGAGTAGGGGGTTCAGGTGTGCTGTATGTACGCCTCTCAGATGTGGAGAATGAAAGGTTAGCATCTGGCTAATTCTAATAGATGGGTGGACAAGTAGAATTAAGTGGCACATCTGCTCAAATTATAACATGTGTATTTTCCAAGGACACTTACTCCGCTCCCACTCCTGTGCTTGAGCGCTGCCGCTCAGACTGCTTACACGCACTTTGCTGGTGGCCTGCTTTTCGCTTTCTGATTTTCATTTTTCTTTTGCTTATTGTACATTAGTTGAGGCTAGAGAGGTCTCACTCAGACTTGGATGTCTGACAGGCTTGCCTCAGTACTGGCCCAGCCTCTTGTTTTGTCACAGTCCAGCATTTAAGTGACAGCATGCAAAATGCATGCAAATGAAGGGAGCTGCTTGGAAGGTAGGAGGGGTGGAAGGGGCTTACGAGGGGTGATGTTGTCATAGAGACCATTGGCAGCATGAGATGGTGACTGAATAAGAATGGAAATGAGAGAGCGAGAGAGAAAGGAAGAGATGGGGTGGCATGGAGGGGACACGGATGGGACTTGGCTCTCCCCCTGCAGATTGGCTGCTCAGCGAAAAATTCACCTTTGGCAATATTTTGCATTTATAGTTTTGCTCTGTAATTTTTTTTTTTTTTTATCCCTGAAGCGACAGTTTTGTAGTTGTGCTTAATGTAGGGAGGAGGATAGTTTTGCTGTGAAGAAGTTTATATTTGCCTGCTTTGCCTGTCGCATTTTAATTAAAATGTCTGCAAAGTTAGGGACAAAGGGAATGTCAGTGGGAACTGACTGGGATGAGGAGGCGGGGGCAAAGTGACACCATAATGGACATTCAGGGAGGGCAAAAAGGGAGTGTGGACACTAGGGGTCACTGTTGCCCCTTAAACCCAACAGACAGAAGCACAGAACAGAGGTTAAAAGCACCCAGAAGATATTTGTTAAATATTTCCTCTTCTCTAGTGCTTCCAAAGCACCACAGCCACCAATACACAATTAATAAACACAATTCTAATCACTTTTCTCTCTTTCTCTCTCTCTCTCTCTTCCCAGCAAGCATTGTCCACCTCCTCCCGACTTTGGCTCGCTTGCTGGGTCAAGTGGAGAACTTGAGTTTTTCTTCAGCCCGGAAGTACTTCTGGCTCAACAGTGCTTCCGGGCTATAAGGGAAGCATGACTCCCCTGGTCCTTCCATAGCACCCCCTGGCGGCACCCAACAGGGCTGTGTTAACAAACTCCAAGTCCCAGGATGTTCTGTGGGAATCCGGGGTACCGCTATACTCCAGGGGAGCTGCCATCTAGCGTCTTGGGGGAGGCAGTGTCCACAATTAGCTGCCTACGCCCATCCTTTCATTCTCAGGGCATCCCGGCTGTCCATCATGGGAGGTAGGCATTAAGATTACTTTGTGCAGGATAGAGGACAGTAGGAATGGTGCGCCAGGTCATTGAACACTGAAAGAGGACAAGGGCAGTAATAGGGCTTGACACTTGAGTCTAACCAAAGTGATGGCCTAAGAGCCACTGCAAGCTAAAGTCCCTGAGTCACGGAGTTACACTCATAAACGGTATTCATCTTTTGGAAGTTTTCACATTTTAACTCCTTTGAGGCTGATGTCAACATATAATGATGTACAGTAGTATCTTGATGCAGCTGCCAGTCGCTCCACAAAAGCATTCAGCACAACGATCAGCTAGGGACCGATCAGCTGATGCTAGTACATCATTTTCGTTTTTGATCTCCAGATCACTTGCATCAAAATTGGAGTTCAGTACATCTGAGTCTGATTCACCAATAATACGCAAAATGTTGTCTACGGAGTATTTTGCTTTGCGCATTCGCTACACTGTCTTGTCTGATCATCCTTTAGCTAAGGCACCCGAATGAAGACAGCCCAAAAAATATTTAGCCCTCAAAGAGTTAATTCAGGTTGAGTCAAAAAGAAGTACCACATTTCTAATGTTTATTCTACAAAAACGCTAGAAGATAAAATAAATTTCATTACAACACAAGAAAGGGTATACAGAATGGATTTTTTCACTGTGTTTTAAAAATGATGTCTTCAAGGTGGTGGCCGTCATTAGCGATACACTCTTAGAGAAGATTTCTGAATGCTCGCATGACTTATTCAGCCATTTCAAGGGAAATAGCAGCCATTTCATGGCGAATAGCGTTCTTGAGGGCTTCAAGGTTTTGAGGTTGGTGTGTGTATACCTTTGAGTTGAGATGGCCCCACAAGAAGAAATCGCATGGAGCCTAGATCATACGAATGTGAAGGCCGCCCGACATCGCCGCTCATGAAAATCAGCTTCCCCAGAAACATCTCCTGCAAAAATTGCTTCATTCTGTTAAAACCAGACATTTATTTCTTCCAGTTGGGGCCACAAAAAATTCTCTAGCATTTCAATGTAACGTTCCTAAGTGATGGAGACTGTTTCTCCCCATCTCCTCAAAAAAAGTATGGGCCTACAATGCCAAATTCTGCAACTACACACCTGTAACATGCTCACTGTGCAGGGGTCTCTGGTGAAGTTCATGAGGGCTGGTTTCAGCCCAATAGCGAAAGCTGTGCTTATTTATGAAACCATTCAAATGGAAATATGTCTCATCGCTGCACATGATGATGGCATCTCGATGAACGGTTTGCAGAATGTCCGCACACAACACTCTACGGTTCTCCCAGTCTGTCTCAGTGAGTTCCTGCACTACCATCATTTTGTATGAATGGAAATTAAGGTCCTCATGCAAAGTCCTCCTCAAAGACGTGTTGGAAATGCCCAAGGCAGAAGCGGGTTTGAGTGCTGAATGTCTAGGAAACTGCAAAGTTGATACCCTTAGAGCTTGGATGTTTTCAGGTGTTCGGACAGTCCAAGGACATCCTGGAGATTTCTGTTCAATGTTGTAAAATTTAGCCACCCACTGAAGAATTGTTTTCCGATTTGGGACATCACCGTTATTAGGAATGCTGGAGTGCGTTCGGAAGGTGTGTCGTGTAGTGATGATGGATTTGTTGTTTTTAAAGAAACCTTTGACAGTGAAAGCACGGTGCGCACCGGACCAAGGCGTGTTTCCGACTGAAAACTACAAGGGATCGCCTATCGAAGGACCTCAAACCCAAACCCACTCAGCTGCCTCTACCTCACCCAATGAACTTGAGAAATGTGGTACTTCATTTTGGCTCACTGCTGTGGACTGGCGTCCTGTCCAGGAATCATTCCTACTTTGCACCCTGTGCTTGCTGGGATTTGCTCCAGTTACCCCACAACCCTTCTCAAGATAAAAGCAGGTTTGGAAGATGAATGAATGGAATTATTATATAACATTGAGTCACGTTGGATTTAATTTGGCTTTCTTGACTTTGATCAACAGAAGAAGACTCCTTAATGTCAAAGTGAAAACCAATTTCAGCAAAGTGGTCTAAGATAGATAGATAGATGGACGGATGGGCAGACAGACAGGAAGAACTTTGTTTGTCTCCAAAATAAAATTTGGCTAATAAATGACAAATATATAACACAAAATTGCATAACAATTACCCACCTAGCCAGTTAGTTTTAGAAGACACAGAATCATTTCAGTGGAGATCAAGTCAAAGTGGAAACAGATTTCTGCCAAGTGGTCTAAGTTAGTTACAAATATAAAACATAAAATAACTGTTTGTGTAAGTGTTTAACACTTCAGATCAGTATGTTGCAGATGTGCCTTTGGCAGCCATGACAGCCTTGAGTCTGTCTGTGCAGGTCTTTCTCTACCAGTCTTGCACATCTGCCATTTTTCCCCATTCTTTTTCATAAAACTGGTCAATCTCTGTCTGATTGTATGGAGATCGTGAGTGAACAGCACTTTTACAAGTCCAACCACAGATTCTCAATTTGATTGATCGACTTGGCCACTCCATTGGTGTTTTTAAGTGATTCCTGTGTAGCTTTGGCTTTATGCCTATGGTCATTGTCTTTCTTGGAACAAATCTTCTCCTAAGCTGTAGGTTTCTTGTGGGCCACATCAGGTTTTGCTCCAGAATTTCCTTGTATTTTGCAGCTTTCATTTTCTGGGGGTTGCTGGAGAGATTCATCCCCACAGTTTGATGTTCACACCACCATGCTTCATGGTGAGGGTGGAGTGTTTTTGACAATGTGCTATACAACAAACCTGGTATTTATTCTGAAGGCCAAAAACTTGGTCTCTCAGTTCTTCTAGCTGACTTCATAGTTTCCCATATGCCTTCTGATACACTTTAGCTGAGGTGTTGGGTGTGTGTTTTTTTTAACATGACTTTCTTTTTGCTACTTCCTTAAGTCTCCAGGCTACAGTTGCTGTCTGCTCAGTCTCTCCAATCTTAATCACTGTGGCTTGTAACTACTTCAGAGTTATCAGACGTTTCTTGGTAGCCTCCCTCACTTGTTGTCTTCCTGCCTGATCCAGAAGGTTTTGTGGATTGCCTGCTCTGGACTGATTTACAGCTGGTCAATACTCTTTTAAGGTGAATGATTTCACTGGACTCAAAGCGATGGAGATTTTCTTGTCTCCATGCCTGACTTGTGCTTTTCAGTCACCTTTTCACGGAGTTTCCTTGCCTTGATTGTGTGTGTTAGGCCACCAAACTGACTCACCTCAAGCTGGACCTTCCAGATAAGGTGCACCAGGCAGTCCCTACATTGATGGGTAGATGGTAGCACCCCAGATGCCCACATTATCATCATTATCTAATTCTTTAATGTGAAGCCTGATAACCATGATGACTGATTGTGATTATTTATGTTAGGTAGAATGCCCCATGGGTGCTCGGTGGTCTTGTTGCCTTGGAACCTTTTTTTCTCCAGCCCTCTGGAGTCTTTTTATTCTTACTTTACCTTACTTTATTCTTTGTTATTTAGTATTGCCTAATCTTGTTTTTATTTTTTATACATTTTTCTTTCTTCATCTTGTAAAAGCACTTTGAGCTACACCACTTGTATGAAAATGTGCTATTGAAATAAATGTTGTTGTTGTTATTTAGACTACAGTTACTCAAAGCCCCAGACAGGTAATCTCCATTGAACCGATTTTAAAAACTATGAGCCACACCAATGATGATTGAGGTATGTCATATTAATGACACTGTATACTTATATGATAAATTATTTTCTGGTTTATGTTTGTAATTAATGTAGACCACTTTCAAATATCAGTTTCCATCCATTATCCAACCCGCTATATCCTAAGTACAGGGTCATGGGGGTCTGCTGGAGCCAATCCCAGCCAACACTGGGTGCAAGGCAGAAAACAAACCCCGGGCAGGGCGCCAGTCCACCACAGAAATATCAGTTTATTGTATAAAAATAAAATGTGAAAACTTTCAAGGAGGGTTAATACTTTTTTCTAGACACTATATGGTATTGCAAAACAGACTTTAACCAGAATGCACTGTTTCAGTCCCAAAGAGCTAGCTAGTCCATCCATCAGTTATTGGTGTTATTAGTGGCAACCATGGACACTGTCATTTGAAGGGTGCCATTTGTGAAAATTAAGGGGTGTGGGCTCTGGACGCAGACCAGGATGTTATCAGACTTTGATGATGTTGAGTGGGTGATGTTACCTGCTGGGCACCATTTATAATAGTCAAAGTGTGCAGCTCAATACACCAAGGGACTCGCTCCCCTTAAAGTCTGCAGTATGTACACAAAGGGGTGAAGGCTCGCATGCTCCAGAACACCAAGAGGGACCACAGGTCATCGTCAAAGTCTAATAATACCGACAATGAGGGGAGATGTCCATCCACCCCACCTAAGAACAAAATTGGGCATCGACAGGCTTTGCCAAAGAAAAGAAACAGTGGATTTTTAATCTCAGTCAACATAAAATACATTTATAAGTGTAATGTGTTTGTTTTCCCATAATGATGTCATTATTCATTTTCATGTTAGTAAGCTCATATCTGATCGGTTGAATGCCATCTTGATTCTGAATTATTTTGTTAAGTGTTCTTCAGATACATCAAGTATACAGTAAGCTCAATTTGTTCATGTGGCCACAGTTCATTTTTATGGGGTATAATGTATAGGGAAGGATGTAAGGCAGAGGGCTTCTGTGCTGGGCATGCTGGGATGGAGTGCTAGCAATGATAAAGTATGCTGAATATGTTGAGGTCGGGGAGTAGGGGCGTATAACAACTTTGTGCTACACATGAATATTGCCATTCTAAGCAGTTGGCACTAAACATATTGTATGTGGAGTGGTCGGCTTCTTCTGTTTTATTAGTTTGCCTTCACACAACTGGGGATCATTTTAATAGACCAAGTTGTCCACAGCTTTGATCACATCAGTATTCCCACTACTGTGATTTAGAAAATGGGGCTAAAGGGGCTCCCATTGGCCATGTCAAGGAATCGCCTCAGCAGGATTGTTGCATGGGTGTGGCAACAAATGGAGCAACAGCCTCCCCTCGTGTTTGTTAGCTGGGCCCTGATTCATGACGCTAGTGAGTGGCTGTCAGCTGTATCATGGTAACGCCTCAGCGGGGCATCACACACTTGTGAGAGAAGACGCGGTCTTAATTCCCACAAACCTGAGACAGAGAAGGTAGGTCGTCTTTGATTGATGCCCGTGATAATTTTGCCTTTGCGATTTTTGGGAAGGCTGACACTTTAAGTTTATTAGCAGCACGGCAGTGGCCTGAATAGCCTTGTTAAAGAAGCGAACAAAATGCCAACGGATGAATAAAAATGTGTAAAGTCATGCATCTGGATCACTTTAATACCATGAGCATATACTGTGCATCTTTGTTTGTCATTTAACGGATGTGTCCGTCACATTAATAAGCCAAACATTACAAGGTCTGTGCGCAGCCTAATGAAGGTTTGCATATCTTCTCAACTTAATAGCTTCACTTTTCACTTCTTGAATCTTCTAGGAGTGAGAAGCGGTGAAAAGTGGCAGGCTGTGTCTGATACAGAGGGGCCAACACGGGCACACGCTGCATGGACACTTGCAGAGCATTACAGGGGTAATCCTGTGTCATCCAACTGTGCACTTTAATAAGTTGGAGCTTGAGCTTAATTTGTAGTTGTTCATTGTTGGTCCTTTGCATATTAAGTGCCTCGAGCCAGGCTAAAATGAGAAATTCTGGCTGCAAATTAATCCTCACCGTCTTCATTAGTGATTAAGTGGGCAACAAAGCACCTGCGGTTAACGACACTGAATACACGGGGATTTGTGTGGGAAATGTGAAGTCAGTGGGTGAGAGAGTCTAGGAACTTGAGGAAGTGCAGGTGATTTGTAAAGGGGGATGGCAGGGTTGGGGTAAAGGGAATTAGATTTGGACAAAGAGGGGGGTAATAAGAGATGGTGCCAAGGGGAGGTTAAGAGTATATGTGCAGAGTATACCTGGTATATGTGAAGGCAGAGAGACAGAGTTGAGACAAGGGAAATCATTATTGGATGTGGAGGATGTGGAGGGCATTAGCAAGGGGAGTCTGTGCTGCATTTGGAATCGGCATTTGTGTTGGGCACACAGAAAGAGTGTAAGGGGAGATGGGGGCAACATGTGTTAGACAAAGCAGTGAGGTCCTGGCAAAGGACATCCATGTTGATTTATAACGGTGTGTCCTGGCAAACGAGACGTTTATGTGTGAAGGAACAGTGGAAGTCAGAACAAAGGGAATCTGTACTTGACGAGATGGAAGTAGGGGCAAGGAGAATCTGCTGGATATGGTAGAGTGGTACTGGCAAAGGAAATATAATGTGCTGCCAGGTAAGAAAGGGAAAGGGCCGGAAAAAAGGATGATGAACACACGTAGTCTGGAAAATTATCAAGAGTCGGTAACCACAGAGACAGTTCCGAGAGAGAGACACCAAAACCAAAGCAAGTCAAGGGAGCACAAGGTAATAAAAGAGAGACATTCGTGTACAAACCAAAATAGAAAATGATTTCTGATTTTAGAAACTCAAGCCATCTTATTGGTGGGGGGTTTAAATACCCTTGATGTTAAAATGGCATGACTTCCCATTGAATCTAAACCATTAGAGTCCAAAATTTAGTTGCAACAATATAGCAAATAATTTATTATTTATTCTTATTAATTATAGAATTATAGAACTCTGAGGCAAGAGGAACTTAGAAAACCTTAAGTTTATTATGAAAAAAAAAAAATCTTGGAAGAACAAGAAATGTATACATTTTACTTATAATTGTGACACAGTCTTGGGCATTATTGATGGGAAATATTGGGAGAAGGAAACTGTGGTCTGTGTGAAGGGTCAACAAGATCAATGAATCCACATGAATCTACATTTTGGCCCCCTTACTATCATTTTGTTTAACTTCTGGAATATTTACACATACTGTTGGTTTCTTGCTTACTTATTTTTTTGTTTGGCAATACCATTTTGTTTTTCTCCTTGAATTCTCTTTGTATGGTCGTGGTTATGGTTATGGCTGTTAAACCCATTGTGGGTCACATAAGTCTTAAGTCCAGTGATGTCCTTTATATCATGGCATCACTTTCCAACTATTTAAGATGGCAGGATGCAGGTCTTAGTTATCTGAGTGTGGACAAATCCTGTTGCACTGACTGCAAAGGCAATCAGTAAAATATTTTATGAGTAGTGACAGGAGTAAAGGATGCAGTCCTTAACAGACAGGGGCTCAATACAGAAAGTCGGAAAGAAAGTCTACTCGTTGAAAGTCAAATCACTAACCAAAAATAAAGTCAGAGATAAAGATCTAGTTTCTACTGCCAGAAGTCTCAAAGATATAAGAATTGCAAAACTGCTGTCGTAATGCCATATATACTCGCATTTAAGTTCTCCCGCTGATAAGTGGGTGCTTGATTTTACTGTATAATTTCTGGTATTTTATAATGTTGGTTGTATAAGTCGAATGCGGAAAACTCACACTATTGGTCCAAGAGATTATGACATGCTAACACCCACCTGAGAGAGCAACCACAGAGCACACTGCGTTTTCTTCTATGTATTGTGCCTACGTGACCACACGGTAATACTCAAACTATTCCGAAGCGACGCTTGCACTGTTTTGTGTTTTTTGTATCTCACACCCTCATATATCTTTAACGTAACAGCATCCCTTATCGACGATGGAGCGTTTGATCAGAAGAAAATATGAAGCTGGTTTTAAAGTAAAAGTCATTGATGTGGTGAAAGACACTGGTAACTGTACTGTTGCAACAAAATTCGATGTGTCTGAGAAACTGGTGCAAGATTGGAGGAGGCAAGAAGATGTTAAATAAAATAATAAATGGTCGCAGTTTTGAACGGGCGTATAAGTTGAGGTCTGATTTTATGATCAATTTTTTGGGTCTTAAGACCCGACTTATACGTGAGTATATACGGTAATTCTTAGATAAGCCAAAAATGCATGCAGTTACCTTTATACGGTCATGCCAATGAAGTCACCTGTCATGCACTTCTAATGCATTATGGGAAAGCTTGTAAAGAGCACAAAACTATCCCCAAAATGGCCAGCAAAATTGACAGACAGGCCTCTGATTGCAAAATAAGGTGCACCAATGAGTGCTTGGAGTCTGACAACTTCTAACAAAAAGTCACAGTGAATTTTATTTCATGTAGGAGACAGCAAAAAAATGAACACTTAATCATACAAGGAAAAACTTAAATACTTTCTAGAGTAGTTAGGGGCAGGAAATACAAGTTAGAATTAGCATTTCCACTGTTTTGTTTGACTTTCTAACTTTTGGATAGTGTTTTGGTTTAGGTGCACATTTTAAACAATCCTCCTGGTTTAACCTTGGCTAGTTTCCCAACTATGTATCCTTTCAAGAAAGAACCAGGATGTTGGTGGGAATGTATGAGACCAGAAGATGAAACGTAGTCAAAACCCAAGACGAAATCTGAAACCAGCTAAGCCCAAATAGGTACCGTAATTCATTGCCAGCAGTCAAAATCCAAGATCAGTTCACTAAAAGTCAAAGAAAGAAACACACTCTGCAGCTCAAAGGTTTTATCTGTACTGTCAGATGGTCAGGAAGTGCATTGTGCCATCCTTTATACTGTTACGCTGCCACCCGTGGAAACCAAAATGGCACAAGAAACAATACAAATAATTTAAATGCCTAAGGACTAATTTGAAACAAAAAAATCGAGTATTGAGTTTGAAGTCATAAGATTTGTAAAATGAGGTAAAATTTTCTGTATAACCCCAAGGAGACAAAGGAAAAATAAATAAAAATAGTAGTGTCACACACGTGCAACTAGGAAGGAGCTGAGTGGACCAAGTGGTGGTAATTACCCACCAGGCCAGGGAGTGTCAGGGGGCACTAAACCTACTTCTGTTATCTCTACAGGCCAAATACAGGAAAACCTGCCTGATTTAACTTCACTTCTGATTCCGGGCCCCAGACTGACGTCACTTCCGATTCCGGCCAGATGACATTACTTTTGGTTCACGGCTTATAAAGCCACCAAAGCACATCATTCTTTTTTTCTATACCCTCTTGCAGGTAGAGTGGCTACCCCAAACCTTTTTCGTTTGTTGAGACTACTTCTTTTACAGTAGTCAGAACACTATGATTCAATATCTCATCTTCAGCTACTTACAACTTTTGTTTTTTATTTTGGACACACTACAAATAATTTAATGAACATCAAAAAACAACATGGTGTTCATAACCAGGAGGGTGTAGGAGGAAGAGTAATAGATTTTTGACGTGTTGGGATGAATTATTGGGTTGAGAGACAGGGACCCCTGTGTTAACCATATTGTTAAAGAAGTTGGGAAGTCAAGTAAAGTATTAAGGCGTCAGAGGAGTCTGTAACTGATAGATGACATGGAGAAGAACCAAAATGTTGTGGACCTAAATTAAATATGAAACCAAAGCGCTCATGCTAATAATGATGGGACTAAAGAGTGTGTCCTAGATAGGAGGAGAATGACGTGTGCCTGTGCTTGACACAAGGTAGCTGGATTCAGTAGAATTTGTAAAGTACTGTCTCAGCCATGATGAAGGCCCTGAACATCACCTCTGGAGATGAGGTATCTTAATTTGAGATACAAGGAGGGCACTAACAGTTATTGGTGGACACAATACAGTACATGTGTGCTTTGGAAAGAGGAGGTAGTATACTGTAGTCATTGGATATGAGTGAGAATAAAGAAGATACCACAGATGGGTTCACCGACAAAAGCGCGATTGACATATGAGCACCGACAAAACCGCGACGGACAAATGAGCGGCGACTGGTTTTCGACAAATGCGCGCCGACAAAATCGCGAGAGAGGCCAAGAGAGTGGGACGCATACGTGCACGTTATGTACACATTATGTGCTAGGTTATAACTGTTATAACTGCTGATGGCATGCCGCGAACAAATAACGCGTCGTATACAAAGCGGAATAATCAGCAGTCAGGCAGCCAGCAAGTCTAAATACGCTCAACTATCAAGATGTCTTGCTGCAATTCTTCCTACATACGCATGGCGTGATCTTAAGGACCATCTGCGTGCCGTGTCTCATAATATTGACTTCTAAAATAAACATTATTATATATGCTTTAAACTAGTAATTCATATTTAATGAAACTTTAGCGATTTTGTCGGTGCGATTTTGACGCCGCGTTTTAATCGCCACTATTTTGTCGGCGCTCATATGTCTATCGTGCAAATGTTGGGTTACTCCTCAGATGTAGCGATGAACAGAAAATGGTCAACACCTGAGAAAGTAACACGCAAATAGCATACAACAGTGGCACAAGATGATGTCGAAATGTGACTGGACACCTAGTGTATGGATAGAATGTAATGGCACAATTTGTGTAGAAAAGCCAGGGAATGTCTGGAACCCCTGAAGAATCAAAGTAGAAAAGTAAACAACGGATGAACATCAGGATAAATAACCAAATGGCTGAAATTGAATATCAATGAGTGGACAAGCTAAGCAAATATAAACTGTGATGGATATAAGAGGATAACATTAAAGAAAAAGGATAAAATGGGAAAGGCATCATAGGAATGGATTCTTTGCAATTACACTGTGAAGGTCATGCAGACTGGTAGGAAAATGCCAGAGAATTTGAAACTCTTTGAAAAATGTGGATCCTAATGGAAGATGTAGAGTAGAAGCAGACAATCCAGGTTTGGGTACAGAATCTGTGCAACCTGTAATGTACTGGCATCCTATAAAGGGCTGGGTTATACTTTATGTCTTTTTCTCTGGCTCTGTAAGACCCCTTAACTAAGAAAAGCTGGTTTCAGAAAAAAGAGGAATGGCCTGGGAGCATTTTTCTGTAATTAACCGAATATCGCTACCTTCAATTTATTTTTTAAAATGTGACGCCTCGGGAAGCTGAGACGGCTGCAGTAGTTTGGAACTGGAGTGGTGCCAGACCTGCAGAGTGTTCGCAGCAGGTCAAAATTTGCACCAGATCTTTTCAAGCAAAATGATACAAGACTTCAGAGAACAGCCTTAGAATCATAATGAAAGATCGCCAGCAACACATGCCCGCTTTTCTCCTGCCAGTTCAGCCGTATCACTGAATTAATTCCGCTTTAAACAAACAGATTGAAATCCGAGAATTGTCTCCATCAGGGATGTGGAGCGGTTTTGGGCTGCTGGCCGTGGTGCTGAAACCAGCTTGTGGCTGGATTTTTGTTAAATTTGGTCGAGTCAAGAAGCTCTTGGCCTTAAGCTTTGGTTCATTCACCTTGCACCCTGAAGGTCTTGGGATGCCCTTAGATGAGTTGGGCATACCATCCGCAGACAAATTGGCGATGGTTTAAAAATAGTCTCCTAGTGCCTTGCACTTGCTCCATCTGCTTTGCTGGCACTGCAATACAGAGAAGAGAAAGTGATACAGGATCCCCAGACTTTACAAGCTATTTAGGTCATGGCTCATTCTGATAATTAATTTCTTTACACTTCATCCACATGTCAGCAAATACTGTGGGAGGTGAAAATGGAAGAAAGGAAAACTTTTGCATTTCTATAGTGCCTTTTTCACAGACACGTCAGTGTTTCACACTGATTTTAGGCAAATTGCTCTCACAGATTTTGCAGGTTTCAGAAAGCAGATTGTAATGAATGTAATAATTTTTTATTTTCCATTTCATCACTTGTTATGGAAGGCCCAGTGGTGTTCATTATCTTTGAAGCGCTCTGAGTGGACCTTCATATTATGTTTTGTGTAAATGATAGCTATTTCATCAGGATTGAATCCGTTATTAGAGCTGACCAAGAGTCTCTGAAAAGTCATCAACGCTCTATTCTACAATGTGCATTTCCTTTAAAACTATGGAATTTTCTCAAGCTTCCTGATTCACAGAAGGTTACTTTCGAATGACATCTTGTATTTTGAGATTATACAAATTTTATTTCACATGTAGGCTGCAGAGATATGACAGGATCAGACTCCAAAGCAGACCTTTGATATAAGATGTGAACATATTGTTCTTCTGCCAAACTTGCAGATCTGACAGGGCCAGAATCAAGCTAGCCATCCCTGTGATCTAACTTAGTCATACTAGTTGGAAAAAACAGAGCTCAAGACATGACTGAGCAAAGAAGACTGAAGGTCCCGTAGGTCAGCTATGATCCCTCTAAGTTAGCAAAGCTAAAATATTCTCAGGGCTGACAGACTCAAATATCTTATTATTTAAGCCATTTTGATTGAACCGTGCTGCCTAGTAGTAAAGCTCCAGTCTACAGAGACCTACCTATTTGTAAATGTTAACAAGATCATATGTTTGATGACAAAGCTATAGGTCCCTAAAACCTGGCACAATGTCACATTTTATGGGTCACACTTTATGAGTAGTAATAGTGCAGCCCCCTAACCTGGAAATATGTGTGTCCCTGAAACCTAATGTGATAGTTTGAAGGGGGAATGTCACAGCCTTTTAGAAATGGCAGGCTCAGATTCAGTGGGGAGATGCAGATCAGTTTACTCTGGCATGGTGATGCTTCTTAGAATTTAGACTGTAATCTTCTGAGAACAGATATTAGCCACTTACTGTAGGTAGTCAAGGTGGATATTTATAAATGTTGATGGATAAAGGCTTCTAGGTGGTAAAACTCGAGGTTCCTGCCAATTTACATAATTGTGGGTTTTAAAAATAAGCTGCACTTCCCCAAGGGCTAACATGATCAAATGTCTAAGTTGTAACGATACAACATCTTGAGCTCCAACACTGTAAAACTTCTAATAGTAATAATGTTGCATATTTATATATACTGTATATATATATATATATATATATATATATATACAGTATATATATATGTTTACACATTATTGTTAAACTGATGATGTATAAATTAAAATAAAATTAATAAGTTATTGAAAGAATATGCGTTATATTGAATACAGTTTTTAATATTGTGTACACATTTTTATTTCCATGATACAAAAAATTCCGATAATTTTTTAAATAGAATATTATTTCCGATTGAGTAACTTTTCTCAAATTTCATAACTGTTTGATTTTATTATTATAAATATCTATATAAAATTTGAATCATCTATCTGTAATTATAACCATAGTTTACATGAAAATTTGTGAAAGTATTCAGTTAAAGTAATACTTCCGGTTGCTGGAAGTGACCTGAATGTTGACAGGATTCCTTATTTTTGGTATAAAGCAGGACTCCAAACCGTTTTTGAGATATCGTGTTCACACACTATGGTGTGGGACGCCTCTACACTGGAAGGACTTGGGGAGGGAGCGTATCCAGAGCATTACCTCTCCCGGAGCGCTAGGTGGCAGCTCCCCTGTGTTGTCGTGGTGCCTCAGACTTCCCACAGGGCTCCATGAGAGTTTGGTGCAGCCCTGTTGGGTTCCGTGGGTGCCACCAGGGGGTGCTGTAGCTGCTGCTGAGCCCTTAATTGCAGCACTTCCACCTCACCCAGAAGTGTTGCCGGAGGTAGGTCAACGGGTACCTTATTAAAGAAGCCAGCAACCATTACTCCGGGGGCCAGCCAGAGCCAGATGAAGCTTGCTAGGAGGAGTGTAGGCAACGAAAGAAAGAAGAGAAGTGTGCTTTTGGCTGTGCTTGTGACTGTGCTGTACACGTGGGAAACAGGGGAAGGCGTTTCCCATGAGGAAAAGAAAAAAAGAATATAAAATAAAAGTGTGTGTTTGCACTTTTGTCCCACATGTGTCTGTGTCGGGTTTAGGAGGCGGTGTGCCCCCTGGTGGTCCACAACATAGACACACACACATACAGACATAATTTCAAAAATGATATTTTCTGATTCTGAAAGGTCTAAACCGTCAAGATTCAACAAAAATCTCGAGGTCAAATTTTTTCACGATTCCTATAGTTTCTCTATACCATGTATACAAGAAAGTAAACATGGATAAAAATGGCAGTGTCCAGATTGTGCAAAGCTGACAGAGACCTGTGCACTCACACCCAAGGTAGTCATGGCTACTAAATCCTGACTTGAAAGGGGTGAATACTTACGTGATCAATTAGTTTGTGTTTTATACTTGTGATTAGTTTAGACCAATTTACAGACATCTGTTTTCACTTTGATATTAAAGAGTCTTTTTTTTTGACGATCAGTGTTAAAAAAAGCCAAATTAAACCCAATCTAACGTGGGAACATCCAAGGGGGCGAATACCTTTTATAAAAAACACTGTATCTACGAAATCTGACAGGATCAGACGTCCAGATTGTTAAAATGCATATTGTGCAATTCTGAGCAGACCAGATCAGACTTAGAGGTGGGAAAGCTGCAGGTCTCTAGCACTGGCTGCGATCGCACCATTAAGTAGGAACTTGCAGATGTCGGAGGACCATTAAGGCCACTGGAGTGCGGTGTAGTCAGACTCTTAATTTGATTGCATTACTTTATTATTATTTTATTATATTCTTGTATGGCTTATAGTGAGAACTGGTTCTATGAGGTGCACTGTGTCAGATAAACATCCATTGCTAGTTATGATTTAAAGAGGACTAGGGTTCAGATTGTTCAGTTCTTACTTCACAAACACACAGTAAATGCAAGTATTTGTTAACTAAGCCAAAAATATCTCTCTGGGACATCTGCCTCATATCCTCAGATGCTAATCTTGCATTGAACTCCATGCTTGTGTGCTATTTAACTGCAGGAGGTAATCGATCGACTTCTCTCTGAATATAGACTGCTAGAGAACTGAGCGCAGGCTTTTACCTCCGAGTATATAGAAGAGCACCCTTGGAGGAAAGGAGCTTACTGCCCGTGCAGTAAACGTTTAGCTTTAAGGGTCTCTACTGTGACACCGCTTCTGAAAATCGGTCCACTTTCCCACCCTACATTTTCAAGTTATAGACGTTCATACATTTAAAGATTATTAAATGGAACTATCAAAGTGGTTTTATAGTGCAGCACCTCCTACAGTGAGAATTTGGGTTTCATTCAGTGGTGCTGAAGATGGACTTCCCTGTGTCGGTCTGGATGTTTGCTTGCTTAACTGGGAAAGACCAGGTAGTTTTTTATTTTATGTTATTTTTTATTCCTAGCGGTCATCTGAAAAAGGGTCCATGTATCTTTAAAAGCAATGATAACATCACATTCCTGATCTGTCGTTGCGCGCCCTCTTGGTTTTTAACCCTTACGGAGTCTTTGTGTCCTCTATTGAAAACATCTGAAAGAGTCCAGTGGGCCGTCTACTGTATAACATGAAGATTCCTGTATACAGCAAGAAAGCACACAGCTGAGACCTTTATCTCCTGGGGCTCGTGAGCGGAGCTGCTTACACAGCAGATGTGGAGCCCAGAGGCACAGCGCCACTTCCTCCTCGCACACTCAGGGGTGGAAGGCGCTCAGTTATTAATAGAAACAGACATCAAGGATAGGTGCAGCTCTTATGTGACTGCAGCTCCTCTCATTGCTGACCTCTGACCTCTTGAGGTAATGAGGGGAGAGCATTCTTTGTGTTGTCAGGTCACTCTTACCTGAATTCACCTGCCTCTTTCTCTTTTCCTTCACCGGTAGAATAATTCACTTGTGATGTGGAATACAAAGCCTTCTCCTGGCATCATATCCCTGAGGCTCCTGTTTCTTGCTGATTCTGAGGCATTGCAATGGCTTCTTCTCTCTGCCTGACAAATTCTTCATCATTTCAGACAGAATTTCTAAGATGAACACAAGTTGTGGTGGGATTGTTTATGTAAAGGCTATTTTCCACTTGACAATATGGATATATTAATAAGAAGGGTAGCCTGGACATACAGTAGTTCTTGTGGTTATTCTTAGACAATGACCATTCAGAGGTTCAGTGAATCTTCTGTGGCCTTCTGGTGGTAAGCAGAGCTTCCTAAACAGTAAAGTATGGAAGAGTTCATTTAGTCATGTGTGCTTCTCAGATGGTGCTGCTTGGTCTGCTTTTACCTCAGACAGAGAAGACTACGGTTCGATAAGAGAGATGGTGGGCTTTCTCAGTGAGGTGTGCCACACAGTGAGGGGTGACATGAGTAGGTAAGGTGTCAACCTCTGCATTTAATGATGGTTTTGGGGCAAACATGAAGTTCAGTTATTGGTGGGGGTCTCTCTGAATTCCCCTTCCCAAGATTTCTTCCATTGTTTTGATGCAAATTTTTTTGGGGAGCTTTTTCTTATCTTCTCAAAGAGTGAAGGCTGGGAGGGCTGTCAAAAAACTAGGCCTAATAAAGGGCATTGAGGCATTCCTTGCGGGATTTTGGGCTATACAAGATATACATTGTTGTTGCTGTTGTTGTTGATGCGCTGTGCAGATGGCATGCCTTGGTCAGAGAGGGTAGCCATGTGTAGTGCAGTCAGTGTGGGGTACCACTCAGAAGGAAAGGTGTCAACTTCAGGATCTAATGAGGGTCTTTAGGCAAACATGGAGCACAGTTATTGACGAGGGTCAAGGATTGTAGGATATGCACTATATTCAGTGAGAGGTATCGTGCGGAAGGTAAGGTGTTATTTTAGGGTTTAATGACGGTCTTTGGGGCAAACATGGAGCCAAGTTACTGATGAAGGTCAGAGGTTGTAAGCTGTGCATTGTATTCAGTGAAAGATGCTGCTCAGAACGTAAGGTGTCAGGTTTAGGACCTAATGAGGGTCTTTGGGAGCTCAGTTGGTGAGGAGTGTCAGTGGTTGTAGGATGTGCATTATATTTATTCAGTGAGAGGTACCACTCAGAAAGAATGGTGTCAACTTCAGGATCTAATGAGGGTCTTTGGGCAAACATGGAGCCGAGTTACTGATGAGGGTCAGAGGTTGTAAGATGTGTGTTGTATTCAGTGAAACATGTTGTTCAGAAGGTAAGGTGTCAGGTTTTTGGATTTAAAGGGGTCTTTGGGCAAACATGGAGCTCACTTAGTGATGAGTGCTGTGCAGCTAGGATGGCTGCTGTCAGTTTCTTGAAAGTGCTCCTCTCGTAAGGCATGAACATCAGTAGGAGATGAAATCTACTTAGTGTGATAAATATGGAGCTCGCTCCAGGAGGAGTAACACTCATATGTAACCAAGTGCAAGTGCAAGGGACTGCCATCTCTATAGCACAGAAGGTGTAGGATTCAGATTCTAGTCAGTCAGAAATGCCACCAGTGGTTGAGACTTCATCAGCGAGGAGTTTGATGTGTGGTTAGTGCCACTCTCTAAGGGCAAATATGGACTAAGGGGTATAGAGCCCAAAATGAATAATAAATGGCCTTGGCACAAGAAGGAAAATAAAGAGGCAGACACAGGCACACATAGATGGTCTTTGGTCCTCTTTTCTTGCAATTTGTCATAAAGCTGCTGCCAGCATGTGGCAGTATGGGAAGCCATTTTGGTGACAATTTGAATTGGTGCTTCAGGGGTGATGTGGAGCTTAATCAGCGAGGAGTGCCATTCAGGTGGCTTGGTAACAACTTGCAGTGAGTGTGTAGTCCTCACTAAGAGAGACATGAAATGAATTGCCACCATGTGCCACTTGTATAGAATGTCCTGGAGCTCAGTGACAGGGTGGTGCTTATGAGGTCGTAGGGTGTGGACTGTCCTTAGTTAGGGGTGTGTGACTGACATCTGGAGCACACTCGGTTAAGAGCTGTTCCACTATGAGGGTGTAATTCTCATGGTCAGGCATAGACTTCAGTCAGAGATGAAAGCCAGAAAGTGACAGAATCTCGGGGTTTAACCAGCGAGCTGTCCCACTCTGATGGCATAACCCAAAACTCTGTCAGGGAGGGACAGAAGAGTCTTAGGGGTGTGCAGGGCCTAGGGCTGACCAACCTAACGTGGGGCCAGTTACGTCAAACGCTGTTTACCGGTGTGTGTGGACTTTATAAACTTGCATGCAAATTTAATAGAAGTAATGTTAACATACACTGGATTATCTCATTTCAGTATTCAGCTAAATTTTTGCAAGATAACACATGGACTTTATCAAAATCTCTAGCTGTGTAAACCCGTGCTGTAAAAAGCCTGGGGCCCTAGAAACTATTGAAATCGTCAGAAAAAAAAATTGAAATGATGTCAGGTAAATTGAAAGGAACTACTCTGGGCATCTCACTCCTAGGTGGATTCATTTTGCTTACATGCTCGCCTCGCTTGTGCATTAGAGGTTTGAAGAAAAGTATAAGGGATACCGTTTTGTCGATGTTAGCAGCTACGAGACTTTGTCTTTTTTCTGAGGTTTTGTTTTGCTGACGTGCTCGCCCTGCTTGTGTTATTAGAGGCTAAGTGAGTTTTCTGTTTCCTCGGAGGTTGAGCCCTTACCCCGACTGCACCTCTCACTTCCGGGCCAGACCTACACACATACTGCCATGCGTAGACATTTATATATATGAGATAACGATATAATCTATTAAAAAAATGCACCACAAACCTCTTCTCTTAGCGATACGGCTAAACCAATAATAAAATGTAGCTGCACGTTCCACTACCAAACACTTCCCACACTATTTCAACTAGGCCTACTGCAGCAAACTGAACCAAAGACGCGCCTAAGAAACAATGGTAGGCTCTCCGGACACGAATGAGTCATAAGCGACAAGACATTAGTTGTTCCCAAATTAAAACAGAAGCCAACCCAGTGACTAATGGGCTCTACCTATTTTAGGAAAGGGATTATACTGGCGACCCTTTTCGGGCGATGAAGGTGGAATGAGGAATGTTTTCAGGTATGGAATTTGACGTTGAAGAGGGATTTTAAAAGGGTTCCTCTTAGAAGCATCTCAAATATATATATATACTGGAGAATATAACTTGACAAATCCACTTGAATGGGACATGCAGACCTTAAAATTGGGGCACTGGGGCGGTTGCCCAACTTGCCATCCCCAAACACCGCTCTTGGGAAGGAATGCTCCTCAACTTGAAGAGTGTGGACTGTAGACAGTGGGTGAGGTGTTGAGCGTCAGTGATGAGGGGTGCCACTCAGATGGCAGATGTGAGTCACAGTTAAGCAGAGCAGAGCAGACTTGGTGCTCAAGCAGTGTGACCCTCAGATGGGGAAAGTAGGAAGAAGAGCTGAAGTGCCCAGTGGCTGAGCTACTTGTGTGATGGGAGTCGCAGCCTGCTGTTTGCTTTGCTCAATGCCTCTGAATGCACTGGCAGTGAAGCAGTTAATCAAGAAAATGGGAGCGACAGCTGACTGTTATTGTGCAGCTCTGTGGAGAGCGTTAAAACACAGATTCATATCAATAGGTAACCCTGGCAACGCCAGTCCCATTGGGCTGACTATTATCTTAGGTATGTTTTCATTATGAGAGCCATACATAATTTATGGAGGAGTCCGCCTTGTAGGTCCATACCTCATTCCTACTGGACCCCTTTCACTTCTTTAGTGTTCTGCTAAGTGATGTAACAAAAAGCAGTTTTTACAGCAAAGAAAAGACAAATAAAACACCCCCAAATGCCTGGCAGCGAGGCGCCTGGCCTCTACAAGCTGCTTTTTCAAAAGCTGTGTCTCTGCAGAATTCCATGTGGACTGGTGACTGCTGCCCTACTCCCTCCCCAAGCTAACCAACACCCCCGCCTACACCCGCAACACCTCCACTTCATTTAATAAAAATATATTTATTTAGGATTAGGCCGGCTGGCAGCAGACAGCGCATTAATGGGCGATATCATTTCCTCACCTAAATCCCACAAATCAATTCTTTCTCTTTGCTGTACTCACTTCTGGTCTTTTGCCCAAGAGTCTTTGTCACGCCTGTTGTTTTATTAAAAGTTAAGAAGTACGTGGTAAGGGGTGTAGAGCCCAAAATGAATAATAACGAGCCTTAAGAACAAAGGAAAACAGAGAAGCGGGCACTGGCACACGTGTGAGGTCTTTAGTTCTCTTTTCTTGCAGGTGGTCATAAAGAGACTGCTGGCATTTTGAGTGACAGGCACTTCATGGGTGCACCTTTGACTCACTGGCTGTGTCCTGTATTGTGCCCCAGTCCTTCCAGGATAGGCTCTGTCACCCGTCCCAATTCACCCTGAGTTTCAATTGCGTGGACTTGAGGATGCTATGCTATACTAGAAAACATGCAGACCTCCGGTCCTCCCAAGATGAATGCTCCAGCCGTAGTCATTCATAAGTACCAGCAAGTTGGCAGTCTGCATGTGCTTGATGCACAATGGATGCCGGGACTTTCGTTCCTCTCCTTCTTATCACATTATTGACTTCTGCAATCTTCTTCACTGTCAATGTTGCTGCTCTTCTTTTTTTCTTTTTTCTTTCTGCCATGTCAATTTCTCAATTAGTTTGACTCTGCAATTTACTATGAGAAATACGTGAACCCCAATAACTTTGTGGAGGGTGCCGCTATCCACATTCTGCATGCGACAGATGCTGGAGCTGTCATTTTTCTTCTTCTTATTAACACATAAATGGCTTCTGCAGCTTGCCTCACACTTAGCAGATGTTGCTGCTCTTCTTTTTCTCACTGCCGTGTCACCTTGTTGATCAGTTTGCTTATGCAGGTTGCCATAAGAAAGACGCAAACTATGATTACTTGAGGAAGGTTTGCTTCCTCAGCGTGTATTGTGTCATAAACATCCTATTAAGACCATGATCGAGATTCTAGCCCCAGTGGTGTGTGAATAATCATGTGAGCAGATGGACAAAACCCTTAGCATTTTATACTCTATATACTGTACAGGGTTGGCCACGGAAAAGTAGCCCGCCTCCAGCGATAGTATGACAAGATGAACGAGCAAGTGAATTGTTTTTATTCACTTACACACAAGTTACAACAGATGCTGAAAGTGGTCCCCGTTCACGTCTGTGCGCCTTTGGCTGATACTGGTTGCAGCTCTTCAACAGTGATGCTGCGGATAGTGTTCGTGATGTTTTCCTTGAGTTCATCCAGGGTATGTGGATTGTTGGAGTACACTTTCTGCTTTAAATTTCCCCACAGATAATGTGGGCAAGTCCGGGGAACATGGTGGCCATAACCCCTTGCTCACAGTTCGCTCCTCTGTAAACAGTTCATGTACCCGTGCCAGTGAATCACATTGCCCCATCTTGTTGAAAAAAGTAGTACATTTTTTTCTTCTGGTGTTAGTTGGTCATAAAATTATTCCAAGATGTCCAGGTAAATGCCAATTTTCTGATCGTGAAGTTGCTATGTCCACCTCCAAAGAGCGTGGCACCGGTATTGGAGGCGGGCTACTTTTCCGTGGCCCACCCTGTACATATAGATAGCAAAGCCTTAACAAACACTCTACTGTCTTGAGACTTAAAAAGCAGCATTGACAAGTTTAGAACAGGGATGGCCTGTCGTGCATCTAGTAGTTATTTGCTGTTACATAACAAGACCTTAAGAAAGTGTTGTGAAACAGTGACACAAAATGGACAAAAAGGTGTTAAAGATTCCTAAGCAAACAGGCCTTTTGGGACCTCTTTGAATGAGACTCCACAAAAGGCCTTACCCCAGGCAGCCAGACCAGGGCCGTCTTAACAGCAGTGCACTGGGACCCCTACCTACGCAACCACTTAGCAAATCACAACATACGTAGATTAGCATGGGGGCCCCTGTGCTCGTGGGGCAACTGTCCAGAGTGCCTATGTGTTACGATGGCCCTAAGCCAGACCCCCAGACACTAGTGGCAGGTTTACAGGTCCAGCCAAGCCAAAAATGGGGCCAAGTACATTTAAAATTCTCAAAAATGCCCTTCTAGGGAGGGGATTAACTGTAAAACCTCTTGAATGACATGGGCAACAAAAAATCTTTACAAATGAACAATTTTTTGTATATACAAAGGGAACACATAAAGATGGCAAAACAGGACAAAATGCAGAATAATCCCATAAAGGGTACGTCTAAAAATGCAACCCGAGGAAAACAAGAACAGCCTGCAACCACAGAATTGAATCCAAAAAAACAAAGGAAAACAATCTACCACCTCTTGGGATCATCTCCTCCAGCAAAATATAAAGGCGGAGGGCAGTGCCTGCAGCAGCGATGTCACGTTGGCTCACCTCTTGAAGTCCCCATCTTAAAACCATCCATCCATATTCTAACACCTATCCAGGTTCGGGTCACCACATTATCACAGTGCATGGGTTTGTGAGCCCCAGTGAGCCTGGGAGTTGTGTTGTCTGGAAAACTGCCAATGGTAGGGTCACCCAAGGCAAATCTGGTCCCAAGTGAGGGATCAGGCTAGCTGAGGTTCACATGACCTTCATGAAAAGAATTAGCAGGGTCCCAATAACCTTGCCCAGAAAAGGGACACAGGGACTCTGCCCTGCAGCCAGTCCTTGGGGGGAACTTGTCGGTGAGCACTTGCCAGTTGGGCCTTTACCCATGGAACCCAACCGGGCACAGACCATCCTCCAGTGGATCCACCACCTACAGAAGAAGCCTTAAGGGCCTACTGTATTGTGATTTGAGTGCCTTGGCATACTGATCCCCAGATTTTGAAGGTGACTTAAATACACCACATATAATAACAAAACTTAAAACAAAATGGGAAGCATGCGCTGATAGTACATTGTCACACCCAACACACTATGAGCCACCTGGATTGGGACTCGAGTGCAGCGGGTGACACCTCAGCACCACCCTGTGAGTTTTTTTTTTTGCCAATTCTGCCACCTACACCCAAGTTTTCCCTGTAAATTGGAGGACCTACTTACAGGGCGGGATGCGGATTAACGTCATACCCAGGATGGAGCAATTGCAAGTTAAGGGCCTTGCTCAAGGGCCCAACAGAGTAGAGTCACTTCTACTGGCAACCTTCCGAATGCCTAACCTCAGAGCCACCACTCTGCCCATCAACATATATAAATGTCTCTATTATAAAAAAAAAAATCTTGGAAGGTTGGAAGTAGACAAGACGTGATTTTCTCAGAGAGACATTTTCATGTCCCGCGAGATGAGTCTTTGTGCCAAGAGATTTAACCACGCCCAGGGCCGGAAATAAAAGATAAAGAGCAGATGACAAAGTAGAACATCGTAAAGAATTCAAAAATGTTGGCGTGATACACATGCAGAGCAGATTAGAGATAATGGAAGTACTAAAATTCGAAAGTCTCAAAAAAAACATAGTAAAGATCGCATTAGCGCAAACAAATGGAAATTATTACTCAGTGAAACAACGGTACAGCGAAAAGAGATCGAATATATTGTTCGGATTTAAACTTTAAGTCAGAGACTTGTAGATCGTCTAATTAGGGTTGCCATCAGGGAAAAAAAAAGTAGTGTTTCTTCCCAATGAAGAGGCGTATCTGCAAGAATTAAAAGATGTGTTGTTTGGTGAAAATGAAATCCCACGAGAGAGAAATCATTTCTCATTTCTGTGAATGCTATTGTCTGACACACTTCTTGTAGGGTGGGGTGGTGTTGGTGAGTGAAGCAAGCAGGGGGAAAAGCCCCCTAGTACTAAATAATAACCAAAAATAACAAATACTCACAAAAGTGACACAAAAACATCAAATGGAAAACACTTTAAAAAAGATCTATAAATTGAAGATAAGCATAACCCTGGCTGTCACATAACACAAAGGCTTTGTTTTTATTACGTACTAATATGTAATGGCATATTAATAAATAAAGCAAGCCCATCAAACCCCACTTCTAAAGTGTTGCTGGTTCTTCCCAGCGCCCATGCTGTAGGTAAAGCAACAAGCAGCCATCCAGGCTTGTTGCAGTTGAAGATCAGAGTGTCGTTAGGCTTTCTGTTGATAGATGGTGTTTGTTGAGAATGAGATGCACAGTGTGCCATCAGAGGAACTAACAATGTCACTGTTGAAGTTAGGCATGTTGCTTGTGGTCTTCGATGTCTCCTCCACACGTAGAGGCGCTGTTCTGCACGTGCTACAGGAAAGACTTTAACAATCTTAAAGCAGGATCTATTTAGACGCCCGCAGAGTTGTGGACTTCAAACCAGGGATCAGAAAATGCGGCAGGTATAATAAGTGTGACAATGATGCCTCACATAGACTTTCTATGTCATTAGCAATGGTGGACAGGAGGGTGAGAGTTTCTTAAGAAAGCTGCAGGATAACACCTTGTCATTTGCAGCTCCATTTTCACTCTAATGAACATGTTGTGGTCTGAGTGGTGCTGTGGCTCAGCTTGGAGGGTGGCATGTGAGACATCGCTAACACACTGCCTAGTGCTTTGTGCAAGCCTGTTCAGCCCTGCCAGACTGCTGTTATTTGAATGGCCATGGATTACTTTGGGAAGTAGAAGCTTTTATTGTGTAGGCAGCACGTTTGCTGTGTAGGCTTGGATTATGCAAATGCCAAGCCTTGTGTTAAGGAAATTCATAAGAGAGGGGGGTACAAAAAAAAAATTCTGGTTGCTGATCATCAGAGTACTGTGAGGAAGCAAAGAATGGGCTCTGGCTGTAAGAAAGTAGCTGTTGGTGTGCAGGATGCCAAGGCCTGCAGTGAGCAATGAATCTTTATAAGAGCGCCCCCTGCAGGATGCACTTCATAATACAGCAGTACATTGTAGCAAAGTGGCAGCTCATGGAGGAGAAACTAATGTTCTCTACTTCTGTATTTGCTTTTAGCTATCAGCTGTATGCTTAAACTTTCCACTCTTACTTTCTCAAAAATAGAAAATAATCCAAATTCAAGAATCTTCATAGTCATAATAATAAACTATGTTGCCGCAACATTGCTGAACTCCTAATGTGTACACGGTTAGGCAAAAGAAGTCATGAATTTGGTCAACAACTCCAGGGTTAGGGTGTAGTTAGTGCTAGCACTTACATATCGAGCATTTCAGAGGTGCTTCTTCACTGCTAAAATACTTTGGACAGATTGTGTATCCACCGTGGAGTCTCCTGAATGGTCCTGGCTGGAATTGGGGAACGTGAGCACCCAATGGTGTTACGTCAGACCTCAACTGAGTGATGTGAGGCGTCGCGCATAGAGCTATGGATGGAGAAGTGGTAGGTTGGGGTGATGCCAGCAGCAGCACTGGAGGGCAGCCAAGGAGTGAGGCTAACCCTTAGGAAGGAATAATTCATGTTTTCTATCCTAATTGTAGTGAGTTTCACGTTTCGCACTTATGAACAGTTGACGACAGCAAGCCATTCAGTCTAATAAAGCTTGCCAGTCCTATCCATTTAATTCCTCCAGAATAACATCAAGTTGAGTTTTGTACATTCCTAAAGTCCAACTGTCCACCACTGTATTTGGTCACGTATTCTAGGTGACTATGACGCTCCATGTAAAAAAAAAAACTTCCTAATGTTTGCGTGAAATTTACTAATGTAAAAGTTAGCAAAATGACTTGTGGGTGGAATTTCAAGAAAGTCTATGCAAAACAGAGACATAATGTTATGAGTGTGTTGCATTATGTTCCTCGATTTGTCCTCATCACAAACACCTCCTTCGTGCTTCTGCATATTGTTTTAATGCGGACACTGATCGGTCCACTTGGACTGCTAAGTCATGCGTACCTTTTAGTTTTGTTTTTTTTATGTTTTATTATCATTCAGCTTAGATTTCTAGGGCTGTTTCTTGCTGACCATACCTCATAGGTTTCAGAAGGTTATGTTCTTCTGCTGTATATCTTACACTAAATCTGCAGTAATTTTGCTGACTGTAGAGCATCTTCCATTCCATATTACATTTTTTTTCTTTGATTTTGTGTAAATGCTCTGGCAGAAAACTGGTAAAACCTATTATATTTTTATTATTAGGTCCTGCAAGATTAATAGTCTTTTTACTTTGTGTCTTGATTATGACAGGATGTTAAATCTTGACCTGCTTCACCTCTCTCTCTCTCATTGGTGTTTTGACATACTGAGTTAAAAATCTATAAACACCTGCTTTTGTACCCCAGTTCCCAGTTTAGAGTTGACTAATTAAAGCCCCCCATAACTATAATACCCCCAACACACTTACTTATGTGATACGATTATACATTGCATATAGACACTGCTCCTTGTGTTCTCGAGGGTCTTTAAACCAGCCTCATGCCTCTGTTCTGACAGTTTTCTCTTCTAACTAACTAAGATGCGGCTCATCACCCATGCGAAACAGACACGTATTTAAATTCTCTCAACAAGTTTTGATTTTGCCTGTCTTCTCTAAATAATAAATATCCACTTATATTATACTCATCCCTGTCGCCAGAATTCAGACAGATTTCCGTTACTTTTATAACATTGTATTTATGTGTTTCTACTTATACCTCCAATTCATTTGTTTTATTATAATACTTTTATCTTTAAGGCAAGCAATTTTCAGCCAATTACTGGCTCCGTGTCTGGTTGCTCCCTGTTGGCTAGTAATTTCAAAGGTAGATAGTTTAGTTTTATCAATATTACTGTCTGATACTCTACAGGAACTTTTTAAAACAGGCCTGTCCCACCCTTCACCTCTCCGTTCCCTAGTTTTGACAGTGCATGTGCCATCCCAGTGTGTTATTGTCCCTTTGGTTCCTCTAAGCAGAGGCACCCTGACATTTCATAAGCCCGTGCCCCTCTCTTCTACACCAGCCCTACCTGGCCTGTGGCATGGCATATATAGAACAATGTCAGCCAATATCAATATCAGATTTATTTTTTTATAGCACATTTATAAACAGCAATAGCTGACCAAACTGCTGTACATCGAAGAATAACACAGTACAAAAAACAATACGCAATAAGAAAATAAAATAGACAAACATAGCTCTTATTAATATTAATTAAAAGCCAGGGATTAGAAATGTGCCTTAAGAAGTGATTTAAAAATAGGCAAAGTAAGGGACATGAAGTGGAAATCCATTCCCCTACACTTGAGTCTTGATTTAGGGACCTTCATGATCAGTAAACCTGAGTGACCTTGATAGAATATATAATTGTAAAAAGGTCAGAGAAGTAAGATGGAGTTAGGCCATTTAGTACTTTACAAGCAAACAATACAATTTTAAAATTAATCCTAAAATGAACAGGGAGCCAGTGCAGAGAGGCTAGCACAGCATAATGTGTTCTGTCAAAGCGGAGATGGGACAACCATGGCCCAAAGAAGACACTCTGAGTCTCAGGACAGGCATCAGAATCAGGCTTTATTGTGCAACACACATACAGACTCAAATCAGATGACTCGCGCAACTGGCAACTGGGCTACCTTACATTTATTACAGGCCTTATCAAGAGTTTACCCCACTCAGCTCATTTGTCACTCCTATCTGACTCCCAGCATCCCGTTGCCTTGGTCCTGCCGCTAATTAGCTCCACCAATATTTCCCAGCCTAATGAGCGTAGCACTCTATACTATCCATCATACCCTCCTGACAGGCCCTCTCCCCACCCTGAACCTGTCCAGTTCCTGCCACCATTATTTCCAGTCCTCAGCTCACGTTCACCACCTGGAGAGAACTGGGGGCATTCTGCCTGTCAGCCTCTCTCTACATACCTGACCTTGACTCATGAAATATTAGTGGCTTCCAGCTTTGCTAAGAAAAATAAAAAATATACAGGCACAAGCCTTTCTGTGATTTAACCCTTACTATACTAACGTCTTCTAGGATGTAATGCTTATTTTCATATATTGTCGTGATGTGCAAATCACCAACTTTAAGAATATAGTTCTTATTAAAAGGCAAGCGGCAGCATTTTGGACCCAATGTAAATGTGAGAAGACTGGCTGACACCAACAAACGAGGTGAGACACAAAAATAACCGGATTGGTAAAAAAATATTTATTGATGAATTACAGCATTCTAAACATTGTCCCCTTCTATACAATCTTTTGTCATGTAAAGTTCTTCATGCAAAATGTGTCTCACTGATTCCCTGTCAATACCAGCCAACTCTGAGATAGCTCGAACATCTAGGTGATGATCATTTCGAACACTCTGATTTATCGTTTTGATGTTTTCATCTGTCCGAGACAAGGGTGGGCGACCAGGGCGTTGAATGAATTTTCTTGTCCTTCATTGAAACGTTTGTGCCTCTCAAAAACTTGCGTGCTAAACAAACTGTTATATCACCGTACACTGTACAAGTTTCTGTGGCTGTTTTGTAGAATTTCACGAGAAATTTGGCAACTCGTGTAGCGATTGTTGTGCAAATACTGACTGGGCCATTCACAGGATATACTTACTGTACCTAGCTGGTCGGCGGTTTGAGAGGGCGTGTAGGAGGGGATATAGTTCTATGATTTACGTCCGGCCGACCTCCAGACGATTTTCCAAGAAAGTCCCAAGCCCAGTCCAGTTATTTTTGTGTCTCACCTCATAAAGTGTATTAAAGTATTCAAGCCAGGAGGAGATAAGAACACGTAGAAACCTTTCCAAATCATGAAACGATAAGAAGGTCTTAACTTTAGATCAAAGTCTCAGTTGAAAAAACTGTTTTAATTACTAAGGCTATCTGTTTATTGAAAATTACTATCCATTATTACTCCCAGATCTTTAGTAATGGGTTTTACATAAGGGTTCAGGGAACTCAGATCCATATGAGGGGCACCACTGATGCCACGTCAGTCCTTTGTCTGTAGAACGGTCAGATTATCCTTATGTATCTCACTTGCTTAGGTGACAACTGGATATATGCCTGCTATGCCCAGAAGCGTATCAGTATGCCGCCCACATGCACATGTATTTCACGTGGCCAAAGACATAAATCAAAGTCAAAGAACCGAAAAGAATATTCTAACTCTAGAGAAACAGTAATAATAGGATTTTTATTTAGTTTTGATTTATCCACAAATTTGGACCGTTAGGAAGTGTTTGACCTTTATATCGTTCAGGCAGTGACATCACATGTCACACGCTGGCGGCTGTCATGCTTAGCAACAGCCTGGTTATTCTAACTAAGACATAGTCAGAGAAAATCTTAATTACAGGTTTAGGAAATGAAGTGAGGTGAAAAATATATGCAACATTTGTTACCGGAGAGACAAATTAATCTTCTCAACAAAAAAGAAAAAGCGAAACAAAAATCTAAATTTATTAGTCAGGAAATGAGTCAACACATAGAAATTCACACACCAACCTTCAATTCAGTTCAGTCTTGGGGGTGATGACCTTTTGTCTGGTCACACTGATGACATCACACATTCCTGGGGGTTCCTGGGAAATCAAGCTACGCAGCAGTTGACGGCACCTGAAAGAATCCAAAATGGCATTGCAGGAAGATCGTAAAAATATTCAAAATCTTTCGGGAGTCAAAATGGAGAAATATACACGTGAGTCCCTTGAGGTCAAAACTCCCAGCCTAGACATATAGAAGTCCAAAAAACTAGAAAAGGTAAAAAATATTTAATGAAATACACCGGTCATAACACCAGCAACCCTGCAACAAAACAAACAAAATGGTTCCACAGCAGGATGTGTTTAAAAAAATATAAAACATGTCTATAAAAATTTCAGATCAGAAAATGAACCTGACTAATATATTCCTTAACCTTTGAAAACTTTTAAAATGATAAATACATTATTTTCAGAGGCCAAAGAAAGGTTAAAAAAATACAAAATAAAGTCTAAATCATGACAGTTGGGAGCCACGTGTCCAAGACGATGACTGTGCACAGTGTGGCTAGTGTCACAAAGTGAGACTGTTGTTGTGACACAAACCTCTTTAGTGTCCTCTGGAGTCAGAAGTGGCCTAACTGGAATTTAGTTGCTGGATGTTTCGCTATCATTGTGAGTCTTAATTCTGCATCGTGGAGTATCGTCTGGCATGTCGATGAGCCATAGTATTAGCCAGCTGCTTAATGGCGCTGTGTCCAAGCTTACCTCTTATCATTCTTCATTGCTGAAGCACTTCCTGCGTTTGACGTGATGCTCAAGAGATGTCACTGCTGGAGTTTTTTTGCACCATTATGATGTGGAGGACTAAATTTTGCAATCATAAGGCTTACTTTGCTATGAGGGTAGGAGCACAGGTCCGTTTGCTAGTGTGCATTCCATATCCCATATTTGACACTTAGTAGATAGAACTGCTGTCATTCTTCTTTCTGTGATCAGCCTCAGCAATGTGCTTCATGCTCAGCAGATGCCTCCACCTTTCATTTCCTTTCTGCCATTTCACCCACTAAAGCAGTTTAGCGCAAGAAGGACATAAACCCTGGTAACTTAATAGAAGAAGCTGCTAATCCAATTTTTTGCTTCATCTGTGTGTGTCACTTTTGATTAAAACGAAGATGAAGCTTCTAGCCCCAGTGGTTAACAAGTAATCATTTGATAAACAGACACAACACTAATATATATATATACTGTATATTTATATATAAAATGTATGTATGTATGCACATGTGTGTGTGTGTGTGTAGAGAGAGAGAGATTTAAATGGAAATATTGCAGAGTAGTTAAGTATCCATTTTTAAAATCTAATTTCAGGTAGTCAGGGTCAATTTCAGCATATGAGTTGTCTTATGAGTCAAAACTGGATGGAGTGCCAGTCCAATGCAAGGGCACATTCACACACCCACCCACACTCACAACAGGACAATTTAGAGGTGCCTGTTTATCTAATCCTCCTGTTTGTGGAATGTGCGTGGAAACCTAAATACCCAGAATACAAATTTGGTGGAGATATGTGCAAACCCCACATGGACAGATTCAAATCTAGTGTCCCGGACCACTCACCGCTGCCCTGTCACATGCTATTGGGGGGGTTCCTTTGGGAGGTACCAGTGTGTGTCTTTGTCAGTTGTACTATGTATGTAAAGCTCTGTTGGATGCTGGTTACGGTATATAGTGCCTTTTATGGTGAAGGCCTTGAATTGGAGGCAGCACGGTAAGGAGACCTGGGTTTGTGTGCTGGGTCCTTCCTGCTTCGAGTTTGCTTGTTCTTCCCGTGTCCGTGTGGGTTTCCTCCCACAGAGCAGAGTTGCGCAGGTTAGGTGAATTGGCAATCCTAAATTGGCCCTGTGTGTGACTGAGGTGTGTGTGTGTGTGTGTGTGTGTGCCCTGTGATGGACTGGCTTCCTGTCCAGGGTTTCCTGCTGCCTTGTGCCCTATTCTATCTGGGATAGGCTGTAGCCCCCCCATGACCCTGTTCAAAAATGAGGGACTGACCTTGAATTGGGCCACACATATTTATTATTTGGGTAGAGATGAGCATTTGACCTTGACAAGTGATGTGAGTGGGCGTTTAGGCCACTTTTCGCATCATTGTAGTGGGTTAGCCATTTATGAAAACTTAATTCCTTCTCATCTCTTGTATCATTTAGATATCCATAAGTTGATTATTTTTTTTTTGTTTCATTTTTTACCAAGAACATTCCTGGGTGCATGTATTAAATATAATACCTAATGTGATTTTGGATTTATTATTTGAAGAGTCAAACTGTGACCCTCATACCAGCTGCAGACAGAATTACCTTACACGTGCACATTTCTTTTTTTTTTTCTGGATTTCATAACTCTCCAACGTGGGCGTGAAAATTTGCTTTTTGTCTCCAAAATTCATATTGATGTGCTCATATGCAAGGAAAAAAATCATTCATTGCAGCTCATAAGTTGCACCCCCCCCACCGTTTGCAATCAAATATATGACTCCTTTGGTTAAAGTTTACTGCCTTCAATTCAATGGGGATTTATGAGTATGAAACTGGAAAATCTGTGCAGAAGTGACATGCAGTAGGTAAAAGTGTAGTTTAAATAACTCGATAATACCTTTATGAATATGCTAATGGTGGAGGTTTTAACTGAGCATTAATGAACTATTAATAAGTGACCTTAATAGCTCGCTAATGAAAGGCATTAACATTTGTCACCTATAGGCGCTTTATTAATGCTTAATTAACAATTTACAGATTACTTACCTAATGGGTGATAAATTAACTATTCATATCATAAACTAGGCAGCGCAAGGATTAATGTGCTACCCTGCCATGATTTAGCTAAGAAAAGATAAGCCAGGTTGAGTTCATTCTACTGAAACTTGGAGAACTTCCACCGAGTGACGGTCCAGAAGAGCGGTGGCTTTGAGCCTCAGGACCAGAAGCCAAGTGAGGCCTGCATTGGCAGCTATGGGAAAAGAAATCATTCAGCACTACAAGGGGATTACTTCATTGGCACAACATAAAGGAATATAAAAACAGCAGCAGTTACAAAAATCTGAGAGTTTAAGTAGAATAGTTATGAATAATAGACAGCACTTATGTCTTCACATTGTATTGCTATACAACGTTGAATCGCGGTGGATTTAATTTCCTTTTTTGACATTGATCAACAGAAAAAGGCTCTTTAATGTCAATGTGAAAACAGGTCTCTGCAAAGTGGACTAAATGAACTACAGATATAAAACTGAAAACATTTAATCACGTAGGTATTGTTTAGAAGAAGCACCTTTGGCAGCCATGTAGAGGCCTCTCCCTATCAGCTCTGCACTGCTATTTTTCCTCAGTCTCCTTTGCAAAACTGCCAAAGCTCTGTCCAGTTGCATGGGGATGACGAGTGAAAGGCCTTTTTCAAGTACAGCTGCAATTTTTCCTGTGGTATTAAGATCTGGACTCTGACATGGCCACTAAACAACATTAACATTGCTGTGTAGGTTTGGCTTTGGGATCGTTTTCTTGATGGAAATTAAATCTTCTCTCAAGTCACTGGTTTCTTGCAGACTGCAGGAGGTTTTTCTCCAGGATTTTCTTGTGTTTTACTGCATTCATTTTACCATCACAAGCCTGCCGGCGCCTCCTGCAGAGGAGCATCCCCAAGGCATGCTGCTGCCACCACCAAGCTTCATGGTGAGGATGGTACAGTATGCTTTTCATCATGTGCAGGGTTTGGCTTATGATAAACATGGTGTTGGGCGGCACGGTGGCGCAGTGGTAGCGCTGCTGCCTCGCAGTTAGGAGACCTGGGTTCGCTTCCCGGGTACTGCCTGTGTGGAGTTTGCATGTTCTCCCCGTGTCTGCGTGTGTTTCCTCCGGGCACTCTGGTTTCCTCCCACAATCCAAAGACCTGCTGGTTAGGTGGATTGGCAATTCTAAATTGGCCCTAGTGTGTGCTTGGTGTGTGGGTGTGTTTGTGTGTGTCCTGCGGTGGGTTGGCACCCTGCCCAGGATTGGTTCCTGCCTTGTGCCCTGTGTTGGCTGGGATTGGCTCCAGCAGACCCCCGTGACCCTGTATTCGGATTCAGCGGGTTAGAAAATGGATGGATGGATGGATGGATAAACATGGTGTTTAGTCGGATGGCCAAAAGGCTCAGTTTTGGTCTGAGCAGACCACAGAACCTTGTTCCAGTTGACTTCTGAGCTACCGTTTGCCTTCCAGCAAACACTAGTCAAGATGCCATGTGCGCTTTACTCCTTTGCCACTTTCCTATATATCTGCAGCTGGTGATGCACCCGGGCCACAGCTGTTTTTGCACAGTCTCTCTAATTTCAGCCACTGCAACTCTTTCACAGCTAGCTTAGTTATACAATACAATACAATACAATTTATTTTTGTATAGCCCAGAATCACACAAGAGGTGCCGCAATGGGCTTTAACATGCCCGGCCTCTTGACAGCCCCACCAGGCTTGACTCTCCAAGAAGACAAGGTAAAACACCCAAACAAAAAACCCTTATAGGAACCAAATGGAAGAAACCTTGGGAAAGGCAATTCAAAGAAAGACCCCTTTCCAGATAGGTTGAGTGAGCAGTGGGTGCCAAAAAAAGAGGGGTAAATACAATACAATCCCCAGACCAGAACACAAGTCATCCTCAATACAATCTAGTAGAAGTAGAAATAGACATATTACAAGTAAGGAGCAGAATTCAACAGTAGATGATATTACGTAATATGATTTGGATCACATACAGTTATCTACTCTTCACTAGTCGTCTTCTTGTATTATGACTTAGTTTTTGTGGATGTCCTGCTGTAGGCAGATTTACAGCGGTGCCATTCTCTTTCCATTTCTTCATGACTGATTTCACAGTGACTTGGAGATTTTCTTGTCTCCATCCTCTGACTTGTGCTTCAATCACCTTTCAATGGAGTTTTTGGACCTTCTCGATAGGGTGATTTATGCTACACTGAATTGAAACCCCTTGACTAGTGTAAAGAGAGGTAGAAACAAGATAAAGATTTGGGGTGGAGGGTTCAAACACAAAGAATTCAAAAACCAAATAGGCATTCAAGACTAAGCCTGAATACAAGACTAGTTAAAGGAGAGGAATGCTCGGGATTTATAGCTGTAGGACAGGAAGAGGCGGGTCTTCGGGCGGAAATGGACTCAATAGGAGGGTGTGAGTTGCTGCCAGAAGTGGGAGGAGTCCTAGGCAGGCTTTCCTTCTTGAGGTCTGCGGAAAAGGGAGAAAAGACATTAGTGCAATTAGTCACCCCCAGACTGTGCATCTTACCCCCCGCTTAAGCCCTTAGACTGCCTCCTATGCACACGTGTGTGACACTAGAAACAGGTGGTCTCCAGTAAACTAATTCTGTGCCTTTTATAATTAATCAGGTCCACCAGTGAGGATTTAGGTGTGCCATATTAAAGGAGTTAAGCAAACAGTTAGTCCACTTTGCAGAGATCTGTTTTCACTTGGACATTAAAGAGTCTTTTTCTATTCATCAGTGTCTAAAAAGCCAACAATGCGAAAACTTCCAAGGGGAGTGAATACTTTTTATAGGCACTGTCACATCCATATCCATCCGTCCACCCTCCAGGGTAGAGGAGAAGCTGGAGTTTAATGTTATTTGAGAATATTTACATCTGATAAATACAACATATCAAAGTTAATGATCATCAGTACTGCATGAGTAGTGTTAAGGGTTGCCGGCTCATGTCATGGCTGTTTTCAGAGTTTCCACATATTTAAAAACCACTGCAGTAGAGACATACGCTAGATTTGCACTTCTACCAGTGGCAGACAACAGCTCTGGTCAAAGTGCCAATGCATTGCAAGGTTTAATTACACCGTCACTCACTCAACTCAACTCCAAGCCAATTCAGAGTCTTATTAACCAGACTGGCACATTTTTTTGGTAGGGCCCAGAGAAACTCTACATGAAGAGAATCTGCTAACTCTATACAAAGTGAACTAGAGCTCTGGAGATGTATTCTCAGTGAGTTTTTGGTTCATTCTTTAATTTTTAACAAAGTGGTTCTCTAAAAACATTTGACAAGCAATCTCTTCCCTGAAACAAGGCAACAGTTTTTTCTTATCGTCTTGACTATTAAACTCTGGCTCTAATCTTCTGCGCACAGGTCATATTTATTGTGAAATAATCAGACTGTTAGTCAGTGACTTGAAATGAATAAGCTGAGCTCCAAAAAGTGTATTTATAGAAATGTTCAAAAATAGCACACAAACTAGATATTGGAATATAATTGGAGATCAAGTCCAAATGCTGGGGTCATGGACACAGACATCCTGTTCTTGCCGTATTTGAAAGAGCTAACAATAGCCTCAAGCGAAAGTAAATTATGAGTGGGTTGGGTGGGAGTTGAAGATAATCAGATGTGCACAAGGCTGGCTGAGGGTTATAAGCCAATGCTGCTACTTTAAAACTGGTCCTAAACTGAACCGGTGGATCTCTGCCAAAGCAAGTGAAATTTAAGAAGGCAAATTGGGCCTACAATACGTGTAACTCTAAAGGGACATGACTGTCATTAGAACAATCTAGATGAGAACAGGACATTCAACAAAAAAAGAGGTCTCTAGTCCTATCCACTTACCTCTTCTAAAATAACATCAAGTCGAGTTTTGAAGATCTCTGGTCCTAATGTCCACCACACTACTTGATAGCTTATTCCATGTGTCTGTGGTTCTCCGTGTGAAGAAGAAGTTGTCAATGTTTGTGTGAAATTTACCCTTAAGAAGTTTTCAACTGCATCCTCTTGTTCTTGATGAACTCACTTTAAAATATCAGACTTAATCCACTTCATAATTTTAAACACTTCAGTCATGGCTTTATCTTGTCTTTATCTTCTTTTGCTTAAACTGTATAGACTCAGCTCTTTCAATCTTTCTTCAAAGTTGATCCCCTGTAGCCCTGGAATCAGCCTAGCTGCTCTTCTCTGGACGTTTTCTAGTGCTGCTATGTCCTTTTTGTAGCCTGGAGACCAAAACTGCACACAGTACTCAAGATGAAGCCTCACCAGTGCGTTATAAAGCTTGAGTATAACCTCTTTGGATGTAGTCCACACATCAGGGCGTTGCTATATAACCTGACATTCTGTTAGATTTCTTAATGGTTTTTAGTGACGAGTTCACTATAACTCCTAAATCCTTCAAATAAGGTGAAATTTCAGTTTTCAGATTTCCTAATATGTATTCAAACCTAACATTTTTACTTCTTAAATATAATACGTTACATTTACTTGCATTATATTCCATTTGCCACAGATTTGCTCAGGCCTCTATGCTGTCCAAGTCACTCTGTAACGACGTAACAAATTCCAGATTATTTTCCAGTCCTCCTAGTTTATATCATCTGCAAACTTAATTAGCTTGTTATTTATGTCCCTATTCAAATCATTTATATAAATTAAAAATAGCAGTGGCCCCTGTGGAACATGACTCTTAACATTAGCCAATTCTGATAAGATTCCTCGCCCCATAACCCCTACTTACTGTGTCAGAGCCAATTCAGCATCCATCTAAAACATCACCCTGAACTTCCATTTCTGGTAGTTTGATGCCCAACTTCTCGTGTTGCACCTTAACAAATGCTTCATGAAAGCCCACGTAAATAATATCAGATGTTCCATTTTGATCGTATCCTTTTGTTGCTTCCTCGTAGAGGAGGAGGAGGAGGAGGAGGTTAGGAGCGTGTGCTGATACCTCGTGTTGCTGCACCCACCACATGACAAACCACCTCAAAATCCCAGATTAGGACCCGATTACAGCCATTCAATGGGTGACACCTCAGCACCACACTAGTTTTGATGGAACGGAAAACTGTCAGTTTTTTTAACAGTGGTTGGAGTGCCAGTTCTGCCACCAACCCACAGGTTGTTCCCTGCAAGCTGGAGGGCCTACTTGCAGGGCTGGATGCAGGTTAACGTCATACCTAGGGTGGAGCAGTTGCAGGTTAAGGGCCATGCCTAAGGGCCTAACGGCGTGGAATCACTTCTGGCATTAACGGGATTCAAACCAACAACCTTCCAATTGCCAGTGCAGATCCTTATCTCAGCGCCACCTCTCCGTCTACCTTCCTCATAGAATTCCACTGTATTAGTAAAGCATGATCTCCCTCATCTGACCCCATGCTGACTTTTAAGTGAAACTCCTGTTCTTGCTATGTGTTGCTCAATCTTTTCCTTAATAATACCCAGTGCTGTTAGAATATGTCTTCCACTTCTCACAACCTTAGCACTGGATTATGTAGGATCATTAAGTGGGTGGATGGAAGTATTTATGATCTCTAACCCGTATCATTGATGTCACTTTTTGCTCTGTCACTCTCTGCTTTACAAGAACTCAAGGAGGTAAGACAAATGAGAGCTGTCTTCCTCCATTCCATACTTCTGAAGGGCTTCCAACAAGCTAACATGAGGACCTAAAGCTGATTTTGTTTTTTTCCTTCCCCGTGTCTTATCCTGGTACTGATGGAGATTCTGAACATGAAAAAACACTTTATAGCCATCCAAGTAAGACGTAAAGGCCAATGGAGGCTGCAAACTTGTTGGTACTTGAGAACCATCAGAATACGAATAAGGTGGCTATTTTTAGGTGTGAAATTTATGAGTCAGCATGGCGCACTCAGTAAAGAGATTGTAGGGCAAGTGGGGGGTTTGCAGCAATGTGACAATCTCTGTTTCCTCAGTACAAGACTTTAAATGTAAAGGAGATGGAGACTAAATAAACTATTCTGGTGGGGACAACTCCAGAGTGGAGGGTGGTGCCAATTTTTTTGGAGGGTCAGATGGTGGTACAGCTGTAGGATGTCCTCCTAGAGGTTACGTTTATCTTCTGTGGTAGGTGTTTCTGTATATTCAAAGCTGTCTGCTGCTGAGGAAATAGACATGTGACCTCCAAATGACCAGTAAGCACGCACACATGTCTATTCTGCAAAGTGAAGGGGAGCTTATAAAATCAGAAGCATAAGTGGCCCCTGGGGTCCTGGTTAAGGCAGCGTGTCCCAGAGTCAGGACGTCAAACCCCTAGGACCTATTTTGGGTGATCTCAGAGGGCTTAGTTAAAGATGAGTCAGCTTTTCAATGCAAAAGGCAGAAGTAAGCAGCATAGTTAGGTAAGCAGTGTGAAAAGCGAGAAAAGGTTTTCTCTGTTAAATTATTACACATGGCCGATTCTCAGACTGACAACAGACGACACTGAGAATGGTAACAGTGGCACTCCATTCCCTGCATAAATGGACGTGCTTGGCAGGACGTTCAGCTCTCCTTTGGTCCAGTCAAGTAGACATGGTAATAAAAACGATCAAGTAACGTAAGGAAGGGTGTTAGAAGGTGAGGAGGTACAGCCGTTTTTAAACTCTTTAAGGGGATTCCAGTATGGATGGGTGGCTCTTAAAAACTCTTAAATCTACATCTCCTTGATTATTCCATCTCTAAGGATGAGTGTTGCTTATTACTTTGAAATGGAATCACAGTCAGGTTGAGAACCTCTGCATGAAAAATGTATTAAATGTGTGTCTTTCTTAGTCATTGAATTGGATGAGATATTTTGTGCTTGAAAGCGTGTGAATTAATGAGTGCATTCAAAGCGTGCACTCCTGTGGTCCACACACCTGGATTTAATGGCCGAGATGATGGAAAAGTGGGACTCCCCCTTGTACTTCACACAGAATGCAGAGAGGTTTGGATAAAGAACTAACTAAAGTGTTAATAATTTAACACTTTATAACAAACTAAATAGTACAGACTTTCGCAGGATTGGAACAGTTATTGAGGTGTCAGTTTGATAATTCTGATGCCTCCGCTTCCTGTTTAGCTGCTACAAATTCAGAATAGCTCAAGAATAGTTCAGCGCAGTTTTTAGTCAGCGCCACCAGGGGACAGCAAAGGCCAGGAGTCTTTAGTGGGGACTTAAAAGCCTACTTGCTGTATTTAAAAGGCAAATTGCTGTTTGCAAAGAAACATTTGGTGATGAACACCATGTTTCCACTTTTGGGGGGCTGTATCTGAGGACCATGACGATCTCAATTCGCTCCAGCAGTGACTTCTAAAGACTCCAAGCCTCTGAGGTTCAGCAGATTTCTTTTCGTTCTTTAGATTCTGTTTCAGACTGCTTTCTTAATTCCAAGCCAATGCCAAATTTCCTCTGGGGACAAAAATAAAGATCTATCTATCTATCTATCTATCTATCTATCTATCTATGTATGGGCTGGAGAAAGGAAAAAAATGTTATCAAAGTGAACTACAGTCGGTCCTCTTAGTCACTGGTCAATAGTGTGTGCACACACATCGGTTCAGTGGCCTCTAAGTGCCGGGCTCTTCGATGGCCAAGTCTCCAGCCTCTATAATCAACCTGCATGTATAACTATAAACTGTATTTGGTAGATTTGTCAATGTCGGCCTACTCAGGCACGTGCCTGCTTGCACAACTCATGCAGTTACTGATAATATACATTACTTGTCTGTGCACAAATGTACATGCAAGCGCACCCACATCCAAGCATGTGTACACACATACAGTTTACCTCAGAATGCATATTAAATTCTTAAAGAAGAACATCTGTGTGAGCACAAGTATGTCGACAGTCTCACACACGTCACACTGCACACAAAGAATTCCTCCCGTGCACAAGTCCACACACATGAAGGTGAAAATCTATACATAAACACAAACATGTATGAAGAGGCACAGACACACCTGATGAAGGCCATGTCAGCCAAAGTAATGGGTTTCTAACCTCCCTTTCTTTTTCTTAAAATGTGGGAATATCCTTTATCTTTTTTTTTTTTTCATTTGGAAGTGCTTGTTGACTTAGCAGCCCTTCACTCATTGTACAGTATAGTTGTATACAAAGAGACATCTTGGCTCACACATTCCCAGAGAGTCATAAACTGCATTTGATCACCAAAACAGTGTGAATGTATACACAGTAGCACATAGTACTGTATATATAAATAAACAAGTACACACATTTGTACAAAAGGGTGTATTCCACCATACACATGTAGACATAATACAGTGTACTCCATGTACTGTATATTCACACAAATATATAAAATCTATATAAGCAGAAGCTCTGAAAAATGTGTCTGTATTCATATGATTTCCACAATTATTCACCTTCACGCTACATATACATGGAGACTGAAGCATATTTACACATGTGGATGCATATATCAACCCGTGCAGTTGTTTCTTATATGATTACGGAAATATGTACAGTATATGTACACATTCATGCATTCAGATCTCTTGTATGCATGGGTACATGTAAGCATTCCCATCTGCATAGACTTACTACATAAGCATAAAAATGAGGTCCACACATTCTGATGCATATACTGTCATAGTCATATTCATTCTCAAATCCTTTTATTCTGAGGTGGGGTTGTACAGGCCAAAGTCTATTCTGGCAGAACTGGGCGCAAGGCAGGAAACAGTCCTGGAAATGCACACCAGTCCATCATATTGTTCCGTCATGCATAGACCCGCACTCACACTCAAGCAAGGAACAGTTAAGAACTGCCAGTCAACCTAACCTGCAGCTTTTAGGGAATGTAGGGAGAAACCGGAGGGGAATTTGCAGACTTTTCAGGGACAACATCCAAGGTGCAGGATTAACTGAGAACAGAACATCTAAGAATGCTTTGAGCACAATGACTGTATACACACACACATTTATTAACACTCTGCATAGAGATAGATAGATAGACAGAGATATATACTGTAAGTAGAGTATAATTAAAGAATAAGTGTCTGGTTGTCCATCTGGTTGCTATATCTCTGTCATTCCAAATGATGGAGTATCACAAACATTTTTAGCAATAAAATGCATTGCATTTGTCATTTTTACAGATCTTGCATCACAAACATTAACACTGCTTTTACACATCCAATAGCAAATGGTATATAACAGAGACATACTGCATGCATTGTGTGATGCATTGCAAATGTTAACCCTGAAGTCTGTGTTGATTACTTAGATTTCAACCTGCCTCTCCAACCCATGGCATGGGCTTGATGTATAGATATAAATAGGTGATGTGGTGGATGTTTGCCAACTGGCCAACCAACTCCCCAAGTGTTACTTGATAGGTAACCACCTAATAATCAGATTGTGATTCAGACTTAAAAAAAGATATAGATATATACAGTAGGCATCTCGGCTGGTAATGACACACAGTAACAAGTGTAATCTGTGGACCCTCTACCCTGGCACATGTAGGCAAACAGACACACATGGACACAGCTGCTCCAATATGCCAGAGGCTACATGCACACACTCACTACAGATCCTGTATACTATAGGTATATAGCCCTAAGAGAACTTTGAATCCTATACGCGTTCAAAAGCATTTCAAACATTAAAGAAGAGCTACACTGTCTCTTCTACTCCTAGAACTGCAAAAGAGCATTTATTTTATGTATTATTTATTTGTAATTATTTTTGAACTGGTGCTTAAAAAGCACGCTGAGAAATTTGTCAAATCTTTATCGATTTGGCCTTTGCTGGAATCAATTGTATCATTAGCATGTTTGCGCTCTGACATTTGGACTCACTTTTCTCGTTTTGTAGACGAGGCGCACCAAAAGCGGCAGCGATGGTTGCGGGGTGACATGACGACACTTGTCCCGTTGCCTTGATGTTAGGACTTCTCTGATCTCCATGACCAGTTACACGTGCGGCGCGCCGTAGTGTTCCTCATAGTCAGAGATCGGTTTTCAGTTTATTCTAGCTTTCTTTCGTATTATTAGGTATTACGAGGCCAGTCCCCGGACTGCTTTCATGTGCGATTTCATACATTCCTAAGGCATGGTGTTAGGTTACTATGCTGTACAGTTCGAGTCTGCTGTTAAAGTGAATCCCGGTAACTCTGCACTCTTTCTAGTAAGCTAACTTTTTTAATCACAAATTAAGATCCTTGCTTTACTTGGGCGATGACACCTGCCAATGACCTCATCCACAGGTGTGCATCTGGCACGAAGCACGCGAGCAGTCAGTGAAAGATTAAACAAACATCGAAGAAAATGCAGTTGGTCCTTGTGGGACGTTGAAATATTTATAAAACGAAACAATAAATCCTCTCCCTGGAAAAAGTAAACTGCAAATGCGCTCCCGCTCTCCAGTCAAATATGATTTTATGTGTAAATCCGTGTCCTCGAGTAGGGAAGTGCATCGCAAACGTGTGCAGCTAAATTATTTATCGTCTTCCGATAAGCTTTATTAAGCAATGGGACTCGCTTCGGGTCCCGCCACGACTAATACACGCCGATTACCACCGTGTTTGTTGTAACAGTTCCGTAGCAAAGCGGATGTGTTTTAAAAGGATTTAAACTCCTCCTAAGGGATAAACGGAAAACTGGAGAGAAAAGTCCGGTACAGGCGATGCCGAAGACTCGCGATTTACGTAATTTACGGAAGATAGCGAGAAAGACGCGAGATATTAAACCACGCCCCCTTCAAAGCCCCAATCTGTCATTCCTGAAAAGAACTTTGTGAAATGAGAAATGTTTGCAGATGTTTTTAAAAGAGAAAGAATTATCAGATTGGCACAAGTCGTTAGACACTTTGCTATGAATTGGGCTTGCCGCACCCCATTCTAATGATCGTCACTGAGATCTTTCTGCACCTTGTTTGTTATAAGCCCACCTGTGGTCAATTCAGTTGACTGGACACACTCAGGATAGGCCCACACCTCTCTATAGAAGATCCCCCAGTTGAGCAATAAACAAGCCATGCAGTAATTGCCTGCAGAGTTTACAGACTGGAGTGTATTGAGGCACAGATCTGAGGTAGGCTACAAAAAATGCATTCCAAGAGCACAGTGGCCTATGTAATATTTAATCAGAAGATGTTTGGGAACAACCACAGCTCTTTCTAGAGCTGACCACCTGTGTAATCTGGGGAGAAGGGCCTTGGTAAGAGAGGTGACCAAGAATCCGATGCTGTTTCCGGCTACGCTCCAAAGAACGTGTGTGGAGATAGGAGAAACTTCTAGAACGACAGCCACCACTGCGATACTCCACCACTCTGGGCCTTGTGCCAGAATGGTCAGGTAGAAATCTCACCTCAGTAAAAGACACATGAAAGCCCATTTGGAGTTTGCAAAAAAGCACCGAAAGGACTGTCTGATTGTCAAAAACAAGATTCTCTGGTCTGATGAATCCACGATTAGCACCATGTCTGGAGGAAATGAGGCACCAGTCATCACCTGTGCAATACCATTTCACTGGTGTACCATGATGGTGGTGGCATCATCCTGTGGGGTTGTTTTTCAGCAGCAGAGACTGGTAGAGTAGTGAGAGTTGAGGGGAAGCTGAACGGGACAATGTACAGAGATATCCAGCTCCAGCACTCTGTGGACCACAGGCTTAGCTGAAGGTTTGCTTTCTAGCAGGGCAATGCCCATAAACACAAGGTAAGGTCAACAAAGGGGTGGCATGAAGACAGCTCTGTGAATCTCCTTGAATTGCCCAGCCAGAGCCTGGACTTGAACCTAGTTGAACACTTCTGGAGAAACCTGATAGTAGCTGTCCATGGAGAATCTCTATCCAACCTGACAGGACTTGAGGGGATCTGCAGAGAAGAACGGTAGAAAATCCCCAAATCCAGGTGTGTGAATCTTTTTGCGTCAAACCCAAGAAGATTGCAGGCTGGAATTGCTGCCAAAAGGGCTTCAATGAAGTACGGAGTAAAGAGTCTGAATTTTTGGGTCAGTGCAATGATTCAGCGTTGTATTTTTAATAAATTGGCAACAATTTCTGAAATCCTTTTTTTGCTCTGTCATTCAGGGTTATTGAGTACTGTTTGATGAGGGAAACACAAAGCTGCAACCAAACAAAATGTGTAAAAAGTGAAAGGATGCTTTCTGAATGCAGTGTATAAATACACTAACGTTCACAAGTTTAGAATCAGTCAGAAATGTTCATGCTTTTAATAGTTGTACCATTAAATTAATTTAAAATACAGCCAAAACATTACACATGGCTATCGATGATTGAAATGAATCATTTATTTTTTACACATGACTGAAAAGCCCCATTTTTAGCTGCAATTACCCCAGTGACCTAATGGTAAACTCCTGCTTAATTCATCAGGTAGAAGTGCTAATTGGTTATTAGAGAAACCTTACAGGATTGAAATCAATTTTAAGGTAGTGTTGTGGTAAACTCTCAACAAAAGGACAATGCAGAAGCAGCCACCTGTCCATTATCAAAATGGATGCTCCGAGCTCTGCACTGTGCAAATTACTCAGCATGAAAAGACAAAGAAAAAGGTATGGGGTTCCACCCCGTATATTAATAATAGTGTCTCAAAAAAGGTGCGATGAGTGAAGAGTAGTCCAAGATGGGACTAATTGGGGAAGACAAGTTGCTGCCTTTATAGGCGGTGGGAAGGAGGAGGAGGGACCGATGGGGAACAGGTGGAAGTGAGGTCACTAGGAGGGTGTGGTCTGGAGGCGGGGCTGGTTGAGGTTTAGTTGGTCTTTCCTTCTGGTGATCTGCAGAGGACGAAGAAAGGACATTAGTGCACCCCTGACCTGACGTTTTACCCTTAGTTAGGCCCATTGACTACCTCCCATGCACAGGCGTGTGACAGCAGACTTTGTGCAGAGGGTGCAGTTTTGGTCTCCATCTTACAAAAAGGACTTGCAGTGCTGGAGAAAGCACAAAGAAGAGTTAGAATGAATCCAGGACATAGAGGTATGAGCTGGAAGGAAAGGCTGAAGAAGCTGAATCTTTTTATTTTTATTTTAAATTAATGGATATTAAGAGCGGGTGACACGGTGGCGCAGTGGTAGCGCTGCTGCCTCACAGTTAGGAGACCTGGGTTCGCTTCCCGGGTCCTCCCTGCGTGGAGTTTGCATGTTCTCCCCGTGTCTGCGTGGGTTTCCTCCCACAGTCCAAAGACATGCCAGTTAGGTGGATTGGTGATTCTAAATTGGCCCTAGTGTGTATGGGTGTGTTTGTGTGTGTCCTGCGGTGGGTTGGCACCCTGCCCAGGATTGGTTCCTGCCTTGTGCCCTGTATTGGCTGGGATTGGCTCCAGCAGACCCCTGTGACCCTGTGTTCGGATTCAGCGGGTTGGAAAATGGATGGATGGATGGATATTAAGAGCTAACATGATCAGTGATCAGTATGAGGGAGGGAACAAGTCCAGAAAGTCCCAGCTCTTATTGTAATATAAATGCTTTAACACAACACCTCTGACATGGATGGACATTTCTTTTTAAGGGAAGTTTTTACACAATTTTAGAATGCTTGTCCTTCATACAGAAGACCACAGACACAGGGAACAAGTGAATAACTAGGTATTGTGTTAGACAGTAGACTTTGGGGTTTCTAAAAAAATGGAGGTAAACTTTATATTGGAGAAATTAGGTAAACAGAATTGGCAAGCGTGTTGGGCTGGGTGGTCTGTTCTCAGGAAAATTGTTGCAATGTTCTAAGTGGAGTCTGAACCATAAGCTTTGGCCTCAAGGCAAAAGAAATATGCAAACTGATTGGGCACTCTCTGTCACACACACACACACACCCACCCACATGTACTCACATGGGTCCAATTAAGAGTCAAGTGTAAGGTAACCATGTTTTTGGGATGTGGCTGGAAAACCCACGCACAGTAAGGACGCACACACAAGCACTGCTAATAAAAAGAAATTCTTAATTATACTTAAATCATTTATTATAAGGCTTCTTACTTTTAAAAATTTGTCTTTGACTTTTTTGTCCCCCCCAGGGAAGATCTTGGAATCTTAAATAAAGAAAAGTGCATGTAGAATTTCCACTTGTATTGCAGTAAACCCTGCATGTGTGAGAATCGGCTGAGCTTCCGGCTACGAACTCTTCCTATCCTCACAGCTTCATCTTCTCCACATTGTCTTCAGCCCATTAGCTCCTTCTGCTAGCTTTTCAAATATTTCATCATCTTTGTCTGGCTATGGCTTCATGTACTGTAACATTTCAAATCTTTTATCCTCTCTTCCCTGTCCTAAGTGAGTTCACTTGCCTAAGTGTTTCATCTTTATTGTCTGCAGTGATTTTTCTTTTTGGTGCTTCACCTTCTCTTACTGTAACTTCCACTTGCTGGCCTCAACTGTACTGACAGCTTCAGATAGTTAACCCTTCCACTGCTTCTTCCTGGTTTTTAATTCTTCTTTCTTGGGTGGGCATCTGATGTGGTCAGGCAAATTTGTGCCAAAGTGGGGGTGTACCCTGGCTGGCACTCTTCAGCTCTGAGCTGGACATGTAAATGTAATCAGGGAATGGAAAGGGAATTAATTCTCCAAAATGTTGGCTATACTTTTTAAATAGTTGATTTTTATATCACGTAAGTATGCATTATTGCATTTATGTTCTTTGAAAATGGTGCTATGCTAAAAACTTGAAATATTATAATAGTTGGACATGGCAATGGGATTTCTTTAAATAATGCACTTTTTTCTTTGAATAGCTTATCTCATCTGTTTCTCTTACAACATTCTTAAATCTTTACTGATATTTCAAATGTTTTCAGCTGAATGTATGTTTATATATTGTCTTTCACTACAGCTTGTTGTCAGGATATTTATGATTCATGAATACAATAAATATGTGTGTGTGTGTGTGTGTGTGTGTGTGTATATATATATATATATATATATATATATATATATATATATTGTGAAGCCTGGGGTGTGTATAGCACCCCCCCCTTACCCCGTCACAGACAGGCTGGACACAAGTTTGCCACACAACACACCATTTATTTACACCGGGGGTGCTTTCTTCACTCCCAAAGCACAGTACCGCACCAAATGGCACACAATGCTCAGTCCCTTCTTTCTTTTTTTTCTCTTCTCCTCCTGTCTGCCTCTACCCCTTGGGAATAAAGTATCTATCTATCTATCTATCTATCTATCTATCTATCTATCTATCTATCTATCTATCTATCTATCTATCTATCTACCTACCTACCTACCTACCTACCTACCTACCTACCTACCTACCTAACCAACCTACCCACCTACCCACCTACCTACCTACCCACCTACCTACCTACCTAGTCCTGGCAAGCTTTGTCCTCCTCCTCCTGACTCTGGCTTCCTGAGTAGTGGCTGCTGGCTCCTTTTATCAGGCACCTGGAAGTGCTCCAGGTGCTCTTTGACCTAATTCTGGTTGTGATGGAAGAGCTGCATCCAATGGCTCAGCAGCAGCTGTAGCACCCCCTGGCAGTGCCCACGAACCCCAACAGGGCTGTATCCAACTCCAGCTCCCATGGCGCTTGAGACATCACTGCAACCCAGGGGTGCTGTCACCTAGTGCTCCGGTGGAGGTAATGCTCTGGATAGGCTCCCTCCCCTGGTCCTTCCAGAGTGGAGGCATCCCAGCTGGGCAAGGGCCCTGGCTGTGCACCACTTCCAATGACCTATTGATCTTGCCTTGATGGAGCAAACAGAAGGGAAGTTAGTTGTCATCCAGCTGGTGTTCCTCAGAACTGTCAGTCGAAAAGGAAGATGGTCTTAGCAAGAGCGCCCCCTCTCAACTCTGCGTGGAATTGCTTGCCTTTCTAGATCCTTGAAAAGTCCTGTATGTGCTTGTGTATGACTGTATATACAATATATATTCATATATATATTCATACATAGTGTTGTGAAAAAGTATTTGCCCCCTTCCTGATTTCCTGTATTTTTGCCTATTCGTAACACTTACCTTATATACTTGTGGATAAGTCGGGACTTGATTTTACAGTATAATTTCTGGTATTTTATAATGTCAGTCATACAAATCTAATGCAGAAAACTCACACTATTGGTACAAGGGATTATGATATGCCAACGCCCACCTGAGAGAGTAACCACGGAGCTCACTGCCATTTTCTTCTATGTGCGTGTGGCAACGCGCTGTATCAGTGTGTGCTCCTAACCTTTCTCTCTGTATTGTGCCTACGTGACCACACGGTAATACCTGAACTATTCCGAAGCAACGTATGCACTGATTTGTGTTTTTTGTATCTCACACCCTCATACACCTTTATCGTAAGAGCATCCCTTATCAACAAGGGAGCGTTCGTTCAGAAGAAAATATGAAGCTGGTTTTAAATTAAACATTGTTGAAGTAGCGAAAGAAATCTATAACTGCGCTGCTGCAACAAAATTCGATGCGTCTGAGAAAATGATGTGGGATTGGAGGAGGCAAGAAGATGTAAAAAAAGAAATGTAAATGTCCCATTTTTGAACAGGCGTATAAGTCAGGGTCTGATTTTATGATCAATTTCTCGGGTTTCAAGACCCGACTTATATGCGAGCATATATGGTAATTGTTTCTGATCTTCATGAAAATTTTGTATAATATTAAAGACATACATAAACACAGTACGCAGTTTTTTAAAGATAATTAGATTATTCCAAGAAGAAAACCTTTCACCAACACTTACATCCACTGTGTTAAAATGTATTTGCCACCTAAACCTAATACTTGGTTGTACCACCTTTTGTAGCAACAGCTGCAATCAGGTGCTTCAGGTAAATGCACAGCTCTTTCCAGCTGCCTTAACCCCTCATACTTGTCTGCAGTCTCCATTCTCCTTAGTCTGTTTGAAATGGCTTTCCTGAAACTTCACCTCCTTGTACTAGTATTTAGAGGGCTGCACTTGAGTACAATGGTTCTGATGTTTTAGTTTCTTTTGGTTATCAAGTATCTATCTATCTATCTATCTATCTATCTATCTATCTATCTATCTATCTATCTATCTATCTATCTATCTATCTATGTGCTGGAGAAAGGAAAAAAATGTTATCAAAGTAAACTACAGTCGGTCCTCTTAGTCACTGGTCAATAGTGTGTGCACACACATCTGTTCAGTGGCCTCTAAGTGCCGGGCTCTTCGATGGCCAAGTCTCCAGCCTCTATAATCAACCTGCATGTATAACTATAAACTTGGGTAGATTTGTCAATGTCGGCCTACTCAGGCACGTGCCTGCTTGCACAACTCATGCAGTTACCGATAATATTCATTACTTGTCTGTGCACAAACGTACACATCCAAGCATGAGTACACATATACAGTTTACCTCAGGCTGCATATTAAATTCTTAAAGAAGAACATCTGTGTGAGCACAAGCATGTCAACAGTCTCACACACGTCACACATATTGGCACACAAAGAATTCCTCCAGTGCACAAGTCCACACACTTACATAAACATCTATCTGTCTATCTATCTTAATTGAAGTCATTTTTCTTACCGAAGTCATTCTGAACTCCTATCTTTTGCATTTCTGAGTCCTTTGCTCAATTGTTGTATGCTGTTTGGCAGTTTTCCTTATGCCTCCTTGAAGACCTTGGGCTATGTTAAAGTATCATGTTTGTGCTCCACAGTACCACAGTACATCTCATATTTACTCTTTCCATTGCTAAAGGCTGAGAATATGTTTTAAATTTGCAGTGCACAGTTGTGGCTGGTGCTGATAATGTGTGGTAAATTTGACATAATGCAGCACAAAAACACTAACATGCTTATACCTTCATTGTATTAATATCCAGTTGAGCCCCCTGCCATGCCATGTTGAGCAGTAGATCTCTCCCACTGTGTGACCACAGTAATGAAGCTGTTATCCACAGGATCCACAGGCTTTGACTTGTGTTGTTTTTTTTTTTTTAATCTAAAGAATTCTCTCAGATTCACAACAGTAGTAAACGAAAGGCAAGCTTTTGATCTCTGCGATAGAACGCCTCTGTTTAATGCGCTGAAAATCTGGGCCATTCTGCCTGCTCTTTGTGTTTTGCCAACTCCAAGAACTGCTTGGTGCACAAATGGCACATGACAGCTGCCTGGCTTGATTGACAGGCCAAGGAGGCAATTTCCCAGAGAAGAAGGGGGCTTAATGTGGGGGGTGCAAAAAGCAATGAAAGATTTAGAGAGAAAGATTTATTGATAGCAAGTCTGGCTTGCAATGTAATAAACTGAGCACTGAATGTAAATGTAAATTGTAGGGCAGGGAGGTGCTGGTGTCCTGAGGGAGAAATCTATGCATGTGCTGGCTAGGAAGGGCACTTTATAACACTGCAGCTCACCAAATGTCCCCAACAGTCAGTGCTCTGAATTCCTTATCTTATCTCTCCACTGAAGTCAGAAGTACTGTATCTGTAACAGCAGTGCTTTCCAGGAGTGTGACACTGCCTGCTTCAGGAGCCTGGAGAAATCATCAAATCGATCAACGCAAAAGAGGGTGGGAGGAAAAGGTCTGTAGTAAAATCGGAAAAGACTCCTCCTGTGAGATAGAGAATTAGCGCAAATGCAATTTAAGTGATAGTACATCCTGAATGGAAGCACAGATTTTCAATGAAAACCATTTATGTATGAGCATTGCTGCTGTATAATTTAGAAGTGCTGATAAGAGCCGTTGACTTGTCTCATTTCCCAGCAATATTTAATTTGGAGATATGATTTCTGCAGTGAAAGAGAAAAATAAAAATAAATAATTTCTAACACCACGACTGTTAACGGAATTTAAAATTTTCCAGGTTGCTTACTGAACAATCACTTTTTAGTGGACATTATGTACCATCTTTCTACATTAAACACTTTGAAATGAAATTTTACTAATACAGAGGCAAAAGTTTCACAGTTTAACAGATGTCTTGTGGCTTACAGGCCATTACTGTAGCCCAACTCTCTCTATATATACAGTTTAAAGTGTGTGTGTGTGTGTGTGTGTATATATATATATATATATATATATATATATATATATAGTGGTCCCGGCTGGGGCTGGAGCCCAGCCGGAACGCCCAGGAGGACCAGAGGAGGGCTTGTGCCTCCTCCAGACCGCGAGGGGGCGTCCGTCCTGGTTATGTTGGGGGCCTCGGGTAGTCGGAGTCTCGATCTGATTGTTTAGGTGGTTACCTACCATATATATATATATATATATATATATATATATATATATATATATATATATATATATATATATATATATATATATATATATATATATATATATAATTTTGACAGGGCCATGGACAGCAACTGTATAGAAGGACCTGGGGAGAGAGCATCAGGAAGGCAATACCTTCCACAGGACTCTAGAGGGTAGCTCCCCTACATGACTGTGTTGCACCTTGGATTCCTGCAGATATGCTGGGAGTTGAGTTTGGCACAGCCCTGTTGGGTTCCATGGGGGCCACCAGGAGGGAGTTGCAGAGCCCTTCACTGGGCTCTCACCATACCTGGGAGTGATTCCAGGTCTGAATAATGAGCCACCTGGAACACTCCCAGGTCCGTCATAAAAGGATCTGCCTCGCTCCATTCAGGGAGTCAGAGTCGGGAGGAAGTGGACGAAGCTGGTGAAGGGAGAAGAGAGGAGGTGGTGAAAAGAGAAGTAAAGGACTTGGCTTTGGTGTGAATTGTGTGCTGTGCTGTGGGGAGCAGAGAATAGCGCTCCCTAGCTGTAAATAAACATGTGTGCTCGACTGGAACTTGTGCCTGCCTGTCTGTGTCGGGTTAGGGTGGCTGTACATGCCCTGGTAGTACACTATATACTAGCTGTGTAAGCCTGTGCTGTAAAAACGTCCGGGGTTCTAGAAACTATTGAAATCATTAGAAAAAAAAAATGAAATGTAGAGATGTCAGGTAATTGAAAGGAACTACTCTGGGCATCTCTCTCCTAGGAGGATTCGTTTTGCCGATGTGCTCACATCGCTTGTGTTAGCCGCTAAGCAAGTGACTCTTTCTTCAGAGTTTTCATTTTACTGGTCTCACTTGTGTATCCTCGAAGGTGGAGCCCTTAGCCCGACTCCACCTCTCACTTCCGGGACGGACAGACACACACACTTCCACACATAGACGTTTATATATATATAGCTGTGTTATCTGGGAAATGTTGTAAGACAGTGCACATTTGTTATATTGCCATTAATGAATTGGGTGTATCAGAAGTAATATGTAACAAAGCGCTTTTCTGTGTACAATATTTGTTTTTTTTTTTAATCAAGGGCTAATATTGTTGACAGGCAGTGTGTTATAGTGGTTAAGACTTTGGACTTCAAATCCTGAGATTGCAGGTTCAAATCTCACAACTGACACTCTGTGACAGCCACAAAGTCAAGTCAGTAAACTTAGCATTATATATACAGTACTGTGTACATAAACAATGTATGCTTATATATATGTATCTGTGTGTGTATATCTACTATGTAATAAAACACTATGTCTGTGTGTCCAGTCCCTCAGAGCAATCTGGTTGGCCAGTTTGGCTTTGGAAATGTGACCTAAGATGAAAGTGTGAGTGTGAGATGCACAAGTAGGAGTAAAGACTCACGTTGGGAGAGTCAAAAATAATGAGATAGTCTGAGAAGCAGGCTTTATGGTACCACACTTGAGATAGGGAGTGCTGGTTAGGAGCCGCACTGAAGGCACATGCAAGGCGCAAGAGATAGCAAATATTTTTTACTTATTCTGTTACCTGTGGTTAGTGTATATATATATATATATATATACTTTGTATATATATATATATATATATATATATATATATATATATATATATATATATATATATATATATATATATATATATACTTTGCATATGTATATATATATACTTTGCATATGTATATATAAAATAAAGATGTAAGGATGACTGGAATCCTAAAGAAAAGTTTGGGTGCTAACCAGGCCACCCTGTTTAATGTGATTGTCCAAAAAACTGAGCAGAAAGAGGTGGTCAGTGGCACAACAAAAAGTAGACTTCTTAGGTGCTTTCTTAGCCAATGAGGCTCTGCTATGTAAAGAGCTCTTCCGAGCTCTGACATGCAGAGGTTTCTCCCTGAAGTGAGATGCCCTCCTCGGGGCAGGGTTTCCTGGATACTGTGGGCAGAGTTCAGTTGCCCTCAGGGGGCGGTTTCTATAGCAAATAACCAACAGGAAGGTAAAAGCTTCAGAAGGATCGTAGTAGTGCCTCTATAAGCTTTCCAAGTAAGCCAGTTCCTAATTTTGGAAGATTAAGTGTCCTTTTCCATGCAATAAATAGACTTCTTGAGTATTTCTGCTTACCACATATATTTAGGTGGAACAAAGTTATTGCCATTTTGAAGTTTCAGGGTATTTGTGTTAACAGGCATGTTCACCTAATAAAGCATCCGCCACATGTGTGTTTTCAGAAAAAAACAAAAAGTATTCAGAATCCTATCATTCTGCACACTTAAATGAATACATTTGCTATTCCTGTCCACCAATCTACTCTCAATAATCCGTAATAAAAAAAGTCAATACATGTTTTATGAAAGGTTGGCAAGTTTAATAAAAATCAAAACCTAAAATTTCCTATTCACTTTCTGCACACTTTATTGTCAATTTGATGTTAAATGGATAAATATGCCATTTCTGTCCACCAATCTACTCTCAATAATCCCTAAAGACAAAGTCAATACATGTTTTATAAAAGACTGGTAAATCTGATAAAAATTCAAACCTAAGATTTCTTATTCACATAAGTATTCACTTTCTGGGCACTTTATTGTGTTGTCACTTTGATGTTAAATGGATACATTTGCCATTTTTGCCCATCCTTTTACATTCAGTAACCTATAATGACAAAGTGAAAATGTTTTCAAATAGGTCTGCAAATTTACCAAATCCAATTGAGACAGTTTTCAGTTTTTAATTGAACATGGAAGATGGAAACACCTTGGAGGAAACGTAGGCTTGCTGCTCCTCCAGTGATAGGCAGCAGTCTAGTAATATAACACTATGAGCTGTATAACTAACGATTCCACTTCTTCATTTCCAAATGTAGCAGTAATCATATAAAAATGCTGAACGAATTTACGATGTCTGGAACTACAATGCATTTGTGTTCTTCCTGTGTGTACCTGTTGGTTTGTGTGAATTTTCTCCTCCATTGAATGTGTGAAACGGGCATTGCTTAGAGATGTTCTTTCTTGATCTGACACCATTCCCTTTTTCTAGCATATAAATCAGTGACTGGGTGTGTTTTCCATGGCATTGCCATCAGGCTACTTGATGTGCGTGGTGTTTATTGCATCAGGTCCATTGGTACAAAGTAGAGCACTCAGCATGCCTTCCAGCCCAACCCCACTGGTCCTCCATATTTCAATCATTTCAGGGCCTGTGTTGTAATACGGGCTCAGGGTGCTGATGAGCTGATTCTGATACCGGGAATTTCAAGTGCTGGGAATGTTTAATTTTTAAATAGGGCATTTGGCTCAGTGGCGAGTGTAAGATTTACAGCGTTGCCTCTTCAATCCCACAAAGAATAATAAATTGCTGTCCGGCATCTGCTGATTACGTCTCAGTGTATTGATTGATGCAGGGACCGGGGCAAATTAAAAGAGAACCTGCTGCCCCATCTTGTTTGTTTTATTCCAGGTTCTGATGTGTTTTCAGAACTGCTTGGAATTGTTTAAACGTTTTGTATGTGAAATGTGTGTTATGTTCCATGTGGCTACACATAATGCCTCATAGAAAGACTTGAGGACGCCATGTTGTGTGGCATGTCTTGTACAAGGGTGCCTCCTGTTGCTGGACTTAGATGACAGGCCAACAAAACAGAAAATGTCACTGGGGTTTTATTCGTTTAAGAATTTGCTGCTGTCTTGTACAATAAATTCTGGGACATCGTATGATACAGGCACATTGAATTAAGAGGTGACTAACAAAAAGAAAGAAAGAAATCTCTTGGTTCCACCTATTTATGAACATTTTAAGAGGCAAAGCACATCAAATTACAAATCTTGTGCCTGTAAGAGGAGTGATCCGGTTTCACCTTCTCTCCAGTATTTCATTTACGTAGCAGAAGTGCATCAAATTGTGAGATTACTACATGTTAGCAGCATTTTTCACTTTCAGCTAAGCATTCTGTTTAGTAAGGCCTATGTTTTAGGAGGGGGCCTCTATAAAGAGAATATAACATTTTTAAACCCACTTCATCCAGTTTTGGTCACGAGAGGCCAGAGCTTTACCATTAATATGTATAAAGTTGTTACATCTGAGCAGTTTCAATGCTGTGATAATCCAGGGGCATACAGACGTGTCAGTTTGATCCGTGAATGTAATGCAAAGATAAAGTGTGTCCCACTATGGTGTCCTGCGTGTGTTTCTACCAAGAACGGTTCTGCATTGGAAGCAGAAGGTTCAGAGTTTGATGGCTAGATGTTAGTGCAACTTGCAATGGATTATACGGTTGATGTGCACTTGTGAATCCATCCTTTCATGCTTTTTCATCAATGACTCCTCATCTCAATTAGCATCTTAAAATTAAAAAGCAAGAAAACATTCAAACATTGGCTACTCAGTTTTCTTCAGTTAGTGACTTCTTTTCGTTCATTGTGGCTCACATAAGCTGTGGCCTTCCCTTGACCTTAAATTTTGATTAATGCAGGAATAGAATCAAGTATAACGTTCAGTTAGGGGCAGGGGTCCATCTTCACCGATGTAACAGGCTAAGTCCAGAATCATTCAGGGCCTCACTTGTCTGCTGAATCTTCACTCTCGCTCTTTTGGAGTGGACACCAAGAGTGGCATTTGGCGACTGCTTCAGACCCCATGCCTAAGGGGGCTCTGCTCTTGTGGTCCTTGTGTCCTGTTCGAGCGGATTTGTCAAGTTGTATTCTCCAGTATAGATCAACCATGTCTCACACAGGCTTTGCGGTTTGGCGATCCTATCTATAGAAAACGACATTGCATCCAGATTAGATGACGAAGATGTCTTTAACAACTCTTCCAATCGGAAGGCAAGAAAAGTAGATTTTCATCTCTGAACATGGAAACCGGTAAGAGATTTCATGATGATCCCTCTACGCTAATTTCACACTTCCTGTCGAAACACTGAAACTCACATTTTATTTGTAGACCATAAACATGTCCAAATATTAATGCACAAAAACATGTATCTCTAATGATAATCGGCTGACATGACATCAACATGAGTTATGTCTATGACATCCTGCATATCGAGACTCAGAGTATCACATTTTGCACTGTCGTGGTATTGTCATGAATTATGAATTGAACTTTTTTTAATACATTATATTGTTATATTTTGATAAAGTCCTCGAGTTATCTTGCAAAAATTTAGCTGAATACTGTAATGAGAAAAATAAGTTAACATTATTTTTATTAAATTCGTGCGCAAGTTACTGGATGCTATAAAGTCACTCCAAGGTGGAAAAGCAGCAGGCCCTGACGGCTACCCTGCAGAGTTTTACAAGAAATTCTCCGCTCAGCTAGCTCCCCTCCTATTAGCAACATTTACAGAAGCCAGAGATAACCAATCTCTTCCACAAACCTTTCGCCAAGCACTAATCACTGTCTTTCCAAAACAAAATAAGGACTTATTACAATGTGCATCATACAGACCAATTTCACTTCTGAATAACGACGTTAAAATACTCTCTAAAATCATAGCTAGAAGGATGGAGAAAGTGCTCCCCTCGGTAATATCACAAGACCAAACTGGATTTATTAGGGGCCGACACTTATCTTCAAATCTTCGACGCCTGTTTAATGTAATATACTCACCAACTAAATCAAACACCCCAGAAATATTATTATCATTGGATGCAGAAAAAGCATTCGACATGATTGAATGGAAATACCTTTTACTATTTTGGAGAAGTTTGGGTTTGGCCCGAACATTTGTGCATGGATTAAATTACTGTATACTAACCCAGAAGCTTCAGTTTGCATCAATAACATTTGCTCAGACTACTTTAAACTAGAACGTGGCACAAGACAAGGATGCCCTTTGTCACCACTGCTGTTTGCAATTGCCATTGAACCACTGGCAATACATTGTCGAAATACTGATCAGATAAAGGGGATTAGCAGAGAAGGACTGGAACAGAAAATCTCATTATATGCAGATGACATGGTACTGTATATATCGGACCCAGAAAATTCTGTGCCTGCAGTCTTAGCAGCACTCACAGAATTTCAAAAGCTCTCTGGTCTCAGAATTAATCTGAATAAAAGTGTACTCTTTCCGTGAATTCGCAAGCATATAATATTAGATTAGACACCCTTCCTTTTATCATTGCAGAACAGTTTAAATACCTCGGGTAAACATCACAAGTAAACATAAAGTTCTATTATCAACAAAATTTCGTGTCTGCATGGAAAAAATTAAACAAGACTTGCATAGATGGTCAACCCTTCATCTCACACTAGCTGGAAGAATTAACACTGTTAAGATGAATATTCTTCCTAAGCTCCTTTTTATTTCAAAACATACCAATATACATTAATAAATCGTTCTTTAAGCAATTAGATTCAACAATAACCTCATTTATTTGGAATTCTAAACATCCACGCATCAAAAGAGCGACCCTACAAAGACAAAAGGCAGAAGGTGGCATGGCTCTACCTAACTTCCAGTTTTATTACTGGGCGGCAAATATACAGGCGATAAGAACCTGGACACAAATAGAAGAACATACACAGGCATGGACCGCAATAGAAGTAAAATCCTGCAGTACTTCTTTGTATTCCTGCTCTGTGCTCCAATAAACACACGTTATCGGCAATACACTAATAACCCAATTGTGCTCCACTCACTTAGAATCTGGAACCAATGTAGAAAGCATTTTAAGACGGAGAAGCTTCTTTCTGTGGCACCCTGCAAAAGAACCACCTCTTTCAACCCTCACAAACATATGCAGTTTTAATATCTGGAAAAATTTGGAATTAACTTGCTTAGAGATCTTTATATAGACAACGTCTTTGCATCCTATGAACAATTACAGTCCAAATTTAACATTCCAGCTACAAATTTCTTTCACTATCTTCAAATCAGGAACTTTGTTAAACAGAACCTTCCAGATTTTCCTCATCTTGCACCCTCATCCACGCTGGAAAAATATTGCTCAATTTCAAGGAGTTAGACTCCATCTCTACAATATATAAAATCCTTTTACAATCCCTTCCTTTCAAAGATCCAAGAGGACACTGGGAAAATGACCTCTCAATTAATATATCAGAAAAGGAGTGGAAAGTAGCAATGCAGAGAATTCACTCAAGCTCCATATGCAAAGCATACAATTATACAACTCAAAATTATATATCGAGCACATCTGTCTCGACTAAAACTCTCCAAAATGTTTCCAGGGCATGATCCAACCTGCGAACGTTGCAACCAAGCCCCAGCCTCACTGGGTCACATGTTCTGGGCCTGCTCCAAATTAACATTATTCTGGACAAAAATTTTAATTACCTCTCAGACAGTCTTGGACTCACAATCCCTCCTAACCCATTAACAGCTGTGTTTGGGGTTCTTCCAGAGGGTCTTAAAGTGGAGAAAGACAAACAAATTGTGATTGCATTCACTACACTGTTGGCACGCAGACTTATTCTGATAAACTGGAAGAACCCAAACTCTCCTCTTTAAGTCAGTGGGAAACTGATGTGTTATATTATTTGAAATTGGAAAAATCAAATACTCAGTTAGAGGATCTGTGCAGACTTTTTTCAAAACATGGCAGGATCTAATCAGTAATATTTTGAAATGAGTTTATAAAGCACAGAGAATTTGTTGATTTAGGTATTTTTTACAAGCCTTAAATTTTACACCATTTGGCTTGCTCTCTCTCTCAAGGGTGGGGATCGATCTGTTCTTAGCATAATTCTTTTTTTTGTAAAAACTTGATTACTATGTATTGATTATAATAAAATTAATAAAAAAAAAAAAAAAAATTCGTGCGCAAGTTTATAGAGTCCACACATACCGGTAACAGCATTTGACGTGACTGGCCCGGCGTGGGGTTGGTCAGCCTTAGGCCCCACACACCCCTAAGGCCGCCCCTGCAGGACACTCTCGTGGGTGGATAAAACGATTTAACCCTTACAACGTCTTTGGGTAAAATCTGACCTGTTATTGTGTTTTGGAATCAGTAAAAGCACCCTAAATGGTTTCTGGAACAGATAAAACTTTCCCCAGGTTAATGAATAGTAAAATAAAGTTACACAATCTTATCATTTGCACAGCTTTTAACTATTTTTTATCTTGCAATGTCTTTCGGGTCCATTTTGAACCAGCCTTGACTTTCATTGATTTTTTTTTCTTCTGCGCTTAATGTAGTTTGTTTGTTCACAAACCCCAAAATAAAAATATCCTAAATGTCATCTTTTCTGCTCAGAATTGTAAAGGCTTTTAGAAAAGCACCCTGTCTCATTTTTGTACAGCTGCTACACATTTTGAACACAGCAATATGCTTCAGGTCACCATTGGATTTTTCAGTACATTTAGGGTAGTTTGCTCACAATCCATTTAAAACAACCTAAATGCCATCTTATCAGCTTAGAGATTTTACAACTTTTAATAAAGTGTGTTAACTGTACAAAAGTATAAAAAAAAAAAAATCCAAATGTCAAATTTTTATCAGCTGCTAAACATTGTGAACATCTCCATGCCCTTTGGATCAGATTTGACCCAACATTATTTCTGTGTTTTGTGCGTTTCTGTAAAAGCTCAATTCCCAAAGTGGAACAAATATAAGATGTTGTGAGGGTTAAGTTTTGTTAAGGCCTACATATGATAAGAGCTGAGAATTCGTCAGAAGACAGAAAGAAAGTTCAATGGCTTCCAAACACAGCATGTAAGCAGGTGATTATTGTTTTATAGCACTTATCTGCTGGTCTGTTTTATCTTTCTGTAATCATTAGACATATCTATCTATCTATCTATCTATCTATCTATCTATCTATCTATCTATCTATCTATCTATCTATCTATCTATCTATCTATCTATCTATCTATCTATCTATCTATTACATAGTGATTTATAGAGTGCTCTTCAGTTCTATCTATCTATCTATCTATCTATCTATCTATCTATCTATCTATCTATCTATCTATCTATCTATCTATCTATCTATCTATCTATCTATCTATCTATCTATCTATCTATCTATCTATTACATAGTGATTTATAGAGTGGTCTTCAGTTCTATCTATCTGTCTATCTATCTATCTATCTATCTATCTATCTATCTATCTATCTATCTATCTATCTATCTATCTATCTATCTATCTATTACATAGTGATTTATAGAGTGCTCTTCAGTTCTATCTATCTATCTGCCTGCCTGCCTTTCTACATACTATATTTGTTTGCATGTATTTGTTTTTACATACTTTTAGAGAAGGGACACACTGGATGCACAGTGAACCCATGAAGGGATTTGACTCCATTACATTGTTGTCATTACTTTGTTAAGACCACCCAACATTTAGATGGTGTTAGTTGTACAGTTCCACATCAGTTGTCATCCACTCATCTTTTTCCTTTCATATTTTGCCAGGACAAAGCCTTTGATTCTTTTGAGAGTCTGTTGTTTGTCTGTCATTTATTTGTTTTTGAACTATTCACATTCTGCTCTCTTTTCCTTATCTTACTTTGAGTCTTGTTTGGTTTCTATGACATCTTTTCTGCAGTCTGTAAACATCACTGTATAGATTAAATATTGATTTATTTTGATTGCTAGCTTTCCGTATTCCACTAGCTATCCATCCATCCATTATCCAACCCGCTATATCCTAACTACCGGGTCATGGGGGTCTGCTGGAGCCAATCCCAGCCAACACAGGGCGCAAGGCAGGAAACAAACCCCGGGCAGGGCGCCAGCCCACCGCAACTAGCTATCTGATCTGAATCCAATGCCATACCCAGTGTTCCAGATGTGCCAGCCCCCTCCTCACTGGCTTCCAGCTCCGCCTCCCTTCATTCTAATCAGTGAATAGGAGGAGGCCTAAATTTTCTATTACTTGAGGTTCATCTCCACCCTTCTCCATTACTGTGCTGCTCTCCATCACAGTTAATTCATTGTGAGAGGGGTCTTATGCAGCTGACAAGCCAATCACAGCTTTTGTGCCTTAAGCACCTGTGCGGCAGTCACACAAATGACTGATTACAGTGGATTTGACTCAGCAATGGAGATGAAATCTGTTTTTTTTTATGTGCTTTTTGGACATCTATCTCTGAATGTCTTTGCAGATAGAAAAAATGTGAGCAAGCACGGAGTCTGATTTTATTTTAGGATGGTGGGAGACTAATCCGATCCATATTGTTGCGAGAATTACGCAGAGCCAGCAAAAAAACAAGAAGATGAAACTGTTGTACTTTTTACAAGTTTTTTTTTTTTTTTTTACGTTTTAATTTTATCAAGCAGTTGCCCAACACACTCTTTTCTAAATATCAGCCCTTCACTTTGCTTTGTGGCATAAGAGGGAAAGCACAACATGTAATTGGTATTCTGACCTTTCAAAGCTGCAGCACAGGGAGGGCCCTGCATGCAAAGGTCTCCAGCCGTTTGGAAGTCGGTGTCAGCAACAACAGCAAAAGTGCATCTGGAATGAGCTCAGAGTATTATTTAAATGTCTAACCCTTTGGCTAAAGGGAAAAAAAAGAATAGTTCAAGCCAGTATTTGACAACAAGAAAGGCATTCAGATATCAAGCTTGAGGTCATAAAGTGGATGAGAAGCTACAAAAGCAAAAAGCATTGATAATCATAAAAAGACATGCAGTTATGGGTGATCCGTGACTCTAAGGTGGTGCAGTTAAGTATGGATGCTTCTGGGATACTTGTGACTGTGTCATGCGAAGGGTCAAAATCTCATTAAGGATCGGTTCCTGTTTTGTTCCCAGTGCTGTTGACTTTGATTCTCCATAATGATGCACTGGACCAGCTGAACTCAAAACTGAAGGAAGAGTTTTGACAGTTGTACGTGCTGCATTTTCAGACTGCCATTTTAATAGCCACTCGATGGATAAGTATGAGATGCCATTCCATAACATGTCACGCTCAAACACTACAACGTCAAATCCAACCTGATAGAGATGTTTGGGCTGTATGAGGAAACCTTTTCAGAACATTAGGAGAACATGCAGATTGAGAATGGAGATGAGAGACAATCCAAATGAAGCGGTGCTTCCCATTTTCTCTAATAACTTTTTCATGTACTGTAATGTGGTTGATAGTTTGAAACATCACAGATCACTTTTGGTGTAGACCTACTTTACTACATATCACATATCACCCATTCTTTTAGGTAACACTCGTTCCCAGCAAGCGTTATGCCAAAGTAGTTTATGGAGAGCATAGGACAATTTTTCATAATTAGAAGAGAGAGAGAGGGGTTGGGAACATTCACTGATTATAGAGCGTTGCCACACCCACCACATGACAAACCACCTGGATTGGGACCCGAGTGCAGCGGGTGACACCTCAGCACCACACTGAACAAACAGTGAGATTTTTTTTTACAGTGGCTGGAGTGCCATTCCTGTCACCAACCCCCAAGTTTTCCCTGTAAGTTGGGGGACCTGCTTGCAGGGCTCAATGCAGATTAACATCGTACCCTGGAAGGAGAAGTTGCAGGTTAAGGGTCTTGCTGAAGTGCCCAATGGAGTAGAGTCACTTCCACCATTTATGGGATTCAAACCGGCAACCTTCCGATTGCCGGCGCAGATCCTTAGCCTCAGAGCCACCACTCCGCCCACATAATTAGAAGCATCTTATATACAAACGCCTACGCGTGGATGTGTGTGTGTCTGTCTGTCCAGCCCAGAAGTGAGAGGTGGAGTTGGGGTAACGGCTCCACCAACGAGGATACACAAGCGAGGCCAGCATGTCAGCAAAACGAAACCTCAGAAGAAAGAGTCACTCACTTAGCCACTAATACAGAAGCGAGGTGAGCACATGTCGGCAAAACAGTATCCTTTTTACTTTTCCTCCCACCACTAATACACATGCGAAGCGAGCACGTCGGCAAAATGAAACCTGTAAAGAACGACAAAAGTCGATTAGCCGCTAATGCACAAGCGATGCGAGCACGTCGGCAAAACGAAACCTCCTAGGAGAGAGACTCCCAGAGTTCTTCCTTTCAATTACCTGACATCTCTACATTTCATTTTTTTTTTCTGACAATTTCAATAGTTTCTAGGACCCCAGGCTTTTTACAGCACGGGCTTACACAGCTAGTATAAAATATAAAAATGGACTTAAATAAGGTAAAGTATACAGATGGATTCAATTCATCGCGCTTGTGATCCAAGTTCAGATGATTATTAAAAAAAACCAAGATATCTACTTCATCTACATGATTGAATTATTTTTCCGAATTCTCTATCATGTGTTTAACAGCCCCCAGATTTCCATCTTGATTATTTCTGTACTCCAAAAAATAAATGTGCTGCCCAGTTGGTGGCAGAAGTGGGATACGAGCCTCTTGTGCTTTGCATTGCATAGGCTGCCTTATTTGCAAATAGTGGACTTCGTACTGAGCACTAGGAGAACGTCAACCTCTAGATGTGTTATAAGCCTTTTTCGGTTGACAGCATGTGTGTCTTTTTAAGTTCATAGGCATTGCCATGAACGATGGTGTCATGGATGGACAAAGCATCCAAGAATTGTTGTGAGCAAAAAAGACTAGAAAATGAGCAACAAGTGGGGAATGAAATTTAAGAAGAATAGCAAGGGGCAAAATACCAGGAGAGAAAAGAGAGTGAGAGTAACCAGTGGAAAAAATGCAAAACAAAACCACAGTCAAAAGGCAGCAGGGCTCCAAACTAAAGAGACAGTCCGGATGCTACGGGCTACTTGAAACAGAGTTAACTGGCACCAAAGAGAATGAGAGATTTTGCACCCATCGAGGGATAAGAGAGTGTGAATGTTTGCAGTATTTATGTGTCCTGTCCTGTGACATCACTGGCACAACAGACACCATAAACAAAAAAACAACAAAAAAAAAACCCAAATCAATCTATACATTGTGACACTAGAGGACACTTTTGCTCCTCTAACCCAACAGAGAGACGCTCAGGACACCAGGTAAACGTACTTTGAAGTATTTTAATTATTTTTCTTTCTTTATAAATAATACCCTTAAGCACCACAGCCACCATACATAGGCAAGTAAATACAGGGTGAGGCAGAAAGGACGGACGTCTTTGAAATGGCTAGAACTCACCACTAGGTGGAGTGGCAGATGTGCGGTAGGTGGCGTTAGGTTCGCAAAGTCTTAGCATTTTTTTTTGGAGCCATGGCTGATAGAACACCGCATTTTTGCGTACGATTGTTTTGTCAAGAACAACCAAACCATAACTGCAGTTCAGCGTGAGTTTCGATGCCATTTCAATATCCACAGAAATAAAGCTGTTCCCGCTTGAAACACTGTCCTAACGTTGGGTTAAAGCGCTTCGTACACGAGGTACACTAATGAACAAAAGACCGCCGATGGCTACATGAACGGCACATACCCCTGAAAATGTGGAAAGCGTACGACTAGCCCTCCTGCGCAATCCAAGTCGATCTGCTCGGAAGCATTCTTCTGAACTTGGCCTCAGTAATCGTTCGGTAAGGCGTATTTTGCATCTAGACCTGCATCCCTACAAATTGTCAAATGTTATTTCAATATGAACTCAAATGTTTTAATAAATTTCTTTGTAAGAAAAAATTTACAATTTTGTGATTTTGTAAAAAACGTCCATCCTTTCTGCCTCACCCTGTACACTAATAATTCACACAATTCTGTCTCCTATCCTATCTCCTCCACACCTCCCAGCAAGCGTTGTCTACTACCTTTCTGACTCACTTGCTTGGTCTTCCGCAGTCCCTTCTATAGTTCTGGACTTGGAAGTGCTTCTGTTCTTCCTGCCATGTGACTTGCCAGCACTTCCAGGTCAGATGGAGAATCCCAGTTCTTTAATCAGCCCGGAAGTACTTTGGTGCTTCCGTTGTTATAATCCATTAGTACTTCAGGGCTGGGTGAGAATTTATTCTCCCATTATCTTTCTACAGAGTCCCCTGGCAACACCCAAGGTACCCAGCAGGGCTGTGTTGCCAAACTCCATGTCCCATAGTGCCCTGCTGCAGTCCAAGGAAGCTGCCATCTAGCGTTTTGGGGGAGGCAGTGTCCTTGAGAAGCTGCCTTCCCCTATTCTTTCACCTCAGGTGCGTCTCTTACAACATATAAAAAAAAAACTTAACTCAGAAATAAATGCTTAGAAACGTTAGAACACTACAGTTTGCAGAACACAATTGAGCGCACCCTCTGTCTGTGTTTTTTCCAAAGCTATGGCTGTGTTATTGCCAATGGCTTCTTCTGTTAGGTCTGGATCTCTCAAATTCCAGAGCACAGTGTGAACGGTTTTTATTCTTGGACCGTAAAGAAACGTTTGATCTGCTTTGTCCAGTGGATAAGGTGCTGCACTTTAAACGCTATGGCCATGGAATCACTTTCCAACCATGCTGCTCCATGTAATCCTGAGCAAGTCTTTTTTGAGGTTTGTTACACTTGTCTACTTTTATGTTTACATTTATTTGCTTAGCCCACACTTTTATCCAAAGCAACTTACAAAGAAGGCCTACAGTGATTAAAGGGCAAACCTTTATCTGTCATACCCCTACAATGAGGCTTCTGCTGAGGATGAAGATTGTAAATGGAAACCTGGTCAGAGGAAGCAGAATTTCATAGCACAAATGATATTTTCCTTCCTGGTTTAATTAGCAGAATTGGTAAAGATTGACATCATTTTTTTTCTCACTGGCCGCTCTGAATCGCCAACATTTCTCCTAAGGGAACAAAGCTTCAATTCTCTTTCACCGTGGGATAAAATGACAACAACATCAGCAGCAGCAGAATGGCGATTCCGCTAACAGCTTGCATCTCTTGTGAAACAGATGGCCGCCCCCGGATTGCATCAGGTAAAGCCAAAAAAGCATCGGATTGGTGTTGGGCCTGCAGTAAGTGCCTTGATTACAGTTTAATACCTGTGACAATTCCTCTGTTCCACGTTCCGACCTCAGATTATGTTAATCCCCCCCCGCTGAGCTCTATGAGATAAGGAAATCTTGCATCTCCTTCTTTTTAAAGCAATGCTAGCTACTGCCTTGTGAATTTCTAATGGATAGACGAGAAACTGAAGTGCCGCAGGAGACTGGCGCGTGGCACTGCGACTGGGACGTGAGAATGCGCTCTCTCTCTGCGGCAGCCCACCAGGATTAGGAGCAACAGCAGCCTCGGTCACAGCTGCTTCCTCTGCGCCTACATGGCAGGAGTAGTCTTATCCTCTCCACTCCTCTTGGTCTACTGATCACATCTGTTCAGCTCTTCACAAACTCTCATGAGAAACTGACCTTCAGCTCACATTCTGGTGGTGACATCTTCATCTCATTGAGCTGGGTGGGACAAACTCACACAAATGGGTGACTCATCTGGTACCCATGAAAGACCCCAGCGTCCATGGAGTTGGGCTTTAAGCCACAGAGCTATTAAACTGCGGTCCTTTGACTCTTCACAAATGTAATTGGCGATCTCTCCTAATTGTGATGAACTCTTAGCACTATGAGGGTGGTCAGGCCTTGGCAGTGTTGGTGATGCTTACGCTGATGTCACATTACAATATAATATAATACAACTTATTTTTTGTATAGTGCTCTTCACTGAGTGCATGCAGATTACACTAATTACTAAATTCAGAACTGGTACACATATATAGTAAATACAGATTTGTTCAAACACACAGAGAACAAGGCAGAAACTGATTAAACACGAACAAAAACCAGCAATATCCATCCATCCATTATCCAACCCGCTATATCCTAACTACAGAGTTACGGGGGTCTGCTGGAGCCAATCCCAGCCAACACAGGGCGCAAGGCAGGAAACAAACCCCAGGCAGGGCGCCAGCCCACCGCAGACCAGCAATATCTGTTCATTAATTAATTGATAAACTGTGGCCAGTTGACAACAGTGAAGATTAAAGTCAAAAACAAAGCCACAGACCTGGAGACCTCGGCCAACTGGCCACCTACCACCTCCTGGGCTCTCTATAACGGAGTCTGTGCTGGCTGTCCACTCTGATGAGAGAATCTCTCCATCTGATGATTCCTTTATTTGAGATGACGTTTCCATATACAGGAGAGCAGCCTGGCAGTACAGCAGTGGCACCAAGTGCCACATCCAGATACTGAGACGAGAAACAAAATAGAGGAGGGTTAGTAACGGTTAAAGAATATCACGCTACTTAAATTATTGTACAAATGGCTAACAAACAGACACGCAGCTCTAGTCGGCCCCACTTACACATCTTCCAGTCAGTGGGGATGTCAGACTTAAGAACTACAGGTGCTGATCTCATCACCAGAGGATTATGTGACAGGAAAAAAACGACAGCCTCCAACTCGATAAGATTATGTAAAGTCGGCCGTTGGATTTTGCTGGAAAAGTCATGTAATGTCTCATGGCCATTGGTGCACTTTCAATGTGGAAGGCAGCACAAATGTAGAGTTAACTCATGAAATGGGGGATTTATATGACTACATGTTGCACATGAGTAGCATATTTGGGATAAGTAAACTCTAAAACCATTTTGACGAGAAAATGTTAAGAGATAAGGAACTGCTGAATGAGATTCTAATTATATTGATAAGGTTGTCTAGGATAATGGTAGCAATGGAGGTGATATGTGAAGTAAGGCAAATTATCTTTAGGTTGGCATGGTAGTACATTGGTTAGCAATGCTGCCTCATGGATCTGGTGTCATGGGTTCGAATCCCATGCCCATTTAATGTCTATGTAGGGCTTGCACATCCTTGCCATTTCTTTGTGGCGTTTTCTCCATGTGCTCTCCAGTGTTCCTTCCACATCTCTAAAGATGTGAGCTTTTGTTTGATAACTGATCCATTACTTAACCCAGGATGTGTCCATATGTGTGTGCCCCATATGAGGTTATTTCCTGTCTTGCGTCTGGCCAAACAATATGTGAAGTACAATTTTTTTCCATTTCTTTTGTTTTTCCAATTGCAGCACAGGCAGAGGAAGTGACACACTCAGTGTCACATAGTGCCAGTAGTGGGATTTGAACCCATAGCCTCAGAGTCTGAAGTGCAACCCCTCAACCAGTGTGTTACACTGCATGGCAATACTAATGGGTACATGTAGCTGTACTCCATGTACGTTATTCAACATCAAACTATTTTGGTTTCCTGTTTGTTTAAACATGCCTGTGCCTTTTGTACATTACTAGCATTGTAAGCCTGTGCTGTAAAAAGCCTGGGATCCTAGAAACTATTGAAATCGTCAGAAAAAAAATTGAAATGTAGAGATGTTAGGTAGTTGAAAGGAACTACTCTGGGCATCTCTCTCTGAGGTAGTTTCGTTTTGCCGGCCTCACTTGTGTATTAGCGGCTAAGTGACTTTGTCTTTTTTCAGAGGTTTCATTTTGCCGACGTGTTTTCCTTGCTTGTGTATTAGCGGCGGGAGGAAGCGTAAAAGGGATACCATTTTGCCGATGTGCTCATCTTGCTTCTGTATTAGCGGCTAAGCGAGAGACTTTCTTCGAAGGTTTCGTTTTTGCCAACGTGCTGGCTTCACTTGTGTATCCTCAGAGGTGGAGCCCTTATCCGACTCCACCTCTCACTTCTGAGCTGGACAGGCAGACACACACACACACTTCCACGCATAGACGTTTATTATATGTTACTAGCTGTCCCCCGTGGCTCCGCCCACGTAGTAGTGAAACAGGACAAAGAGGAGGACCCTGCCCAGATCCCTACTCCTGATGTCACTCTTCCCCCTCCCCTCGTCCCGCAGCCTCTGTCTCGGATTAGTGTGAATACATCGCTCCTACAAGCGAACTGTGATTCTTAGTGTGATGAGCCAGAATGTTCAAGAAAATTCTAGAAATAAACCCGATCTAAATCCGTTAAGTAGTTCTCTCACTCACTAGCTAAGTGGATATAAGATATGACCCAAGGCTGGCACATGAGTGAGGAGGCCCCCGTCCTCCTCCCCTCGGCCCACTGCGTCTCTCTCGGATTCACACAAATAAATCGTTCCTGCAAGCAAACTATGATACTTAGCTCAATGAGAGAAGTTGCAAAATCAACCTGAATGTTCAAGGAAATTATAGAAATAAACCTGATCTAAATCCATTTAATAGTTCTGTCATGAAAATCGGGCAGACATACAGACAGACAGACATTGGATTTTTTATACAGAGAGAGATTTATTATGCAATGAGTAAAGTTTATATTTGCATCTACCTTTGACTTTGTCCCAGCATTCAATGAGGAGCACGACATGAAGATAAACTGAAATGATTTCAGTTAAGCAGCTGTGCCAGGTGCAGGAGTTCATGACCTCAGGTTGTTGTTCACAATAGTGGACTGTTAGCTAAATTAGTGGACCAAGCTGTTAATTTGTCGGTCAGTCTACATATCCGTCATCATCTATAGTCATGCTGTCTCGGCTTTGACTGAAACAATCAGATTGTGAGTACAAACAGCCACAATGAGTTTCCAACATGGGGTTACTGGGCTCATTCTTCAAGTTGAGGAGCAGATCTGCCGCTTATCCAGATCAAGAAGAACCCAGTGGAGGTAGTTTGGTGTTGAGCTTAGGATGTCTCTCTTGGGAGCCCACCGTGGAGCAGATCCAGGACTCACAGGAGGGATTCAGTCTCTCAAAGGTCTTTGGTCATTGAAATGAATGATGTCAAGAGAGAACAGTTTTCAAAGCTAAGCTTGTATCTGAGTCCAGGGAGTTTGTCAGCTAGTGTAAGTTGTATTGCTTCTCCTCATACTGACACAATATTTGTTGCTCTTTTTTTTTTTGTACTTTTTCAAATGACTGAAACAATAATGATAATTAGGTGCCTGTTTTAAGGTGACCTCCGCTGCATGTGAATCAATGCCATTTTGGAAATGAGGCTGTAAATTTTCTTCTCATTGAGTTAACAGCGCTGTATCTGAGCTTGCAGAGCTCCATGAGCCGCAGGCAGAATATTAATATTGGAAATGTAAATGTTTGTTAGCGCTCGGCCCCGTGTCGACGTTCCCGAATGGAAAAAGCTTAAGCGGCAGCTTTTAAAGAATTAGCAATTTCCTCTTAAAACATGCGCCCCCGAGATGTGCATTTCACTTGTAATTGTTTGTAATTGAAAATGATGCATACAAGCAGTCAGCTTTAATTTGAACCTACTTTCGCTGTTTATGTTGGGATGTTTACGTTTTTTTTCTAAGTCACTTAAAAAATGAGCGGACCCATTTAGGCAAATTAAAAGTATTTTTCAACATGTTGCCCTTAATAAGAGCTTGATTGTGTGCATTGATTTGTCTGTCTTTTTATTTTATTTCTATTATTACTTTATTATTATTCTTTATTTAGCAGATGCATTTATGTAGTGTTTCGCATTTGAATGTCATTTCCAGATTAGGGTTAGATAGATGAAACTTTAGTTGCCCCCAGGGAGAAATTTGTCTTTTTACAAAAGCTCTTTAAGTAGATAGATAGATAGAACTGAAGAGCAATATATAATAGATAGATAGATAGATGGATTAAACATGTTATTATATAGATAGATAGATAGATAGATAGATACCATTGAACAAGTTTTTCAGCTTAACAATACTATCATTTACATATATCCATCCATCCATCCTCTTCCGCTTATCCAAGATCAGGTCGCGGGGGCAGCAGCTTGAGCAGAGATACCCAGACTTCCCTCTCTCCGGACACTTCTTCTAGCTCTTTCGGGGGAATCCTGAGGTGTTCCCAGAACAGCCGAACAGCCAGCGTGTCCTGGGTCTTCCCCGGAGCCTCCTCCTGGTTGGACGTGCCCGGAACATCTCACCAGGGAGGCGTCCAGGAGGCATCCTGATCAGATGCCCGAGCCACCTCATCTGACTCCTCTCAATGCGGAGGAGCAATGGCTCTACTCTGAGCCCTCTACTCTGAGCCGGATGACTGAGCTTCTCAACCTATCTTTAAGGGAAAGCCCAAACACCCTGCGGAGGAAACTCATTTTAGCCACTTGTATTCATGATCTTGTTCTATCAGTTACTACCCACAGCTCATGACCATAGGTGAGGGTAGGAACGTAGATTGACTGGTAAATCGAGAGCTTTGCCTTAAGGCTCAGCTCCTTTTTCACCACAACAGACCGATGCATAGATAGATAGAACTGAAGAGCAATATATAATAGATAGATAGATAGATGGATGGATTAAACATGTTATTAGATAGATAGATGGATGGATGTGAAGAGCAATATATAAGAGACAGATGGATGGTTTAAACATGTTATTCTATATTTAGATATATATATAAAGAGAGAGACAGAGAAACAGAGAGATCTGAAGAGCAATATATAATAGATAGATGAATAGATTAAATGTGTTATTAGATAGATAGATGGATGGATAAAAGGCACTATATAATAAGATAGATAGATAGATAGACCGGAAAGACTAAAAAGGAAGAAACATAAAAAGAAAGAAAACATCTGACATGTCCATCCCAGTCCCAGTGAAGCATTATTCAGAGGAACTGCTGTTAGTATAAAGGACCCCCATAGCATTTCTTGACACTCTATGGTCTGAACACACACCAGAATGACTAAAAAGGAAGAAAAAATTAAAATGAAAGAAATGAAAACTTCTGACTTGGCTGTCACGGTCACAATGAGGCATGATGCTGACGTATTGCTGTTGGTATAAAGGAGCCCCCGTAGTGTTTCTTGACACACTTTTGCTGAATGATTCATTTTCTGAAAGTCCTCAGTGTGAGGGTGTCAGAGAGAGGATGTGCAGCATTGTTCATAATGGCTCTCGGTTTTGTTTTAATTCTCTTCTTCAAATGTGACCTCCAGGCAGTCCAGAGTGCATCCCATAACTGAGTCTGCCCTTTTAATTAGCTTGTTGAGACCGGGCCCAGTACACACACAGTGTATAAAATCACACCATCATCACAGTTATAGAAGATATGAAGGGTGCTGCTACCCTCATTAATGAGATGCAGTTTCCTAAGAAAGAAGAGCCTGCGCTGCCCTGTCTTATAGAGCTGTGTGGTGTTCTCTGTCTAGTCCGCCCTATCATTGATGTGGACCCCACAGTACTTGTAGGAGCTCACCACCTCTACATCCATTCCCTGAGTTGTGACTGGACATACAGTAGAGGCTCTTCGGTCAATAACCAGTTCCTCAGTTTTGCTGATGCGTGGTTGTAGATGATTGGGTTGGGTGTGTGTGTGAGCCTCAAGTCTCCAAACGATCCAGCAGTTGATCAAAGTGCACCGCAGCCTCTTTGTGCTGGTGAGATGTGTGCACCGGGTGTCATCTTTTCCACCTCTCACCCTGTGAAGTGCTGAGCAAGCCCCCAGTTTTCCTGGCGATAAGTCAGTTTGAGTTCTTTGCTGGAATGGTCCATCATGTGCACGACTGTGAAACTTTTGATGCTCCTCTTTTCTGCTCCACTTTGTGCGGCTTATATTAAAGGTTCATAAATTTGGTTGTGGAAGACCACTGTGATTGACATGACTAATCCTAATGACTTTTAGGAGCAACTTCTGTCTGTACTTGTAAACCCAGCTTAACTATTGCCAGTTAATGTCCCACTCCTTTGGCGCTTCTCTTCCAAGGAACTTTCTAATTCTTAGGAATACATTTGCTTATCTGAGCGTATTTGTTAAGAAACTGCTCACTTAAACCTCTCAGAATTACTCATTATTTAATGGTCTGACTTATAATGAGCGCAGAGGTGTGAATAGAAGAGAATTTATAGCTCGTCTTTAGGACCCATTGTCGATTTTATCTTTATCACTTGTTGGGTCCTTTGAGCAAAGGATTTAGATGCAGTTAAGAGAGCAGTTTATTAAAGTTTAAGAGCATTGTGGTGGTTAAGGAGTGGACTTGAAACCACAAAGTTCAACCACTGCAAGATGCTGAGTGAGCCACATGACTTATAAATAGTATGTGAATAATTGCAGAGAGAGTCCCCTTGGATAAAGGTGCCTGACACATATTTAACAATATGAGAAAATTGAATGCATGAAAAATCATTGATACATTTACTCTATATCTGCTTCTCTATTTATATGTTTTACTGAAATGAAGTGTATATTTGACTTGGCTCAGTGGAATTTGATTCATCCATTCACTCATCCATTTCTTAATCCATCTATTCAGCTCAGAATCAGCCAGCCTGCCAGCATTACATCAAAAACAAAGCGAGAGTGTGGTAAGTAGTCTTGGCACAATGGCGTGTCATTCTGAGAACATTGTATTATGGAGACTCAAAGAACAGAATTAACCAGCCACATACTGTAGGCAATAGGACAGGCGTTAGAGGGGCAAACTGAACTGATTTTGTTTATGAAATGGACCCCCACCAACACACAGCTCTGACACAGAATTTGATGGACCCTAACACAAAAAAATAAATGAGGCCCCCTTCATATGTTGTTGAATTAAATCCAGTTTAAAAAAATGACCACCGTCATTGAGATATGGCAAGCATACTGTATGCAGTAAGCTACTGTACATGACAGTTCATCCATCCATCCATTATCCAACCCACTATATCCTAACTATAGGGTCAAGGGGGTCTGCTGGAGCCAATCCCAGCCACCACAGGGCGCAAGGCAGGAAACAAACCCCGGGCAGGGCGCCAGCCCACCGCAGATGAAAGTTCAGTAGTCATGATTATACTTTTTTGAACTTCTGGGAATAATGACACCATTAACCTCTTTATTTAGATGTCTAATAGGCAGACATATTAATAATGAAGCTTTATAAAGCAACAATCATGCAGTCTCCCAGTCCCTTGGACCCCAGTGCCACTGTCCCTTCCACACTGCCTATAGCAGGGGTCTGCAACTCCAGTCCTAGATGGCCACAGTGGCTGCAGGTTACTAATTAACTTCTTTTGAATTAATTTGAATTAACTTGTTGTTTAAGATTTGCTCACCTGAATTTCTTCATCGTTCCTCTGAATTGCTTCATTTCTTTCTTTAAACAGAAATGAAATGTGATGTGAGACAGCCAACAGAAGACCAACTAAGTCAGGGCCTCAGACTCCCACCAATTCCGTAATTAGGTGCCGGGCCTTGTTGTTTATTAAACCGGTTCTTTAATTCCATGGCTTGTTGCTCTTCTCATTGTGCAATAGCAGACATTCCCAAAATTGTTGATTTCCTCTTTTCTAAGTGCAATGTTAAAATGTTTTGGGGACCTGAACTGATCAGCATTCCTGAGACCTTCACCTTTTTTATTTTCAGATATTGTATGATGGTCACAGTTTGCTGGTCATGTTTTGGCTCATTTTGTATCTCATTATTATTTCGCTGTTAGTTAAGGAAAAAGAAACAATTAAGGGGGCTGAGTCTTCAAGAGCAAGTCAATTCAAATTCATTCAAAAGGAGCAAAAACAGGTCAATAATCAAGAAAAGGGTTAGAATTAAAAAATACAGCTGCTGTAGATAGATAGATAGATAGATAGATAGATAGATAGATAGATAGATAGATAGATAGATAGATAGATAGATAGATAGATAGATATACTTTATTAATCCCAAGGGGAAATTCACAAATTAGCCCTCCAAGACCAGAGTTGGGGACCCTGGCCTGTAGTTACCCCTCTGTCAGGACCAACGCAGCAGTAACCAACCCCACAAAGCAAGAACAGTTTGACAAAATGATGACAGAGACCTTCCTTTCAGAGCTCTAGTTGGCTCAAGGAAAAATCGAAGCAGCAAAGTACAGAGAAATCCTGAAGGGAAAACCTGCTGGAGTCTGAAAAAGAGCTGGTACTTTGGAGAAGAAATTTGATGATCCAAAATATAGTAATGTTATAGTAGTATTGTCACATATACTGTGAAATTCTTACTTTCACGTCCGACCGATATGGAACACTTCACCAGTCACTTGAAACTGAAAACAAATGAACTTACCTGATGTGCTCTGGTGGGTTGTGACTTAAGTGATTTGCACTCATTACAAAATGTCCCAACTAGTATCCACCACCAACAGCACTCCACAGAGGTCAAACCCAGACCTCAGTCCAAATGAATTTCTGCTTTGTTGTCAGAGTTGAACGTTAGATAGATAGATAGATAGATAGATACTTTATTAATCCCAAGGGGAAATTCACATAATCCAGCAGCAGTAAACTGATACAAAAGAAAAATTAAAGAGTAATAAAAATGCATGTAAAAACAGACAATAACTTTGAATCATGTTAGCATTTACCCCCCCAGGTGGAATTGTAGCGTTGCATAGTGTGGGGGAGGAACGATCTCCTCAGTCTGTCAGTGGAGCAGGATGGTGACAGCAGTCTGTCGCTGAAGCTGCTCCTCTGTCTCGAGATGACACTGTTCAGTGGATGCAGTGAATTCTTCATGATTGACAGGAGTTTGCTCAGTGCCTGTCGCTCTACCACAGATGTCAGACTGTCCAGCTTCATTCCTACAATAGAGCCTGCCGTCTTCACAAATTTGTCCAGGTGTGACCGTCTGGTAGAACATCTGCAACATCTTATTCCGTCTGTGATTTCCTTTTTTTTCCTTAGGGAAAGCTATATAGTAATTTTACAGAAAAAAAAGATAAAAATGGAAGTGGCAGGATGTGTAAAGCAGTCACTAAAGTGCTTAAATGATTCAAGACTGTGATTTCTGTCAATGTGTGAATACATATGGAATTATGCATTTTCTGTTCTTCATGGAAACTCAAAACAAATCAGTAAAGTACTAGCTGTCCCCAACAGCTCGGCCCACAGTAGTGAAACAGGACAAACTTTATAAATCAATAATGGCCAAAGTGGAAGGTAGGCATACTTCAGTGTCAAACGTTGGCACTATATATGATTGTGTTTAGCTCTGACGGGAGAGCGCCCCCCCGCGTGGGGAGCAAAGCACATGGCGGCGATATCTCTGGCAGTGAGCCGGTACCCTCTAAAACACACGTAGCTCTGATCTCTCTCTCAAAAACGTCAAACGTTACTCCTTAACAATCTGTAGATGATAAAGTCTGTTGAACAAACAGGTATGGCTAGCTCAGCAGAGGCAAGGTGCGCTCCAACACGTAGCGAGATGTTGAGCGACTCGAACGGAGGCTAGCGCATGAGTGAGGAGGGGCTCACCCCACGGCATACAGCCTCTCTCTCGGATTCACTCAAAGAAATCGATACTGCAAGCGAACTGTGATACTTAGCATGATGAGAGAAGTTGCAAAATCAACCGGAATGTTCAAGCAAATTATAGAAAAAAAATCTGATCTAAATTTGTGAAGTAGTTCTTTCATGAAAAGTGGACAAACATACATACAGTCAGACAAATGTTTTTGATTTTATATACAGTATATATATATAGATATAGACTTTGGATTATTTAAAAATGATTCCAGTAAAAATAAACCTAAATTCCAAATTTCAATGCAAAACAAAGGCTGAAACATCCATAGGGATGAGCACTTCTGTTATTAGTCATGTAACAGGTCTGTCAAGTTTAGCCTCTTGACACTAATCTATTAATTCGATTTCGTTTTATTTTACCTCATTAACATCTTTAACATGATTATAAATATTCAGGAACAGTAGCAAGATCCATGAGAAACTGGCAGCATTTGGCTGTGAAAGCTTTAAAACTGGATCATTTATTTATAATTGTGTTTGTCTGACAAGTATCGTTTGATAGGCTGCCTCATAGCAAGAAGAGCCGGGTACACGTCTCCCTGTGTGAACGTTACATGCCCTCCCAATGTGTGCACATGGGTTTCCTCCGACAGTCCAAAGACATGCAGGTACAGTGTGTGTACATGTGGTCTGTGTGTGTTCACCCTGCGATGGACTGGCACCCTATCTAGAGATTGTTCCTGGTTTGTGCCTAATGCTTGCTGGGATAGGCTCCAGCTCCCCTGCGACCCTGCTGATTAGTGGGTTTAAAAATGGATGGATGGATAGATATTGTGAATAGTTCTTAGAATTAAAAAATGATTAGAAAGCTAAAGAAAAGTCTTCAGAAAAACTTTAACAGTAGTAGTAGTAACTGATTGGGATGAAATCCAGCAGCCATGGTGGTCCTAGCGACACAATGGAACATATTAGGATGTTATCCATAGATGTTCCATTATAAGCTATCGAATATGTGGATTCTCTAAATTAGCCCTCATATACTTTTATTATGCTCCATCTGGCCATCCATTATTTAAAATCTGCACCATCTAATTATATTATAAATTCCAATAGTATAATAATTATAATTCCAAAAATATAATTATTATAAGTCTGGGACACCAGAGCACTGAGTGCAAGACAGGAGCTTAGACGGTTTGAAATACCTGTCATTGCAGGGTGCAATAGGACACGTGCCTACAGTATAGTGACTCAGACCACGCCAATTTAATCTAGCAGTTCATCAAACAAACATTTTTTTAGGACATGAGAGTAAAATTAGGGTACCCTGAAGTACAAGGAGAATTTACAGACTCCACGCAGTGGCCTTTACACTTTGTTCTCCTGTAAACAGTGTGCTTTTTACCACTGGCAGTATGGATGTAATTCATATTCTTTTAAAATGGGTTGTCAGATGTAGTGGTGTCACTAGTGTTGGCGTCACCCAGTGTGGTGACCAAGGCTGGATTAAGACCCCCACAGGCCCCGGATAGAGCTCCTAGTCATGGCTGTCCGTCAATATGACAATACACTGTCCATCTATTTGTTTCTGACACATGGAATGAAGAGCCAGTGCAAAGCAGGTGTTGATATCAGTGGTAGTAAGGGTGCAAGCTGTCTGTAAGATGACGAGGGATGGCAGAAGGTTGCACCACTTTGGATGGAGGGTTGGATGATTGAGTCAGTCTTGATCAGTCTCACATCTGACTTTGCCACTATAGGTGGTCCTACCAGGTGTACACGACTCCCATTGGAATTGCTTAGGGGATCGACCATTGATTATACAAACCAATCTGCCGCATTAGGTCACTGAGTGGAGAATGAGCTCCTTAACAGAGAGTTGATCATACCTTAAGCAATGCAACATGCGCACAACTAACTGGGTAACTCCCACTATTAAAGGTATGTGGACACTCTTATTGTTTCATCGAGCAGGGGTGGGAGAGGGTCTCACTTGGTGATTTCAGCCCGAAGCACTGCACAAGAAGTTAACAGACAGTCATTTAAATGTCACCCAGTGCTGTCCACTACCCTCTTGTGATGCCATAGATATTTATGTGAATTTTTTGCCCCTGAGTTACCTCCCCTCTCAACTTATCCAATATACCTACAATAAAAACTCTTGACCCTCAAAATTCTGTTGCTGCAGTGCCTCATCTCTCTGGACGTGAAGGGCTGCCACTATCCTAAAGAGCTCTTTTCATCTGTAGCATCATCTCTGCTACCCTGCTGATGTTGCTCCTTCTCTTTCTGTCTGACTCTTCACTGCGAGTGCATTTCCCTCACGCAGTTCTTACTACGGTGCTGCAGTGCAGACATTTCAGAGGTTTTCTTCACAGCACTTCTGTTGCCCTGTGAGGGGTGCCAAGTCATGTCACAGGTGTATAGGGTCTCAGCAGACATCTCTCTCTATGAGGCCTCTATTCCCCTACATTGTGCTTGACCATGAAAGTGGGTAAAGAGACAGCCCAGACCACATTGACAAAGGTGATTAGACTCTGGCCTGTGTAGTTTCACAGGGAGCGGACTGATTTTGGGGACATTCGGTAGCTCCATAAGTCACCCTCCCTTCATCCTAGCACTGAGTCTTTCTGTTAACATTAATGGATTGGGCACGGTTTGTGTGAGCTGAAGGGACTGTGACAGAGACAAGATAACATTGACACACTTCTATTCGAGCAAGTGAACCATGATGAAGATGTGTGAAAACAGGCAGAGCAGAAGCAGCATCAGCTGCACAGACTGGCCAACCTTGAAGCCTGGCTCTCTCGGTCACTTCCGGAGCAGATCTTGCACCCCTCTCCTGCCCTGTCTTTCTCCCACAGGTTTAAGAAGATTTTAAATCTCCCTGTCTCTCTTTGGCACACGTCACTGCTATATTCAGGGCACGTCTCAGACTTTAATGCCTTCCCATCTTCACTTTTCTGCACAACATCTTCACACTAAGCCACTGGTGGAGCTAAGCTTGTCTGCTTGGACCTAGCGGCTGCAGGTTTTCATTGCCACCATCCTATTAAACAAATCTCACTTTTTCCAAGTCGGGCTAATTCTGACAGTGTGTGTGTTTTGATACCCCATTCTGTCCACCTAAAATGCTTTTTATTGGTTATGGATTTGAATAGTTTGAAATCAAAATGCACAGTTTGAATAAATAATTTGATATGGTATGGGCCCTGTCATGGGTGGTCCCACATCCCTTACATGACCTCCAAAGCTTCCTTATCTCCAGTCCTGTCTATTCAGTGGACTTTTATGAGCAGTCCCCTAGAAACAGCAACTGTTAGTTAGTTTGTGCAAAGAGTTCAGTGACGCACTGGAATACACCTGTAATCCAGAGCCCAGTCACAAGGAAAATCTGTAGGCACCACAACAAAACTTATCACGACTAGAAGTTGTAATTAGAACACAAAAGGAGATCAGAAATGACTGGGGTCCCAGCCAGGAAAAACTCCATTTAATGGAAAGAATTGCTGTTATGTGGAGAAGGGAGGAGTGCAGCACATCTCATAAACAGTGTGAAGTACATTGTCATGTTGAGTGAGACTAACTTCCTGTACTGGGCTCCTCTTATATCGTATTCCAGTAAGGGGAGAGGTAAGATGGCACCGAATGTGATGTCAATCTTCGGCGGGACCTCCTCTGCTCTGGAAACAGGAATGGATATTGCTGTTATAAATGGGGTAAAACAAGTCCCCTTGGTGTCCCGAAAAACCAGTTCTCATGACACACAAAACCCATTTTCAGGGCAAAGTGAAGAGTCCTGCTATGTAGTGGTGACCTTACTTGAAAGACCATACACTGGTAGCCTGGTTCAGAAGCAAAACTGTAAAGAAGCTTACCTGAACTTGAACTTGAATGGAGCTTTCTGCACCATTTTTAAACAGTCGCTTTAGTCGTTTGGGTACATTTTTATTGCTTTTTTCTACAACAAGAAGCAACAGGTGACAAACAAATGAGATGAAGTTGGGAGGACAGAAAAAAGTCATGAAAATGAAGGGTATAGAAATGAAGAAGTTAACAATAAAAATAATAATGGGCGACATTCAAATTTTAATTTTTCATTTTGTGCTCAAAAGAAGGTGTGAATGAAGACTAAAAACAGTTTAGCTTCTTCTTTAAGTGATACAACTGATATGTCTTATTGTGATCCAGACAAGTGAAACGTGCTACAATAGTCTTGTTGCTTTATGGAGTACCATCTCACATCTTTCTGTTCATATTTAGAGAGAAGTGTAAGAATGCTGCTTGGTCTTCAGAAAAAGCAATTAAAGCTGAGGTGTAATTTTCTTTGTGATAATAAAAAGTAAACAAAAACATTTTAGATACTGTATGTAGGACATAACTCCAAATACAATTTGACCACAGAAAAGTCTTAAGAACGCAAATTCCAACAGCATTTCCAGAAATGCCCACTAGAGGGGGAAATCTCATCAAAACCCCCATCTGGACACAAAGAGGACCTTATAGAATATAAAACAGCCAAATGTTCTCCAATAAGTATGAAGCTCTGTGGAGCACAAAGACAAAGTGGAATTGACTGTAACATGAAAACAATCCAAATAGAAATTCAGATTATAATAGCAGGATCAAAAAACAGGGCAGAAGGTTGAAAAAATCCAGAATTTTACAAAAAGCACAAAGCACATTAAAAGGCACACAAACTCACCAACTCCAAAGTATTGTGACATTTCGTCCCATCTGGGTTCCTAATTATGATGTAGCTTTTTAGTTTCTTATCTCAGTGCCATTTTAAATATGGCCAAGGCAACCTCTCAAAAGTGTGCTGACATGAGGTCCTCGGCTTTACCTTTTAAAAAAGAAATGCCTTTGCCATTTGGGTATCCGTGTTTTAGATAAAAACAACATGCGCTGCTCAGTGTTTTTATTCTCAGTTTTCTGATATACATTCAGGTTTGCATTTCAGATTCTTGTCTCATATTTCTGGGTGGGTAGAAGACTGGTTTGTCTCTTTGGTTTTGACCCCGGCTCATCCTCCATTTTGTTCTCGTGTTACCTTCTGGTCCCAAAATAAAAATCACTCTGCTTCAGCTGAACACTGAGTGCATTTATGATGAACTGCCAGGAACTGTGGGAAACCCTCCAGATTTATACTTCCTGGTGGTGATTGGCAGGTGGCCCCACCTCCTGGGGAACACCCCCAAAACACTTGGAACATAACACAGACTCAGACACAGGGACTTAAAATATTAAGAATACTGCATATCATATCCAAAAGAAATAATCACAAATAAAACTAAAGCAAAATGTACAACAATGACACAAAACAAGCATTGGAACGGCAGCCAGGGGGGGAATGCAGGCTAAGATGTGACAACTGAATGAGGTAAAAGACAAACACTGTGTCGCAAGTTGGCTAATTTGGGTGGTATTATTTTAAAAGAATTGCCCACTTGATTTGAATTTAGTTTTGTAAAATTTGACTTGCTTGTTTGGAATGTTATTTGCTTTTAATTAATTCAATGAAATGTAAAAAAAAAACAATAAACGCGGTATTTGGTCTCAAGTGTTCGGACACGGCAACTGAAATAACCTGCAAGGCATTTATCTGAATTGCTTACGTGAGCCGACAGATATTTGAGAAAAAAATGTGAATGAATTTGGGCCCAAAAATATGAACCTGGTGAAGGATCAGTGTTTGTAAAGCAGAACTGTTGTGTTTAATGACCTGAGGATGCAATACAGAGTTCATTTTGAAAGCATTGACAAGAGCCGTGTGGTTTGGATTTCAAGTACATATCCTAGGGTGAAAATTGCTGGGTCATCTATTGGCCTGACTGAGAACTCTGTCAACAGTGTCAAGAGAAAACCCTTTGTAGATAATAAAATTCAGAAAAAAAAATGTCACCCCTTGAGTACTTAAATGTAGAAGTCTGTTTCATTACTACAGAGGCAACAGAATCTAAGGAACGGTGACAAAAGCAGCCACGTTTTTTAGTGTGCCTGAAATGGAAAAAGCTGTGAAGAATATCACTTTCAGTGCCTGGAATTGTAATGAACAGAACATGTTAGTCCTGGATAGTGAATAGAGGAGCAGATGTTGTGGATCGATTGAATTTGGTAGAGGCTTCTGTGGTGCTACAATCTATGACATGGATAGAAATTGAAACCATGATTAATAAATTCCAGAAGGTCACTGTTTGAAGAGAAAGCAGCAGCATCACAATCATCAACATGTGTTTCTCCATGTATATAATGTAAATGTGTGTGTTTGTGAATAAACAGATAAAAAGTAGGTTTGCATCTCTGTTATACTCCTGATCTCCACTAGAACGCTGTAAAAATGTGACAAGACTGTCGGAATTTGAGAGAGTGCAGTAAACCTCCTAACTACAGTGTGCACCATACCTGTGTGGTGTCTCCCAAAATGAGCACTTGCACAGTGTCAGCTGATTGTGAGACCATACATAATATGGCACCTGTAATGTACTGTCGAATAAAACACCTTCAGGAGCCGCTTATCCGGAGGAGTCTTTCAAATGCTGACTGGCTTTGCATTGGATATGCAACGATATAAACGGTGCCCTACCGCCGCCCGTTGTCTGCGTCATTGGGACACCTTCAAATTAACTAAAATAAATCGTCTTCATCCTATCTACCCTTTGTCTACTCGCTCCATTCACAACCTGATGTTGCTGGAGGAGAGGAAGACAGCAACTACCACTTCCAACCACCTGCTCCCTTTTTCTCCACGCACCGTTAATTAACCCTGATCCCTGTCACTCAGCCCTCTATTTAGGGAGGTACCCCAAGCCCTTAAAAAGTGTGTTGCCCAAAATTCACAACCCTATCACTGCTTCCACTCCCTATAGCCCATGCAGTGGCAAGACATGTCACAGTACAATACCTTGAAACAAAACTGCTTTTATTGCTAACCATATAGCAAAAATCATAGGGTGTAATCACCACAGTTTTCGTGTATACATTTCACTTTCAATGTTCTGTTTCGGAATCACACCACTGTCCATCCTAGTCAGGTCAACGCATTGTGGCAGCTGCTGGTGGTCAGCTATGAACCTGCAGCACTTGGACTGATAGGCCCTCAGAAGCAGTTCCTTTACAGCAAGAGCAATAGAAGAACTCCTATGCTTAGGTGTTCAGAAACTGCCTGTAAGCACTGCATGTGTTGGGCTTCCTGGTGACATCACCTGAGTTGTCTCTGTCTCTCACTCAGCGCTCACGATCTGTGCAGTGCCAGCACCCCACTCCACTCTTCCACAGTGCAAATCCTTCCTACTACGCCAAGTGTTTTGTCGTGGAATCACAACATGATCCATCCCGATGTGGTTATTTGTACTGTGATGACTGCCAATGGTCAGCTGCGAACAGACAACGTGTGGAATACAATACAGTATGAGCAATAGAAGTACCCCATGCTCAGGGACACAGGAAGTGCCTATAAGCGCTGCAAGCCGAGCACTTCCTGGTCATGTCAGCTCAGGCCTCTCTCGCTCTCACTCAGCCCACATGTTCTGCTAAAGTAAATCAAAGCCTATAAAGCTCCGCCCTTCAGCTGCACCTTCCAATAGAAATAATAATGACTGGAGCAGTGAGAGCACTCATTTAACTTGTACTGATATTCAATAGAGATCTGCCGGCACAGCCTGACCTGGATTGAGCGCTGAATGATTCTTCACTACAATCCGAGTTTAAAATTATTATCGGTGTGGTGATTGTTGTGCCTATTTTGTTTCTGTGAATTTCTCTGAATTGAATCTGATCCGTTAACGCTCCCAAATGGATGCACATTCTCAGAGTTAGTTTAATACTAAATCATTTGTTGTGCATGGTGCCTTATCCAGTGACATGCATAGGCATGTGTAGGTAGCCCCATTCTGCATCAAAAATTGATCATTTGCACTTGTTTTGCAGTTTCAGTTCTACACTTTCATGACGTTTTATAGACGTGGCCTTTTTTTCCCACGTAATGTTTATATAAGTATATATGTGTTAATGTAATACTCTCTCTGAGAGGTTAATAAAACTAATGAAGAATAATACAGTATAATCTTCTCAGACTCACTTTATTCGCTTCAGGGTCTTCAGATTTTTTGCCTATCCAGGCAATATTGCGCACAAGGCAGGAAAAATCCCTGGACAGGACGCCAGTCCATTTTCAGGCCCATTCGTGCACACATCCATCCACATTGACACCAATTTGAAATGATCAGTTAACCTGCAGTGTCTTTAGGGTTTTGAGAGCAACGCCTCTGGAGTATGAGTAATAAGACAGGGGGAGAATGTGCTGTAATGTGCAAACTCTACACTAGATGGCAACCTTATGCGGGATTTAAATGTATGGATGCCAACCGCTGCTCTACCACCAGTCTTTAAATGTATACTTATAGATGAGTCAATTTTTGTAGAAAGAGTAATATGCACAGGCTAATAAACAAATCTATTTAGTCCACAGAAAACATCAATAACTATCTTTTTGCGTGCCTTGAGCCTTAGCTAGGACTGCTGAAGATTTTTACCATTGACATCCTAATAAGCCAGAGCTTGAACAGCGTTCTATTGCATGACTGTCATCATTATTCAAGATGATCAGTAGCTGTTTGTGCTAGCTGAATGCTTAAAATGGAGATGAAAGCTCTAATAATGCATTTTATGATATTAAAAAATAAGTCTATAACAGTTGGTGAGAAATGATCTCATGCGCACTTGGACATTTGTGGACATCTGTGCTTACAATATCACAAACTTAATCTGCATGCTGTCTACTTTCTGCAAGAGTTAAATGACAATGGTGCAGATTGATAAGATTTACTCTGTGAAAAGCCAGTTGGATACTAATTTCATGTTTAGCATGGGGGCTTTTCTATCTCATGACTTGTACAAGGGCGCAGGATAAGTTTTGCATTGCCGTTGAATCTTAACCACCAAACCAATCCCATTTTAACAGTGTGGTGTATCTTCCTTGGAAGCGTGATTTTCATCTGGTTAGTCTGAATGGCCAACACTACCATGAGTTGCTGTCTAATGTGTGGTGGACTCGTTGGGCCAAACTCACCCTGAGATGATTTTTTTTTTTTTATTTTCAGTAGGTTGGAACATCAGCTCACTTTGGCTATGATGTTCATTGCAGGTTGAATTGACTAAGTGGGGTGAGGGGACCAATTCAATGAATATCAAGATCCTTGAATGTTATCTTTTTGATATATTATTTCCTCTGGGGGGTAACCCTAAGCCTGTCGAGTGTAATAATCTCCCGGAAATCATCTGTGCTGCTGTAGTTCAGGTCACGTCAGGTCAGGTTGGGGGGCATGCACTGGTAAAGCACATTGCTGCACCCACCACATGACAAAACAGTTCGGGATCCTGGTTGGCAACCCTCCAGGCAGATACTCAGTTCAGTCCCACCCTCCTGAAATGACCACCTATCTACCGCAACCAGGTTTTACCTGGGTGTCCTCTTGGCCTGGTCCAGCCACTCAGGTCCTCAACAATGAGGATCCTGTGAGCAGGATCACCCTCAGGGAATCGCGCCACATGGCCTTAGTGCCATAACTGAGGCTTCCTCAGAGTGCATGTACTGTTCCTCATTTGGGACTCCATGAGCAATCGTTCATTCGACACAAAGTCAAACCAGCGGTACCCAAGGATTCTCCGAAGAGACACAATACTGAAGGAGTCCAGTCTTCATCTCAGCTCACTGGATAGCGTCCATGTCTGCAACCATATAGCAAGACACAACATTTTGCGCAAAAGATGACGGAGCAAAGGCTTTAACACGTGGATATCTCAGGGTGTATATTAATGTGTGAACAGCATGAAAGACATGCATTTGTTTTGACTATGTTCCATGACATTTCTTTAACTATGTATTGATTTGAGTGTGTGTTAAATATACTGTACATGATTTTGTGATAGGGTGACACGGCGGCACAGTGGTAGCTCTGCTTCCTTACATGAAGGAGACCAAGGTTCGTGTCCCAGGTCCTCCCTGCCTAGAGTTTACATGTTTTCCCGGTGTCTGACATGCAGGTTAGGTGAATTGGTGATCCTACATTGGCCCTAGTGTGTGGTTGGCATATGTGTGTGTTTGTGTGTTCACCATATGATGGACTGGCGCCCTGTGCCACCTGGGATAGACCCCTGCTACCCTCTTCAGGACTTGGCAAGTTAACAAATGACTGACTGAATGAAATTTTGTGATGCCAGAACTATATGACCTGCAGTGGGCTGGTGCCCTACCCGGAATTTGTTCCTGACTTTCGCACTGTGCTGGCTGGGATTGGCTCCAGTAGACCCCCATGACCCTGTGTTAGGATATAGGAAGTTGGACAATGAGTGACTGACAGAACTATATGACACATTTTACATTATGAATATATAAATTATGTCTGTTTGAGTAGCTCTGTGTAAACAGATAGTTTCCAACATATTTTATCAGCCCTAGTGTCTACTTTGTTATCCCACACACCCATTGAACAACAAGCCTTATTCAAATATCCACGTCTAGAACCTCACACCTCATCATCAACATCTTGCATGTCACACTTCCTTGTTCCTAGAGCAGCTGTAGACAAATATCAGTTTCTCTTTCACATGGATTCTCTTTCCTAGAATTGAAGCTCTTGAACACATCACTGCTAGACAATTAGGATTGCCAGCTACACTCGGTTTTTTTTTTGCTACTTATTATTAAGATGGAGCAGGTCTTGTGAAACAATCGCGGCGTTCTGCTGATGTGTTTGATTTAGAGCTGGATGCTTGCTGGCGCTCTGCAGAGCAGGCTTCTGTCACAGTGTGTAGGTGGGCAGCGCGTTTGTCACAATGCACGGGTGAATGGGAAAAAATGCGGTTGCAGTCGGAGAATGTGAAAAATCTCAAGAGGCAACAGAAAGGGTCATGCAGAGTCAGGAGAAAGGGCAGTGGGACATGGTCAGCTTTTCTTCTGTTAGTTTTGATATTTGATAAGCAATTACACTATCAAAGATTCAAATGTATGAAGGAATTGGTCGGAAAAGCAGACTATGAATGATCAGTTGGTGGTCTGCATATGAAGTAAGTGCTATTGTATATAAACCAGAGTACCACCAGGGATTGCATCTTCTCATGAACAGTGTGGAACATTTGGAGCCACCTTAGGAGATTTGTGTTTCTGCTTCTGGCCTCATCCAACACTGACCTTTGTGCATCCCTCACTCACTCCCCTTGTGGAGGAGCACAAATTGTGGCCCTTATATTTCAATGCGTGTGCCAGTAAAGTCTCTTTTATCACTATCAGTCACTTTTCAGATTATCCTGTCATCGTCTTAAACCGTGCTCATTTGTCATCTTGCTGTCTTAAAGAGGAAATTAGCTGAACTTAAAGAGGAATAATTCATCCCTTTACCCCAGAACTTGAGTTTCAAAGGAACAGACGATATGAAAGCACACCACAGCACACAGGCAAAGGCATCCAATTTGTTATCATCTAGTACTATATTACTGCAGAAATTTTTGAGTTTTAATCTTCTGTGGTATGAAGGATATTTAAAATATCTAAGTTTAAATATGTTGAATGAAAAATGTTAACTGTTAGCTACATACAATGTTACTAGACATTAAGCAGTAGCCAAATTGCCTCAATTTTTTACTCTGCATAGATTCTGTGCACTGCATGTAAGAGTTTTGACCAGCAGATGTATGGTGGCCAGTTTGGCCAAAAAAGGTCCTCCAGTTTTACTGGTCTGCTCCCATTCCTGACTTATAGTTCGGCCCTGGGCATCTTAATTTGTGTTGTCATGTCAAGTTTATGTATACATTAAATAGCATCTTCTAGTGAAAAGTCAAGCAAAATGACCCCTTTTATGGGCTAACGAAAAAGATTACAATATGCAAGCTTTCGAGGCAACTCAGGCCAAGAAGGGGCCTGAGTTGCCCCTAAAGCTTACATGATGCCTGAAGAAGGGGCCTGAGTTGCCTCGAAAGCTTGACTTTTCGCTACATTCATAATGACTAACACGGTACAACACCCTAATACTATAGCATCTTCTATAAAGTGATAATCGCACCCTGTCCATCACGGTGTTCTTCAACCACACTCTATGAAATCTTCTATTGGCTCTTTAGTTCTCTGTCAGTCAGGCTTGCTGTCCATTCCCATGACTTTGCTGCTATGTGGTAGCCACTGGGGCTACAATGGTCAACATTGTTGCTCCTTCTCAAATGATGGCAGCTCTGGGTCAGTATCCATCAAGCGTGTCACTATCCTCTAACTCTTCTAAACCCCCTAATCCTTATGGTTTTCCTTCTTTCTGGCAGGTACAGTAAGTGCTGTACTTGCTCGATGGTGGCTGTCTACAGGGAGAATCAAACTTGCAACGTGTATTTTCTGTGTAGTGTCAGTGTGCATAGAGCAACTAGATAAATACATCAGATCAATGGGTCTATTATCTCTGCCATAAACAATGATTTCTTAATCATGTAATGTTTCATAAAACACCATTAGATCTGGACATCCCTACAATCGTTGTTCAGATGTTTAAATCAGTGTGCAGAAACACTAATGTTTATGTGATGTTTATCCATTACTAGCTGTTCCCCGCGGCTTCGCTCACGTAGAAGTGAAACAGGACAGCGAAGAGGGCTCTGCCTGGCTCCCCACTCCTGATGTCACGCTTCCCCCTCCCCTCGGCCCGCAGCCTCTGTCTCGGATTAGCGCAAATGTATCGCTCCTGCAAGTAAACTATAATTCTTAGCATGATGAGAGAATTCACAAAATCAGCCGGAATGTTCAAGCAAATTCTATAAAAAAGCCAGATCTAAATGCTTATCTAAATCCGTTAAGCAGTTCTCTTGTTCGCTTGCTAAGCGGATGTAAGATACGCCTCAAGGCTGGCGTGTGAGTGAAGAGTACCCCCTGACCCCCACTTGGTCCACTGCGTATCTCTCGGATTCACACAAATAAATCGGTAGTGCAAGCGAAATATGATACATAGTGCAATGAGAGAAATTATAAAATGAACAGGAATGTTTAAGCAAATCATAGAAAACACCTGATCTAAATTCGTTAAGTAGTTCACTCGTGAGAACTCGTGAGCAGTTTCCTTGCTAAGTATAGTATCATAGTTTGGTGGCGGTACCGATTTATTTGTGCGAATCCGAGAGACACAGTGGGCCGAAGGGTGGGGGGGTTGGATCCCTCCTCACTCATGCGCCAACCTCAGAGCATATCTTGCATTCGCTTAGCAAGTGAACAAGAGAACTACTTAATGGATTTAAATCGGGTTTTTTTCTAGAATTTGCTTGAACATTCCGGTTGATTTTGCAACTTCTCTCACTGCGCTAAGAATCATATTTCACTTGCAGGAGTGATATATTCACACTAATCGGAGAGAGTGGCTGCGGGCCGATGGGAGGAGGAAGCGATGTAAATCCCTTAGGTAGTTATCTCATTAAAAACGGACAGACATACAGATAGACATTGGATTTGTTATATTTATATATATATATATATATATATATATATATATATATATATATATATATATATATATAATATATAAAGATCGTCCACTAGCAAATCACGATTGCTTTCAATAATTTGACCACAATGCACTTTGAAGGTACAGCACGCCGCCAGCTTGATAATCGCTAGCTTCTTTTCTGCACTCTTTTGTAAATATTGTTCCGGCCTGATGACTTAACAGTCAAATTGCATTGCACATTTCATTTATTTTGATGTTTTGAAAGCACGTTGTCTAATAATTTTAACACCTATGCATGAGTAAAAAAACATTGTTTTGATGTAATTATAGTAGTGTAAATGCCTGTCATATTCCTATTTCCTAAATTAAAAATTCCTTTTCAGTGCAGTTTATTTTGTACAGCATTTTTTTTCTTCTAAAGGTGCCAATAAGTCTATTTTTTCTTTTCATTAATTTCTTTCATCCTATTAGCACTTTGCTCTCCGTTATCTGAAAATTTTTAAGTTATTTCCTTAAAATTCCCTCAAGCTACTGGTATGTTACTGGCCTCTTTTTAGGTGTAAGCAACAGAGGAATTAGAATTAACTGTATTTATTTCCTTTGCTATGTATTTTATTTCACCCTTATTGCTCTTAATACTTTTCATTTCATTCTTCACTGCTCTTACCGCTAAAATGTTTAAGCAACCTCTTGGGGCTTACTTTTGCATTATTAGCAATAATCTCTTCTAACTCTGTTTTGTCATTTCTAATTTCTCGTTAAACTGTTGTCTTCTATTTTCAGAAGCTGTGCAGGAAGACCTTCTGATATTACTTATATTATTTTTAAAGGCATTGTAGAGCGGCCTTTTTCAAAGTCGTTCTTCTTTTCTTACGTTCTTATGTATCTTCCCTAGAAGATCTGCTTTTTCTGCTGCTTCTAGGCTCAGCTTGTATGGACCATTGACATTTGCGTTTATTTGCTTGGCAGACACTTTTATCCAAAGCGACTTCCATGAGAGATAAGCATAACCGAGCGACATTAGGCTAGGGCAAGTGTGGCAGGACAGGAATGAAGGACATCTCTTTAAGCTACTCAGTTGTTCCTCGACTGTCTGTTAACATAATTCTCTGCTTCATTTCTGTAAGAATGAGTTTTTGAAGTTTTATTTCTTGTGGTTATTCCTGACAAAGATGCTATGAAACATATTCTATTGGATGCTGAAGGTTTACTAATCTGTATATTATGAATTCTGTGTTGATTTATGCAAAATAGGGGAGCGTCTTCTGGTGTTTTAAATACCTCGATGTGCGTAGTTAAAGATGAATCACTGATGATGTGTTATTAACTGTCATTACTGCAAACCTTGTTTATTATCACCCCATTGTTTGGTGACATTATTAAATGTGTTGATCTGGGGGATTGACAATGCAATCGCAAAGTCCTTTCCTGTTTCTTCTGTATAAGAGGTGGGTCCTCTCCCAGACTCACTTAAATTGTCACTTAAATATATGGCTGCTTGACTGTCTTCTCTAAATAAGGCATATTGATCATTAACAAAGCCAAAAGAAAAACAGCAGAGGCACCTTAAAATAATGAAATAAATATCTGTTTTAGCTTACCTAAACACATGGCATACTTCACAGTTCACTTCCCCTAACAAGTTGTTTTGTTAGCATTTAAAAATGGAAAACATGCCAGTTTTATATGCCTAAATAATGCCAGTGCATCTGTTTTATTAAAAATGTCTTGTACGACACGGATAGGCGATTATTCTAAATCCAAAAGATGGAACAGAACAAGCAGTGTGTACAGAATCCATTTCACGTATCTGGCAGTGGGATCCAAAGTGACTTGTGCAATGAGGACAGTTTTGATTTTTTTCTACCATTCGATCAATGGCATGTGAAGCGACTTCTGGCTTCCCACTCCTCAATCTTAGCCATGAGATCAGATTTCACGAAACACAACATAAATTGCACCCCATCCAAGTGGAGACATCCGCACATGGGAAAAATGGGTAGAATGGAAGAAATGCGGCTATTGAGCACTGACGGCTTGTTTGAGAAAGTGTGGCAATAAATGAATTAATGTGATTCATGTGAAATAAATAAATAAAACTGGCATCTGGAGGTTTACATAATAAATAGCATAGAACGCCTTCATGGGGTCTTGCGCCAGCTGCATGAAGCGTGGCAGAAGCAAACAAGCCCGAAGAATTTTATGAATTCTTAACCTGCTGCTTCTCTATGCTGTTATAGGAATCGGATCCAGGCGTACCGTTGTTTAAACTGCTAAAGGGCAGTTAAAATACGTGGGATTAGTTTCTTCCATTCATTCTGATGGAGCTGCTGCTACTGTTGATTCACTTTTATTACTGGGTGGCCTTAGCTGCTTTAAGGGTGGCCCCCTAAAACTGACAGTTTTGAGCGTTCAGCACCCAGCCACACTCTCTCGAGTTCCCCTGCTTTCCTTGTGTTGGTGTGAGTGATTGTTTTCTGTTTTTCTTGTTAGCTCTTCTTCCTTCTGCATCCCAGCAACGTGTATTTTAAATTGATTGGCCTTTCTGGTCCACCCCATTGTGTGTGTGTGAAGGAGTGAGTTCCATAGTGTGCTTTATGGCGAAATGGCAGCCTGTCCAGAGTTGGTTCCTACCTTATCCTTAGCACTGCCTTCTTCAGCCCTTTCATGAAATTGAAAATGATGGAAACCAGTGAAAATGAATTGGATTGGAATTCGAGATGACGTTCGCTTTAGGTGGGGGCAGGTATGGTGCCTGAAATTAATTAATCTTAGCGTTGCAGCATGTGGGATTTCTCATGTTTACTTTCCATTATCGCCTCTGCCTCCCTTAGACTAGCAAAGGTGTTTGAAATTTTTATTGGACTGCATCAGGCTGGCTTTCCATTAGTCTTAAAATTACCGTTAGACGGCTATGTCAGGGAGGGAGGTGAATATATGTACAGATACGTTGACAAATATTGTACATCGCCAAAGTGTGTTTAATCAAAAACAAACAAACAAAAAAAAAGATCCATCAAATTTCTGACCCAGTAGCTGTATTCAATTCAGGGTCACAGCAATAATTCCTCATCAGTGGCTCCTGTGTATGTGATGTACTTCCGTTCTCGAGTTAATTATATCCATTTATTAAAAGAAGAAAAAAATGAAAGGTGAGTTTAGGCCTAATAGCTATGGCTAGGAATTAAATTCTCCTCCTTCTCCCTGGTTTAAATACGCTAAAAAAAAAAAAACTTTGGCAGTCATTAAAAGCCAGAACCTGAGGGCAGCGTCTAACATTTTTCTTTTAAAATACTCAATTTTGAATGGTTGAGAGTTGCAGGTGAAGTCCAAAAATCATTAGGCAGTGTTTTCATTGCCCAGCGGTGTGTCACTTTTTAATTACACTGTAAGCGAGCACTGCCGCTGATAGAAATATCTTTACTGGGGGAACTTAACGAAAATCCTGACCCCACTGCAGGCAAAAAGAATAAGAATGCAAAGAAAAAAGCCATCTTCTATGCAGCAAAGACCCTTAGAAGTGGTAGGGACTTATGAGTTATGACAGATGACTTCGCTTGTGGAAAAACGATTTAATGTTTCTCTCATTCGATTTGTCCTTCAAGCTTTTACATTTTTGTGTGCGGTGATTTGGGGTGGTGGGTAGCCGATTGGCCCAGGTCATCAGAACTGTCATTTTGTCTGTTGTTATTATAGACCATGGACTCCCCAGGGGTTTATTTTCTGTGTTTTTTCTCATGAATCCTCACCTGGAGTACTGTGTGCAGTTTTGGTAAAAAAAAGCTAGAAAAAGAACTAAGAAGAGCGACTACATTGATCCCTGGATTCACCTTAGCCCCAAACTCTAAAGGCAGACGTTTAGGCCTGGCCAGGCCGAAATGGGAGGGTTAAGGCTTTTAGCACATAAATTTCAATACATGTATACATGAAGAAGAGCAGAAAACTGTTAAAATTTCTAACCCACACACAAAACAAATCTCCTCTGAAATGTAAACGCTTATTTTAAAGAATAAAAAATAAATGAGGGAAAGAAGCTAGGCAAGAACAAGAGAGCAGTAAAAAAGGTTTTGCTTGAAAATAGCAAATATATATATATATTATCTCATGAAAAAGAAGGTCACTACCAATAAATCCAAAGAAGAATAACCAGAGTGTCTTACCATCAAAACTGAAGCGAGAACCTCAGCTCTGCCTGAAATACTTGCTAGGACAGTCCACCAGCTGCCTCATATGATGGCCACACCTCCTCGGGGTCCACATAAAGGAGACAGGGCAGATAACGTAAAAACACTACAGCTATCAAAAGACACAATGGCAAAATGAATAAGCAAAACAATATCAAAGAAAATCATAAACTATCTATCTATCTATCTATCTATCTATCTATCTATCTGTCTGTCTGTCTGTCTGTCTGTCTGTCTGTCTGTCTGTCTGTCTGTCTGTCATACAGTGCCTTTCTCATCTGTTATATAGCACCTTTCTTATCTATCTATCTATCTATCTATCTATCTATCTATCTATCTATCTATCTATCTATCTATCTATCTATCTATCTATCTATTTCTACAGTGCCTTTCTCATCTGTTATATAGCACCTTTCTTATCTATCTATCTATCTATCTATCTATCTATCTATCTATCTATCTATCTATCTATCTATCTGTCTGTCTGTCTGTCTGTCTGAGATGAAATCTAAGTAATCAATATAGACCATAGTTGTACTGTTTGCAGTGCACCATCTATTGGGCTGCATGTAGATGTAATAAAATGTATTGCATTTGTCATTCCAACAAATATAGAAATTCCAACAACATACTGCATATGTTTGTGATGCACCATTTGTTGAAATGACAAATATAATGCAAATTATAATGCATACCATTTGTCTGTTATATGCCATTAGGTTTGTGATTTGTAAAAGCAGTGTTAATGTTTGTGATGCGCCATGTATTAAAATGACAAATGTGATGCATTTCATTACTACAAATATTTGTGATGCACCATCTGTTGGAATGATAGACAGAGACCAACACACAGATACACAGACACACAGTCCTTTCATTAATGTGGACCAAGAGTTGTGTCTGTCTGTCATGTTTTTACCCACAAACCACTAGGTCTAGGACCTTGATCTTGGTCTTTTTTCAGAAGCTTCTGATGTGATGATACACATTATGAAGCAAAAAATGTGGTTGGCAGCAACATCTGCAAAGTTTTTGCTGTTTACATCTTTCCTACAGCAAACTGCACAGGGAAGCTGATTGAGAAGGTAGAGCTGCGACCTTTGCTGAAAGTGAGGAAAATTCCAGGAGCTGATTACATGAAAGGAAGGAGAAAAATGACAACTTCGGCATCTGCTGAATGTCAAGCACACCCTACTGGTGCTCCATGTGTTTCTAGTGCTTCATAAAACAAAAATAAGCAAAAACAAAATTAATAGCAAAATTTTAAAAGCATACTTTTAAATAACAACAAAAAACTAAATAAATAAAAAATAAACTCAAGTTAGGGCAATAACCCTGGCTGTATGTTCTGCAGCTTTTGTTCTTGACTTGCTGCTATGACTTCCAGTTTCCTTTGTGGGAGGAGTTAGGGTCAGGGGCGTGGTCAGAGGCGGGGTCAGAGGCAAAGTCACTGCTCTTTTTCTGAGTTTGTTTCTCCAATTTTGTGGGTGAAGATGGAAAAGTGACTGCACTGCGTCCAATTCTTCCCCCCTGTACTTTCGAAATCGGCCCCTGTATGAGACACATTAGAGCACTGACGTGACGTTCTATCACTCAGATGTAACACTCTTACTGCATCATAGTTAGAAGTTTGAGCCTGTACTCAGTGAAGAGTGCTAAAGAATACTAAACTGTCTCTCAGACCCACTGATATGTGAGATTCCCAGGAAGCTTTGCTGCTATGACTTCCACAGTTTCCTTTGTGTACTCCCCAATGCTCCCCTCCCACCCAGCTCTTCCTGTTTGGTGGAGGCACCTGTTCATTTTCCCTGCTGACTCCTCGATTCAATGAGCCTTGCTTTGTCTTGAGCAGCCAAAGGCTGATGCCGTTTTAGAGTAAAGAAAAGGAGATGAAGGACGCTTGGTCTCTTTTCTTTGTGTCATCTGCCTGTTGCAGTTCAATTCCCCCACTTGGATGTTACAACAAACCAAGAAGAAGAAGGCTACCAAAGATCTGAAAGAAACACTAACATCTAAAATGACAGTTTGGCTTGTAAGCAGACCACTGGAATAGAGAATTGAGCTTTGTGTTTGTGCCACATGTGAACACTGGCTGGGCAAGTAACCACCAAGGAGGAGAGCATGATACCGTATACCCTACGCTATCTGTAGATGTTGTACTGTATTAACACTTAAGCAATAGTTCATGTAAACAGTATCCAAATGATGAAAGTGTGACAGCATTACCAGCTGAACAAAATCAAAAGGTGAGATGGAGGGAGGAGGCTGGCTTAATAGCACCCAAAATAGCGATAGTGTTTCATCTACCCAAGAATGAGAAAGAGCAGCTGGATAGCATCCAAGGATGTGAGAGATTAAATTCTGCTTGAAAGGGAGGAATGGCCATCCTGTCAGTTGGGCCATGATAAGCCGATGTCCTTTGAATTGGGGATTATGCCATATTTAAAAGTTGATGCGCTCACTATCGCTGCAACTGTCAGCACCCCCTTCCCCCATCTCCATCCTTGGCGGCGGCTCCCTAGGGTGGCAGTAAATTGACCATTCAGAATGATGAAAGCTGTGCACGCATCTCTCTCAGCAGTTGCTTTTACACGTTTGTTTAGCGCGACCCCGCAGGTGGGAACGAGACGTGCGACTCGGATCACAGCATCTTAATTTTGTGTGTTCTTATTAGATAGCAGTGTTTACAATCTCAGAGGACAGCGATCCACTCGTACACTCAATTCTCCTCCGGTTATCGCCTAAGTAATGATGCCATACTCCTAATGGACGGTGGGAATTCTATTTACGTCTGAGGTGGGAGCGGAGAGAATGGACCTCTCGCTCTCACACACTGCCTTGAAAACCATTCTTAAATAAAGGGAGGTGGTCATCTGTTTTGTGCCAAGCATGTACACTTTTTGGTGCTGGACTTTATCGCTGAATATAGCACACTGCCAATAGTATTTTATTGCTTTACCATTTCTCCATTAATCGATACTTTCATCATATTTTTGTGTGTGATGTATAGTCTGCCATATTGTATGTTTTTTGATTTTATTCCATGCTAAAGCCCTTTGAGCTAAGGCAGCTGAGAGGTAGAGGAAAGCCTCACGTGGTATGACAAAAGCTCACACTGAAACTGCTCACTGAGGGAGCAAACAAAAGACTGGCAGAAATGCCACCCTGAGAGCACGCAGTGGTGACACCACCAGGGTGTTGGGGCTTGATACTACTGCACATGGAGTAGGAGGGAGAAGGAGGCTAGTCTGAAAGCACCCAAGCGTGGGAGAGGCCGAGCTTTAACCATGGCATAGACATGCCGCTAGTAAATCACATCATCTCCTTTTTTCATTTCGTTTGATTGCATGACACGATAATGATGGATCAAGGCTGACAGCCCCTACAGTTGTGCGAGGAAGAAAATTATGTGGGAGGGAGGAATGAGCTCATTTTGAACAACCTCTCACAACTGTGAGACATAATGGAGTTAGTCTAATTAAGAAGAGAGTGTGTGGTGCGTGGCCACACCCAGCTGTCGCATCACTTCCTGTTTGTTTTTGTCCGTGTATAAGGAACTGCCTTTGCTTAGACCTGAGCTGTTTCCTGCATCGCGTCTTTGTGATCGTCCTAATTGATGCCGTCTTTACTCATGGCTTTTAAACTCTGAAGGATTTTTTTTTTTTTGTGATGTGACAGCTTGAGAACAATCAATCAAATAATGTGCATTTAATATAGCACCTTTGACCATCTGAAAGGGGGCTTCACAAGGCAAATAAGGAAACAAATGATTCAGTTGTTAGGTTAGGCAGGTAGGCACTGTGCTGGTGTTTAGCTCTGCTTAGTGTCATGCGTTCAGATCCCAAACCTTGACACCAGGACTTATGGTGTCAGTACACAAAACCTTTGAGTCCAACTCCCCAATTAAGGTGCCACTCCAATTCCGGTTCCAACTCCTCAAGTTATGGTACCACCGGCTTCTACTCCTCTTATTGTAATTAGACTAATATATTTACTACTAGCTCTCATCCCTCGGCTCTGCCCACGTAATAGTGTAACAGGACAAACTTTACAAAACAATGAAAAAAAAATAAAATGTCAAATGTTGGCACTGTATCTGATCATGTTCAGCTCTGATGGGAGAGCATGTGGCCGTTATATCTCTGGAAATCAGCTTTCACCCTCTAAAACACACATAGCTCTGATCTCTCTCTCTCAAAAATGTCTAATGTTACTCGTTAACAATCTGTAGATGATAATGTGTGCTGAACAAACAGGTATCGCTAGCTCAACAGAAGCAAGGTAAGCTCCAACACGTGGCGATACTCAAATCGAGGCTGGCGTGTGAGTGAGGATGGCTCTGCCCCTGGCCTACAGTTCATCCATCCATCCATCCATCCATCCATCCATCCTCTTCCGCTTATCCGAGGTCGGGTCGCGGTGGCAGCAACTTAAGCAGAGAGGCCCAGACTTCCCTCTCCTCGGCCACTTCTTCCAGCTCTTCCGGGAGAATCCCAAGCGTTCCCAGGCCAGCCGGGAGACATAGTCCCTCCAGCGTGTCCTGGGTCTTCCCCGGGGCCTCCTCCGCCTCACCAGGGAGGCGTCCAGGAGGCATCCTGATCAGATGCCCGAGCCACCTCATCTGACTCCTCTCTCCTACGGTTTCTTTCTCAAATTTGTGCAATTAAATTGGTACCACAACCGAACTATGATACTTAGCGTGATGAGAGATCCCGCAAAATCAAGTGGAATGTTCAAGCAAATTAAAAAAAAAAAAAAATCTAAATTTGTTAAGTAGTTCTCTCGTTCGCTAGCTAAGTGGATGTAAGATACGCCCCAAGGCTGGTGCGTGAGTGAGGACAAAGCCCTGCCCCTCTCCCCTTGGCCCGCTGCATCTCGCTCAGATTCACGTCAGTGCAGCCAGCGAACTATGATACTTAGTGCAATAAGTAAATTCACAAAATCAACCGGAAAGTTCAAGCCTATATAATTGGGCCTTGGGTCTTTCCCACATCAAGCGGTGGCATGGCCACACACCATGGCTGGCAAGAAATGAACAGGGAAACACACTGCATACACCGATTGGTCATTTTTAGCTCAGACTCAACCCATATGCTCAGTGTGTAAAAGGAAATAATGCACAACCAAAGAATTGGGGGTGTGGGCCACATATGCCACATAATTTGACTTCTTTTCACTACAATCGGTAGGCCAGCCACATGAAATTTGCAGGCAAGAAAAGAAAAGCAGCACAGCGACATCTGCTGACAGTGAAGTGCATTGCACATGCCAACTGATCGTTTTCATCTCAAAACACAAGTTGTGTGCTCCAGGTGCAAAAGACTGTCATATACACCGTTACAGCACGAGAAAGGTGGTGGCACTCTCACCAAGGTGACCTGGCATGCTGTGTTTCATATGAAGAGCACTGTCTTCATTTTTTAGAGGACTAGAGGTCCAAGTGTGCTTTTCTAGTATTAAACATTTTCCCATTTGACAAATCTGTTCAGATATTTTTCAGTTAAAGGAGACAGACGTTTTAAGGCAAGGTAGTTCTGTTCACTACTCATGGCACCAGAGAGTGGCAATGTTCTGCATGTTGATTAACACATGATATGAAGAATTTCATTATACTCTGTACACATGACAATATGGACACTCTGTAGATGAATATGGCAATAAGAAGCACAATGAGAACCCCCATAACAGAGTAGAGTTCCTTTTTCAGCTGGATGTGAACTGGACATTTCTTTTTCATTTCCCACATTCCTGAGGTCTCATGTCCAGAATAGGTGATCCTAGAGTGTTCCACTGGGGGCCTCATGGGTAGTGTCCTGTCTTCAGCCATTTTCTCCATCTTTGTGGATGCGGTTAGCTTGTGTCGGCTTTCTGAGAGACCATGCTTTAAGGCATTTGGAGCACGTCTGCCCGACCCTTTGGCTTTGCCCGTGCTGCCAGTCCCGGCATCACAAGAAGAGTGAGGAGTGCGTGTGACAACATGTAGCTGAATAAGGTGCAGAATACAAAAAGTGGCATTTCTGGTGGTTCTTTGAACATATGAAGCCTTAGGGGCAGACCTAAGAATAAAGGCCCACAGTATTGGAGATTTATATCTAATTAACTATGTAGAGAGCCTAGTTAAAATAGTTGGAAGGTTTGTGTTACAGTAAATTGTCACACAAGAAGACAGTGTTGTCAAGTTAGTGGAGATCTGCTGTGGTCATTGTGCCCGGTCCATGTCAGAAGCGTGGCAGACCATTGTGAGCTTATTGTAATCTTTTAATAGTTTGTGAAGGAACACCATTGAAAAGCAAATTGGTGTAATCCAATTGAGGACTGATTATTGTGTTGCAATGTATTTTTGAATCAGAGAAAGAGATGAAGGGTCAAATTCTAGCAGCTTTATGTAGGCAGTAAGTAAAAAAAAAAAGTCTTGACTGCAGCAGAGATGGGATTTTTCATAAGTCACGCTGTTGAGTATGATTTCAAAGCTGGTGATAGTGCATGAGAGGAAATGTTTATAGGAGTGAGAAGGGCTCATTCCTGCTGAGTTGAGTGGAAAATCAAACATGCAGCGGTTCAGTTGGTGATGGAGCTGAGACAGGAAGTCAGCTTGTTTGCTTCTGCCTTAGGTTGTGAATGTGTTTGTGAATGTTCATTCTACAAAGGACTCACACCCTGTTCAGGTTCCTGCTTTTGCACCCAATGATCGCTGGGATAGGCTCAGGCTGCCCTGCAGCCCTGCCCTGGATAAGCAGATTAAGAAAAATGAATGGATTGATGGATGGATCCTCATGTAAACTGAAATGTGTAAACGGGACATGAGGGAATGCTAGTGAATTAAGTGTCCCAGTGGCAGTACATACAGTAGATACTACATAGAAGAAACCAGGTCTAGAGATGTGAAGCTGCACAATGCTTGATTCACCACCAAGCATAGCAGACTGCATGCAGCTGGACGTCCTACCAAAATTGCCTATCGTGTTCCATCCTTGTTCAGTAGATACTGTTTTTGCTTTCAATCCAAATCGGTGCAGTGCTATAGGAAATCCTGAAAGTTGCATTAACAAAGAGAGCTCTACTCAATGTCCAGATTACTTCTGAAGGCAGCCAAAGTAGACATTAAGGCCATTTTGATTTATTTTCACTCTCAGGCAGACCAGGGATGCACTGCATTGACAGGATCCAAAGGTGAAATGTGACCTCATGTTTGAGTGCCATCAAGACTGGCAAACATCCACCCAACAATTCATCTTAAAAACCCACTTCCTCCTTGTCAAAGTTCTGAAGAGCTGGACCGTGTTTCTAACAACACAATCGAGAAACAACCGAAAAAAGGACGGATCTGGTGTTGCCAAAGAAGGGAAAAAGTAGGAGCAGTTCAGAAGAACCAAAGCCTGGAGAGACAGAGGGTAAATACCTCAAAGTGGAGGCTGTTAGTGAGAAAGAGAGTAGAAGACAAAGTGGAGTTTGACTGTGCATAAAATAAGGAGGGAGAGACGGGACTGACCGCAGTCCAGGATGAATGAGATTGAATTTGGTATCACCCTCAGAATTAAAAAGGAACCTTTGTATTCAGCAACAAAGGAATATCAGTCATATTTTCTTCCTCCTTGCTGCCACAGCAGTTTGACGGAGTGGCATTCTTTAGATTTTAAATTTTTGCGTCAGCTCTCCTTTTGTGTTTTAGGATCAGACTTTACATGCTCCATGAAACTGCCTGTTGTGCTTTGGAGCCGGTGTATGAGGTTTTCAAATTAAAAGCCGAGGCTCAAGTCATACTCTACGAATCAAACCTTGCTAGTGTGACGCCTGTGTTCAGCATGGGGACAGCAGACAGGATCTTTCAGTTTGAACACTCTTAGAGGACAAGGCAGCATGAACCTCTGCTCAAAGCATTCCTGCAGAACAGTGGTGCACATTCTTTGAGAGGCCTGGCACAAAGGCTGCCTTTGAGACAGGCTTCATAACCTACAGACCCTGTCGCTGTATGAACGATGTCAAACTCCAAAATTCTTTGTTTGCTGAAATTTCTGAGGTGCAAAAATCTTGAGAGTGCATGAGGAGACTGGACAACTTGCTCGTTCTTGGCCCACAAGGACGTATGCATGGCTATAAATCTGACAAGCCAATAAATCTAGCTGTGGAGATAGATGTTTTATATAAAGTTAGGATAAAAGGTACTGTACATGTTATATTATGATTCACTTAATTATCCAATATATATTCATAGCAAACTGGCCAGTGGGTTAATGTCTAGAATTGAAGATTACCAAATTAATACAGAGAGTGATGCCTCTTAGTCCAAAATAATCTAAAGTTTATGGGATGGTAGTGGAATAAATAGACATTCTGATTCCGACATCACAGACCTAAAGTGGACCTGGCACTTAATCCTATAGATTAGCTACTCTTCAAGATGGTGGGGTTAAAAGCATATTGGTTTTATTTTTCAGGTTGTAGTAAACTGTGTGAAAAGGCATTAGCCAATCAGAACACAAATTCACAAAAGTATACTTTGCCAATTTTATTAGGAAAACGTAATCATTCCAAATTCCAAGTACAAGAAGTAGTCTTCTGAGGTTGTTTAAGACCTAGTCTATTTATAAGTCATGGCTGTCAGTTGATCCAACAATGCATCTTCCCTGGAGAAGGTCCCTGAGTTGCCTCGAAAGCTTGCATGCTGTAATCTTTTTAGTCTTCTTATATAATATGCTACCATGGCTGTCTGTCCAGGATTTTAAATCACCTGTAGCTCGCAAACCGTTTGAACTATTGACCTGAAATTTGGTCCACATATACTATGTGACTTCTACTATCCACTTTCGAAATGAAGATTGACCCCCGAGGTTATTCCTCTTTTTGTTTTTATTTATTTTGTTGTAGAATCAACTCTCAGCAGTGGGCTCAGGGTGGCCGTGCGGCACATTTGTACGGGCGCTGTTCTCATTCCCTTCCATCTTTGCCGTCACGTCCTTTACCTCCTTACAGTATATCTTAACTCATTCTTGAGGCAGATTGAAGACTTTAGTGCCAGCTTAAGTGAAAAATTAAGGAAAATATACTAAGTAATTGCAACACAAACACTGACTTAATTAGTTTTAACCCAAAAAGATGCCAACGAAAGAAGAGAAGAAGCAGCAAGCGCATCAACCTCTGAGCAAATGAATGCTAAACGTACAGAGAAAGAGTATGAAAACTAGGAATGCTCAAGTCAAGTGTATTCTCTGCACTTTATTGTTAGTCAATTAAAGGTGTCATTTTGCTTGACTTCTCACTACACCCATAATGGCTAACACGGTACAACACCCTAGTACTACTTATTATTCCATAATTTGAAAAATAAGTTACATTTAACATGACCAATGTTACTCCTTTTGCATTCTCTGGAAGTGAACTGACTTGTCTCCCTCTGGCTTTCTTTTTATCTGCGGTCTTCATCATGAGACCAGCTATCTTTTTTCGGTGTGTCCTTTCCCATCAACGGTTTGTCCTCCCCTCAGAGAGAGAAGAACACACACTCTGAAATACCTGGAGCTCTTTGTCTATTCTATCGTGTTATGATTTCCTGCCACAAGAAAACACAAAAATGGATGCAGGCCTTTGAAGAATCTCCAAGCCAGACCGGCGCCCTTCATCTAAGCCTGGCTTCCCAACCCACAATTCAACAGGCAGGCTTTGGCCTTTACATGCCTAAAATCAGTCATAAGCTTTTAGAGTTGAAAAATGCTCAAAACAAAATATTAGGAGAGGCACGAGGAACGCTGTCAAACCTCAGGCTTACCATAACAGAACAAAGTTCCTCCATAAATGATTTATTTTGAAGAATGATAACGTTAAGCAGGAGAAAAAGAGTAAAAATAGGTTTTGCCTTTTATGCAAACAAAACTAAAAACACAGGGCCTTGAAAGGGCTCAAAATGCAGGAAATCCACAAAGTTTAGCAAAAATCATAAAAACCAGAGTATAAATCCAAGTTGCAATGCTGAAGCTTCAGCTTAGCGTGAAGGATCTCCTGTATAGAGCTGCATCACCAGATGGCCCCGCCTCCTTAGCCTCCACTTTAAGGAGGCAGGGCGGTTAATTGGTACTCAAGCATCCATGTTTAACATCATAAACACAATCTAAAAGCCATAATATGGCATAAATGTACAGAAAAGAAAACCCAATGGTATAATACTCAAAAACAACAGAAATATTACACAAAAGTAAGCTTTACTTGAACTAAGGACAAAACTCAGGCTATTCCATAACACGCAGGGTTATCTTTTTGCTGTCAGCTTGGACATCCAAATGAGGAGGAGTGAACTGTCACAAGACATGCATTGCTCTGGAATTGTCTTCATTTATGGTGTGTCATGACAGCGCGCTGACAGGAGAATATTTTTTTGAAAGATCAAAAATAGCATTGAAACCAGAGTGTGAGACAAAAGTCGTTGTCAAAAGTTCAAGCAAAATTGTCAATACAGAAAGACAATGCACAGAAGGATAATAGCAACAAAAAAAATTGTCACAGTTTTTTGGAATCTGCAGATTGGATAAGGAAGTGAGCAAACTACAGAACTTTTAACCCGCCTCGTCACTTACCAAAAGGTCATGACCTCTGAGGCCACACTCCAGGCTGGCCTAGGCACAGGTACCACAAATGTCAGCAATCATGAGAACTTAAAATGTTGTCCAAAATGTTAAAAAACTATTAGGAAAATTAAACAAAAAACGGGAGAAACAGAATCCTTGACTTAGAGAACCCCCCAAATCGAGTATAAAATCATACCCATTAATGAACAAACTTGAAAAAAAGAGTAGCAACAAAACCCATATCATAACACGGTGTCATCTCACATATCCACTCCGTCATATTCCAAGAATTGCGGTCTTTTGCCACAGCTGCTGTTTCCTTTGCTCCAGTGATCCCGTGAACCACCCTCTTTATCTCCATAAGGCCATTAGTACATTTTTATATATTTTTTATTCTGTGCTGCCTCGCAGTTAGGAGACCCGGGTTCGCTTCCCGGGTCCTCCCTGCGTGGAGTCTGCATGTTCTCCCTGTGTCTGCGTGGATTTCCTCCCACAGTCCAAAGACATGCAGGTTAGGTGGATTGGTGATTCTAAATTGGCCCTAGTGTGTGGTTTGTGTGTGTCCTGCGGTGAGTTGGCACCCTGCCTTGTGCCCTGTGTTGGCTAGGATTGGCTCCAGCAGACCCCTGTGTTCGGATTTAGTGGGTTGGAAAATGGATGGGATGGATGGATGGGTTCTCCATTTTAGTAAGTTAATACCTTAGAAGTGAAAAACATAATTCAATACTTTAGAGAGATAGATAGAAACAAGTCCAAGGGATAAATTAAAGTTTTGGAATGAACAAAACTAAAGACTTATTTTAATATCACAAAAGTTTGTTTTTTATAGTTTAAATTCCAAAGCTAGGAACCCCACGTCTACCACAATGCAATCTTAAATACCCAAAGAGCAGCATCTTCATACATAAGGGTGCCATTGTCATGCAATATCTGGCAGCGCCAAAATACTCATGCCCACAAAATGGTGCCAACCATGATACACACATTGAAAATGGCAACATATGCAAAGTCATCATAATAATGATAAAATAATTCACATACATTATGGAAAATCAAAACGTAACATGTGAATTTTATACAGCACATACTCAAAACCAATAAAACTGACAGATAACTGTGAACTGAAAAATGTTTGCCAGAAATTAACTAATGTTTCTCAGACTCAGTGCCCAGAAAATGTGACTTAAGGATTGATTGCTTAGCTGAGAGGCAGGAGCTTAAACAGTGCAAATGTAGAATAAATGTTCAAGTTTGGTGTACGAGTGACAGTGGAAAACAAAAGGAAATGCAATTCAATGGAGTCTGTTTGAGTAATGGAGTTACAGGACACAAGCATTACAGTCAAGCTGGAGAAAGTCAGTGTGAATATCTGTAGGTAAGTGGTAAGAGATGAGGAAACGGACAGATCTTGGCTATGGGGGCAGCTATATCCTCACTCTAGGTGCCAGTTAACATATGTGATGAAGTCATGAAAGAAAATGTGACCATACTCTGGAGAGTTAAAAGTAGAAGTGCCGATATGCAGAAAAACTCATCTGCTACACCAAACAGCAAAATGTGAAAATATCTGTGAATATTGGCCCACTTAAACCACTGAGTATGAGAGAAATAAAAAGTTCTTCCATTCATTATCAAGGTTACATAATCTCAACTCAGGATGCAGGGACACAAGTAGCATTTTAAAATAATGGCTGTAAAAAGAGGATGGCCTTGTATTATTTTGCCGGGTTCTATTGTGGGCTGATGACCTTTCCAGCACAGGTACCTGGAAAAAAAAACCCCTGAGTCCCTGACGCCATGACTAGAGTCTGAAACAGAATTGATGGATCAATAAGTGGGTATTTGTGCTCTCTGTGGAAGGGAGTAAAATAGTTAAAAAAAAAAAAAAGCTGGTATGAGAGAGGCTATGAGAGCCATAGTGAGAGGTGAAATGTTGGCCGTGTTTTATTGCAGTGTTTTTGTTAATGTGTTTGTGTGTTGCCTACAGATCATACAGAAAATGGAGGCACAGTCATGTCCTGTAGGTGCCATTGTGAGTACTACACTGTTTTCAGTGAATATTATAGAAACAATTTACACCTACAGCTGGAATGGTCCACTCAGAGATTCACAACTGAAACAATTCAATGTAGCAGGTGTTCTTAGCCCCCCTCGATGGACCACAGAGAGGTTCAAGGACTCCTCGATATGTTTAGCTAGTATGTGTTGAATAGTGCTAGAGCCCTGACTGAAAAGGCCTTTTCAAAGACAGTATTTTCAAAAGCCATGTTCTGATTAATTTTTTTCACAATATTATTCTCAAAAGCGGCATTTGGGGTGGCAAGTGGGGTGACCGCCCCATGCCCCACGCCTAAGGGGGCCCCTCTTTTGAGGTCCGCGTGTCCCATTATATTCTCCAGTATATATATATTTGAGATGCTTCTAAGAGGAACCCTTTTAAAATCCCTCTTTAACATCAAAATCCATACATGTGCGTCTTTGAAAACATTCCATAGTCCACCTTTATCGCCTGAAAAGAGTCGCCAGTATAATCCCTTCCTAAAATAGGTATAGCTCATTAGTCACTGGGCTGGCTTCTGTTTTGACTTGGGGACAACTAATGTCTTGTCGCTTATAACTCATTCGTGTCCGGAGAGCCTACCATCGTTTCTTAGTCGTGTCTTTGGTTTAGTTTGCTACAGTAGGCCTAGTTGAAATAGTGAGAGTGTAGTGTTTGGTAGTGGAACACGCAGCAATGTTTTATTACTGGTTTAACCATATTGCTGTCGACGCCATGAGTGGAAGAAATTGTGGTGCACTTTTTTAATAGATTATATCGTTATATTTTGATAAAGTCCATGTGTTATCTTGCAAAAATTTAGCTGAATACTGTAATGAGAAAATCAGGTGCATGTTAAAATTATTTTTATTAAATTTGCACGCAGGTTTATACAGTCCATACATACTGGTAACACCATTTGACAGAACCAGCCCCACATGGGGTTGGTCACCCCTAGGCCCCGCACACCCCTAAGGCCGCCTCTGCTTATTGTAGTGGGGTGCAATGATGATGCTGCTTGGGGTGTCAACTGTGTAAAAAATGGCCAGTTTAATTTCAACAAAAGCAACATAAGAAAGACTGAAACACAAACACATCTATTTGCGCTATTTATCAATAATAACTCCTTTCAATTGGACATTTTCTGACTCGGGTCAACATCAAAATGAGAAGCCATCCTGTGGGAGTGGTCTTCTTTTATAAGTGTGGGAGTGGTCTTCTTTTATAGGGGCGGGGCTTCTTTTATCTTAGTGCCCTCGAGGCTGTGAGGGAGGAAGGAGACAAGACTGTTTGTGGTGACGCCCCCTTTCATCCCAGGGTGGTATTACTTACTTTAGGCAAACCTAGATGGTGACCCTCAGGTACGTATGCGTGACAGTATGTATTGTTCTAAATCGAGTGTCTTTTGTTTCTTTCATATGCTTCTAAATATGAAACATTTTTGAGCGTGTTAGATTTTTAAATGTTTCTCTTCTAGCTGCTAAAAAAGAGAGATAAGTCAACGAAAAAGAGTGTAAGTAAATTTAAGAGTTACAAGTAATACATTTAAAGGGCATTCTTGTGAAAGCTGGTGTCCATATCAAGAGAGTTCATTTGAGCAACCAAATCAATGTGAGTCATTATAAAGAAAATAAGCTTGTGTATGAATCAGAAGTAGTAAGGACTAATCGTGATTGGGCATGTAAAGTGATAATTGAGTGATGATTGGGTGCCTTTTACTCACACACCTAGAGAAACACATGGACCCACAGTCCCAAAACAAAAGGCAAATAAAACCCAAGTTAAAGATAAGGAGCTGTTGATACTTCTTAAGTTTTCTAAATAGTTACTTACAGTGTTTGATGATCTTTTCATTTGTTAGCAGACATTTCTCTTTTATTGTCATTCTTATATTCTATATCCTGGAGTTGGTCTTGCATGCCTAAGAGCCATTGTTTTTGGCCTTGTGCTACAGTGTCCCGCTGTCTTATTATTTCATTGTTCGTCTTCACGTAAGTGTGATTTGCTTGATGCTTAGCAGATGTCACTACTCTTCTTCATTTTCCTATTATTATGGAGATTAACTCTTTGCTTTTTGATCACTTTGTCCTTTACGAACAAGCACAGGTCAATTTGCTGTCCTTTATGTACATCTAATAAAGTTTGTTAAAATTTATTAAAATTAATAAATATAGTACAGTCCAAGTCAGGATGTGTTTTATCAAAGTTGTTATTTTAAAACAATCAAATAAAAAGCCTTTTGTGTTAGAGAGAGGGTTGTGTGACAGAACAAAAGGTTACATTTAAAAAGCAGTAAACCCTCCACTAGTTGTTTAGATACATGAGAACTCACACTTCATTATACATTCTGAACACACAATTGACTTGTGCATGCATTTCATCATCTTTGTCATTCTTGTATTCTCTATCCCACATTTGATGCTCTGCAGATGGTTCCATAATTCTTCATCTTCTTGTCATGGTGGTCTTCATCATGTCATCGGCCTCTGTGATTTGCTTGATGCTCAGCAGATGTCTTTCTGTCATTTCACTTCATTTGCTGATCACATCACCGTAATAAACTCAGAAATACAGGTTGGTTTATCGAGGTGGCTGCTACCACAGTTTTTTTTGAATTTCCAGAATGTATCAGGTCATAAGCTTTTGATCAAGACTAAGGTCAAGGTTCTAGCCACAGAAGTTCCTAAAGAATCATATAATAGATGAAGAGACTATAGCATTTTTGATAGATAGATAGATAGATAGATAGATAGATAGATAGATAGATAGATAGATAGATAGATAGATAGATAGATAGATAGATAGATAGATATAGAGAGTAAAAGAGAAAGCACACAAACATTGCGTTAAGGGTTGGAGATACGTCCCCGTATAGTATAGCTTGATCAAGGTTATACAGCAACTTGCTAATTTCACACACATACAAGGTGGACAGATGGGCATATTTATGGAGGAAGGGATGGCAGGAAGGATGCCGGGAGAGGAGCAGGATCCTGGGATGATGGTGACATCATCAGGAAGGGACAGTATGCGCCTGAGGAACGCGGTAGTAGCCCGGCCGTTTGGATGAAAGGTTGGAGGTGAATTCATGGTAGCGGGCTCTTTTGTGGTTCGCCTTTACTAATTGGGTCCTTTGGCTGCCCTCTAATTACTCATGTGTAACGATAGATAGATAGATAGATAGATAGATAGATAGATAGATAGATAGATAGATAGATAGATAGATAGATAGATAGATAGATAGATAGATAGATAGATAGATAGATAGATAGATAGATAGATAGATAGATAGATAGATAGATAGATAGATGGATGCATGACTAATTAGATTTTTTTATGGATGTGTTGATATTGTATGCCTTTGTTCATGCAGGGTTTTCATTGAAGCCCATTGTGTAAGGACATGTGTGATCTTCATGAAACCATGAGACTAACCAAGTTTTTCTGAGCTATCATTCCATACAGTTTCATTTATTCAAGTATTAAGATGGAAATTTAGTGTAGGAAATTCAAGAGGAAAGCAATAAAACCACTCAGAGTAAAGGTTTGAAGGAATCTGGAGCCACCTATCAAGACGCAGAGCAGAAACAAACCCCCTGGCTTCTGTGTGCATTAAGTGAATGATATTTTGTGAGCCTTTTAACTATAACCTCACCTGATGAGCTTGATGGAGTGGGTGGCTATTTCTCCATTTGCAAAATGTCTTGTGTTCTTATGAAGGACATCGAGTAATTCAGAAGGTGTGTGGGTATAAGAGTTAATGTGAATAAAAAAGTAATTTAAGTGAGAGAGTAAATGTGAACCACCGAGTAGGTGTGAGCAGCATAAAGAATACGCAAGAGTGGATGGGAGTAAAGAGAATACAGAGATGGAATGAGGCGTAGTGCAGACATTAAGTGTGACAGCCATATTAAATAGGTGAGAGATGAACGGAGCTCACTGCTGCCCGTGTTATGCTGCCAGTGTGTGCGCTGTACCTGTACTGACCCTCATCTGCCCAGCTGCAGCGATGCCGATGCCATTTAGATTGCTGACAAAGCAAAGGGAAGCCCAGCTAAAGACTGATATGCTTTAGATATTTTGTCAACACCACACGGGTTCATATAATAAATCAAACACAGAGTAACAGGCGTATCCAATTGCTTGGAAATGAACTACATTAGTTCATTGCCTATCATTTTTATGACCTTTGCGTTTTTTGTTCAGCAAATATAATTTGTTCCTGCGGTCTGGAGACAAGTGCAGCTCCAGGAATACATAAAATAAAGGCGTATTTGAACTGGTAGCTTTTTTAGTTTTCTTACTGTTATGAAAGACACTGCGGTCTGCAGGCACATATTTTTCCATTCTCTTTGTCCCCTAACTTTACTTTCTGTGGGATCCTTTTTGTTTTGTTTTATTTATTTATTTATTTATTTATTTATTTTTGTTTAACAGGTGCCTATACTGTATTTCATAAATCCCCGAAGGCACATTGGTGTTGCTTGTCTCCCTTTTATAAAGAATAACAAATGAGTTCATTGTACACAAACACTGCATACTGAAATAGCATCGCTCAAGCAGTTATATTTAATTTAATTCAGTTTAGAACAATAAAAGTTTCCAGGATTGTAATTTTTTTTAATTTCTTATTTTTTTAAAGTAGTTAGAAATGAAAGCCAGAAATAAACAACAGTATGCCTGAAGTTCTGCAAGGCCATTAAGTGAGTGTTATTCAGATGGCCATGGCGTCCTGTTGGACTGATAAGGATGTGTTTGTGATGAAGATGTGAGCAACACTGGAGCTCCACACAGACCAGTCCTGTCTCAGTTATTCTTCACCCTTTACACCTCCAATGATAAATATAACACTAGGTCATGTCACTTGCAGAAGTTCTCAAGACGATTCTACACTAATGGGCCATATTGACAAGAAGCATGAGACAAAAGGTAGAATCCACGAGTAGAGAATTGTCCACTCAACATCAGCTACATGAGGAACTGCTAACTGACTTCCAGTGCACCAAAGAGCCTCTGCAGCGGCCGGTCAGTATTCAGGGAGTAGATGTTGAGGTGGGGACCGTTACAAGTACATGGTGGGCCACATCTATGACAAGCTAAACTGGTCTACAGTAATAACACAGAGGAGCCAAATATGAAAGGGCAGAGCAGACTCTTTTTAATTTAGGAAGCAGTCTTCCTTTCATTTGGTTAGTGAGATTCTTATATACTTTATTACCAGGCTTCTTTAATAACCAGTCCTCCTTCCAGAAAAAAAACAAGGATTATTTCCTTTCCTTTCCTTTCTTTTCCTTTCCTTTTTTTAACTCTTCCACTCCTTCCAGCTAAGCTTTGCCCAACTTCTCTCCCAACTCTGACTCCCTGGGCCAAGTGGAGAGCATATTTTTTTTTAACACCTGACTCAGGAGTACTTCTATTGCTTAATCTGTCACCTCCAGGAAGACCTTCCACAAGAGAACCCAACAGGGCAACCTCATGGGACAACATCTTCCATACTGCCCAGTGGGCATCCATATTGGAGCTCGCCAGGCAGCGTAGAGGGGGATGCTCTGCTCATAGCAGACAGTCATTTACTGCCCTGTCCTTTCAGCCCCACAGGCCCAACCAGAGTATCCCTCCAGGACTGCTGGGACGTCAACCCCCGGTGTATTTGTTGCTGCAGTGTACTTCCATGTCCATGTCCTGGCATAGAAGAGGAATACTGCAGCTGCCTTGCTGACCTTCCTTAATAATGTTCCCCTGGCTGGACAAGGGAGCAGGGTCCATCCCGGCTGGAATGCTGGTTCATCCCTCACAACTGATGGATGGATAATTGGATGGATGGATGGATGGATAGATAGATAAGGCACTATATAATAGATAAATTTAAATAGCACTTTTCCAGACACTAAAAATTCTTTAAATAGACAAGCAATTTGATTCACCACCAATGTGCCGCATCCATCCAGCATTAGGAGTGAAGTGATGAAATAAAATTTATCCTTTATTGCTTTTTTTCAACCCAAGTAACAAATCAACAATAACCTTGTGTTTCTCTGAAAAGTCTGACTGGAAATTCATGAGAGTGCACTGAAGTAGATAGAAGAAATGTCACAAGTCAGAGCTCCGAGAACTCTGATAGCACACGAACGCAGCATTAGTCAACAAATTAATCATCAGAAGTGTGTCATGAAATGCTACTGGGGTTCCTTTATACCATCAGCTATACTCCTTTCTAATGCCTCACTGTGTGTGCTCTCTTAATTTTGGCCGAATCAGTGGTTTTCCTCTTTTTTCTGATTCTTGTGTGTTTATTGGGGTTGCTGTCGTTGCGTTGTTTATTATTTCATGAGCTTCTGTAAAAAGGTAATTTTCCCCTATCTATCTATCTATCTATCTATCTATCTATCTATCTATCTATCTATCTATCTATCTATCTATCTATCTATCTATCTATCTATCCTATAGTTCCTTTCATATCTATCTATCTATCTATCTATCTATCTATCTATCTATCTATCTATCTATCTATCTATCTATCTATCTATCTATCATATAGTTCCTTTCATATCTATCTATCTATCTATCTATCTATCTATCTATCTATCTATCTATCTATCTATCTATCTATCATATAGTTCCTTTCATATCTATCTATCTATCTATCTATCTATCTATCTATCTATCTATCTATCTATCTATCTATCTATCATATAGTTCCTTTCATATCTATCTATCTATCTATCTATCTATCTATCTATCTATCTATCTATCTATCTATCTATCTATCTATCTATCTATTGATTTCAGACAACTTGGCATTTTAATCACTACTTCTGGAATTCTCAGGCACCCCCTCAGCCATCTTTTTTAGCCACCTGTCAGGTGAACTGAGACCCAGAAAGGAGTAACCACAGCCCATTGTGATTTACAGTTCTGATCCTTAATCAGACTTGACATGCTGTTGTGTAACCTTCTGTATGGCTGACTGCCTTATGTGACTCGTATTGAATTTCGTCATAACATTTGCATTTGTTATAATGCTAGATGCTGTATTTTGGCACACCACGCCAGTGATGGCTGCATGTAAATTGACTTTCTCTTGGTGGACATACCAGTTTTTAGCATCACTTGGCCCTTTGAAATAGCTCCGTAAAATGGGATTTATTTGGAATAAATGACATATGTGTATGGAAGAGAAAGTGCTCCTGTTTCTGGGTCTGCAATCTTAAGCCACCAAAATTGGAGATATTAGCTTGCCTGGCTTTTTAACAAAATGCCATTGATCAGGAGGAGGGGTGGCAGTGTTAGGTGAAACAGTCAGGGGGTCTCGGGAAGTCATTTCCAAAAACAGAGTTAAGTAAATTCTTCATTGTCGTATGGCAAAGTAGTGTTAACATATCAGCCATCAAGACTGTTGTTCTGTCATTAGGGACACAATCATGTGCAGGGTGGGTGACCTTTGGGGAGTCTAAGTATCATAGCTGCTCCATTTAAATAGACCATTACTCTATTTGTATAATAATAGTTCAGGGTTTTTCTTTCCATTCACCTCACATGTTCCTCCATTATGTGTGTTGACTTGAGGTACCCATATCACCACCATGCACTGGCACAAAGTGTTCTATGGTTCGATCAAGGGTGGGATCTTCAGCCCCTCTCTGTCCTCTCCTGGCACTGCCCTACAGCCTTGTGCTGCACACTGCGCTCTCTTGCTGCTTTGGAGACCTTATGCCTTCTGGGCAGAAGGGTGTTGTCAATAAACTCTTTGTATTCAGAGTGATGGAGACAATTTCCCAACAAAGCCTAAGATTCCTCACAGTCTCACACACACACACACACACACACAAACACGCATGCACGCACGTTTCCCTTCTTGGGTGGGGCCCGGTTATTTGTAGGCTGCAGTCGTCTCCCTCGCTGATGCTCCTGGCCGCCTTGCTTTCAGTCATGTTGCTGAGGTGCCTTCTGCTTCTCTTCACCTGTGCCACCTGTGAGTACCGTCAGTATGTGAGTGTGTTTCTGGGGCCAGAATGACGTGTGGGATTCTGATTATGGGCTTCGCTTTGAACACAGTAAATGCCACTTCATTTACATTTTTTTAGTTTTTCCATGTTTGTTTCCATTCCAGAAAGACAACGGTCAGTGTGTGTGTGGTTTCCAGGTTTGCTCTTGGATTAGTTCAGTTGGTGATGACGGGGTGTCTGAATGGTCTTTGTTAATGCTTCTTTGTACAGTGAGCAGTCCAGCTGTCTGTTTAGACAGTCTGGTCACTTAGGTCACCCTGACAGTGGGGATAACATCTCGCATGAGTCTTCTTGAATTATTTGGTGATGTACTGTGGCCTGTGGGCTGAGGTGATGGACTGTAAATCACTTACAGCAGTTGCTACTACTGACTTACAGGACTTACAAAAATCATTTAACCTGGCAGTACTTTGATTTATAAAATTTAGAACATAATTCGACTAGGCACTTGTGATTTCAAAGTAGCATTTGGATTAAAAGCGTGTGCTATATAAATACATTTTAAAAGAGCTGACCACTTGGGTGTGACATATACGTACGTACCTGTACCCCAGTAATCCTTTAGCAGTAATGGGCAGCTTCCTCAGTTATCCTAGTGGTCTGCTGCCTCTTCTAGCCTGGTTAGCTGCCCAGTTTGAGGTGCTAGGCTGGCAGTCTGGGTCGTCCTCTGCCACGCGTGGTGATGTGATGCCTTGGTTTTCCGTCAGTGGCGAGGCTGAGTCATTGATTCTTCTTTTTAGTTAGTCAAGTCTTAATTAGGTTTCAGCTGTATCCACCTAAGAGCCCGTGTTCATCTACTTCCTTCCTCTTGTGTTTCTGTGTGGAGGTGTTTGGCATTTTTAATGTGCACTCCTGTGTGGTATGTTATCTGAGCGACAGAATGTTACAGACAATGGCTGTCTCTTAGGCTTCCAATTACCCATGGCTTGCATCCCCCCTGTTGCTGCTGTTTCTGTTTGCATTCAATTACACTGGACATCAACTTTGATTTAAAATGTACTGTTTGGTTTGCTGGTGGCTTATGGATTTCACTGATTATAGTTCGATGTTGAGTTTAACAAAGCCCTAAGCACACACACCCGCATGCACGCGCCAGCTTCTGTTTGTGCGGCAGCCTCCTTCCAGCTCGTTGACTGACTCCTTTGTCAGCGCAAACAGCTTGGATCAAGCTGGTACTGATCCATTCATGTGTTGTTTGTGTGATCTGATGGCTTAGGCTAAACTGTTGCTGTCACCCACTTTGATAAATGGCAGGCGAGATGGCAGAGGAGCAGCTTGAAACAACAGCATTCATCTCCTGTGCCAAGTGGGTTATGATCAGCCATCATCATCCACAGAGCCTGTGCACACAATGGGGCGCCTTCACTCAGTGCACATTATGGCCCCCTGCTTCTTATAATATACCAGGCAAAGTCCATACCTAGCTATCCCCACGGCAGGAAGTTATAGGAGGAAGCTCTTATTCGTATTGTAAAGTACATAGGACAGGGCCCGTACTTGAACAGCTGAGCTAAAACGTTTCATTTTTGTCATGCATGGTGACGTCTAACTATTTTAAATTGCCCTCCAGGCAGGTTCCCTACTTTTTGCTATACTCAGCGTGACCTTCCTTTTTCTCGCTGTGAACAGAATAGGTTGCATGCTTACATATAATATAGCCGAGCATCTGGTTGGACCCCTGACTCAGCAAAGATGGGATCGCTCCTCCCAGCCTTTGTTTGTGCTGTAAAGCACCTACAGCATATCTTAAGTGCATGCAGTCAGGTACAAGTCTCGCTAGTGCTGACCACAGGTTTGACCCTATAAAATAAGGGTCCTGTCTGCCTAAAGCACAAAGAGATTGAGCTGCTCACCATAAACTGCTCAGGCCCCCTAGTGTGTTTTGCTATACACAGAGTGGGGCCTTCTCTCACTATATGATGGCCAGGGGCTTATCTGTGAATACACATGGGAGCCCTGGCTGTTGATAATGTAAGTTTACAAAAATGTATAGATTGGTGACCTGCTTTTTTATATTTAGGTTATTACGCAAAGCATATACCTATGTATGTGATTGAAAAGGCGTTATTGTCAGGAAACTACCAATGTTATTATCAAGTAACATAATGGAACATGAAATATTAAGATCCTTAAATGTTTGTTCATCCCCTGTTCTCCATGGGGTGGTCCACCAATGTGTCATCCAGATCGATACACGCCTGAAGACGAAGAGCGACATTGTCACAGGCGGCTTGGCACATCTGTACTGGTATCCTCTGAAAATTCTTTTGTGTTAACTGCACGTAGCTCAGCCACATTGCGGATGCAATGTTGATACACTTTGTCTTTTAGGTGACCCCACAGGAAAAAGTCTGGTGGGGTCAAATCGGGAGACCAAGCTGGCCAATCCACAGGCCCACCTCGGTCCATCTAGCATTGTGGGAATGTTTTGTTCAACCAGTGTCGCACTGGTACGGCGTAGTGTGGCACTGCCCCAACTTGTAATCACCGCAGATCATCAATGTCCGGTCATCGTTACTCCCATTCTCAGACTACATCGTGATGCCATTTTCGATACTTTTCGTACAGTATTTTAAATGCTACAGCCTGTGAAATGTCATAAACATAAATATGGGCCCATGACGATGTGGGTTCAGCTTCATGCTCCCATCTCTCTTTTGGGAGCTCTTGAACCTGACACTGTTGGTAATGTAACCAGATGAGCTGGACAGTGAGGACACCAACAAGCAAGAGGAAGGTGCAAAGTGCAGAAGTGCTTTTATTAAAAACAACAAAACTAAATCAGTGCCCAAAACAGTGCAGTGCTTCTAAAAGTCAATAAATAAATAATCCATTAAAAACAGGGTGAAACAGTGGAGGTTAAAATCCAATACAAATTTCCATTAAAAGCGAGGTTAAAGCAATAGCTGGAAGCAATTTGCTAAAAACAAGACCCGGTGCCTTCTTCTGCTGGTGGCTCCCCTGCTTCTCCGATGCAGCCGATGCACCAGGGGAGTCGCCCTACCTGCAGCTGACCTTCTCCTACTTCTGCTGGTTTGGTAGCTTCCCGATTCCTGGCTTTGTTTGGCTGATCCAGAATGAGACTTGGGTTCACCAGAGACCAGGACGCTCACACTGGGTCTTCAACCTCCCAAGCCTCCAACTCGCGCTGCCTTCCTCGGCCTTATGCGGTGAACCAACCAATCACTCCTTCTCCCCATAAGTGCTCAGCAGGAGTGACCACTACTTCCTGCCCTCGAGTGCCGGCCAAACACTCCACTAAGGGGCTTTTCTCCCAGTTGCCTGTCCATAATACTGTGAGCTTACTCGCTCCCACAACGGCTCTCAGCTTCCAGATTTCTTCTTCTTTCCCTAACCTCCGTTCTTTTTCTGTTTTTTCATCTCTCCCCTCCACACTCGTGCTCCTACTATATATATATATAATTACGGATGGAGACAATTCCTCACCTGTGCACATACAAGGAAACGCCTGCAGCATTTATTTAAAACTGGACTTTTTTCTAAGCCGTGGACCTGCTATACCACAGGGCCAGCCTGTATATATAGAAGCAAACATCCCATCATCTTAACATCAGCAGAACCAAGGAAATGGTTGTTGACTTTTGGAGCTCCAAAGAGCCTCCATGTCCGATCATTATTCAAGGACATTATGCAGAAGCGGTGTGCTCCTACAAGTACTTGAGGGTCCACATCAATGACAGGTTTCACTGTTCTCAGAACACAGAGGAACTATATAAGAAATGGCAGGGCAGGCTCTTTTTTCTTAGGAGTCTGCACTCCTTTAATGTGGGAAGTGACATCCTTCACATCTTCTACAACTCTGTGATGGCCAGTGTGATTTTCTACACTGTGGTGTGCTGGGCTGGTAACATCACTTCAGGAGAGGCCCACCGAATCAACAAGCTGATTAAAATGTCAGGCTCAGTTATGGGACAAACTCTGGACCCCCTGGATGTCATAGTGAAAGAGAGAATTAAAACAAAACTGAGTGCCATTATGAACAATGCTGCACATCCTCTCTCTGATATTCTAACACTGAGGACTTTCAGACAATATATTATTCAGCAGAAGTGTGTGAATGAATGTTACAAGGGCTCCTTTGTAACAAAAGCAATATGCCTGCCTAATCCCCCTGTGACTGGGACTGCTAAGTCAGAAGTTTTCTTTTATTGTGAATTTGGCTTTTAATACATAGGACAGCAAGACTGAAGTCCTACCTACACATCAAGGGTAATCATCTGTAATGAAAGCTGTGCTCAATTGTGTGTATATTTAGAATCGGGTCCCTTTATATATAATGTAAAAAGCAGAAGCCATACTTGGCACAGAGTGAGAACTTGGGCTTGGCGTAACATGCAGACATGTGTGGTACAGAGGGATCCCCTGGCTCTTACTAAAAGTAGACGAAAATCGCCACATATAGATATATACACAGTAGAGCATCCGGTAGTTAAAGCACATAGACTGAGGTACCCTCTTCTTATTACATCCTAAGTAGGACCATTGCCAATTCACAGGTTGGGAGCATGCACTGATAGCACGGTGCTGAACCCACTACAGGACAAACCACGTGGATTGGGACCCGAGTGCAGCAGGTGACACCTCAGCACCACACAAGACTGGGCCCTTATTCCCACTTCAGGTTGTGCAGCGTCCCCGTCTCTCGTGCTAAAACTAACGGACTTCTAATTCTCAGTACAAACATCCTTTGTTTACATGCCAAGGAAGACCCCTTTATTATAAGACACACTCCCGCTAATGCAAAGTGCACCTTAAGTTCCTTGCTAGATACAGAGTGGGCCCTGTGCTTCTTAGAATGGGCAGATTACAGTAACCATCCATGTAAAATATTGACAGGATAGGCCTCCCGCTTTCTGTGTACACAGGGGTTCTCATCCATCTAACTAAGAAGTTAATGGTTCTCCTTTATATATAACTTTTGTCTTTTAGTAGACTCCAGCTACTGTTTGGCCTTTCTGAATACACAGACTTAGGTTTATTCTTCTAGGTATATTTGGGGTTCGGAGTCTAACTAGTTGAATGTCTAACTATTGACCACTTGTTCAGCTGACTGTCTGTCTATCTATCTATCTATCTATCTATCTATCTATCTATCTATCTATCTATCTATCTATCTATCTATCTATCTATCTATCTATCTATCTATCTATCTATCTATCTATCTATCTATCTATCTATCTATCTATCTATCTATCTATCTATCTACTCACAAACTACTAGGGCCTAACCCTCAATGTTGGTCTTAATTGAAACCTTGTGACTTGATGCCACCTAGAAATTCAAAAATGATTAGCTAGTAGGAAGCTGGTGGCTGTGACCCATGGTGATGTGTTTATGGCAAAGTGATTGAGACACCAAGTGATAACCATAATGATGTCAGAAAGGAAAACAACATCAGAGTCTTCTGCTAAGCGTCAAGCACATCGCAGAAGGCAATTAAGTGATGAACAATGAGAAGGCATAGAAATTCAGAAACTGAAGCACACAGACAAGCAAGAAGTATTACTGAACATAAAATTTTAGGTAGAGGCAATCTAACAGCCATAAAGAACAGCAAAGTGACCTTTGGTTGTGTTTATGGCAAACTGATTGAAAAACTAAGTGATAACCACCATAATGGCAGAAAGAAAAAGAAGAGCAGCAACATCTGCGGACCATCAAACATACTGCAGAAGGTTATTAAGTGCCGAAGGCCGAGACAGAATAAGCAGAAAAGACACTGAAGAACATAGAAGCCATCTTGAATACAGACTCATATGTTCTGGAAATTAAAAAAAAAAAAAGATGTGACAACCTGGTGGCCAGAAAACTTTATTATAATAAAACACAATCTGTGTGCTCAGAATTCATTATCAAGTGTAAGTATTGTGTTTATTGATCATTGAACTTCAAACTTTATTAAACCTAAATAAAGGATTGCAAAGTGATCTATGGTTGTGTGTTTATGGCAAAGTGATCACAACACTATGTGATAACCATCCCGATGCCAGAAAGAAAAAGAGCAGCAACATCTGCTGAGTGTCAAGAAAATTGGAGACCGCAATTGAAAGTCGCATCAGCCGTGTGATCAATGTCCAACTGCATTTATTTTTAAGCTAAAAGCAAAAGAATGTGTTGCCAACATAAAGTTCTGCTCGCTGTAGGTAAGCCACCAGAAGTAATAAAATACATTATGGCTTCTAGGGGAACTGAAATAAGTGACTATTTGCAAAACATAAGAAGTATCAACAGCTCCTTTTCTTTAATTTACTTTTTATTACGTTTTATTTTAGGTTTCTCTAGTCTGTATTATGCGATGTATGCATGCACAGAACACGGCTTATGTTTCTCAGCACAGGCAGTGCACCTTCCATATACACACATACTGTCATTTCCTTCATGCATTCAGAGACCATCTGACTCTCTGTGTCTATGTGGCAAGGCCCCTTCTGATGGCAGTTCATGCTACGGGACCCCTGCTTCTTTCTGTACACACATAAGGGTCCTTTATCTTCTTCATGTGCCCAGTGGGCATCCTGTTCTGACTCGATACACACAGACTAATATCCCTGCAACTCTGTGTACTCACAGTGGGATTCGCTGTTTCCACTGAATGCACAGCAGGACCACCATACTCCCCCCATTCTTATGCTGGCCTTTCTCTCGTCAGGGCCCAGTCTCAGTACCCTATTGGTTGGCTACTCAGACTGTGAGATTTTTTTCTCCCAGTTTTGGCCTTGTGGTGTGGAGTTCGAGTTTCGATTTGAATTAGAAAGCTGTGTATATGTGGTGTAATATGGCAAAATGGTTGGTCTTTTCCCAATATGGCAAAATGGTTGGTCTTTTTCCCATTGATTTAGTTGTCAGATATTTAACCTTTTTTTTTGTTTATTCTTCAATGGTCAGTCTTTTCTATAATAGATGTCACTGCAGAGAGAGCATTTTGTATTTTTGCATTTGGGAGCTTTGAAGTTCTCAATAATACCCTGATCAGCGGCAAAGCTCCCTAAGTGCTGTCAGCAATTTGTTCTGTCATTCATCAGTAAACTCCAAATGTGAGATGAATGATTATTATATCCGTCTCCGAGAGTGAATCTTGAGGCCAGCTTTGTGCGACTCACCCGGCGTGCTCAGATCCTTTCATTTGCCGCCGCTGTTGCGGTTGTCGGCATGAGGCAGCTTGTGCTCCTGATGAGGAGGTGCAGTGAAATGGCAGTAGAGCTTCAGGAAGCTACCTGCAGACTTCACCTTCTCCCTTGCTGAAGAATTCTTACTGAAAGAGGCCTCCTTTCTTGATGGCCTTCAGGCTAAAATTAAATACGTCAACAAATAAATAAATCATGCATGGAAATGATAAGACAGAGATATTGCTTCAACCAGAACAATCTGCTCAGACGGCAAGGAATTTGATTGCAGTCAAAATGCGTATCAAGCAGATTATAAGAAATGCATTTCACATTAGGGCCCTCTTTTGAAGAGATGCAAGGGGCTTAGGTGCGCGCAGCCCAAGAGGAGCGGAGTGGAGCTTTACCTTGAGCTAGCGAGTGATTTACTGGCCCGCCTGCAGGACTATCTGCAATTAATTACATGCGCTCTCCAGCAGATTACACAGATTTATTTTCGATGGAAATAAACTGACTTGTTGTAATGGCACGTTAGCAAAGAGCTCGGCTCCCGGCAAGTGGTGACAGCAGACGGCATGGGCCCGCTGCTTCAGAATAGCAGCTGGAAGCTGTCTAGTAGGGGACCTCGCTGATTAATTTATGTACTGACTGGGTGCGTACCTTGGGGCAAACAAGGAAAAGCGGGGGATTGGTAAGCACCGTCACAGGTAATTATTGTATATTGTGGTCAAACTTTATTTTATATAGCGTCTTTTATAGTGACCTTTACATTTAGACCAATCAAACTTCTCTTTTCCTTTCCTCACTCAAATAAAGTGGATTCAGTTTCCAGGCTTGCCCAGCTGGACTGGAGCTTTAGTTGGCTCACCCTCATTCAGGGTTCTGATTGGCTGGGCATCATTATTTCTTCTACATCGAAACTCTAGTGCTTTCAGTTGCTTTTAACTATTTGAGGGCTGAATATTTTTTCCACTGCGGTGGGTTGGCACCCTGCCCGGGATTGGTTCCTGCCTTGTGATCTGTGTTAGCTGGGATTGGGTCCAGCAGACCCCCGTGACCCTGTGTTCGGATTCAGCGGGTTTGATAATGGATGGATGGATATTTTTTCCAAGAAAAGCACACAAAGCAATGGTTTCACACATAAGTCAACATAAAACATCTATTGCTATGTCGTGCGGCTGCTTTTGGCGCATGTTTGGCATCTCTGGCAGCAGTGGCTGCATCGGGCCACCTCGATGGTCAGCAGGAATGCACGATGGGCCAGCTGCCTGGCTGTCTTCGCACAGCAGGTGGGTGGTGGTGGTGGTTGCAGTGTGACGTAATATGGTTTGTACTTCTTGTCATCCTAAGTGGTGGTCCTCCCAGGCAAACGCTTCTGTAGGCACATCAGCTACACAAAAGTGTTCAGGGCCACGATCAGCTGGGGACTGATCAGATGATGCTGGTACCTCTGATATCCATCTCCAGATCACTTGCATCAAAACTCGGAGTCCGACAAGTCCGATTACGTAAAACGTCCACGGAGTATTTTGCTTGGCACATTCGCTTTGGTCTCTCACCAGATATCGGTGCCATTTTAGAGGTTGTTTGCTCTTCGCTACTCATGCAAGCGTAGGGAATCGAGGTTAAATCAACAACGCTATGTAAGTTTATTTCTAGCAAAGACAATCAAACTAAAATGTAAGGGTGAGTTTCATTGCAGTTTACAGCTGATTACCATCCTCTGCTCCTGAAGTTTGACAAAAGTCGACCTCAGCCCTGAAAGAGTTAATGCCTATGTTTATGTCCAGAGATGGACTGTTATGATGTAAGTGTGTGTGTGTGTGTGCACTTTCTTTTTGTTCTGAACACTGCGATTGACTGGCATACAGTCTGGAGTGTGGTCATCTTCTCTTCAGTTGTTGTTGTTGTTGTTGTTACCCAGAATGACACCATGATGAATGTGGGTAGATGACTGTAAAGTAAATGCAAACTGCCTCTTTCAGCAGCAGCAGTGGCAGCAATGTCTGGAGCAAGGAAACAAAGAGAATCAATCAATCAGTCTTTATTTATGTGACGCAGTTCGCTCAGCCTTCACAAGCCGGTAATAATGCACACTCTCCAGAAGTTGAGTGCAAATAGCAAAGGGGAGGTGTGGAGTGTTAAAGAAATTGCAAATCAGATTCATTTTGCTGTAGTTGACCCTCTCTGACTGGCCTAGAAGATTATTCTTTTTCTTTTTTTGTCCCACTGGTTTATATGATACGTTTTATTCTGTTCATTTTCCTTTAAGATTATTCTTTTTCTTTTTTTGTCCCACTGGTTTATATGATTATTTTTATTCTGTTCATTTTCCTTTATCGGCAGTACGGTGTTATGTTGGGCAGCTTTAGTGGCCACTGTGTCAGTGCCCTCCTCATGTTTGTGTGGCTTTTTCACAGTCGCTCGGGGTCTCAATGTGTACACGAGGTTGACTGCTGACGCTAAGTTGACACAATATAAGTGAGCATGTGTGTGCCTTGGGCCTGATGCGTCTAAGTCCCAGCACCCTTCTGCCCGGTAAGGGAATACACAGCTTTGGACCATGGATGGAGAGTTTCTGTGTTTGTATGTCCATGAGCGTCCAGATTTGCATTTATGAATCAGCTGAGTTAATCTTTATTTTGTTTTCTGTGTTGAATAGTGAGGATGATCCCAAAGCTTTTTAAGGTATCAACATATGTGTAAGGTTTTCTAACCCTTGTAGAGCAGAACATTCTTGCAAAACAAAATCATCTCAATATGTATAAAAGTGTCGCTGAACACACTGTGCCTATGCATTATCCATTGTCATAAGAACAACACAAAGTCATCGAAAAAGATGTGGTGCAGCCACCCATATATTGTTCCTTGGCTGCAAAATTGGTTTGAATTGAACAGAAATGTTCACAGATACGAGTCCAAAACAGAACTCAACTATGTAGTTAAGATGGCGGCTTTATATGCCAGGAAAAGGAATTGACGTCATCATTGGTGGCCGGAACCGAAAGGGACGCCATCAGTGGCATTGGGCCCAGAAGTGACATCATCATTGTCAGCGGAACTGAAAGTGACATCATCATTGGTGTCTGTACCGGAAGTGACGTTGTCAGTGGTGCCGGAACCCTGCAGGATTTCTCGTGTATGGTCTTCAAAGGGATTGAGATAGACAGTTAGTGCACCCTACCACCCCCTGGTTTGGTGTGGAATTACTATTATTCAGACCCTTTAGCTGCTTCCCAATCTCATGTATGTGACACCATCCACTCATTTGGAAACCATAAACTGGGTTCAGGGTTTTGCACACAGCAGAGCATATCACAGCAGCATTAGATGCAAGGCCGGAGCCAGCCCTGGATGAGGCACCAGTTCATATCAGCGGACACTTAACACGCAGACACATACTGACTCCAGAACCAATTAGAGTTGCAAGTTGACCCAACTCAAAAATTGGGAAATTGGAGCTTCTGGAGAATAAACCCACTTGAACGCTGGGAAGACTCCAGGACTGAACTGCAGGTTTGACTCCTACTCCAATTATCTAGTGCTGCTGTTACAGGCCGTGTCTCCTTAGACCTTAAACTGAAGAAGTGGACTAGAAAATGGACGAATAGGATCTGGGTATTGTCTAGTGGCAAGTTTGAGTGCTGGTTCAGTCCCACCACCCCCAATATCAGTGTGTCCACAGTTCAGTTACCTCCACTACCAGCACTCACTGACTAGAAATAAGAAGAAAGCCATGTTGTGAGTTTGTAAAGTGTAAACCACTATAGATTAAAGATTAAAATAAATGAGATTAAAATGTATTACAATGCAATTCAGGAAGTGTAACATAGTGGTTTAGGCATTAGACTGGAAAACACTCACTGGGTGACTCTTAGTGACCCACTTCACGTGTCTGTGGTCACATCGTAGAAATCAACATTACACTCCATTTGTAAATCACTTCAGATAACCGCTCTTGATCTGTTTATCAACAGTTAGTAGTCGTTCATCCAGATCCTCTTTCTCCGTTTATCTCCTATCTACAGCATTCTCTGCCTTCAGATCTCCTGCCACCAAGTCTCTCCATCCAAGCCTCTGCCTTCCTCTCAGTCTTCTTTCTTCAACCAAAAGCTGCCATCCTCTTTCAGTTAGGTAGTCCTACATACCTACCTACCGCATACCAAGTGCCCAAACCACCTCTATAAATAAACAACTAAATTGACAGCTAAGGACATGGCGAGATTTGAACTTGAACAGACACCCTGTGCATTGAGACCACACCGCTAAGCCACAAGTCTTTACGTGGGGTCAGTTTAGACCCTCATGCTCCCCAGCTGGTGCTAGCATTGTCATAAGACGTCAGGCACTCTGACTGTTTTTTACCTATTTTGTACTTTAATAGTTTTGTATTTCTACTGTATTTCTTAGTTTTTGTACTTTTCCAGGGTTTTGCCACATTTTTCTTTGTTTAAAGATTTGATTTTACGGTTTTACTTTCAGAATGGTCCTTTTTAGCATTATCCTTAATTTATTAACTTCTATGTGGGGTCAATGTGTTTGACCACCCTTCTCCATACTGCTCAACCCTTTTCCTTTGATGTCTTTGACTTTCGCCATCTTCCTCAGCTTTGGCCTCTCCCGCTTTCTTTTCCCATGTATTTCCATTGCCATCACTCTTTTGCCCACATATTCATTCACTCGTGTCCATACCACTCATTCCTACTTTCCGATAATTTCTTAGATATCTGTTTCTTTAATTTACTAACCCAATATTCATGGTGCAGATGAAGGTACCAAAGAGGTTCTTCAGAGTGACGTCACAGGAGAAACATTTTCAGTTCCCTAAAGAACCGTCCATATGAAGGTACCAGAAAGAACTTGTGTTTGCTTAAATCAGTAACACACTTTGCAGATAACCAGGAACAGATGATAACAGATTTGTGAAATACAGTGTGGCACAGGGAAATGAGAAATTTTGGACTCTGGGGCGTTGGTAGTTTTTTGGGACCAATGTGACCTCATTTAGAACCCCTTGCCATTAGTTATAAAGGAGCAATGGAGTGGTGCGCAACAAGCCATTTATAAGAATGGTGATAGTGTGACTTTTGCAGAAAGGGAATTTCGGCATCATTACCAGTTAGGATGTCATGATCGTGTCCTGTCTGCTCATGCAGTTACACCATAGATGCGTAACTTTGAAGAGACAGGTTCAGCCTTAAAAATGAAGTCCCCAGGTGGAGCCACTTGGCATACTGCTCGACAATCAATGGCAGCTCTTCAACAATTGTTTGGAAGGCACGTCATTTCACACAAAGGGTGACATTCCATGGCCTCCGAGATCCCCAGATCACACTGTTTGTGATTTTTTTCTGTGGGGACATCTTAAAAGCCAAGTGTACTGCACACGTCCTGCAACCACTGCTGAACTAAAAAGGAGGCATTCCTTTTGAAATGTTACGTTGAGCAGTGCAGAATTTCCACAACAGGCAGTCAGAATGTGTACAGAGAAATGGACAACACCTTCATGATGTTTTCTTCAAAGCATGAAATGAATATTGAATGAGTATTTATTACCATCATTAATTGCATATCCTGTACAATACATTTTATCATTAAATATATCCTGCAATGTGTTTATTCGTGCTTTGAACGTCAATTGAAAATTTCCCGTTTCTCTGCGCCACCCTGTTCCTGATTTTAGGAGGCCATGCTACATGCAATCACACAGGCCAAGTCCAGGTTTTCTTGATCTGTTCGTGTCCTACTAGTTGGCCTGCTATACATTTAAGATTTCTGTTTTCTCTGCATGTTAGGAATCTTTTCAAAGCCTAAAGACCCAAGGTCATATGCAAAGAACTCTTCTCAGAATGAAATGGTTCTTTGTCAAGCAGGAACCACCAAACCCAGTAAAGGTCCATTTTAGAACCCCTGATGTCCCCTTTTCATCTTTCTTCTTCTCATTGTTTGCACCTGAAGTGCTGTGGGTTTATTTTTAAGACTTGTGTATTTGTCTCATGAGACCCATGGGTGACTAAACCAAGTTACATCACTGAGTTGGAGGAAGATGGGCCTCTGTTCAGAAAAGATGACAAGCAGCTTTCAGGAGCCAGAGAAAGTTAGATCAATCAGTTTGCACACTCTGTATTGAAACAGCTCCGGCCAAGAAGGGCAGGAGCCTCAGAAATGATGTTCCCAGTGCTTTATGATTTTTTGTGAGATCATGAAACAAGAGGCAGAGGTGCATGTTCAGATTCCCTGCTGCATGGTGTCTGTCTGGAAGGTCCCCATACCCTTCCACCTTCCCATTGTGCCTTAAAAGGTGTCATTTCACCCTACTTTCTCCTGTATCTATGATTGCTAGCAGCAGCAGTGACCCTGAGAGCAAATTAATGGCTGATCTGCTGTGACATGCCAGGGGTAGTCTCGTCAAGAGCAGGTCTGGATTTGTGTCAAGCGAGATACGTACCAGGGCAGCCTATTGGTCTGTGAGGCCAGGATTCCACAATGCAGCCTCCATTCCTGAAAGTTCCTATACAGTTTGGAAAGAAGGAAGTCTTACTATTTCCATAAGTGATCATTGTTTCCAGAGTTGGGAGGCAGAGGATGAAAAGAGGGTGGCTAGAGAAAAATACGGACGGCTAAGGAGGTGGATGTGAGATGAGAAGTCTGAGAGCTGAGACAGGTATCCTGTGAAGGTGGGCACCATGGTGCCTGTTGTTTTGTTTATTATTTCAATTATATTTGATCTCACTATTACCATCTCCCATTTGTTTTTAGTGACTTTATGATGTAAAACCTTCTTTATGATATAAATCCTTTAGGATTGCCAAATTTGAACAGCCAGAGAGACATTTGTGTTTGTACTGTGAGTCCAGTATAACATTGAAACATGTTCCAATAATGTTAAGCAAAATAACTACAAATAGTGCAGCCATACTGCAGGTATAGCCGGTACATTCCTAGAGTCCAAACTACCTGAAGCTGATTCAGTTTATACCTCACTCAATTCTGAACCTTTCCAGAATAGAATGTTTGTCTATCTGTGTCTGTCTAGCATGGGTGTTCATACAGTATAATAAACTGCTCAAAAAAATTAAAGGAACACTTTAAAAACACATCAGATCTCAATAGGAAAACAATCCTGCTGGATATCTATACTGATATGGACCGGGTAATGTGTTAGGAATGAAAGGATGCCACATTGTTTGATGGAAATGAAAAATATCAACCTACAGTGGGCTGAGTTCAAAGACACCCCAAAAATCAAAGTGAAATAATGATGTGGCAGGCTGTCCATTTTGCCCAAATTTCATTACAGCAACTCCAAATCTTACTCAGTAGTTTGTATGGCCCCCACGTGCTTGTATGTATGCCTGACAATGTCGGGGGATGCTCCTAATGAGACAATAGGTGTGTCCTGGGGGAATCTCCTCCCAGATCTGGACCAGGGCATCACTGAGCTCCTGGACAGTCTGAGGTGCAACCTGACGGCGTCGGATGTACCGAAACATAATGTCTCAGAGGTGTTCTATTGGATTTAGGTCAGGCGAGCAAGCGTGGGGGCCAGTCAATGGCATCAATTCCTTCATCCTTGAGGAGCTGCCTGCATACTCTCACCACATGAGACTGGGCATTGTCGTGCACCAGGAGGAACCCAGGATCCACTACACCAGCGTAGGGTCTGACTATGGGTCTGAGGATTTCATCCTGATACCTAATAGCAGTCAATGTGCCGTTGTCTGGCCTGTAGAGGTCTGTGTGCCCCTCCATGGATATGCCTCCCTAGACTATCACTGACCCACCACCAAACCAGTCATGGTGAATGATGTTACAGGCAGCATAACGTTCTCCACGGCTTCTCCAGACCCTTTCACGTCTGTTACATCTGCTCAGGGTGAACCTGCTCTCATCTGTGAAACACACAGGGCACCAGTGGTGGACCTGTCAATTCTGATATTCTATAGCGAATGCCATTCGAGCTCCACAATGCTGGGCAGGGACAGGGAGCACAGGATGAGGATGTCGGGCCCTCAAGCCACTCTCATGAAGTCTGTTTCTGATTGTTTATTCAGAGATATTCACACCAGTGGCCTGCTGGAGGTCATTTTGTAGGGCTCTGGCAGTGCTCATCCTGTTCCTCCTTCCCCAAAGGAGCAGATACCGGTCCTGCTAATGGGTTAAGGAACTTCTACGGCCCTGTCCAGCTCTCCTAGAGTAACTGCCTGTCTCCTAAAATCTCCTCCATGCCCTTGAGACTGTGCAGGGAGACACAGCAAACCTTCTGGCAATGACACGTATTGATGTGCCATCCTGGAGAAGTTGGACTACCTGTGCAACCTCTGTAGGGTCCATGTATCGCCTCATGCTACCAGTAGTGACACTGGCTGCAGCCAAATGCAAAACTAGTGAAAAAACAGGCGAGGATGGAAAAATGTCAGTGGCCTCCACCTGGTAAGCCATTCCTGTTTTGGGGGTCGTCTCATTGTTGCCCCTCTAGTGCACCTGTTGTTAATTTCATTAACACCAAAGCAGCTGAAACTGATTAACAACTCCCTCTGCTACTTAACTGACCAGATCAATAGCCCACAAGTTTCATTGATTTGATGCTATTCTCTGATTAAAAAATGTTCCTTTAATTTTTTGAGCAGTATATTTCCTGCCAATCCAATTGAACATTACGCTGCTTGTTTCTGATGTTATCTAGAATAGTCACACTTGTTGCTTGGTCTTGGTCTGCTTCATACTATTTTAGACAGAGAACAGTTGAAGTGTTTGAATGGCGGTTTAATTAAAACAAGCAGCCCCTCGGGTCATTCAGATGGTGGATTATGAAAAGATCCATCTGAGGCATCAGAGCTCTGCCAGGCAGGATCTGATCATTAAAATATTAACTTGGAGGATATGTAGCCATTTCAACAGCAAGGTTGTGAGGGGGAAATGAAAAAGTAAAAAGCTGACTGGAAATATTCAAGTTGTCCATACATTCAGCTCCTGAAAGCATTTGCCTGTCTTTTCTATTTGTGAGTGTATTGTTACTTGCTGGTATTTGCACGCCCCCCGCTGGCAGAAAAGGGCATGACATGCTCAACTTTGCCACACCTTCCCAGAGTGACCCCTCCTTCATTAATGCCTTCAGGATTGCCTCCTGACATTTTGGAAAAATTTGGAAATCTACCAGCACTTTAAATTTAAAATGAGGGCTAATCAAAGAAGGCATTTATGGGCCAACGTAAATCTGAGCTGGTCGGTTAAGATGGAATGCTGCTTAGTGCCGGAGTAGGGGACCTGTGTGCAGTGGCTTTTACAGGAAGGCTTTTCAAAAGCCTTTCCTTATATTGTGAATTTTCACTAAACATCGCTTCACTCATTAGCTAAACAATGATCTGTGACTGTGTAACTGCTACTTAGCAGTGGTGCATCCATCTCAGAGCAACTAGTAAATACCAGTACATCGTTTATTAACATGTAAGTGAATTTTAATTAAGTGTCTAATTGCACAGCCATTAGATGCCCATTGATGGGACACGGGGGAAAAAAAACTCTTTTTGTTAGACAGGACTACAGCCAGTCAATAGAAATTAAGTTTTTATTTGACAGAGAGGATAACTGAAGGAGAGATCTATGTGGATGCCTTGCAGCCTTTTTATTTTCTTTTCTTTTCTGTGTCAGTAATGGGGCTGTGGATGTCAGTAAATAAACCTGTCTCACCAGCTAAATTTGGTGATCAGAACTGAGCTGTGCATGACATCCTGCGGCAGCAGAGGGACTGAAATGATCACGTCTTCTTCAGAACATCTATCTATCTATCTATCTATCTATCTATCTATCTATCTATCTATCTATCTATCTATCTATCTATCTATCTATCTATCATATAGTGCCTTTCACATCTATCTATCTATCTATCTATCTATCTATCTATCTATCTATCTATCTATCTATCTATCTATCTATCTATCTATCTATTTATCATATAGTGCCTTTCACATCTATCTATCTATCTATCTATCTATCTATCTATCTATCTATCTATCTATCTATCTATCTATCATTTTGTCTGTCTGTGTCATGAACAAACATACACCAGGCAGAAAGGGCATTTTTATTTTTACGTTTTTTTTTTAATTCTTGTATTGAACAGGAACAATGTCAAGGAAGAAATGAACAAAAATCAAAACTAAAAAATGCTGTTTCTTTAGTTTATTTTTAGTACTCAAAAGAAGTATTTTTTCCTAAGGTGTATGTAATGCTAGTTTACCCGGAAAAAAAATCAAGTCCCATAACCTTGAATTGTAGCTGCTCTGCCCCTTGACTTTTTCCCACCGTGCCTTTTCTGCTTTGCAGTGTCCCCCAGTGGCACTTGAGAGAAGCACATTTAATCTGTCCAACTGGTACCATGTCTGATGTTTTCAGGTCCAATTCTCTAAATGATCGTTTGCCTTATGATACAGCAGTCATCGACAGAGCCAAGGCAGTTACACTCCAGTTATTCCACATGCAAACTTTCAATTGTGGAGAAGCTGCAGATTAAACCTGGTATTATTATTGTATTCTCAGTCTATAAAAGCAAAATTGCATCATGACATCTAGAGCCATGAAGTGTCCTTAAAGAACACCTAATCTAGTTCAAAGTCATGGTGTCTTAGGCCTGTGCCAGTAGCATCTGATGAGGTAGCAGCCCGTTTCAAATCACAGTCACTCACAAGACAGCCATTTTTGCACCAGCGCGCTCACCACATGCCAACAATTAGGGAGTGAATGGGTGAGAGAGAGACATAGGTATAGACAGAGCACGATTGAGCGGCAGAATGGAGAAGGTTATAGTGGTGCAATTTAGCCAGGATATCAGAGTATACCCTACTTTTTTCAAAAGATGTCCAAGGATCTTTCATGACCACAGAGAGTCAGAACTTCAATTTTATGTCTCATCCAAAGGACGACACAATTTTTACTGCACTGGGGCATTGGAGTCCACATGAAGATGACAGACTAAACACTCCCTGGTGGCTTCATCAACTCGTCTTCTGGCAAGACTCAAAGTTCGCCTAGTTGATCTCCCATCCAGGTGGAAGCTGCACATTGGCAGTTACATAGGGCGATACATTACATGTTCTAAAGGTGCATCCCCCCTAGCTGTGGTCCTAGAGGTGAGGAGTGGCTCAACATGGGGTCCGTTGGAGGTTAGGAGATTTGATGGACTGGTGTGTATATGTCAGAATTTAGGGAGTGGACTGGGAATGAAAATTAGCTGCAGGCTACAGGCTCAGTTGCCAGCATTTCGTCTCATTGAGCAAAAGCCAGAATTTAGGAACCAGAAGCTGAAATCTTCCCTGACCAACCTGTGGCCTGGTCCCACCGTCTCCCACCGCTTTCCTTTTCTGTTCCTCATGTCCATCTGTTATCGCTGTACTTCAGCACTCTATCAGTTTTATGCACTGTGTGGCACTCAGTAGAGGCGCTAATCTACATAATGGATGTTCTCTTCATCAGTATTAAAAAGAGGACAAATCTCATTATTCATATCCTATTAAACACAACCGTCAGTCTGTCATCGGCCTCTGAATTTAACAGTGATATTACTATAATCTGTATTATGTAAATGCTGATCCTTTTTTTTCCTGTTTCTTGTGCACTCCTGCCAGGGGTGAGTTAGCCACAGTGTGCTCAAGCCTGCCCTTGCTTCCATGAAGTGGATTATGGGAACAGTTTTTCTATTGCGATCAAATGTTACAACTGCTCAGTTTTGGAATGGGAGAGACCCCCAAGTTAACATCCTGCCCACCCCATAGAGGTATAGTAGACCCCCCCAAGTACTGTACTATTATGGCACCCCAATGTCCCACTTCCACTTTTTCCCTTAAATATGGCTACCTTCAAGACTTTTCAAATGTTACAATTGCTTTTCTCTTCACGTCAATATTAAATTAAAATGAAGCGGACACAACTTCATATTACCTTTGGCTTGCCGCTGTAACAGCTAAAATCTGTTCTGAGAGTCCCAGAAGTCTTTTTGATTCACAAGGAGAGCCTGGGCATCCACTAACCAACCCCCCTGCAGTGTTGCTCGCCGCAGAAACAAATGTAATTCCTTCCAAATTTTGAAAATCGATTGAGTTATTAACATCTGCTCTTCTAGGAATTAGGATTTTATCAACAGATGTTGTGTTTTCTCGAACAGCTGTTGAAACACTGTCCATGCAGGAACGATGCCACATCTCTGCCCATACAGAATGGGTGCACAAGGCAGTCTGCCGTTAATGTCAAACTAGAAACTGTTCATCGGTTGACTATGCAGTTAACCCCTTAACCGTTAACAGTTAACTATGCAGTTCATGCCCCTTAATTTTATTCGAATTTTGCCTTGTGCTAAAATCATTTAAATTATTTTTTTTTCCTCATGAAACAACTCTCAGAATACACCAGAATAATAAAGTAAAAGACAGGATTTTTAGCAATTTTAGCAAATTTATTAAAAATGAAAAACTAAAATATAACACTGACACGAGTATCCTGACCCCTTTAGTCAGCACTCAGTTGAAGCCCCTCTGATGGCGTTTCCAGCCTGGAGTCTTTCTTGGGTTTCATGCAACAAGTTTTATACACATTTGGATCTGAAGGTTTTCTGCTATTCTTCTCTACAGATCCCCTCAAGTTCTGTCAGATTGGATGGAGACTGTTGATTGGGTTCAGGCTTGGCCTGGGCCACTTAAGAACATTCACATAATTGATCGGAGGCCACTCCTCTGTTGACTTTGCTTTGTGCATAGGGTTGTTGTTGGAAGGTGAACTTTCGGCCCAGTCTGACGTCTAGGGCACTCTGGAGCAGGTTTTCATTAAGGGTCTTTCTGTACTTTGCTCAGTTCAGCTTTCCCTCAACCCTGTCAAGTCTCCCAGTCAACAACACCACATCACGAAGCTGCCATCACAGTGCTTCACCTTTGGAGTGATATTGCATATCTGATGAGCGACACCTCATGTCCTTCAGAAATGATGTTTAGGATTGAGACCAAACAGTTCAATCTTGGCTCAGCCTCACCAGAGAATCTTGTTTCTCACAGTGGAAGTCTTTTAATTGCGTGTTTGCTTGGTGCTTGCCTACAGAGTAGTCATTGGAGCAGCAACTGTGTATATGGGGACCCTGGTGAGGTGCTGTGCTCCTTCTTCCCTACTCAGGTCTTCCAGAGAATTATTTATTTATTTATCTATTATTATTTATTTATAAAGCACATTTAAAAAAAATTGGGAGTGGTCTCTCCTACACTTTCTTGTATACGCAGATATCAGGATGGATATTTGAGAAGTAAACTGTAAGAGAATGATTATATTTTTATGTTATGTACATTAAAGAACTATCAACAATGAATCAAATCAAATTAATAATATATTGAAGAATTATTATAAAAGTAAAGTTGAATAAATCGGACTCTGCAGTTGCATAAAGTACCACTTCCAGTTACCGGAAATAGCCCAAAACTTGATAGAAATTGTTTTGTACCTAATACTTGTATGCAAAATTTGCTTGACCTATGGACCTTCAGTAGGAATTTAGAAGAATGCCGACGGTCCACAGGTGTTTGCGACTGCTTGTTACGGTTTATTTCATTTGATTTGACTCCTTATTTGTGTGTGTTTATGTAAGAGATGGTGATACCCAGGGCCACCGGAGAATTTTAATCGGACGTTATGCCAAATCCCACCCCTCCCCTTAAATTGTTTGACTTGGAGCAGCAGTCATGATATTTCAATGGCACAATCTGCAGGTCAGTAGGTGACAACAAATTTAAAATTTGAAGTGATTCTGATCTTCTTGACGGGAGGGTTGGGGACTTAGGGTGGTTATTTTGACAGAGGTGGTATCAACATCCTAAAATTCTGTTGAGCTATAATCAAATAATATTGCCTAACACCAAATACAGTAGCACACACATTATAAATACAGTAAGTGTAATCTTATAATCATTGTAGGCTCTCCTAATAGGACAGAATCAATCAATAGCTCTTGCATATTTACCTTAACAAAGATTAAACAATACATTTATTGTAAATTTTTTGGCTGGATGATGTGCGTAGGAGGAGGTTTTGGGGGGCAGAGGGTGATAATGTGAATTCGGAAAAACACCCAGCCCTGTGTGTCGGTGCTTTAGAATACAATTGAGTCTCGATAACGTGAAGTGAACCAGAGAAAAAGACACCAATAAACTATAGCGGCACGCTGGCCACAGGGAGATTCACTCGAGCAAAGCTTGTTGGTTGGTGGACTGACATGAACATGCAGCTCGCCTCTGATTCAGGTCACATACAGTAACTAAGTGGAGCGAACGAAAACTCATGTGTTTACAAAATACAGCCCCCAAACCCCAAGTACTTACCCTCTCTCTGTCGCTCAGTGATAACATTCTAAACTCGTTCGACTTCTGCTTGAGATGGCTCTAACTGCAGACGACACTCTTGTTCAGTTTCATACCACTTCTTTCTTCTTAGAACGGTATTGCAGCAGACCGGAGATCTTTAGCTGTCGCTTTTTATGACGTCACAAAACACGCCACCATACAACTTGCTTGAAGTAGTTCAATAAGAGATTAATAAAAAGTAAAGTACCACTTCTGGTTAACAGAAATAGCCCAAAAGTTGATAGAAATCTATGTTTTGTACCTAATACTTGTATGCAAAATTTGGTTGACCTAAGTGAAAGAGTGCTCAAGTTATTGTGTTTACATACACACACACACACACACACACATAATTCCAAAAATTGTATTTTTGTACTCCGGGAGGTATAAAACATTGAGATTCATCAAAATCTCAAAATGGAATTTTTGGACGATTCCAATACTTTCCTTATACTTCGTATACGATGTAAAGATGCCTGATCAACCTCACGGTATAGACTATTACAATATAAACACATGAACTGCTTTTTCGAGATAATTATGAGATAAAATAGGCCCTGACCTTTGATAAAAGTCTCAGGTGAAAGTAAAAGCAGGATCTAACTACAGCACTGATCTGTTGATCAAATTTAAAGGTTCTCTCACAAATAACCCCCAAGTTCTTGGTATGTACTGTGCCACCTCTCAATGGAATCAAAGCTCAGTCCAGACTCTTCATTTGTAGCTCATATTTGATGGAACAAGCTGCCCACCTCCATCCCTCCCTCAATGATCCCTCAATGTGTTTAAGAAGTAATTGAAAACCCAGTGAATATCTGACAAATGGTTAGGTTTGCTCTCTGGATATCTGTCACGCTGTTCATTGATATTTTATGTTACGTATGTAAGCTTTATAGCTCTTCTCTAGTGGTGATCAACTTTTGTAACCTGTCCTGCTATACTTGTTCAGAACAGTCCCTAGACTGATGTTACTTGGTTATATTGACCTTCTTTGTAAGTCACTTTGGATTAAAGCATCTGCTAAGCAAATACATGTAAATGTTTGCAAACTCCAAGTGGGCTTTCACGTGTCTCTTACTGAGGGTTCTGTCTGGCCACTCTTGTCATAAAACCCAGACTGTTGAAGTGTTGCAGTGAAGGTTGTCCTTCTGGAAGTTTCTCCCATCTCTACACAGGTTTTCTGCAGCTCACCCTAAGTGGCCACTGAGTTCTTGGTCATTTCTCTTACTAGGACCCCTCTCCTACAATTGCTCTGTTTGGCTGGGTGGCCAGCTCTAGGAAGAGTTGTGGTTGTTCCAAACCTCTTCCATTTAAGAATTACGTAGACCAGTGTCCTTATTGCAGCCATCAATGCAGCACCATTGTTTTTATCAACAGAATCCTGTTTTGTTCAAACACGTGACTTGGTTTTTGTTCAACTGTGGCAACTTCTATAGACAGGTGTGTGCCTTTATGATTGTGTCCAATCAATTGAACTGACCACAGATGTGGACTCAGCAATGATCATTAAAATGCATATGTCATAGCAAAGGGTCACGATACTTGAGTCAATGTATTAGTTCACGTTTTTGTTTTTAATTTCTAAAATCTTGTGTTCACTTTGTCATTCTGGGGTATTGAGTGTCGCTTAATGATTTAAAGATTTTAGTAGAAGGCCACAACACAAAATAGTAAGGGGGTCTGAAAACTTTCTGAATGCACTATGTATTGATGAATATTCACTAGACTTGTTTTGACGTATGTCGTGCCTTTCTCTACTTGGTGACAGGGTGGTTGGCACTACTGCCTCACGGATCCACCAGCCCACATTTAAACTCCATTGATGTGGATACTGCATGACGCTCAAATGTGTTTCCCTGCAGGTGTTGCAGTTTTCCTCACACATCCTCAAAGACAGGCGGGTGAATTCAATTAGTAACTCTAAACTTTCACCATGTTAGTGTGGGTGTGTGTGTAAGTGGACCCTAACACCTCATCCAAAGCTGTCTCCTGCTGCTCACTCAGTGTAGCTGGGATAGGCTTCTGTCCCCAGGACTCTGATTTGCATTAAGCAGCTTTGAGAATGCTAGATCATAATTAACAGTAACTGCTCTTGCAAAATGATGGCTCAAAGATGGTGAGAGTTTTATCTTCAGAAAAGAGCAATCATGACAAATTAAAATAAAAACTAATAAAAATTGCTCTCTAAACTGCTGTGGTTTCCACTCAATTTTATTAGAGCATCACACCTCTAGACCATAGCAGGGTCTGCCTGGATTGCTCAGACCGCTGTATTAGGCCTTCTAATAAGAGCTCCTCATTATCTGAGCCACACTCTGGCATCGTGTGAACTCTTGGGCAGCATGTAGCTGCCAGTTCTGATGAATGCTAGTTTGTCTGAGCCATTGCCACTTTCAGTTTGTCAGTATGCCCTTGCCCTGTCCTTGGCCTAGTGCTGTGGTGAGGAGAGATCACGCTTCAGGTTATTATGTGAGCACTGAACTGGAAGGAGACTTTTCCATCATCACTGCATTTACCTGAACTGTTGCCACTGCTGCAAATGCTTGTTGAGTGTCTTAAAATGTGAATTCCGGCAGCAGATTAAAAGACAGGAAACTCGAATGGGGTGGCACAATGCTTAATTCTGCTGCCTCAGAATATCCAGTATGTAGCTAGGTAGGTAGGTAGGTAGGTAGGTAGGTAGGTAGATAGTGTCACACACATGCGCTTGGGAGTCAACCAAAGGGACCTGTAAACTGCAATTTCATGCCAGGCCAGGGGAGGCGGGTTGCACTGAACCTCTCTCTTTTCTCTCCGCAGACCAAACATGAGAAATCCTGCCTGTATCCGACTACGCTCTAAAGACGTCACTTGCTGTCCCGGTCCCGAGGACATTGCCTCCTTTGAACTTCCTATAAAAACCCATCGTCCTCCATACTTGATCAGTTCTATTTTGGACTCTAACCTGTACAAATATATTGCAAATTTAAGCCTTTTGCAGCCAGAGAAACTATACGGGTGGCTGTCCCAAACCTTCATTGTATGTCCCTCTATTTCGTTCACAACAGACAGACAGACAGACAGACAGACAGACAGATAGATAGATAGATAGAACGTTTTTATTTTCTTGGGCAAATTTGACATATATATATATATATATATATATATATATATATATATATATATATATATATATATATATATATATATATATATATATATATATAGTGGTAATAATCAAGCCTTGACACAATAAAGAGGTTTGGGGCAGCCTCCAGCATAATTGACATTTGGCTGATGATGCAGGAGAAAGTTTGACGAAATGGTCTTTACATACAAGAGTCCACAACAGAATTGAATAGGTTAGGAAGCATGGTGGATATATAGTAAAAAAACAGGAAGAGGAGGGATCTTGGGGCTGGAACTGGAAATGAGGTCATCGGGCTACAAATTCTTGGGATGTGGAAATTACGTCATTAGGAGGTGGGCTGTTCTGCCGCTCTGGAAGTGATGTCTTCTGGGGCTGAACCAGAAGTGACTTTTTTTGTGGTGGGCGTGTGGAGTTGTTGGAAGTGATGTCATGGGAGCCAGGAGGAATTTCCTGCATTTGGTCTGCTGGGAGATATTAGAAAGCATTATTTGGCAGGTGTACTCTGCCACTCTCTGGTCTGACCAGGAATTACCTTCTCTTGAGCCTTTTATCTGCCTCCCTCGTGCATATGTGTAATTATATATATACTATAGGGTGGTCCAGATCTAATTATGCAGATCCAGATTGTCAGGATGACTTTGATTTATGCAAGGACAATTCCGGTTCGGCACAAAGACGGTTTTTCATGGCGTCAGTTTTCACACTTCTCGATGGTCCGTAATGAAAATTGCATAATTAGATCTGGACCACCATATATATATATATATATATATATACTGTATACTAGCTGTGTAAGCTCGTGCTGTAAAAAGCACAGGGCCCTAGAAACTTTTGAAATCGTCAGAAAAAAAACTGAAATGTAGAGATATCAGGTGATTGAAAGGAACAACTCTGGGCAACGCTCTCCTAGGAGGATTCGTTTTGCCGATGTGCTTGCATTGCTTGTGCATTAGCAGCGGGAGGAAAAGTAAAAGGGATACTGTTTTGCCGATGTTAGCAGCTAAGCGACTTTGTCTTCATCTGAGGTTTTGTTTTGCTGCCGTGCTGGCCTTGCTTGTGTTATTAGTGGCTAAGCGAGTTTTCTTTTTCCTTGGAGGAGGAGCCCTTACCCTAACTCCACCTCTCACTTCCAGGCCAGACAGACACACACACTTCCACACAAAGACGTTTATATATAAGATGTATATATTTATATGTATATATTGTCACAAAAGCCACAAAGAGCCATAGCAAGGTTTGGGGCAGCCACCCATATATTTGGTTTCCTGGCTGCAAATTGAAGTTTAAATGATAGCACTGCTGTGCGCAAAACTGAGCCCAAAACAGAACTGAGGGAGTAGGGAAAAGGTGGAGGCTTTTAAAGGGGAAGACAGGAAGTGAGATGAAAGGGGTCGGGCTCATGAAGGTCTTCAGCCATAGGTTTGAGCCCGGACGTGACATCACAGGGTCCAGAGCCGGTAAGGTCATCTTGCATAGGCTCGGTCCTGGAAGTGACGTCAAGAGGGCCAGGTGGAATCTCCCGTGAATGGTCTGCAGGAAAGGGAGAAAAAGAGTCAGTGCACTCTGCCACATCCCGGTATGACTCAGAACTGCCCTTACTCAAGCCCTTAAGCTGCCTCCCATGTGCACATGTGTGACAATATATATATATACACAGTATATGTGTATATACTGATATATATATATATATATATACACTGTATATATATATATATATACACTGTATATATATATATATATATATATATATATATACTAGTATAACTGCAAACCACAATGGTGAGCCCCAGCTGCCCCAACCCGACACAGACAAGTAGAGACACAAGTTCTAGGCACAGTGCATGTTTATTCACATAGAAAGTGCTCTTTTGCTTGCTCCCCACAACCCAGCACAGCACAAGCACTGATTTACATCTTAGTGAGCTGGGAGCAATTGCAGTTTCTGCTGTGATGACCATTTGTTCCCAGACAGAGTCAAAGAGGTTTGATGTTGTCTTAGATCGTCTGGGTGAGCTCTGTGTGCACGTGACAGTAGATAGCTAATGAGTGCTTAGCCAGAAGTACAATGCCTATAATGCAATGACAACTAATAAGGAACATGGGTGCTCTGAACCTCACAAACAGAAGTGAGGCTCGTCAGTCTGATGTCTCATGTTTTATGTACGAGAGCAGAATGAAAAAATAAAATAAAATAAAGAGAGATTGTGGTTAAAGTTGTTGTTCATAGAAAGCATCCATCCAGCTCTGTCAGGTAGCAGCACGTTACCAGCTTCTACAATGTGGCAAGCGGTGAATACTTTGGAAAAGTGAAACTGTGCTGGAAAGTCATCACACAGTCACATAGTTTGCCATGCCCTGTGATTTCCATTTGCACAATCTGACAGGTGACGAGATCCCCTCTGACTAGAAGTTGCATACTGTGACATTGACTTTAGTCAAACGAGGACCTTACCTTTAAACCGCTGGATTCTTCCAGTTGTAGCACCAGAGAAATAAAGATGGCCATCAGAAATGGGGGTATATACTTCCGTGTCTTCAAGTGCTATTGCCAATTCGCTTTAGTTCCAATCCTTCTGTCTGCCTGCTTTTTCACTGGCTGTCAATGAAGTTGCCAAGGCTGGCGTCAGACCTGATAATTTATTGAAAGCCACTCTCACAGACGCTCACAGACGCATGATAAACAGGCACCAAAAGGGACAACCAGCAGGAGCGATTGGTTCTTCTGTTCTCCCAACGAGCTCAGCTCACTTACTGTCTTATAGCGCAGACTGGCCTCTGGATGTGTGAAATCTGTTTGCTGTGAACAATTCATTCAGGGTGCCTGCGAACTTTTACCCGTGACAGACAACATTTCTATCTGCCTTCTGCCTCTCGCATGGCTGCACACGCGGGTTCTTTTTCTTTATAAAATGTATTTGTTCAGTAGATTAGTTATGGTGTATCTAATGTAATTAGCTTGTCTTTAATCTCGGTTCGAGGCCACAGCACAGGCGTTTTTTAATATATCTGCTTCCCCACGACACAGTCATAAATTAGCACATTACTTTGGACTCCTGGGGTAACATCCTTTTTTTCCCTTAAATGATTATTTCTTTTGACATATTAATAACTCCTCAAAGCTTTTCATAATGCTCCATCCTGATTCATTTATGTTTTTCTCATTTCAGCCCAGTCACAAGTGCAGTGGACATGTAAGGCACTATATCTTTGTATATTTTACTAGGATTGGGAGTTTAACCAGACAGATTTATGTGAAAGCTTTAAAACATTAATTTATTATTCCTTTTCATTAACCAGGAGGTAGTTAACTATAAGATGAACAAAGCAAAAGAGACAACAGCTAATCATCTAAATTGGTGCTATTTGCACCTGTATGCGTGTTCATCATTAAATAACTGCTTTTAGTAAAATATTACAAAAGAGCAGAAAAAGGAAATTTGAGGGATTGAAGGTTTCTAAATCTTCTCCACTCCAATTACGGCTTAGGCTGGAAGGAATTTCTGACGCAGCAGAATGATAACAGGTACAGGAGCAGAGTTTTAATTAAATGGCATGTTCCATAAACCAAACGTAATGGCGTCTAATTAAGAAATTGGTTGGAATAAAAGTATGACAGCGTCTCTGCTGGATCAGCTGTAGGTGAACAAACCGGCCCTGTAATCCCACTGACTGGGCCATCTGTACTAAAAACTGCTTTAAATATACTGAATCACAGGGGGGTGTTTAGGGTTTCATGCACGGTTTCTTTATGTTTTTATAAATAATGACAAAGTTAAAACAGTGTATACAGTATATAATACATCTCACATAACATATATAGTCCTGTGAAAAAGTGTTTGCCCCTTCCTGATTTCCTCTGTTTTCGCAAATTTTGACACTGAATGTTTTCAGGTCTTCAACCACACTCTAATATTAGATAAAGGGCACTTGTGGGAACAACTATTTAATTTAACAATTGAGCAAAGTTGTCCAACTGGCACTGTGTGAAAAAGTAATTACTCCCTAGTTAAATCAACCTAATTAAAGTGATAATTAGAGCCAGCACTCCTCACAATAAACCTAATTTCTTTTGACTCATGCCATTAGACTTAAGTTGCCAGTACAAAGAGTCTAAAAGCACAATTAAAGGACATTCCTGAAGAGATCAGAAAGAGAACTCTTCATATCTATTAGTCTGGAAAGGACTACAAGGCAATTTGCAAAGCCCTGGACCCACAGTGAGAGCTATGATCTCCATATGGAAAACACTTTTATTAGTAGCAGAGTGTCTCATGTAAAACAATAATTCGAGGGGAGCAGTTTAAAGTCATCCAGAAAGTCACAAAGGATCCTAATGTAACTTCTCAAGAGCTGAAGGTTTTTCATGCCTCACAGAGGTCAACTTCCATGACTCCACAGTTAGGAAGACACACTGTAGGCTTCATTGAGAAGTAGCAAGGCAGAAAACACTGCTAGTCAAGAAGAACATAATGTTCCATGGACAGATGAGACAAAAGTAGACCTTTTTGGATGTTGCCAACACAAAGATTCCAAAAGCCCCATTGAGTAAAATTCCTGAAGGAATCACAAAAAAACCTCATATCTATTAGTCTGGAAAGGACTACAAGGTAATTTGCAAGGCCCTGGAACCACAGTGAGAGTTTTTGCTAGTAGTGGAGTGGCTGACCTCAGATAATTACTCCAGGGAAGCAGTATAAAATCATACAGAAAATTACAAAGGATCCTAATGAAACATCCAAAGAGCTCACAGAGGTCAGCTTCCTTGACTCCACAATTACAAAGATAGGGGCTTCATAAGGGAGTACCAAGGCAGAAACTACTGCTAATAAAGAAGAACATGAATGCCTGGAAGCCCCCTCATGATGTTTAAGCCCTTCTGGGAGAATGTTCCTTGGACAGATAAGACAAACATAGAACGTTTGGGATGTTGCCAGCACAAAGACTCCAAAAGGAACCATCAAAGAACATTCCAGAAGAGATCACAAATATAATATTGGTATCTATCAGTCTGGAAAGGACTACATGGCAATTTCTAAGGTCCTGAAGCATTTATTTGGCTTTATCCAAAGCAACTTACATTTGAAATACAATTGGTTACATTTCTTTTTTCCCAATTGGAGCACAGGCAGGTGAAGTGACTTGCTCGTGGTCACACAGTATCACTGGTGGGATCTGAACTCACAACCTCAGCCTTAACCACTGCACCACACCACCTTCCACAGTAAAACCATCATAAGACCACAGTGAGACCTATGATCTCCAAATGGCAAACACTTTTACTAGTCGTGGGATGGCTGGCATGAGACAGTTACTCTGGGAGTGCAATGTGAAATTATCCAAAAAGCCACAAAGAACTGAAGGCTTCTTTTGCTTCACAAAGATCAACTTCTTTGACTCCACAGTTAGAAAGACATGGTCTTTACTATAGAGTAGCACAGGAGAAACCACTGGTAATCAAGAAGAACATAAATGCCTGGAAGCACTCTTGTGATCCCCAAGCCTTCTGGGAGAATGTTCCCCCAATACTCCATGGACAGATGAGACAAATGTGGAACTTTTTGAACGACGTGAGTACCATTATGTCTACTATAAATCAAGCAAGACATTCCATACGAGGAACACCATACATATGGCAGTGGTGGGGCTGCGTTGTTGCCTTAAATCCTTGACATCATAAATGAAAGATGTATGAATTCTGCTCTGTACCAGAAAATCTTTGAGAAAAATACTCGGTCACTTCTCCATGAGCAAAAGCTAAAGTGCAGGTGAGCCATACAGAAAGGCAATGATCCAAAACACGAAAAACAAGTCACGTCAGAATAGTTTTGGAGTGACGTAGTCAAAGCCCCAACCTTAAATTCAAGACAGATGCTGTTACAGGTCCTGAAATAAGCAGATCGTGTTGGAAAACCTGTCCTTGGCTTCTTTTATTTCTTATCAGTTGAAAGAGGTGGCATTATTGTGAGGGTGGAAGTGACGTCAGGGCATCTCTTCTGGGGCATTTCCATCCGTGCCAAGGGCAGGAGTCATGATATGAGCCATTGACTGTGTAACTCTCTGTTCCTTCCCCCAAGTACCTACTAACTAGGCTCCTGTGTGTGACTTGTGCTTCTATTCTTGTTTTCCTCAGTGATTTATTTTGTAATAACAGAAGCACTGTATAAGCACTTTTCACATTACAAATAACACTGTCCTTTATAAAAATAAAGAAAAAAATAAAGCTTTGTTTAAAAAATGACCAAGCTAGAATGGCACTCAATCGAAGCATCACTAACCGCAAAATACCACAGCATAAAATCAATAACAACATTAAAATAAATTCAGTGAATTTTGTAAAAGTAAACCCTGAGTCATGATATAAAAATAGTAAGCAATTCTAATAAAGTACTGCAAATAAAACACTAAATAAACAATTAATTAGCAATAACTTGACATCAGACACAGACCATTAGGTAAGCAATAAATCGTAAATGTTCAGCTTTATACATTGTAGAGGACCACCTTCCCTGAGGTCTGCCCCATCAGGATTGACTTGGGGGCTTTGGCTTTGCTCTGAGTCCTTCTCGTCTTCTTGAGACAACAAATCACCTTAAACAAGAGCAGTTGCTGCTGAGGTTGTGTCGTTGAGTCTTTCGGCACAAGCTCAGACGCCTTCTTCATTGCGAGTGCTCAGTCTTCCCCTTTTGGTTTTGCATTGTTGCTTTTTCCCATCTATTTCCTACACTACGGTTCAATGCCAAGAACATTCACAAATGTACAAACGCCCATATTCCTTCACACCAGAGTAATTTAGAGTTGGCATTTCATCTAACAACATGTCTTTGGACTGTGAAATGAGAATTCTTGGAGTAGCTACTCAGGAAGATGGTGAAAGCAAGCAAATGCTGTGCTGAAAGGATTCAAACTTTGCAAGGCTAAAATGCCATCTACTGTGTGGTACTCTACTGTGAGCTGTCATCAGACGTGTCCTGCAATCCACTGATAACATTCATTCATTATCCAATCCGCTATATCCTAACTACAGGGTCATGGGGGTCTGGAGCCAATCCCAGCCAACACAGGGCGCAAGGCAGGAAACAAACCCTGGGCAGGGCGCCAGCCCACCGCAGATTCATTCATTATGTCTGCTATAAAACAATAAGCTGGAGACAGCTTTGGAACACCAGCTAGTTATCCCTCTATACTACTGGTAATAACAAAAAAATGTTTTGACACACAAATAATGAAGACTGCTTTTCAAACATGAGTTCACAAGCTGACTTACTGCTGGCTGGGATGAGGACTTTACATGGCTTCTTGACCGGAAGCGGTGGAACTAAGAGGCAGACATTCAGAGCATCGACATTTGGAGCATCTGATCTGCAGATGAAGGAGAAGAAGATGTGAATAACAGTGTTCCCACTCGACTTGGGATGTAATTACTGGCAATACACAAGCCCTTAATATGGCCGCTATTCACAGTTTCAGGGCAAGGTGGAATCAAAGCCCTTTAAGGTTACCTATTTCAGGATACAGTCATATACTGCATATGGAGTCACACCACAAAGCATCTCGGTTTGTAGATTTACTGTAGGCGTGAAACAGCGTGTGGCGATGGCAGTAACGTACTCGTGTCCACTCCTTGGCATTTCACATTTATCCACTCTGTTGTTGTATAAATCAAACAATGTTGATTTGCCACGTGATATATTTCCACAGTTAAGAAATGAAAGCTAAGACAGATACGGTAAGAAAACTGTCTGCTTCTACGGCCCTATTAATCTACACACCTAAAAAAACCCAATAATTTCCTAATTCCCATTAACCCCTACAACCTAACACCTCTTCTTAAAGAAACAATATCCCATTAAAATGGAGTCATTGTCTACCCAATTCTTAATTCATAAATGAATCTTGAACTACAAAATAAATTTAGCATATCTTCAAATTAACAGAACATCAAAAACATGAATACACTTTCCTCAATTCCCACATTTGCTCTGTGGTGAACTGCTGGTGGTCAGCCATGAGCCTGCAACACCTGATTCAGAAGCAGCCTCCCTACAGTGTGAGCTATGGGAGACTACCTTTGGTCAGCGGCGTACATGACGCTTTTGAACACTGTGAGCGGAGCAGTTCCTCGTGATGTCAGCCCCCACATTTTCAGCGCACAGACCAAGTCGGCTTATCCCCAGCCCTGACTGAATTTACCAGTTGTGCTGAAGGTAATGAAATATGGTATTTAGAAATCCTAACTCTGGCAGTCCCTTTGGATGAGTGGAAAGTCGCAAAGAAGACTCCAGTCTGTAAGAAGGCAGACAAAACAAATCCTAGTATTTACAGACCTTTAGCCTTTATTTTTACAATAACAGACTACTTTTACTAAAACAATATACTAAATAGCAGCATGCATATGTTTAAGATCCTGTCAAGCGAATATGTTAGACATTTGTGAGCGGGCAACTGGAATAGAGGATAAAATCAACAGGTACAGTATGACATCATTTAATTAGAATTTAACACAGTTCTACACAGAAAAGTAATCCTAAAACTAAAACCCACTGGACTCACTGGTGACCTACAAAAACTGAACTTTAAGTTGGCTAATTGGCTGTAGAGAAAGAGTACAAATAGAAGGATCCATGTAGGGTCAGGTCATTGGTGGAGTCCATCTTTAGATTGATAACTTTTTCCAAAGTATATTAATGGCATTGAGTCAAGTTTAACTAGTAAAGCTGTGAACTCGCAGATGACACTAAAACTGGAGGAATATCAGACACTGAAAATCCCGATGGTCTTGGAAACACTTGGAAAATGCAATTTAATATAATGCAAAGGTTTAGGGCATGTCCATGACTTTGTATAAAAAAAACCAAAACAAAGTAAATGGTTTGTAAAGACAAAGTGATGTCTTTTTGGATGTGAATCTTAATGAGGTACCAACAGCAACTGCAGCGTTTGAGGTCATATGGGTTCCAGGCAGGAAGGGGAGGGTTGAGTTTTGCACAGAGGAAATGACATCAGTAGTGGAAAGGCTGTCAATCACCCATTATGCAGAGGGAGGAAGAGAGAAAGCATCAGACAACTGTGCCAACCCCTGGTTCGAAAGGAAAAATTACCATCATCTGAGCCCATAAGCTGCTTTCCAAGTTAGAAAAGGGCAAAGTGCCACAGGTATTCAAAAGAAGGTTAATTTAGTTATAAATAAAAGATGGCAGACACTGTCTTTCAGAAAGCAACCTTCAAAAAGGATTTTGAGGTTTATTTTGATGCAACCTTCTATTTGTCAAAGCAATATGCTGAAGCAGTGAAAATGTCAAATAAAATGTAAGGGTTTATTATAACAACTAAATATGAGCTTCTGTAAAAAGCCACATTTCCCAATGCCTTTCACATCTATCTATCTATCTATCTATCTATCTATCTATCTATCCATCCATCCATCCATCCATCCATCCATCCATCCATCCATCCATCCATCCATCCATCCATCCATCCATCCTGCCTGCCTGCCTGCCTGCCTGCCTGCACCAATCCAGTGATCCTCATTTCCTTCTTTAAAAATTAATAAAAAATACAAGAGCCCAATGGTGCGGAGGCAACAAGTTAAACAATACAATACAGTCCCAGGCTTTATGTCATGTTTTCTTAATTTCACTGGAGCTCCATCTGTGTTGTGCTCGCAGACTGATATCTTCTTCGGCCGAACCTGTGATTTATAGCTAGGAAACAGGAGTGAGGTGCCCTCACTGGACATCTAATGCAGAAGTGAGACCCCATCTGGAGTATTGAATGCAGTTCTGATCAGCACACTACGAGAAAGACATAGCAGCACTTGCACATGTGCAGTCAAGCACATCCCAGAATTCAAGTGCATGTCCAATTCTGACAAGTTCAGGGTATTAAAACCTTGAGAGAAGGCTACATGGGCCTAATCCATGTCTAAAAAAATTCTCAGTGGAATTAATGACAACGATCCAGCAGAATTCCCTTGAATTAACAGGGACTCAAGTACCAGACGAGAACACTGATAATGAAGGAGAATTGCGTTTAAGACAGAACCAGGAAGCATTTCATCACACAAAGAGTTGTGGGAATCTGGAAATACTGCCTCATGTAGATAAAACAGAAAACATAGCAACCTTTAAATAATATCTGGATGACCTGCAGAATATTTTAATTGTCACCAGAGAAGGTTCATGGACTGAATGGTTTATCTACTCTAACTCCTTATGTTCTCTTTTGTGTCTTTTATTGAAGAGACCCTTGCTGCCTCTGGCTCTTTGCTCAATAGCAAGCCGTTTTTAGGGAATGGATAGATGCGGGGTAGCTGTTAAGATTTCATAGGGATAAAGAGACAGGAGTAGGTGGGTTATAGAACTACTTCTGAATCACAGCTAGCAGCCGCCTTTCTAAGAAATAAAATGTGAAATGGTTTCCTAGGAGTTTTTATGAATTAGTGTGCAGTCCCAAGCTCCTTTAGGGAGTGAAATGAAAGTGTTGACGTTCTGGGTCGGTGGTTAACATAACTGAAGCCCTAGATGGATTCACCTTCTAGGTTTTTTCATAATGGATAATCAGTGAAATTGCTAGTTTAGCTAATTGACCTTCATTAAAACAAATGCATTTATGACGAAAATAACAATATGTGAGTTTCCAGCTTAATAAACCTCCCAGCATTATATTAATGAATCAATAAATTCAGTTCAGCTGCAGTTTCTTAGTGTTCCATTAATGCCTAAATATTTCAATTATTGCACAGGGCAGCTACTTTAAGACCATAATAAGAGCATTATTTTACAAAGTGCTTCAATTAATCTGCCAGCTAATGAACACATGGCCCTCATGATATGCATTTCTGAGTAACATACGAGAGACGAACAGTTCAAAGAAAACAGCACTTTAATAAATAAATACAATACCACACCAAATTAGTGTGCAGCAGGGCCCAGTACCAATCATAATAGCTTAGACAGTGTAATGCCTTGTCTGCTGACCCTTTCAAAAATGGTCCACCACTGCGGCGTGAAACCACCCTTTCTGCAGTCACTTAATAAATGCCTCGAGGCTTTTGAATTTTATTTGTAATAAACTGACGTTCTTTAGATTTAAATCATTTTGCATGGTTTTCCATTCTGATTACTTGCTTTCACTGTAGCGTTGAATTGCATAGACCCCTAGGGCCATTTGGTGTTTGGTCTATTAACATTGGAGTCAATAAATAAAAAATCAATACTTCTTTTTATTTTTACGTCAAATGATAACACCTTCTCCTCTTTCAGGCGGGATAAATGGTACACCCAGCTAGCCGTTAGTCAGTGGTTAAATGGCACGGGAGTGACATGGACAAGCCATCCTTCTTGGTCCTCCTGAGTTAGGAGATTAACTCTTCTTGTATCACAGCAGAATATTAAATGGAATGAATGAATGACAGAGATAATTAAATTGCTTTACTAATAAATGTGGAACAGATTTGTTTTCCTAGTAGAATAATGAGCAGACTAAAAGCTGAAATTATCTCCCAGCTAAAAACATTGTGAGAAGGAGATAAAAAGCAAATGACCTGGATCCAACTGCTGCTCTGCCTTTATCTCATCCAGTTATTTTCTTTCAAGTGCTCCTTTTAAACCTAAAAGCTGAAATGAATCCCAATTCCCATTTAAAGCTAACCAGAAAACAAATCATAATAGTAACTTTACGTGAATCACAAAAGACTGACAGTAGTCCGTTAACCATTTAAAGATATGTGGTCAAGGTGAATGAAGTGCCAGCCTGTCTTGATATACAGTATATTTAAGTTTGAATAGACCAAGCAGCTTTGCAAGTGCTCTGCCATATCATACAGCGGAAGCAAAGAGAACAATCAACGGTCTGACACATGAAAGAACTTTTATTGTAACCCATTTCTCATTTAAAATTTTCACTTTTCTGAATATTATACAACACTAGCAAAATACCCGCGCTTTGCAGCAGAGAAATAGTGTGTTAAAGAAGTTATGAAAAAGAAAAGGAAACATTTTAAAAATAACGTACCATGATTGTCAATGTAATTGTTTTGTGACTGTTATGAGTGTTGCTGTCATCAAGGATTTGACTATCATTATTTCTTTCAATCAGGTTCGTATTTGGAGGACGTGTTGTGTTCAAGTTACATTCCGTGTTTGTCAACCATTGTAAAGATAACAGGCTTCATTCATCGAAGTGTTCACTGCCCAAATCGCTACTCGTGAATCTTAAGATGTTTAACAGGCATTCCCGGTATTAAGTTGTGGATTTGCCTGCAAATATTTAGCGGCAGCGTGTCTATGAACTTGTGGAATCGCGTGCGAGTATTTAGCGACAGCGTCTCTATGAAGTTGTGGATTTGCCTGCGAGTATTTAGCGACAGCATGTCTATTAACTTGTGGATTTTTCTGCGAGTATTTGGTGGCAGCGTCATGAAGTTGCTTTCGTCTAGCTGCATCAGAGAATGTACGATGACGTCTGACACGCCTTCTTTTTACTTTTTTCTCACAGCTTGGATTACTGCTGTCATAATCAGTTTGAGTTTCATGATTTGTTTCAATTATGGTAGTATTTGCAGGACTTGTGTTGAAGAGACATTCGACATCTGTCAAGCATTGTAAGCATACAACTGGTTTCATCGATAACTTCACATCCAGCTTTTGAGAGTTTAAACATTCATAAACATCAAAGTGTCCACTACTGAAATCATCACCTGTGAATCTAAGATGTTTAAGAGGCATTGGCGGTTGTCCAAAGGTGTAAAATATTTGGCCATTTTGATACACTTGAAAGCGACAACCGAACAATTCAGCGGCAGCCATCAACTCACATGCAGAACCATAGGTGAAGGGCTTAAGCATTTCACTCTTCTAGTGCTCCTGTGTAGTAAAATTATCTCCTGTACCGTCATGTCCACACCTTGAACCTGTCCCAGTCATTCAATACATAAGACACAATGTTCCTCCGAAAATCAAGATTGAGCCTGATATGGCCGTGCAAATGTAACACAGAGAATAGAAAAGGCAGACGGCATCTCCAGGCATGGAAACCACTCGGTAAGTGACAGTTCTTTGATCGAAGGTGATCACCTCGATAGACATCTCACCACTCAAATCGCTTCTCGTGAATTTAAGATGTTTAACAGGCATTCCCGGTATTAACTTGTGGATTTGCCTGCGAATATTTAGCGGCAAGCGTGTCTATGAACTTGTGGATTTGCCTGCGAGTATTTAGCGACAGCGTGTCTATTAACTTGTGGATTTGTCTGCAAGTATTTGGCAGCAGTGTCACAAAGTTGTTTCCGTCTAGCTGCATCAGAAAATGTACCACGATGTCTGACACGCCTCCTTTTTACTGATTTCTCACAGCTTGGATTGCTGCTGACGGATGGCCTTATATGGGCAGGCAGTCAATTAATTGCGGAGGCGTCGGGATGAGGAACCCAATATAGGCAGGCAGCCAACTACGTGGGAGGCTTGGTGATGGGGGACGCAACTCCGCCTCACAGGGCGACCGAGCTGCAGGCTATGGACGTATATACAGTAATCCCTCCTCGATCGCGAGGGTTGCGTTCCAGAACCCCCCGCGATAGATGAAAATCCGCAAAGTAGAAACCATATGTTTGTATGGTTATTTTTATATATTTTAAGCCCTTATAAACTCTCCCACACTGTTAACATTATTAGAGCCCTCTAGACATGAAATAACACCCTTTAGTCAAAAGTTTAAACTGTGCTCCATGACAAGACAGAAATGACAGTTCTTTCTCACAATTAAAAGAATGCAAATATATCTTCTCTTCAAAGGAATGTGTGTCAGGAGCAGAGAATTTCAGAGAGAGAGAGAGAGAGAGCGCTCGCTAAGAAAGGAAAACAATCAAAAAATCAATACGTGCTTTTGTGCTTTTAAGTATGCCAAAGCACCGCGATGAAGCGGCATTTTTTAGGGGAGCGTCCGTATCTTCTAAGCAAACAGCCTCTGTGCAAACAGCCCCTCCGTCAGGCAGAGAGAGTGAGAGAGACATAGGAAAGCAAACAATGAAGCACCGCACGGGAAGCATATCTTATATCATTGAGGAGTTTTACTTAATATGTAATACATGCTCTGATTGGGTAGCTTCTAAGCCATCTGCCAATAGCGTCCCTTGTATGAAATCAACTGGGCAAACAAACTGAGGAAGCATGTACCATAGATTAAAAGACCTATTGTCCACAGAAATCCGCGAACCAGCGAAAAATCCGTGATATATATTTAGATATGCTTACATTTAAAATCCGCGATAGAGTGAATCCATGAAAGTCGAAGTGCGATATAGCGAGGGATTACTGCATGTACGTAAGTAGGATTCAGTTATGATCGTTACGCGTAGAATTTCGAAATGAAACCTGATTAACTTTTGTAAGTAACTTGTAAGGAATGAGTCTGCCAAATTTCAGCCTTCTACCTACATGGGAAGTTGGAGAATTAGAATTAGTGATGAGTCAGTCAGTCAGTGAGGGCTTTGCCTTTTAATAGTATAGATTCCAGTGTCACCGGAGGTTGGTAATTAGCAGCACATACTGTAGAGCATCATATCTTAATGATGAAGAGATGGAAAATCCAAATGGACAATTAAAGGAATACTCCTCACAAAATATATTTTATTTGAATGTTACTTACACCATGTGGTTTGTAGTGAAGGTCACGAAACTTTTTAACATTTCTAATACAACCGAGGCCTATAGGGACCAAAGTTGGACAACAGTAAACGCAAATTTAAAAACTCCATGAAAAAAATCTCATGTTACTCATGTCGCATAATCCGCAACTAGTCGTATGTTCACAACATCCCAAATACATGTATTCGTACAAAATCATTTCTATGAACAAAAACACGCTCTGAGGCAAACAAGCATTTGAACTGGAGATGCTCAATGCAATACCTTGCCTAGAAAAATATTTCTTTTTGCAGTGTGTGAAGCGGCCCAGCGCCACTAGTCTGTTTTCAGGTTGCTTGGGTAGGCCTTTGGACCCAGCAATGTCCACGCAGAATGAATTTGTTAGCTCCTCCTGGGATTTTCAAAGCTTAGGCCCTTTTTGAAAGGCACATTGATTTTTTTGTGATGCAAGTAACATTGGCATCACACTATTTTAGAGTTGTCGATTACTTTTGTGCAGTATGAGTTGTCAATTTACACGTTGAACAAAAATAAGAAATGTATTATTTAGGGCTGGGCAAGTTAACGCGTTATTATTGCATTAACACATGAATTAATTGATGCAGACAATTATTTTATCGCAAATTAACGAAATTTTTGTTATTATTATCCTGAAAGCCTCAGTCTCGCTAGCGATCGATAGAGATCAGTGATCTTCTTGTTCCAGCGCTTTTCGATACGCTTTTGCTAGAAGGAAAGTTGGCTTTGTTGATTTGACCTCGATCCCCTGCATGTGAATGAGTAGCGAAGAGCAAACAACTTCTAAAATGGCATGTGGAGAGATACCAAAGTGAGTGCTCAAAGCAAAATAGTCTGTGGATGGCTTTTTTCGTATTATTACTGAATCAGATTCTGATTTTTTGGACTCCAATTTTGATGCAAGTGATCTGGAGATCGGTGCCCAGCTGATCATGGTGCATAACACATTTGTGTACCTGATGCACCAACACCAACGTTCACCTGGGAGGACAGACACTTACGATGACAGGAGGTACAAACCATCTTGTGTCTCACTGCAACTCACAAAGACAGTCAGGCTGCCAGCCCACTGTGCATTCCTGCTGGCCGTCGAGCCGACAACAGGTAGCAACAGAAGTTTTATGTTGAGTTATTTGTGAAACTATTGCTTTGTGCACTTCTCATAAAACTGAGTTTTTTGGAAAAAATATCAGCCCTCAAAGAGTTGCCACTGAACCTAGACTGTTTATGCTGCTCCCTGATAAAAGAAAATGTTTCTGCTGGTGTCTGTTCAGATAAAAAAGAAAACAGATACAGTATGTTGCTTGGAAGGTGCCTGTTATAATGTTGCTTGGAAGGTGCCTGTTATAATGTTATGATCGTGGCTCTGGACTCTGAGGGTAACTCGTTTTTCAATAACAAACTAGATGAAACGTTAATGCCCTGGCAGTGGCAAATATGATTTGATTACATTAATGTTTTAACTGCTGCTATGTAAAGGGAATATTGATGTTAAAAAACACCTTATTTGTTTAAAGTTTTTGCAAAAAAAATACACGCAATACACTACTTTTCAGTTCATTATTGAATTTTGCACATAACAATGCGATTGTTGTGATCGTCTGTGATTAATCGTGATTAATCACAGACAATCATGTGATTAATCTCGATTAAAAATTGTAATTGCTGCCCAGCACTAGTATTATTATTCATTAGTGTTTCTGTTTTTGATGTTGATCTTGAGATATTCTTTTCATGCTGATGTTTTGGAGTCTTACTGTACGACAAAATAATATGGTGATAGATCTTCATTTTGTGCTATTTTTTTTTTTACTGACATTATTTGGCTGACATTGTATCATCACTGTTGCTGATAGATTAATACGTCATGAAACGCATTGTTTCTCCCTTTCACCTTCATGTGAGGTTCACTGGAAGCTGTCTCCTTCCTTGGCCACCATCCAACACAGCTGTGGCTCCGATCTTCTACAGCAACTTTCTTGCCGTTCCAATGATTTGCCACACCCACTGCCCGCACATTCACACCACTGGTTCCGCTTTACACCGCTCACTGGAGGTTAGAGACAACACCTTATGCACTCACTTTCCTGGACTCAATGAGCTTATCCAAGCCAGGATTCTGCCCTCTACTTAGTGGTGGCCATTTGCCATGCCCAATGGATTAAAGCAGTGGAGAAGGTATCGGAAGTGTTGCTTTTTAAGTTCTTGATCAGTTTTCCTGCACCCACCCTCTTTTTCTCTCAGATACACACACACACACCTTGTGCATTGGCCCCTTTTATGGCTGGCTTCAGCCTTTTTGACATTACATGGACCCCTTTGCAGCGTCTATCTCCCACGTTCATATGACTTCACCTGAATTTTCAGTTTTCAATAACCGTTTTATTAGTTGACTAACTATGTACTGAAAAAAATATATTCTTCAAAGTATCTTGATTACTGAATACACTGGGCGAAAAGAAAGATAACCCACTTCTCAGGTAGCTCTGGACAGGAGATGTGTGCTAGAAAAGCCCAAAGAGGCCTTGTGATTTGCCCTTTCGATACTTCTTCCTTTAAGTTACTTTCTTCAGAATGTGTTTTGTTTGACATTTTGATTTTCTTGGAATCATTCTGCGTTCACATAGCCTGCAAGAGTGCCCCCTACCTTTGACACCTATTGACACAGGTAATGTGATTGCTTTTTAAAATGGTGTCTGCTGGGAGAGTGAATGCAGCTCTATACACTGCAAAGATGACATTTAATTTTTTAGCACTCTAGTCTTTTATTATCAAACTATATTATTGCAAGACCTTTCGGAGAGTTCTTTGTTTTAGGAAATGTCGTCTTTTGTTTATTAACTGGCAATACTGAAAGGCAGAGTTTGATTTGAAGGTATTATTGGTTTTATATAGCAAATATTTATATGCTAATAATTATTAACATCCAATAATGCTTCAAATGACATTAAAGTGCATGGCTATTAGTCATTGCCTACAATTTTCTAGCTATTAAATGTATTAGAAAAATTACTTTTACAGAGACCTAGATGTCACCATCTTTGAATATTGAAGCTTTAATAAGTTCCTAAAACAAAGAAAATTGAGAGCCCTTTTTTAATATAATAGAAATAAAAAGCACTTTCCCTTCCAGCTTTTTTTTCTCCTTGAAAGTCACCCTACTGTGTTTTTGATTGCATAATAGTTACATATATAACATAAATTATAATAATTTAGGCCCTGGTGAATTTATATCATTTTCACATACCCCTTTTCCTTCCCACAGCGTCCACCAATTAAAGATGTGATTGGTTTTGAGTGGTTTTGCAGAAATAATCATTAAGATGGAGTTACTTTTTGTGGTAGCAAAGATGATGGCTTCAGGCTTGTCCTGAAACGCTGACTTCACTGAATTGTTTTAACAGGAGGCTGCCAGTAAAAATGCTGCTGTCTTGAGGCAAGTGAAACCCCTGCTGAGAAAGGTGGGGCGACCGTGAATGCTGGGTGAATGAATCAAGAAGAGACGAGTGGAGCGCCATGACGCTCCATTGGTTAATGTAGGAGCTTCTCTGCCTGGTCTGATCTAAACTGTAATATGTTGCTTGTACTTTCAGCACAGATGTTTTGTTCTGGCATTTGCATTTCAAGTTTTGAATTTGCTTGTGATCTACAGGACACGTTTTATAAAATCAGTGAGACAAAATAGAAGCAGATCTAGCCATCTGACGTGTCAGCGGGATTGTCTTCATTAATAGAAATGCTGCCATTTTGGCAGAGCAATTTTGGCCAACCCTTACCTAAAGGTGCTGTCCTGGTTATGTTAAGCTATCCAGTTCATGAATGACATGGTGGTAGTAGTGGTGGTTTGATTACACTGCAAAAAAATAGAAAAAAAATGCAATACATTAAAACGGGAGTTGTTTTGCATTTAAAAAAATATACCAATGAGGTAAGCAAATTTTACTTGACAAAATTTCCTAAAATAAGCTAAATAAAGGTCCATAAGTGTTACAATAAGGGTTTAGTGGCTTGATATAAAACAACTTAGATTACATTGTTTGCAGTGTACCCCCATGACAGTGTCTGGACTGTGTCTTTGGTGTGTTTTTTTACTCCAGATACTCCATTTTCGTCTCACATTCCAAAAATGTGTTTAAGATGAATTTGCCAGATTTTAAATTGAGCCTCTATCATTTGGGGTTGTTTGTGTGAGTGAGCCCTTGAAGTGAACCGGTGGGCTGTAAAGGGCTCTTTCTTGTTGTAACCAGAATTGTTTTTGGCACCCCCCATGACGCTGAATTTGATTGAGAAATGCAAAAGTCTCGTTCATTTCTTTATTTCTGGCAATCCAATGGAAACGTTTCTCTCAGTGAGACTATTTTAATTTGGACATGCATCTTGCAGAATGAGATGACTCCATGTTGTTATTGTAAAGTATTACACATAGGAGGCACAGTTGTTAGATCTGAATACACAATGGGAGGTCATAGCACATCTTATGAGAAGGACACGGGAGTCATTGTGCACTCAAGACACTGTTCAGAAGTTATCAAAAAGACTAAGAGGATCACAGTATATTGAGTACAAGTCAGAAGAGGTGATTGTTGAGCTTTATAACATGCTAGCGAAACCCCACCTGGACTTCGGCATACAGTTTTTGTCTCCAGGCTATAAAAACAGACATAACAGCACATGAAGAAGTCAACACAAGAGCAACTGAGCTGATTCCTGGCCTAAGAGCTATGAACTATTAATAAAGATTGAAAGAGTTGAACCTTTTCATTTTAATGAAACAAGAGATTAAAGGGAACACGACTGAAGTATTTCAAATAATGAAAGGAATTTGCGCAATGGATCCCAGCTATTAATTTGAAATGAATTCAGCAAGAACATGGGATCTTGGCTTTTCTTCATGCAGTCAGTCACAGACATAGAGAATAAATTCCATAGTGTGGTGGAGAATACGACTTTAGGGACCTTCAAATCTCAACTTGATGTTATTTTGGACAATCTATGTGCTCTAATATTCGAATGTTTCCAATCGTCAATACCTTCTTTATCACAGATTTGTTTCTTGTATGATGGACTAATTGAAGAACAATTCTGTAAAATTTTGGTTCATTTTTGGTCATTTTTAAAATTTCATCCATTTGTTAAAAATTACATTTTTGTATGCTATGCTTAATTTTTAAAATATTTTTACAAATTTACTCATCCATAGTTTAGGTTTAGTTTTATGATTAATTATATGATTGCATATAATTTTGCACTTTATTTTAACATTAACTCTATACATACTTTGTATATATAGGGCTAGGTCAAAGATATATGGTGCTGCTAAGCAGTGGTGATTGGAAATTCCACCCATTCATAGAGAACATCGAAAAGTGTGTGTGAGTGTGTGTGTGTTTGTGTGGTTAGTTTTCACTGATCTGCATTAGAGATTGGAGTGGACCACTCTGGAATAGTGTGGTCTCGCTTGGAGATCAGAACGCACTTACAGCAGTGGTATGTAAAAGTAAAGAGCTGGGGTGGGGCACCTTTGGGTGTCCTTCGAGATCAGTGCATGCACGCGGTGGGGAAGAGTTAGGGGGCACTCGGTGCCTATGCAGCCTTTCTGTATGTATATACACTTGTATATATATATATATATATATATATATATATATATATATATATTGTCAACCACCGGGGGGTGTACGGCTCCCCCAACACGTACAGGCTGAGACACAAGGCTTGCCAGACGACACACCATTATTTAAGAGGGGAAACGTTTTTCTTTTGCTCCCCACTTCACAGCACAAGTCAAAGCACCAAATATTATAATACACAGTCCTTTTCTTCCTCTCTCTTTCTCTCTGTCTCTGTCTCCACTCCTCCTCCTCCTGCAAGCTTTGTCCACCGTTTCCCGACTCTGGCTCTCCAACTAGTAATGAGGTGGCTCCTTTTATAGGGCACCCGGAAGTGCTGCAGGTGTTTCTTGACCTTCTTCCAGCTACACTTGTAGGTGTGGTGGAAGTGGTGCCATAAAGGGCTCAGCTGTACCTGCAGCACCCCCTGGCGGTGCCCACAGAATCCACCAGGGCTACTCCAAACTACAACTCCCAGCATGCCCTGCAGGAATCTGTGGTGCTGTAGCAACCCAGGGGGGCCACCCTCTGGCATCTCGGGAGAGATAATGTCCCAAACATGTTCTCTCCCTCGGTCCTTCCACCCAGCCAGCGTCCCTGGCCAGCTGTCACAATATATATATATATATATATATATATATATATATATATATATATATATATATATATATATATATATATATATATATACGAGGTGTGGCAGAAAAGTAATGAGACTGGCAACATTGCAAGCGATCTGGCAACTCTGCGCTGTTGTCCTTGATAGAGCACGTGTATCAGTACCCTCCCACAGCTCAATGCGAGTTTCAACTCCTTCCGTTAACTAAGTGATTTTTGTGACGGCTATTAGCGAAGTTGTGTTTTTGGTTGTGCGTCACGCAAAATGGAACAGCGGAATTTGGAGCAACGTTGTGCCATTACATTTTGTGTTAAGCTTGGAGAATCGGCAAGTGTGACGTTTGAAAAGTTAAAACAGGCCTATGACGAACATTCTTTATCCCGAGCTCAAGTTTTTCAGGGAGGCCTTCAACTTCGAAAACCAATGAAAACATTGAACGTGTGAACACTCTTGTGAGATCAGACCGTCGTTTAACATTAAGAACGTTGAGTGAACAATTAAATTTGAACAGATTTACCGTTCAGCAAATTTTGACTGAACATTTGCACATGCGAAAGGTCTGTGCCAAAATGGTGCCGAAAAACCTCACAGTAACATTGATGTTTGAAAAAAATAAAAACTTTCGTAAATAAAAAATCAGTCTCATTACTTTTCTGCCACACCTCGTATATTAGATATATTAGACATAATGTACTGCTCTTTGTAAAAAAAAAAAAGGATGCATGAAATTTTCCACAGCAGGTTTTCTTCTCTTCCAGTGTTCCCAGTAGCCAGAGACTATCCAGACAGTCAGGAGAGTTGAGCAGAAGACAACATGCCAGGCCATTGCTGTGGACATATTTAGTTTGTAGCTGCCAATTAGCCTAAACTCCACTCTTTGTGGGATAAAGTGAGAAACTGGCATTAAAAGAGGATACTCGCACGGAGTACCTGCGGAGAACATATAGTTGCTGCATAGACAGGACTCTGGTCCATAGAGTTGTGAAGCATCCGAGCTAAGAATTCTGCTACCATCTCACACATTTGCAAGAGCCTCTTAGACAGAACATAAAACTGAGAATGCAGTTCATGAACAGATTGCAAAAATGGAGGTTGAAATCTTTTGACATTTCACATCCAAAATATAAGTCTGATTTGGATTTCTGTATTATTCTTCATTTATTCAAGTTTCAGTTAATAATTCATTATTTGCATTATTTATGTGCTGCCTGTGGGATGCTGGGAATCTGCATGTTGCTGTGTGTCATGGAGAGGCAGCATGTTATGCGGCGCTAGATGTGGAGACCAACTTGTGTCTACAAAGACTGGCCACTTAATCTACCTAAGGAATCAGAACAGTGATAAGGGGAGGATTAATTTTAATTTGTATAGCTAGATACATTTCCCTCAACCAAAGCACAACAAAAACAGTGAACTGAAATTTGCAATTAGCAAACCAGAGAGAAGTGTGTCAGAAAAGATTGTAATTATGACCTCTTGAAATTCATTTTAGCATTATGGAGATAAGCTAACAGTAATGATAGATTAATTAGTGATTCAATCGGGTCTCAAACACTACAGGGTTCATGTTTTTGCATTTTGTATTAAGTAAGGAAAGAGATCTCTTAGCCAGTAATATGAACAGAAGTATTCAGGTAAAGACAGTGCTCTCAACCTGAGATAAACTAGCGAGGCTTTTAGAGGGAAGATGAATAAATGTGTCTTAGCACCATTGAAGATGGAGCCTCCCAAGTTCAGGCCATCAATTATCATTGTGACGAGCGTAAACTTACTATGAAGTCCTAAGCTGCATTTTGCGGTCCTCGTATCTTAAGAACCAGCATTGCCCAAAGAGTACTGTTAGATAATGTTCTCAAGGAGTTTCCCGTCTCAAGGGCATCAAGTGGGATCCTTCAAGTAGAAGAAATGAAACAACATAAGATGTTTGACAAATGACAGAAAACTGTTCAGTCCCTCAGGCTAATTTGGTTATCTAGTAGCTGAGTCATCTCAATATCTTATCCAGATATTTTTACAAATTGTCAAGGTGTACATTTTTATTATGTGTCTTGCTAGACCGATCCATCGGCTTTTGTATGAAGTAGTTCTCCTTGATTCCATCTTGATTACACTTCCTCTTAACTTCCTACAGGATTCAGTTTGTTTAGGAGATGCCTGCAGGTAGTTAAGGCCATCGATGTTGCAAACTTTGCCAAAACAGACATCCCCATGTATTGCTCCATTATTGTCTTGTTCTAAGAGTTTCATTTAGGATATTTCTGGGCTACTTGAAATGTCATTGGAGATGAGGTCAGTGAAGGCATATCATTTAGAATGGTCTAGCTGGAGCATCTCTCTGTCTTCGCTTTCATCAGATATGGCTCCTCAAAAATGGACAACTATGTGCTTTACAACATATTCTATAGGTAGACTTTATCTAACATATATTTTGTTTTACGGGTAATTAACAGGTTTGAGAATATTATGGTATTTTTACTGATTAAACTTGAGTGCATAACTGATTCCAAGATCCAGGTCTTTAATGACTTCTTGGGCACAGCCATTAGCAGTGTGTCTGTCTCCGGAGAGAGTGTCGACCTTATCGAGAGGTTTACTCACCTCGGCAGCGACATTCATGTCTCTGGTGACTCTTCCTATGAAGTCAGTAGATGGATTGGGAGAGCATGGGGGGTTGTGAGGTCGCTAGAAAGGGGTGGGTGGCACAAGTCATTAGAGTCCTAGACCTAGACTCCTCCTTCAGTACACTGTCTCTTCGGGGAATCCTTGGGTACCACTCGATTGAGTGGTTGCTCATGGAGTCCCAAATGAGGCACATTACCTGCATTGTGAGGGAGCATCAGTTACAGCACTATGGCCATGTGACACGATTCCCGAGGGTGATCCAGCTCGCAAAATCCTCATTGTTGAGGACCCAAGCAGCTGGGCGAGTCCAAGAGGACGCCCATGTAACACCTGGCTGGTGTAGATAAAGGGTCATTTCCAGAGGCTGGGATTGGATTTCGTGTCTGCCTGGTTGTTCGCCAACCAGGATCCCAAGCTGTTTCATCTTATGGTGGGTGCGAGTAGTAGTGCATGCTTCCCAGCCTGAACTGACCTGTATAACTGATTGCTGTTTAAATGTGAAGGGTGCCTTAACACTCAGTTTTCTTCTTGGATGCAATGAAGTAAAACATTTGAGAACTCTGTTTTTAGGCATTAATCCACACATATAAAATGCTAAGGTCTGTGAACCTGGTGGCTATGACCTGTGGTTGTATGTTTACAGCAAAGTGATTGAGAAACCAAGTAATGACCATCATTAAAGAAAGAAAAAGAAGATCAGCGACATCTGCTGAGCAACAAGCACCTCACAGGAGGCTTTAAGCAGTGAAGAATGAAAACGAATAAGAAGACAAGACTCTAAAGCACATAGACAAGTTAGATTTTAGCTAGTGGAAAACTGGTGGCCATAAAGAATAGCAACATAACCTGTGGTTGTGTATTTACAGCAAAATGATCGAGAAACCAAGTGATATCTATCGCAATGGCAAAAAAAAAGAAAAGCAGTGACATCTGCTTAGCATCAAGTAAATTTTAGAAGGGGATTAACTGATGAAAAATGAGAAAGAATAGGACAAGACACTGAAGCATATTGACAAGCAAGAAGTTATCCTGAATAAGGAGCAGCTGAGCAACAGGCAAGCGCAATGGCTCATAGGCAGGTAAAGACAAGTCTAGGATACAGAAGACAGAAATAATAATAATTCATTACATTTATAAAGTGCTTTTTTCACTACTCAAAGTGCTACCACACAGGACTCAAACCCATGATGTCCTTACTGCAAGGCAGTAGCGCTACCACTGCACCACCTGTGTGGTGACAATTGAGAACGCCATCAAATTGTCAAAACTTCTGACCATATAAAAGCATTACTTTCACATCCTTATTTTGATGTTTCTTTGAAGACCTTTACCCAGCAAACTCATGTTCAAAGAGAACAAATGTGTTTCTAAAATAGAAACGTATGTTTGCTCCAGATGATCCACTACAAGCAATAAACTAAACTAATAAAGACTTCTAAACTAAAAGAAGGAACTATTTGGAAAACATAAAAAGTGTTAACAGCTCCTTATCTATTCCTTTTTATTTGCATTTTATTTTAGGGTCATAGGTCTTCATGTTTCACTAATGTTGAAGATCAGACCAGCTTCACAGACACCAAAGGCACACAATGTCCAAAACGCACACGTTTATTATACTCTTCCTTATTTACACAATACCAAGCATAAATCAGCACAATACTGCGTCCTTTTTTACTTCTCTTCTTTTCCTTCTGCCACCCCCACTGTTCCATTCACAAGCTCAGTCCTCTGCCTCCCAACTCTGGCTCCTCTAGTGGAGTGAGGCGGCCTCCTTTATACTGCACCTGGAAGTGCTCCAGGTGTTTCCCGATTAACTTCAGGCAGCACTTCCGGGTGTGGCGTAGGGCTGCAGACCTTGTTTCCGGAACTGTCCAGGCACCCCCTGGCAGTGGCCACAGACCCCAACAGGTTTGAGCTTCTAAGCCCCGAGCCCATGGCCCCAATGCAACCCAGGAGGACTGCCCTCTCATGTCCTTGGGTATGAATTGCCCTTCTCCTGGTCCCCTGCTTCTCCCCAGCCATTCGTCACACTAGATACAAATAAAAATGTGGTCTGAACTTTAACTCCACCACTCTCACCCATCAACACAATTTGCTTTAACTAATATCACAGAAACTACCGGACTGCACCTTGTTCCTACTGAACACATTCTTAAAATATTCATTGTGTGGCTCTGAAGGTTGCTAAAGCGGCTTGACTCCTACACTGTTAGGGTGAGCTCTGCCTCCTGACAATCCTGCTGTTGGAAAAGGAGCTTCTGGAAGTCACTAGTCCAGTGCAGAGATGGCCTCAACTTTCAAAATCCATATTGTTTGTGAGTATGGTTTTCCCTCCATGGCAAAAAGTATGTTTTATTAAATGATAACTTTAATTTGTTTGTGACCATGTCATGAAGTGGAAATTGACCTAGAGCATCCTTTGTACTTTTAGGTATAGGCACTGGGTTAGTTTTTAGTCAGCAGGGAATAACAGCTCCCTATAGGTATCTTTTCTCAGGATTAGTTCCTGGATAACATTAGATTGCTTTTCTTTCAGTGTCAGACTTCTTGATTGAAGTTGATGTACATATATGAGAAACCTGCTTGTTAGTGCAGTGCTGATTTGAGCCATTTGACAACAATAATCTGTATAAATTACAAGAGGTGTAATGCTACAGTTAGCACTAGGCCTTGATGGCAAAGGAGCAATCAGTAAAGAATGGGGAGAGCAGGCAGGGATGGTCAACATTAGCTCATTGAAGCTGAGCCAAAGTGCCATATGAACAGATGGCTTTTAATAGACCTACCTGAAGGTCAGCAGAGCTGGAGCAGTCCTGGCCGTGAGGGGAAGCTCCTTCAACAGCACGTAAGCACAAAGTGAGACTGAGCAATGCAAGAAATGGAGGCAAGAAACACACATGTGAAGTAAATACGCAGAGTTCTGATTAACACCTGGACACCTGAACAGCAGACAGAGATGTTAACATTTCACCACCATGTTGTACACATCCTCTCAAGAGATGGCGACTTTTGGCAGTGGACCTTTGCCACTGGTTTATCTTGTGAGTGTTTTCTTTTATTTACTTTCGTACATCCATTATTGAGGTGTTACTCCTTTATTATTTGACAGTATAACACATTTGATCAGTTAGAGAAGAAGGAAGGAGCAAGATCAAGGAAAGAGTTGGCACAATTTCAATCCAGAGAGGTATGCAATAGAAACATATCATTAACTGTTGTTTTATAACAACCCTGAGGAGACCACAGAGGATTCAGAAACCAACACTGATGATAAAAAAAAAATATGCATGGCCACCAAACTTGTGTTGGCTGGTTCTGGTCTGTAAAGAATATTTGTCTGTCCGTGCCCCTTATCTATTGTTCTCAATCTTTACCTTTTTTTTCTTTACTCACTGGAAGTGTTGATCGGCGAAACTCTTCATGTCAAATTGCTGGGTTCGGCTGTGACCTTGTTCGTCAAATTTTTCCCTGAAAATTCACCATGCAGCCAGCTTAGACGAATTATTTTTTTCTCAGAGTCCCATAATGCTTTGTGAGATCAGCATGACATCATAGAACTGTAGGAGCGATGTTGGATGGAGATGTCACTACCTTTCTCACCTGATGTGTACTACCAGGCTGATTTGCATTGTGCATGCTCAAAAATTTCAAGTGTACTTTGCCTCCCACTTTATTGATCTTCTTTGCACATGTGTGAATAATGTATGGCATACATGTGTGATGTCACTACCAAGTTGTACCCCCGTGTGCTTTTAAAAGAAAAACAAAACTCACAGTATTTTCATTTGAGGGATACATTAGCCAATGATAATGAGAATATTGTGAAAATACTTTGTTATTCTGCATTCTTTGTATATTGTGTGTTCACTCTTGGATTAAGCTTATTATATTTCTTGTAACTCAGATTGGGCAATAACAGTGACAGCCCCCCAAAAATATTGCACTGATTCCTTGCATCCCAGACTCTGTGTGTGTTAGTTAATCATAGTAGTAGGAGCATTGGGAGACAAAGAGAGAGATAAGGGGCTTGGAGTATTGTGGTTCGGAGAATAATTTCATCTCAAGGAGTCACAGTGGTGCAGTAGTTAGCACTATGTGTTTCACAGCTCAGGTCACATTTTTGCCCTCAATAATCAGTCCGGCATTTTAACGACCTTTGCACCATTACATTCCACACAAAGCAAGTTCAGTTTCTCCTTCTCCATTGACCTCGGTTCGATGAAATATCTGAACCATCCATCCATCCTCTTCTGCTTATCCGGGGTCGGGTCACGGGGGCAGCAGCTTAAGCAGAGAGGCCCAGAGTTCCCGCTCCCCGGCCACTTATTCCAGCTCTTCTGGGAGAATCCCAAGGCGTTCCCAGGCCAGCCGGGAGACATAGTCCTTCCAGCGTGTCCTGGGTCTTCCCCGGGGCCTCCTCCCGGTTGGACGTGCCCGGAACACCTCACCAGGGAGGCGTCCTGATAAGATGCCCGAGCCATCTCATCTGATTCCTCTCGATGCGGAGGAGTAGCGGCTCTACTCTGAGCCCCACCCGGATGACTGAGCTTCTCACCCTATCTTTAAGGGAAAGCCCAGACACCCTGCAGAGGAAACTCATTTCAGCCACTTGTAAAAAATTCCTGAACCTTTGTTTTTGCCAAACTCAAGGCAAAATGAATTTGGCCGGGATTTGCTCATTACTAGACACTACAGCTGCATATATCATAGCTATTGTGTATGTCTGTAGTGTATATTTTATGTCATAATATTACTTTTTACCATTTTCATGGTGCCATTTTGTTTAGTCACAGACGCCATTTTGTGCTGTTTTGTTCATGGCTGCAGCCATCTTGTTTGCCATTTTATTGATGGCATTGGTTGTTGCAGTGTGACAGCCTTTCCTCAATGATATCAAAGATGGTGACTCAGTGTATCCATTGTGCGGGGTTTTGGATAAACACTAAAACAAAAAACCTCAATCTGCAAGTCCTGTTCAGTCTCTGCTTGCTAACTTTTGGTCTTGATCTTTTGTTCAAATTCTTTGAGTACAACTTGGGCGTCACGTTTTGGCTTAGTTCTTTTGGTTTCTTTGATCCTCTGGTAACGTATCCCTGTGCATTGACTGACTATTCTGCCACCTTACCCTTTATGTGATTATCTCCTGGACCATATTAAACATAGATAACTGTCTTTTGGACAAGGAAGAATAGCATAAGTCATTTTTGTTTTCGCAAGGGTTTTTTCGGCAAAATGTCTAGAATTTTTAGTAGCACGTTGTAAAGGTCTCATTTATTCTCAAAATGTGTACACAGCCCTCTGCAATCACAGGAATTAGTCACACATATCAAAGTAAGGTGATCATGTGAGGCCTTTAATTGACTGGCTGCAGCCAAGGAATATAAAGGTCTGCTCTTCTATGCTGGAAATGTGTATGGGGTTTGCAAAATTGAATACTGAAATCCACCTTGAAGCTCCATTAATGTACTTTTCTGGCTGCACAAGTGAGCCCTTTCTGAACGGAGCCATGTCTGTCACACTAATCGCTTAGCTTCTAATGTTATTTATTGCCTTTATTTACTTTTTATTGAGCTGCAAGTTGGTTATTAATTTGAAGTGAACTGCAGCATAATGCAGAATGAAAAATTCTGATGGGAAATGAAGGCCATTAAAAATGTAAAGTGAAAGCTTAAGAGGTCTCTCCTTTTGCCCTTAATGGTCAACGTGTCCATTCCCAAGGCTGACGGGGACAGGCAGCAACACATTTGCAGGGGCACAGCGTGTGTGTGTGTGTGTGTGTGTATGTGTGTGTCGGGGGATTGCTGATGCTTGCTGCTCTCTCTTTTTCTCTCTTTGAAAATTGAGAGTTTGACGATCGAAGGGCTATTATTTAAATTGATAAAATCTACTTGCTGCCACCCCTCGCTGAGATAAACGCAGAGGGACAGTTAAGAGAGAAAAGCTTAGTGGTGTGTAAAATAGTTTCCTTTCTTCCTCTTCTTGCCTCTTTCTCCTCCCCCATTTGACAGCATTCAATGGCATCTGGCTGAGCATCATTCTGTGTCTAACCTGCGCACCAAGTGTAGCATGGTGGGTGCTGTGAAAGTGGTTCTGATACCTTTGGTTTCCTCATTACACTCTTGTGCTCCACACTCCAGTCTGGTTGAGGAGGAGTGAAAGTGAAGTAGAAAAAGGTCCGACATCAGCGGCTTCCTTTATAGGAGGTGAAGGATTCTAAGCCTATTTAATTTATGGCGGAAGTCTCATGTGCCTACATGTCTTATGCAAATTTCAGGCAATAGCCATCAAAGGGTTATCAAAGATATAACTCGGATGATCAAGACTGGAGAAGAAGTGGGCAGAGTCTGGCAGTCAGCCCATGGTCAACAGCCAGTGGCAGAGTTAAAGATTAGAAAAATGATAATGTGAAAGAACAGAAGCCATTGACATTATGCTCCACTTGAACCTTTGTGCAAAAATGAGTTTTGAAATGCAAGACATTTTACATGCCTACAGCCACGTTTTGTTCTCAGATAATAGGAATATTGGAAATACTGCCTGTGGTAGTAAAATTTCTTGATAATATCTAGTAAAATATCTAACCGATCTTGACGAAGCTTGAAATATTTGCTTATCTGGCCGATTGTTTTATCCAAAGCAGCACATGAACCGTTCATTCGTCTGTCACTTACAGGACCATCCACACACACACACATCCACTGTTATGAATTTGGAACTTTGATACTTGTAGAAATTATCTTGGGTGTTACTTTGTATCTATTTGTTCATTTTGGAAATTTCATTATTTTGTTACATTATATTGTATTTTGTTATTTCATGCTGTCTTTTTGTGCTGTCATCCCTATTTAAGATGGTGGTACACTAGTTCTATATAGTTAAAGCAGCAGTGTTAAATGGAGTATTATGGTATTAAAGAAACTCTTAAAATTGTATTTATGGAAACACTGTTTTTATATGGTATACACCAGGGCTATTCAATTGGCGGCCCGTGGGCCACATGCGGCCCAGAATCAACCTCCGAGTGGCCCAGCCCGTGGTTCCGCCCATAGATAATAAATTAATATATATTATTCATAAATTGTTATTTAATATAATTTAATATAAATATATAGTATATTAATATAAAGTATTTATTATGTCTATGGTCCCGCCAAAAACGAGCATTCCTACGTAAATTACATAGCCTGCAACACGCAAACAATGCAGAGCGTGCCGGTAGTAGCTTAGATTACTATCAATATGTCTTTCTCAACACTGAAACGTAAAATTGCCAATGAAAACCGTAAGTTTAACCCTGCCTGGACTGACAAATACTTGTTTATTTTACCGCCACATCCAAACGCCAAACCGATGTGTTTAATTTGTAATGAGTGCGTTGGAGTATTTAAAGATTACAATGTGCGGAGGCATCATGTTGAGAAACACCACACTTTTCGCAACAATTTTCCAGAGGGATCTCAAGAGAGGGCTGCAAAAGTGCAGAGTTTGATTGCATCTTATAACCGGAGCAGTACTACCATGGTGCGGTCATTCACAGCCCAAGAGAGAGCTACTGCAGCATCCCTTCGTGTTTCCTGGATACTGGCAAAAAAGAAAAGGCCATTCACAGACTCTGAAACCGTGAAGGACTGTATGCTGGCTGTCGTGGATGAGGTGATAAATGACGATAAAATTAAAATGAGCGTGGTATCTGCTATAAAAAGCATAACCCTGTCAGATACTTCAAACATTCGTAGGGTTGAAATTTTTGCTGCAGATGTGTATGAAACGCTGTTAGGAGACCTGATGAAAGCTGATACTATGTCTATAGCAGTAGATGAGTCAACAGACAAAACTGATACTGCTCAGTTGTGCATATATGTCCATTTTTTTGATGGCAAATACTTCTGAGAGGAGCTGCTCGGCCTACTGCCGTTAGAAGGACCCACAACTGGCGATATAGTCTTTGGGAAAATTTCCGCCTTTTTTAAAGACAAGTGTTCTGGATATGAAGCGTGTGTGCATGCTTGTGACAGATGGGGCTCCGTCCATGACAGGGAAAGTGAATGGTTTGGCAGCACGTTGGTCCGCTGTTGCACCTCAGTTGATCTCCTTACACTGCATTGTGCATCAGGCGGTGTTGTGCGCAAAACTAAGCGGGGCGCTCAAAACGACAATGGACAGCGTTATGGCTATAATTAATTTTATTCGCTCCACATCAAGCCTCCAACACCGCTTATTCCGCATGCTGCTGTCAGAAATGGCTGCTGAGCACCACGACCTTCTTTTGCACAATGACGTGAGATGGCTGTCCAAAGGCAAAGCACTGGAGCGTTTCTGCGGCCTCAGAGAAGAGATCATAACTTTCCTCCGCGGCAGCAAGCAAAAAAAGGCAGAAACGCACTTGATTCGCATACTGGACGACAACTTCATGGCCGATGCCTGCTTTCTGAGCGACATATTCAAACACCTGAACGATCTCAATTTGGGACTACAAGGCAGAGACAAAACTGTCATCGACCTTGTGGAACAGATGCGCGCATTCCAAGTTAATGATTTGAGCACAGGCTGAATGCTGCATTTTCCGACACTCCACAAATGCATCTCATCCCCCGCACAAATCACGGATGTGATGACAGATTTCATTGCGATGTTGAAAAATAACTTTGCTGGTCGATTGGATGGACTTTATCTGCCCACAGAGTTGGCCGTTTTTGTCAGAGACCCGTTCACTGTTTGCAATAGAAGGGGTCTTATCTGGCAGAGCTAAGAAACTGGTCCCTTCCATTGATGAGGGGAAATTCACACTCGAACTTGTTGACATGCAGTCATCTGTAACCATGGCACAGGAGCTTTCCACTAACGGGCCTGCAATGTTTTGGACTGATGTCAACGCACATCAGTTCCCTAACATTAAGAAAGTAGCGATCGTCATGCTCAGTATGCTTGGATCAACAAATACATGTGAGTCAAGTTTTTCACACACGAACTCCATAAAAAGCAACTCTCGTTGCTCCCTGACTGACCATACTCTCCACCAATGCCTTCGAATTGCATTGACAACTTGACAAATTACGAGCCTAAAGTCACTGCTCTAGTTCAAAACAAAAAATGTCACTTCTCCCACTAAGTCAGCAGGGTAACTGTAGCCTACAATACATCAATATAATGTGGGATGCGTAACAGAGGCATGCCTAATCACACATGGTGATTTAAAATATGTTCCCTCGGTGTTGTTATAGTTGTGAATACTGTGCACTTTTTATTTTATGCACTTTGAGATGTTCCTGGGTCAAATGTGTGCAAGTTGTTTGTTTTGTTTCAAAAGGAAACAATGTTATTTTTAATAGATTACTACTGTGCACTATTTTGTTTTATGCACTTTGTGATCAGATAGGTCAGTTTTTCTTCTTTTGTAAGTGGGGAAAAAACAGGGGTTACCTCAGATTCTGTTAATTCAGCTCTTTTTGTATGCACCTTTTGCTCTGCAAACTGAGCAATGTTAAAAGAGAAACAACGAATAAACCTTATGTTTTTCAATAAATTTGTTTGTGTTAGTTTTAAAATTTGTCATTACGAGCTGCTTTGCCGCTAAAATGACTGGCCCAGCTAACCTTCTTCATTTGACAATCTGGCCCAACTGAATTTGTAATTGAATAGCCCTGGTATACACTCTCCATTTAAGTTAACAAACTCTAGAGATTTTGCTGTAGTGTGTCCAAGATTTTGGATTGTGAAAAAAAACTTTGTTGCAGCCTTAGCTTTTTGAAAAATTTTCTGGTAAGCGAGGACTTTGCATATTTAGTGACTAAGAGATTGGTTTTGTGTATTATTGTATTGTATTGTTATTTTGGTTAAAATAACACTTTGGGTATGACGTTACTTTCTGACCTTTTCATCTCCTCGTTCTTTTCCTTTTTGTTTTGCTGCCTTTCTCCAACTTGACAGAACGCCCACAGCCACTGTAGGCCGATTTAGAGTCTTCTATTATCTTATCATGCGTGTCTTTAGGTTGTAGGAGATAATCAGAGTTATTAGAGAGGACGTGCGGCAATATGCAAACTCTACACAGACAGTGACAAGACCACCAGTTGATGCCAGTTGGTCAGCCACACTAACACCATTCTAATGTACTGCCTATCAGCAAGGGATGGATTTTAAATCATCATTTTGTTAGGGTGTGTTGCATTATAAGGCAGAAAGAACCTACTGTGATTGCCATGTCGGCATGAAACAACATGGCTCCCAGCAGACCAACTTTGTTGAAATTTGCCACACTTACTCTTCAAGGAAATTTATACCTCAGTTTAAGTTGAGATATATTATACCGAATAAAGATATTTGAAATTTCAAAATTTCAAACTGATAAGCATTGTCAAATTTAAAAACTCATTTATCTTAATACACAAAAACATTTTGTGTGACTTTAATTACAGATTAGTTTACTATTTTAAATTTACCTTGAACTTGTATATTTTGCATATTTACTCATCTGATAGCAAACAGACTCTCAATACAAGTTTTCTGTAGTCAAACTTTAGAGAGATTCATGCGTGCAACTCGCTTCTCACAAGTTCATGTTTCCTCCTGAGGTGAGTTAACTGTAAACATATCAAAAAAAGTCACTTACGCAGGAATACATGTAAGGAATAATGTAAGAACAAATGTGCGGCCAGTATTTACATTACTCTCAAAACAGCCTCACGGCTACATTACCTGCACATTACAATGATTCAGTGTTTCTCTGACACTTTCATTTGTCGAGAAAGCTCCAGATCTGCTCTTCATCATGAGCCAAAGCAACCACTAATTTTACCGTGAGACCTCAACAAAGATTTTAAGTCTCCACTGAGTACTTCTTTCAGAAATGTTATGGTTAAGAAATTAGAACTACAATTAGTCACAGACCCTGCATAACCAACAGCTAACAATATGACATCAATCTGTGCCATTTATGCATCACCTGAATTGGAATCTGCTGTGTATGAATGCCATTGAGCCACCACAAGGCTATTTGGGCTACATTTTTGACTACATGATGTTATAGAGTGCTATAAGTACCTGCTGCCTGTGGGATAGCGCAGTGCTGCTGCTGCAGTGGGATAGCGCCTAGGAATGATGTGATGCCATCTGATCAAACTCTTTACAAGCAACCTGTCTGTTCTACAACTTTTCAGGTACTGGACACCCCATGGCAGAAGTTATTTAAACAGGGGCTCTGTGAGTGCCAACAGATCCCATGGTTCTCATGGTAGAAGGTAGTTACAAAGAGCAGTCTGTAGGAGGAGGATGTCTGCGTGGAAGATGGGAGCTGGATAGAGTAGCAGAAGTATTACATGTGGTGGAACGGATTAGGAGGCAGGATTTGCTAGCACCAGTGTTGCCAGGAGGAGGTTAGGAGCTTGCGCTGCTGACAAACATTGCCACAACCCACCACATGACAAACCACCCGGATTGAGATCCAAATGCAGCCATGCAACAGGTGACACCTCAGCACCACACTGGAACATTGTGAGATTTTTTAAGCCGATTTTCCACTGCATAGTATGGCACAGCACGGTTCAGTACAGCTCACCTTGGTTCAGCTCAGTTCGGCTCGGTTTGCGTTTCAACTGCAGTTTAGTACCGCTTTAGAGTGGGCGGGATTATTCACGTGTCGTTATAGTTGCGCCGCCTCTACTGCAGTGACACCGTGGAACTTTTACAACAACACGCAGACAACGACAACACTTTAGCTCGATGACGCGCAAGGGTAAGCATCTAAAAAAAGCACATCACTAGCTAACTTTTATCACTGTTGCAAAGCATAAAATGAACTTAACTGCCAGTGTAACATTAAAATGCTGATTCTGTATATTACAGATCTTCCACATTTTGCAAAAAAGTTGCCGCAACAGACCATCTGTTTGGACATTTAACCGTGCTTCAGAATGGTGGGATGTGATTGTTCCCGGTTTTACAAACACTCAGTGGCTGGAGAACTTTCGAAACTTCCGCGTGTCTGTACCTTTAAAGAAAAGAATAGCCAATGACGCAGTAATGCCGATTTTCTCCGGCCAATCAGTGACCAACAGAGTTTACACGTCACATTTTGGTAACGGTTCGGCACGCTTGGAACCTCGGCTGAGGTGGTACTAAAAAAAGGACCAGGTACCAGGTACTGTTCCCAGTGGAAAGCCCCGCAAAAGTGAGCTGTACTGAACCGTGTTGTGCCGTACTATGCAGTGGAAAAGCGGCTATAGAGTGGCTGGAGTGCCAATCCTGCCACCAACAAGCCAGTTTACCCTGTCAGTTGGAGGACCTTGGTGCAGAGCTGGATGCAGGTTAACATCATATGCAGAGCGAAGCAATTTCAGGTTAAAGGCCTTGCTCAGGGGCCCAACAGAGTAGATTTACTTCTGGTGTTTACGGGATTCGATCCCTAGCCTTAGAGGCCTGAAAAACTGTGCAGCCCAGGGACAACTCTAACCTTACATAGTGACGGAAGAAACCTGCCTAATGCCTGATGTGTGCAAACTGACAAACCAAAATGTTGGGGTCAGGGTCTCCCTCAGATATTTAAGAGGGATGGATTAGGTACATACCATTGAAGAGCCTGGTAGTGGTACAGGTATGGGTATGGGTATGGGTATATAACATAGAAGAGTTTCCCCTTGGACATCTGTATAAAAATCTGAAGAGCAGGGGAGGTGGTCCCCAGTGAATGAAAAGAGTGCTAATACAGTGGAGAAGGGAGTTACAAAAATCGCCCAAAACTCTGCATTGCTTTTTAAAAAAGAAGCCTATAAAATGCATTTTCCCCATTGACACAGATCAAATGTATCACAATTGGGCTGGACAATGTGGGGTGACAGAGGCAAGAATGTGGGGTGAGGCACCTCCTGTCCCAATGTTTAGCAGTGTGTTTGTTGTTTTGGTGGCAATCCTGGTGTTCCCTAACAGCAGGGAAGTGTTTGCATTGGCACAGTAGGATTTAGCGGTCTGCCTTTTTTACTTTCTAATGTTAAATAAACAATTAATATGCCAGGCTGTCTGGGGGATCAAACGTTCACATCCTGCATGGTCTGTGTGTGTGTGTGTGTGTGTACTACGGAAGAAACTTTACAGACACCGAACACACACACACATAATGAGCATGCCCTGATTTAAGCAATAAAACGCAGGCAGGAGAAAGCTTCAGTCATTATTCTTTGTTTAAATCTCGCAAGAGGCAAAAACTTGTCGTGTTAGTGTTTTTGCAAAGAAAAAAATGTCCTCTGAGCTATATTTATACAATTCATTGATTAGCTCACTACTCAAAAAAAACTTCATTAAATAATCAGAAAAATATTAACATGATTGGTTACACCTAGTTGCTAACGGGACATGGCAAATGTTGATACTTTAAATGACCACAATTTGATTGATAGTCCTGTTAGCTTAGGATATACACGACTTTCAAATGTATTATTTTTATTTTTATTTTAGGAGACGTGTGAGTTTCTCCACGTTCGTCCCGTTTTTCATGGTTTAAAGAGAACAATGGTCTAATTTTTTTATGATCCTGATGGGATCAGTATAGAAGAATGGTTATGCCATAAATATAACATTTTCTTTTAAGGGGTTATATAAAATAGCAAAAAAAGCATTTATCATAGTGACTAATAAAATAACAGCATCAGATTTTAAGCATAAACTCAGAAGGATATGAGACTCAAACACATGCTAGGACCAGGATTCAAATTCAACTCTTACAGTGCGTGTGCCTGGTTCTTCTGTAAGCACACTTATTACAGAACTGTTGTAATGTAGTTTACTGATGCATCGCATGGTATTAAACATGTGTTTTATGTGCTCTATTAATACATTGTGACAGGGGCTTGGCATCCTTACCTAGCCGGGACGCCCCTGCACACTATATTTAGGGGGAACAGCCATGGACATTGCAATACCTCCCCATGAACGCTAGTTGGCCACCTCCCTGGGGTGGAACAGTGTCTCGGGTTCCCACAGGGCATCTTGGGAATTGGAATTGGGTGCAGCCCTGTATTTGGGACTCCTTTGGGTGAACTATAAAGGGAGCCAGTGACCACCACTCAGAGGCCAGAGTTGGGTGGAAGGAGGATGAAGCTTGGTGAGGAGTGGTGGAGTGAGAAGAAGAGGTGAAATTAGTGTTTATTGTGTGCTTGGGACTGTGTTGGGCTAGTGGGACACGGGGAAGACGTGTCTCACAGCTGAAGAAAATAAAAATGTATTTAATTTTACACGTGCCTCCTGTGTCTAATCTGTGTCGGGTCAGGCGCTATATAGCGTATTTCTTACAACATGTAATTGCATTCTATTCTAAGTTATTTTTTAAAACGAGTTGTTGTTACAAAAGTGTTTAATGAGCAAAAATGCTAAGCGACTCTTTGTTAAAAACAATTCAAATGCTGCAACAATCAGTTAACTAAGTCCCCACACATACGTGAATGTCACACCATGTGTACATTTTCTAACTTGTTTATAATGGTGGCCAACTTATAGGACATCCGCATGTTTTGTACCACATGTTCACATGACTGTGTTTGACAGTAGCAATGAGGCGATGCTGTTGCAGGGTTCACTTTTGACTCATGTCACATGTGCAGTTTTCTAGCGTCTTTACAGCTGTTGACAGGAAGTCTGGTCCCTGCCAGATGATGTGGCCACAGTTAGGAGAAAGTGCTGCACTCCTCTCTCTGGAGTTGAGCCTTCATAACCCACACGGTAATAAAGTGAATTTGTTTGTGGATTGCTTCTTTTCTGCTGTTAAATTGCACCCCCAGGTTCTCCCTTCTCTGTCGAAGAGATGTAATTCTTGTTTTGTTTTCCCTTCAGTTGCTGATATTACTGACGCATTATGCACATTTTCATTGCTTTCTATGATTTAAATGCAGTAATTTTACTCTTTCTAGTCTTGTTGCTCCCCTCAAATAATATTCACTCTGCTGGGATGGTGGGGGTTCTTTTCCATGGTTACCATCGTTTTTGAATCTGACTCTTGATATTTTAAATTGAACTACAAACAGCTCACAAACAAAGTATATGATTGGCAGCATTTGTTACAACCCTCTATGCACCCTGCTCTTTGTATAAAAAAACAAAGGGGCAACAAATTGTCCAATTAAAATGTTGCTAGAGACCAAATCCAGTACATTGTAAATGAAAAAAAGAAAATGGTTTGAACTGTCAAAGAAAGTCCTGGTTAAAATTAGAATACACAATGTGCTGGTATTGACATGAAAAACTGCACCAAGGGTAATAATGAAACCATTTACAAAGAAGTGTGGATTCTGTCAATTTGTTTCAAAACATTTGTGAGCAAAAATGATTCATCAGCTTGTCATTCTTCTTTCAGCAGTAGAAATTCTATTTACTCTAGGCCTGTGTTCTTTCTCTTTGCTTCCCCCTCTCCAATGTGGTGTGAGTAGGTGTAAAGAAGAATGGCTGTTACAGTACCAGCAGAAGAACTCACATCAGTTGAGACAGCAGTTGTGGAGTCATTGTGAGGCCATCATGAACCCAACAACACAGTTTTAGGCTGGTTTTCGCGCTGGATGACTTTGTCTAAGACTGTCACATGTATCCTTCATTTCCACACTCTTAACAAACTCACAGCATGTTGTAGACAGTCTCAGTGGGCATTTGTTACAGTCAGTCGTGTGCCAAAACTCTCAAATCAAACTATCTGCTTGTTCCCCATTTGTTAACTTTTGTTCAGTTCCTCTCCTCATTCCGGTGTGTTCCATGTTAATTGGGGGCCAAATGTGCTGACCTTACAGTACTTCTGCCGTGCAATACGAGTTTTGGAGCTATGATGAGTCCCAATGGAATCGTGTGATCAGTCAGCCCTTACAGTTGCTAGTCATATACTTCAACACCATCAGAGGTAACAAGATCCAGCAGCTGTCATTGTAAATCTGACATGCTGTATGACAAGAAGTCACGTCGAGTCCAGTGGGGGGTAAGTTTAGTTGCTAAAGATAGTTATTCAATTTAAACCAGCATTTTGTTACTTTTTCTAGTGGATCACTTCTGTTAGAATGCTCTCCAGGTTTGTTTTTTCCTTTGCCTCTCCAATAGATCCTGCACACCAGCCTCTGGTCAGGCTGCTGTAAGATACTGGAGCTAGTGTGGACATTAGAATATTTTAAATTAATTTACCCACTATAAAGACCCGGGTTCACTTCCCGGGTCCTCCCTGCATGGAGTTTGCATGTTCTCCCAGTGTCTGCGTGGGTTTCCTCCAGGTGCTCCGGTTTCCTCCCATAGTCCAAAGACATGCAGGTTAGGTGCATTGGCGATTCTAAATTGCCCCTAGTGTGTGCTTGGTGTGTGTGCGTGTGCCGTGCGGTGGGCTGGCACCCTGCCCGGGGTTTGTTTCTTGCCTTGCGCCCTGTGTTGGCTGGGATTGGCTCCCGCAGACCCCCATGACCCTGTAGTTAGAATATATTGGGTTGGATAATGGATGGATGGATGGACCCACCATAAATGGAGTACCGATGCCTATCCTAAGCATGCATCAGAAGTTAAATTGTGCACACATCAGAGGTAAATAACTTGTCTCCGCCTTCAGAAAAACCACCACAGGGGCTGAACAATTACAACTTATTAAATAACTCTCCTCTAAAAAGACTCTCAAACAAGCCATCTCTTTCCTGGAAGATAAGCTAAAGTTAAGTTTATCCTTTTCACAAAGCATTGATTGTTGCCAAACCACATCTACTTGAACCCTTTTTAATGTTCGCTGACATCGAATTTGAGTTTACAATGGCAGGTGCACATTCCTGGGAGTCCGTGAGTAACTCCAGATAACTATTGACATGCAGAGGGTTACAGAATGATATCAACTGTATACAGTCTTTGTTTTTGGATGGTTGTTCAAACTGGTGAAGTAAGTTGGGCTGTGCAACCAAAGTATAAGGAGCCTGCACACAATGGCCAATTTGGAAGATTCTACGACAATCTCCCAGAATGCTTGTCTGTGTTCTTAGCCATTATCCCCCATAATTATTTTATTACTGTATATAACTTTATCGCAAGTATTAATGCTGAAAAGATGTAAGCCTCTTTCCCTGTGGACACACACTGGAGACTCAGTGTCTGAGGTTCACGGTCTGAATATGCATCATTGGTGACTATTCCATTTATAATTAGGCTTTGAATTAAATGAAAACACACATACATTACGTTAAACTGCCAGGCTTCTGAGGTTTTATTCTGAAACACACGCTAACAAATAGTGCTTAGCCTCTGAAGCTACATGTGAACTGTTCACAGGTCTGTGATTGAACAATTTTTTCCCATCATATAAGGTTTTCCCACAAGTTTCCATATTCAGCTTGGCCATGGTAACCATAAGATCCAAACTTTGAGGACATCGTTGAAAATATGTTGACAAAATTAGAAAAACTGGGTTGTTCGATGAGTCTCAAGCTGTGTTTCCTTCACTCACATCCCGATGCACTTGAATACGGTGACCAAAGAGCTAGACGAGCAGTTCCATCAGGATATCAAAGAAATGGAAAGGAGGTACCAGGGCGGTGGAACGCTAGCAAGATGGCTGACTATGGCTGGGGGGCTGCAGCAAGAAACCGTGGACAAAAAACATAAAAGGAGAAGCCTCGAGAAGTTTCGAAAGACAGCGAAAACGCCATTGAGTGCATGTGTAGAAATCTGTTTTTTAATAGTGTTTTATACTATTTTTCAATTTCTGTTTTGGGTGTCTGCCTTGAAAATATTTTACAAAAGAGATAATTCATAAAATTTGAAAGGAATAAGTCATATAAATGAAGATTGAATAAATTCTTACCGGTGATCAGAGCATTTTTTTCTAATTTTTTTTTCCTTGCGTTTTGTGGAAAAACCTTACGTGATGGGAAAAAATGGATGTTATTTTGAATTCAGTGCCCCGGAACACATAAGGAATGCTTGAAAATTTGAAGTTTTCAAGTCATTGAATTTTGCAGGGCTGTGAGATGTAACATGCGCTAAGAAAACTGCTGAGTCTCTGAAGTTTTAATATAATGTTCACAGTAGTTAAATTGCACGTAACCGCTGAGGTTACATATCAAAGGCATTTCTTCCTAAGAGTAAATAACCTAAAACTTTGCAAATAATAGTAAGTCAATGCTAAATCAAATATTACAGCAACTTATAGTTAATTCATAACTTACATTAAAATCAATCTTTAAATACTAATAATCACTTGGAGTCAGATTAAGAGATCATGTAAGAACTGCAGCTTAATGCTGGAGTAACAAATAATGAAAATAACAAGCAGAATTTTCTAATTAATCTAATACGTAATAAAACAGTGAGGCTGTGTGTGTCCAGTAAATCAGAGCAATCTGATTGGACAGTTTAGCTGAGGCGATGCAATGAAAGAGGAAGTGTCAATTTGAGACGCACAATGTGGAGTAAAGGCATATGAGGCACGCTGAGAGAGTCGCCATCAAAGATAGCAAGTAGACAAACAGATCGAGGCGAGAAAGGGGCCTAGAAAATAATGACAGATTCAGAGAAGGAGGCGTTAAAGGAACGTGCTGGAGAGACGGAGTGCTGGTGAAGAGACGTTCACACACATACAAACACAGAGGAAAGGATCTGAAGGTACATGTAGGGCAAGCGATAACAATTATTTTTAGTTATTCTATTACTTGTCTTTGACAGGTACCGTGCCTAGTAAATATATAAATTAATAGCCAGCTAAAAGACACCCACAATGCCTCATTGCATTTTACCCCTGGCCATGACGCCCAGTTTCACTTGCATTGCAGCTGCATGTCAGGTACCTGAAGTCCTTTTTGATATCCTGGTGTATTTAAACAGACTCCTGACCATCACATTTGGCTGAGTCATTGAGTCTTTTTATCTTTTGTTTTGGCACCTTTTCAAGTCTTAGCATTATTTTTTAAACTTTTCAGTGTTGTTTGACTACATTTTGCTTACGTGTATCTAATTTTTTTCCTACCACTTTGCATTTGTTTGCCCAGTTACTGACCTTCTCCCATTCTGACTATGCCTCTTTGTCCCCAACTGCCAGTCTCATTATAAACTGTTAGTAATGCAGTCAGTCAGTCACAAACTTCCAAGCACAGAAGGGTCATTCATAACTTAAGGGTCTAAAAAAGAGGAGGTGAAGATCACTTTTGAGAGGGGCTTAGTGCTGAGCTGTGTGGCACATTTGTTCACTGTACAAGAAAAGGTAGGTAGAGAGTGAAACACAGGGCGCAAGGCAGGAACAAACCCCGGGCAGGGCACCAGCCCACCGCAGGGCACACACTAGGGACAATTTAGGATCACCAATGCACCTAACCTGCATGTCTTTGGACTGTGGGAGGAAACCGGAGCACCCAGAGGAAATTTACGCAGACACGGGGAGAACATGCAAACTCCACGCAGGGAGGCGAACCTGGGTCACCTAACTGCAAGGCAGCAGCACTACCACTGTGCCACCGTGCCACCACCCATTTGTTAATTGTTTTTCTATTTACTCCTTCAATCTTTTAACATGAAGCGCAGGCTATAACAAATGTGTTGCGATGATTTCATACGCATCATGCATGTGATGTAAAACATCTTGCAGGAATGCTACAACTCTGTTATTAAAATTAAAAGTCTTCAAAAAGACTTTTTGATTTTTTTTCTCTTCTAGTGCAGTGCAGGGGCGTTTTGTTTGTTTTGGTCAGCAAGACGCAGATCTCTGTGTGATGCCATCACAAGGAGGCAGAGTTGTTTAATGTTTGCAAGCAGGAGTCAGACATAGCCATGGCAAAGTTCAACACTGCAATGACAGTCCTACTTGCATCTGAAGCCAAATTTGTAATTAAAGTCGAGAAACAAAGTGAGAGATTCAATGCCAGAATACTTTAAAACAATCCCATAACAATGAGCAAAGTTTTGTTTTGTTATCCACAATCTTGGATAACAGGGCAATACATGGCACCAACCTTTATACCAGCACACAACTGACATAACTCAACACTCACCCTGGCCAATCTGCTATATTGAAACAACACCAATTTGGTGACATCCATAAAGTGAACAATTAGATTCAAGAGAAAAACGTAAAAGATGCTTTAGTGACATCCATAGTGTAAACAATTGGAATCAAGAGGAAGATGTAAAGCTTATAGCACCAATAACCAACTTCACATTGCACAAACCTGCTACTCCCAGTGAACTCTGAGGTCAAACCCCTTAGAAAACTCACAAACAATAAAAACGTAGAGAAAAGCCAAGCAAAATGACACCTTTTATTGGCTAACTAAAAAGATTACAATATGCAAGCTTTCGAGGCAACTCAGGCCCCTTCTTCAGGCAAGATGTAATCATTTTGCTTGGCTTTTCTCTACATTCATAATGGCTAACACGGTACAACAACCTAGTACTACAAACAATAAAAACAAAACAGAGAAGTAGTAATAAGCATGTAAACAAAACACAATCGTCACACTGTTTGTCTGTTTGCCGTATTCCGCTTTGATGCAATTCTGCAGACTCTTTTCTTTTTGGCAGGAATGTCCCAGAGCTGCACTCCCTGGCCTTTCACCTTTCTTCTCTCTTAGTCTTCTTGTACATGGATGTGTTGCAATGCAACAATTGCTAGGCAACGGTCATGCTGTGGTGGGGCTGGGCCATAAAGTGGGAGTATATAGACTAATGACATCACTGGAGCATTTGGAGTCTTCATCTTGCGGCAGTCACTCCTTGGAACTCTCCTTGATTTAGTTCATTTGCTTTGAGTCTGACCTTTTGGATTTGTTTAGGAGCTTTGAGTTTTGGAGTAGAGTTTCTATTTCCTGCTTAATTTCTATTTTGACTTTTTGTCCATTTTTTAGGGGGGGGTTTGCTTTTTGCCATCCTGTTTTTGGAAACGTTTGCTTGTATTATCTGTGCTTGGGGGGTGACCTCCTACCTGTATTTTGGATTTTTTTTTCAGAATTCAGAGTGGAGCTTTTTTCAGTGATCTTATGCTTGTGGAGGAGTTTGGTGCTTGTGGAGGAGTTTGGTGCTTAGTCTATCAACCCAATTCATATGGAACAGGTTTGATCACTACAGACTTACACAAGTGCCCGTTTGTCAAAGGATATTTTTGGTTTTCTTCATTTCTGCCTCCTGAAGGAACTATCCAGAAAAATAGCAGTGATAGAAACAAGGTCAAAATACCTCCACCTCCTCCAAAATGACAACATTCCACCTAGGTAATGTGGGAAGTTATTTTATAATAACACAGAAAGCTTTTGGCCTCCACTCACACGTTACCTTGCGCTGAGGTGTCTACTTCACAGCATCACTTTATTTTGCTGGCAGGTCATCTTACATCAATTCAACATACTGCATCTCTAGCAGATTTGTCACATTTTTGGCAAAAGTTAGCAATTCATCTTTAACTGCCCAATATCAGTTGATAGAATGCCTACGGGATAGTCTGAGAGTTCATTAAAAACTATTGTAAATTATCCATGCCATTTTTATTTATTTATTGAGTTAAGCATAATATATAGTATATAATCATTCATTAAATTCTATTTTTATAACTTCATTTCTACCTCATCACGTGGAGATACCAGGTGTATATGACCCAGCCCATGGAGTGCACAGAGTTTTTAGACGTTTGGTGGGCAGCTGCCAGCCATTAAGTTAACAAATTAAGCCGGCAAGGGCCAGAATCCCTACTTACATAATTCAATAAAGCACTCATTTGAAGCAAAATTTAGGAAAAAAGCTTGATGAGATTTAGAGCTCTAGTGAGTGGCTTAACTTGAATTTTACATGGAGGTCCATCAGATCATAAACAAAGCAAACATCCAGGGTGTCAGAAAAAAGCCTTTAGGTTTATACAGTACATGTTTGGCTTTGCTTCAGAAGACGTGTTATTAAGTTACCTCTGCGAGCTCATATTTAAAATAGCTTCCACTTTTCTCTAGTCAGGTCTCTACAACTGTGAATTTGCAAATATCATGATGAAGTAAGCCGTCTCATTCAGACATAAGTTATGGGATCTGGAGCCTCATGTATAAATGGTGCGTGCGCATAAAAATGTTGCGTACGAACGTTTCCACGCTCAGATTACGATGTATAAAACTTAAACTTGGTGCAAAGTCATGCACATTTTCAGGGTAGCTCCACCCCTGGCGTACGCAATTTCTCCGCTCAATTTTGCAATTTGCCGGCACCCAGCGTCAAATCAGTGCTAGAGTTCCTGTGTGGTTACCCTTTCTTTTTTTGATCCACATCCCTGACGCAGCTTTATCATATACACTGAAACTAACTGAATATTGTTTATCATTTAAGGCATCTGATTGTAATTAACCTGTAACAATATAATGGTCCAGGGAATAGCCATAGTATTCCAGTTATCATAGCTGCTTTAGCGTTGTTACTCTCACTGCACCTTCTTCTTTTTCTTCTTTCAGCTGCTCTCGTTAGGGGTTGCCACAGCGGATCATCCTTTTCCATATTACTCTCACTGCACCACTCAGAGTATTTATATCACTGTATCTGAGTGAGGAGTCACAGATCTACAGCAGCTGATTGGAAAGAGAATTATCGGGTTACAGCCTCAAGCACACACTGCGTGCTATTTGAACTGCTCTCACATGGCAAACACTTCAGATCCTTTCTGGTATGGGCCTCGCGGTTCAGAAACAGTTTCATCCCAAGAACTATAAACGCACTCAATTAGTCCATCAGTTGCTCCTTGTAGAACTGTTTGTACTTATTAGTACAATCACCCCACTGTAAACTTGCACTACAGTTATAAAATTGCACAACCTTAGCCACTTTATAAAGCGTATATTTACATATGATGACAATATCATTTTTAAGACGAAATGCAGCAAAATATGTTTATTATTTTATACAGATAAAACTTTAAGTAATTTAAATAATCTATATTGTTAATAATTAAACATGTGAGGACACGGTGTCGCTGCGCTAGCAAGGAGCTGACGCTCCGTTCACGCTCATGCCTCGCGTTGTATTCTTGCTGGGGCTGGTACGACATTGGATGGATAGATGGATAGAATAATTAAACACGCACTACGAAGATATTTAAATGTCCCTTAAAAGTTTTGAAGAATCTGCGTTTCTACGCTTACAGATAGCTTAACGTTTATTACAGAGCTGATTGTGTGGCGATTGGGTATTTAGAGAAAGAAAAGTAAGGACAGGAATTGGGGGTTAGTACGTTTGAAAGAGAAAGTACTGTTACAATAAAGTATTTCATTGAAGGTCGCACACGGCACAGCAAGCTTCTTGTGTGAGGCAGGAACTATCACTGCGCCACCGTGTTCCCATGTTTAATAACATGCTTTAACTTCTATCGTCATGAAAATGATATCACATATACATCTCAGCATTTTAATTATTCAGAGAGCTGTAATATCACAAATGTAATGGATTCTGTGTCCTGTCGGAGGAAAGGAAAGCCCGGAAGCACGTAGTGATTCACACACATAGAGTACATAGAAGATCAAATACAAAACAAAGCATTTAACGTGCTACTTTTGTTATGATGGTATTTGAGAAACTAGTAAATGAAATGATTTTAAGATGAAGTTTATGATGTTCTACTTTAATGACAAAATAAACTACGTGATGAAAGTGAAAATTTCAAGATTAAAGTTGACATTTCATGCTTTTTTCCCACTGTGTGCCTACTTTTTTTTCCTCTGTACCCTAATAAGCTATCATATGACACTCAGATGGTGGACTACGACTCGCCTTTTCACGGTGACTTTGATATGTGACAATTTCTTTTTTATTTCGGGCACTGTGCGACTTTGTGAATTTGAGCTTTAGAGTTTCTCCAACACTCTATATCACTCGATCAACTTCCTTTTGTTGTTCACACCACTGTTTAAACCAACAAAAAGCAAGTTTTTCCTTGCCTCCACTTGGTATTCGCTGAAATTCTTCTATTTTCCCTTGTGCTTTTTCCATTGTTTTTTCACAGAAGGCTGAGCTTAAGGGCTATTTATATTGATTTGCATTTTCAAAGAGGTGTAATTCAGGGAGGAGACGGGGCAGGACAGCAGCCGCGTGCACGTGCGTTACTTTTCACGCTGACCGGGATTTATGTAGCGGAAGAACTTGGAAGTTGCTGTTCACACAGATTTATGCATCTGGATTTGTTTGTGCGTACGAACATTTCCGCTTTTGTCTGTACGCCATGTTATAGTGTGAATTCTACGCACGGCATTATGCATGAGGCCCCTGGTCTTTACTAATGTGAAAGAAATATATCAAGCTTTTTGGCCTAAACATACTTATTCAGAGGTCAAACCTGTCAGCTTCTGGTACATAAATGCCTTGTGAATTAATACACAGCCACTATACATTAGAAGAAAACTAAAAATGTTTTCTGTTGAGGTTTTACATGATGTGCTTTTGCTGTGATCTTCTCGATGCTGGTACTGATTTTGATAACCATTCTTCTAGGTATACCTATAAGTATGTGTTTTTTACTGGGCAGCTCGATGTGTGCTAATACTGCAACCTAGATTTCACTGGGACACATGGAGAGTTTGCACATCCAGCAAGTCTTTTTAGATGGTCCTATTTACAGTAGTTACTTCATATCTTTCTCCATGCTACTGAAAGCTCAGAGGCACTTCAAGAACAAAGATAGTGTGATGCCGAAGGATTGTTAGTGATTATAGTGAAAGCTATAAACAGTCCTTGCACAAAGGCGCTCTGACTGGTTTGTATTATGTTTCTTCTCCTTTATAACTCTGCTGCAAAATGGTCATTAGTCACAGACTGGCAGATAGAAGCATTTTGTGGAGCCCAACATTTTCCTCTCTTTGAATCTCATTAACTCAAGTGTCTACAGATCGCTGTGTTATAAAGCTAAGCAGGAATAACCAAGCCATTTATGCTGTCATAATGTACAGCAAGTGTTTGCATAGAACTAATTGTTGACTCATCTGATCCATTGTTATGTGCTACAAATCTGTAATATCTTCACAACACTAGGGCTGGGGTGGCCTCTTCCTTGTATGTGTGTATGCAGAATTGCCTTTGGAAAACTTTCTAGATGTTGACAGTGAAGCTTATAATTAATATTAGAAAAACAAAAGGTTAACTTGGCACTCAAATATGGCCTCTCGTCTCTGTGAGTACAACATAAGTGTTCAATGATGAATTGTGGTTTTATTTGTGATTTCTATGCTGTTGAAATCCAGCAGTTAAGAATAATGGTTTCCTAAACTTCCAGTGTCTGTGAAGTAAGGTTATTATTATCCTTAGTAAAAACTGTGGCTAACATGATTAAAAAACTCATTTATCGAAATAAAACCAAAACTAAAGAGCTGAGTGAAAAACAAAAGCTATATTGAAATTAAAACCACATACTCAAAACTAATTGAAATAAAATTGAAATGGGTAGAAGCAAAAATCTGTTGTTACATTCTTTTAAATAAACCAATTAACGGTAGCCAACTGTTGAGTGTACCTCTTTTTCACTAATTAGTTATACAATACATGGATCCATAACTTAAAGAGCATAACAGTTGCTGGCTAGCTGGCATGCTTTTGAAAATAAAGAATTGGTTGTAAATGAAAAAATATCTTCTGGGTGTGTGTTGAGAATGACACTGACAGTAACCAGAGCAAATGAATAACTGATGGAGACGGTCAGGTTTGTGGAGCTCAGTTAAAGGGAAACTGACATATTAAACGCTGCCTTCATAAAGATGTTGAGGACCATGACATGCTGACTTGACACAAATCTACCAAAGAAGGGAACATGAAAGGCTACATAGGTCAAGAAACTCTAAATTTGTCTCTGCAGAAAGCTGCTATATGGTCACCTTTGTTGGTTGAACAGGACAAAAAAGAAAGTGCACTAACACGGCTATTGACATCTAGAAGGTTGGTGAGTTACCTGCTTTCATTGGGTGCTGTGAAGCTTAAAATTAAACAAGTGGACACTGCTCATCTGTGAGTGAGACTTATTTACAAGACAATCTCAAGATCTTTTCGGTATAAATGGCTAGAGTAACAAGGAGTTCACTGCATGCTATATGAGCATATCAGTATATTTCTACAATCTATGGACTCAAGAGGCATAGCATGCATTTCTTAATCTTCATCATATACCCTCTTTAAGGTAAAATTAAAGCTAATCTAAATAAAAATAAAAGTTAGTTGAAGCAAGGACCATAAATAAAAGGTAAAAAAGAACTGGGACAAGTTAAACCGAAACTAAACTGAAAATGAAATGGCAGATGAGGCTCATTTTTTGCTTGCCTAAGTTTTAGTCGATCAGTGGCTCTTTCTCATAGAGTCATTGAATGGCTGAATAAATGTATATCTGCAAATAAAAAAATGAGGTAAAGTTTATAATGGAAAAGAAAGTTAGACCCACAGCTTTGTCTCTGTATAGCGTTTATCACGCGTGTCCTGTTTGAAGGCTTTATCAGAAATTCTGTGTCTCTAACCTTCTTTTCTATTTTTTCTGCATTGAAACCTTATCTATTTTTTTCACTGCCTGTCTCTTTTTATGTGGACTTTTCATTATGTACAGTATATTCAGGAAGAAACATTTATACAAGACAGCTCCGTGGAAGAATTACTTTTGGTCGGCTTTTGTGCTTGTAGACTATGTAAGGATCTCGAGGACAGCATGGAAAGGAAACCAGAGTCCTGCAACGTAGATGTCGCATTTGAATGTGATTTTCTGTGAGACGTCTTGCTTTCCGATGTTAGGTTTAAAAGCTTTGGAAAGTGAGTACTTAATTTTGGAGCAATTCCTATCAACATGGAACGTTAAGGCTCCTGAGTGAGGGAAGTGACATTTGAATGAGAAAAGTCATCCTTTGCAAGAAAGAAACCTTTTAGTCTAGCATATTTTAGCCTTTATCTACATGAAATGACCCACCATATGAACTCAAGCAGAGGAGAAAGCAGGTGCCCTCATCCAAATATCCTCTCTTATTGCTTATTTTACACAATGAATGGCCTCAGACCTTTAGACAAAATATAATATTGAAGAAAAGGATCGTGATTAAAAAGAGCACAGTTTTAAATCACAGATTTTCATTCATTGAACAAACCTATCTAACACACTTACAGCCCATTTGATAAAGTAATTGCCCCCTTACTTACAATATTTAGTTGCAGCACCATTAGCTGCACAATTACAAATACGCATTCCCTGTAACTTGATATTAATCTTTCACATCTCTGTTGAGGAATTTTAGCTCTGTCTTCTTTGCTCTAATTTCGACACATTGGTAGGACTGTAAATGTGAAGCTCATTCCAGGTCCTGCCATAGCATCTCTATTGGGTTCAGGTCAGGACTGTGACTAGCCCACTCCAAAACTTTAATTTTGTTTCTGCTGAGCCATTCTACTGTTGACTTGCCTTTATGTTTTGGGTCATCGTCCTGCTGCACAACTCAGTTTTGAGGTTATGAACATTCTTAAGAATGTTATGGTAAAGTACAGAATTCATGGGTCCTTCAATAATGGCAAGTCCACCAGGTCCTGAGGCAGACATGTATTCCCACATCATGACACTACCACCCCTATGTTTTACGTTAGGCATAATGTTCTTACGGTCAAATGCGGTTATTAATTTTACGCAAGACTTAATGGGGCTTGTGTCATCCAAAGAGTTTCACTTTTGATTCATCTTTCCACAGAAATGTATTCCAAAGTACCTGAGGGTCATTCTTTGCAGATGTGAGAAGAGCACTGATGTTACTGTTGGATAGTAAAGGTTTCCTTACTACTCTCCCATGAGTCCTATTTTTATTCAGTCAGTTACCACAAAGTCATGAACACTGACCTTACTAGAGGCTGGAGAGGCCTGCAGTTCCTTCGATGTTTCTCTGGTAACCTCTGTCACTTCTTAAATAAGTTGTTGCTGTGATCTTATGGTAATCTGGCAGGCCAGTCTATTCTGGGAAAATTCATCATTGTTACAAATGTTACACATGTAGAGATAATGGCTGTCACTGTGGTGCAGTGGGGCCCCAGAACCTTAGAAATGGCTCTGTATCCTATCCTGACTGGTACGTTTCCTCATCTCTTCTGGAATTTTCTTTGACTGAGGCATAGTGTTCTTCCAGAAACCTTATGATGACTGCTTCACTCTCATAATAAGGGTCAATATAGGACTGGCTGCAATCAGTTCTGGCTGTGTTCAGTGAGCGGAGTCTAATTATCAACTCAAATTAGTCCGCCGTTTGAGTGAGTAGGTAAGGGGGCAAGTACCTTTCCAAACAGGCAGTGCAGATGTTGGATAGCTTTATTACTTAACTTACTTAGCAAGGAGCAACTAAGAAACAGTGCTATATGATTACTTTGGTTTCCTGGATTTCATATTCCATTTTGTCCTAAGATCTGAAATGATTCATTGTGCAATAGGGTATATCATGAAGGGGATGAATACCTTTTCCCCGCATTATAGGTTGTGTTAGCTTAACTGTACCACTCCATGGTGCTCCAAATTAAAATTAGGTTTTTGCTGTCTACTTGTGGAGTGGTGGCTCTGAGGCTAGGGGTCTGCACTGGTAATCTGAAGGTTGCCGGTTAAAATCCCGTAAACGCCAACAGTGACTCTACTTCGTTGAACCCTTGAGCAAGGCCCATAACCTTCAATTTCTCTGTCCTCAGTATGACGTTTATCTGCATCCAACCCTGCAAGTAGGCCCACCAACCTGCAGGGAAAAACCTGTGGGTTGGTGGCAGAACTGGCACTCCAGCCACCGTAAAACACCTCACACTGTTTTTATTCCATCTGAACTAGTGTGGTGCTGCATGACTACACTCAAATCCTAATCTGGGATCCTGAGTTGGTTTCTCATGTGGTGGGTGCAGCAATGTGCTCTATCAGCGTGTGCTCCTAAATTCTCTGTCTATTTTCTCTCTTGCAATCCAGCTAAGACAGCTCATGTTAGCTCTAGTTGTGTTGTTTTTTTTGGCGCAGACCAGTTGCAGTTCAGTTGGGCAAACATCTCGTCTGTTTAAATTCCATATTATCTCATTCTCATCTCTGACTTTCTGCCCACTTGTCTTGCTAAGGATTGAGATGGTTTCCAAACTGATCAGGTCTGACAAGACTTCCTTTCCCCACTTGCAATCTTCAGCTCCTGCTTGGTTCTGTCAAGACATTAGAGATGTAGCCAGTCCAGTCTCTTCATATTTACATGAGTCAGTCTGGCACTTTGGAGTAAGCTCCTGGTCTAATGAAGAAGGCTAAGGGACAGTGGGAGCTCAAAACAGAGAAAACAGTGGCTCATGCCTGTACAGTGACCTTGCCCAAGTTTTACTCAGCGGTCCGTGTGTTTATTTCTGTACGGTTGTGGAATAATCAAGGAAGGGAAGGAAGGCAACAAAAATATTTACCAACGGGAAAGATGACATGCTTGCACCCGAGTTTCTAGGCTTCCATGGTGCTATAGCACTAGTTTTAGTTTTATTCCTTTCCTTTCTAGTGACCGTCACTGTACCTCACTGGAAAAAGCTCATTGGGATTTGGCAAAAGAGCATTCTAGAGCTTTGTTTTTCCCCTACAACAGAGAACTTTGCATCTGCATATGAAAGTGATTGACAGGTATACTGCAAGGAGACTGAATATTAATGAATGTCAAAGATTTTTCTTTTAATACCTCTCAGCAGTTTCAGCTGCTTCCTCCGGCAGAAAGACCTCTGGGATGATTTGATTAGACCATTGTTGGTATGCGTCACATTTACCAGCTATGGAAGGGTTTGTCAATTTACACATTCATCTATTTGCTTAAATCTGCTGCACTTGGGGGTTCTGGAATCTGATTTGGACACAATTTGGGAATCAAGCCTGGACATGACACACTCACGCACATCTGCATTTATTCATTCTGGGCCAGTCTGAGAAATGCCAGTTAACTTAACTTATATGTATTTCGGATATGGGAGGAAGTTTGAACACCTGCGAAAAACTCAAACATGGGAGTCGTAGCCAGGTAGTGAATTGAACCCAGACTAGTCAAGTGATCTCTCTATTACTAGTCGAGTAACTCTGTTGCTTCATGGTCTTATGCTGTAAGCACCCCTTATATAGCCATGTATAGTGCCTCTCTCACACAAGATGGTAGAAACACATTGCTCTGGAAGGGAAGTGACATGGAGATTAAATTATTATTTATCTCGTCCTTATTGTGGTTATCAGCAGCGGATGTTGACAGTGATGATCACATGCCCTACAGTTGTCTGCTTTGGACTGAAGGCACCTACAGTAGCTAGGGCACTGCGGACTCAGAACAAGTCCTCTTCTGATCTGAAAAACGAAAGCGGTGGATTAAACTGTGACTGGCTGGACTTTTTAATTCATTTGCCTGGCCGCATCTTACTCAATACATTCTGGGATAATGGATTGCAGTGACTGATTACTCTCACCTCACTCATTAACCGAGACCTTTCTTTCTCTGTTTTCCTTTAAACACTGAATGTGGATTACGTGACTTTGGTGGCAATATGCCTTAGACTTGGCAGCATTTGTAACTCTGGGACCTCAGTACTCAGATGTGTATCTGACACAGCACTTAAAAGCATCAATGGTCACTTAAACCCATTATCTTATATAATGCAAACTTTTAATTTTTATCATGAGTGTAGGTCTGTAAGGTACAACAGCAAAATATTGGGTAAGTTTATAACAAACTTTAGTTGTAGATGAAAATGATCATTTCAGGGGACAGGATTTCTATTGCTTGTGGAAGAAAATCATTAAATGAAAATCATAAGGGCACCTTGTTTATTATCTTTGCTTTCTTTATACTTGTATGTATATATATATATACATTATGTTTATGTGTATTTTGCATTAACAGCTTTGGCATATACAGTTAGAATTTAATGTGTTTATATACTTTTTTATGCTAACAAATTTTGGCATTAAACATTATAATCAGATGGTGTCTATGACCTGTTTTTTATATCAGAATGTTGCTGCCCATGTTTCATATTTATTGATTTTCCCAAAGCTAAGTCAGGTGGAGAAAATTAATTGGTAAAGGTTTACCAACTTCTTAAAGCAATCAGGGATTTATGTTGTCTGCTCTCTGTGACTTATTTGATTTTAAATTTCTTCAGTCTGTCTAATACATTAATCACTGATCTCTAGATTATTTTGCATTGAAGCTGTCTGCATATTTTAAACCATCACAAAAACAACAACAACTAAAAAATAGCAAACTAAGGACTTTTACAGTAATTACATGCAATTTACTTGTCGCATGTTATTTCCCATTGCCTTTCTCATTAAAAATATACAGAGACAAGGAGTATACTTGTAAAGCAGGCTACATCAAAAGAACAAGGAGAATTTAAAAGGGAAGAGTATCTGATTTCACATATCGAGTAAATGTCAAGTTTTAAAAGCAAGAGTGGAAATATATACAGCACTGTTTATGCTACATGGCCCCATGCTTAATCTGAAATATGATGTGTCTTCCCTATCTTATGGCCCTCAGTGTGTATGAGGTCAGAAGCCACAAAAACACAGTGACAGTAGAGGACATCATATTCAGAAAAACGGTGTTTAAGAAATTAGACTCAATTATAACGCCATTCATCTGGAGATTGATACAGCCTCTCATTGAAAAGGCGACTCTACAAAGATCTGAAGCAGAAGGTGGCATGGCACTACTTCACTTTCAGTATTACTACCGGGCAGCAAATATACGTATAATATAATTTTGGATATCAGCTGAAATTTATGAACTTATGCAATGGGAAACAAATCCAATTCTAAGTCTTCCTTGTAAAGTATCTATCTATCTATCTATCTATCTATCTATCTATCTATCTATCTATCTATCTATCTATCTATCTATCTATACCCTCATTTCTGCTCCACTCAATATTCAATTTATCAACAATCCACTCATCCACCAACTATTTAAAGTACGGAACTAATGCTGGACACATGTTAAGGTAGAGAAGCTCTTATCTGTTGCTCCTATACACAATAATCCCCTGTTTCCACCTACTTAGTGCTTATCTTATATTAAACACTAGGGATTAAGACACTTAGAGATGATCTTTATATAGACAACATAACTGCATCTTATTAACACTTATGCTCTAAATTTAACTTTACAGCTACACATGTTTTTCCTAAATGCAAATTACATTTTCTTTTAAAAGAAAACCTACCCAACTTTTCACTTCTCACACCTATATAAATCCCGAAAGCCACTGATTAATCTTGATGTTTACTTAGACAGCATGTTAACAATATATGAAACATACTAGCAAATTGTGCTTGCGAAACGTTAGCAACAATAAAAGCATTAATGAAATGATGATAAAGGAGAGAAGAACATCACACGTTACAGTAAGAAAGCAGATTATTTAAATAAGTAGTGACTTGTGAAAGGACTCAATATTAGATAGATAGATAGATAGATAGATAGATAGATAGATAGATAGATAGATAGATAGATAGATACTTTATTAATCCCTTAAAATAGTCCCATAATTAGTATGTGATGTTCTAGTCACTTACAACAGCATGAATATTTACAATAGAAAGTCTAACATGAACAGGTTAACAGAACATACTGGATAAGAAGGGAATGTAGGGCACATGTCAGTCAGTATGTGTGAAGTGTGACTCTCAGGTAATGTAGTATACCGACGTCTGTAAGATTTGTCGGATGTTTCTGCTTCTGTGCGTTGGTGTGAGTATGTACGCCGGCAAGATCATTTCTGTTGGTCGCAGCTAAGCTGTATGTGCCTTTTCATTTTATTGGGAGGCATACACTCAAGTGAAGGAAAAAGGAGGTGTAAAATGGTAGTGTCGTAATGCAGTTTTAGTGTGTAACAAAGCATGCACATTGAAGAATTGAAGACTTGAAGACCAGAACTCTGCCAGGAACATGGATTCCTCGCTATTGTTGTGGAAGGATATAGTAATTGTGGCAACTGTTGTTTATATCGGGCATGAACGGACAGAAGCGGAAATAATATAAGGATTTCAAAAATTTTCCTTTTCAAAGATCCTAGGAAATGGTGGGAAAGGGATCTGTGTGGATGAAAATTATGAATACAGACACCCCCCACTGGAATACCCTGATTTCAGCAATAAAACACAGGCAGTAAAAATCATCAGTCGTTATTGTTTTTCTAAATCTCAGAAGAGGCAAAAAGCATCATATCAGAGATTTTGCAAAGAAAAAACTGTCTTCTGTGCTATATTTATACAATCCATTGATTAGATCACTATTCTTTAAAAGAAATTTGTTACAAATTCAGAAAACTTTTAACATGATTGGTTACACCTAGTTGCTAACATTATGATCCAGCTGGGTACAAAAACAGGAAACTTATAAGTATTATAGAAGAAAGGCTATGCCATTAATATAACATTTTGGTTTTATAAAATACATTTATCATAGTGAATAATAAAATAACAGCATCAGCTTTTAAGCATAAGCTCAGAAGGATATGAGACTCAGATACATGCCAGGTGCACAGGGTTCAAATTCAACTCTTACACCTGTCTGTTGATATCTCTGGAAAGGAGTAATACTCAGCCATACATACAATACACTCAAGTTCAGTATGTGCCAAAGTATTCCATAATTCAACTGAACATCTTTGATTGATCACATTTATCTCATTTAAAATGCACCAAGGGTAAGACCCAACCTGAGGATGTTACCATCTAGCTCCTGCATCACTAGACCATATGTTTTAGGAATGCACTAAATTAATATCATTTTTCACAAAAATGTCTACATACTTCTCAAACACCCTTGGTGTTTCAAACACTTCTAATCCATTAATGGTGATGTTTGGTGTAGTCCCAGCTGTCATTAGAGAACATAGGAAGAAATCAATTGTAATTTTTGTGACCACAACTACTAGCATGCAGATTCTTTTTCTTAACTGGAAGAATACCAAATACACCTTTTGTAACTCAGTGGGTAAGCGATGTTCTGTATTATTTCAAATTAGAAAAAATCCAACTCTGTCTTGCAGGATATGCCCAAACCTTTTTAAAACATGACAAGAATTCATGAATATTTTAGAATAACAATGATGGACCTGTGAATGACTTCCTTATGCTATTAACTGTATTAATTAACATTTGAAAAGGTAATTTTTTTTTTGTTTGGTTCATGTATCTCTTCTTTTTCCCTTTGTCTTGGGTGGGGTGGGGGGATTAATCATGTACTGCTTTTTTGTTTTTCTGTTTTGTCCTTTGTTTTCTGCTTGTTCATTTCAAAGTAAATGATTGTATCTGTTATGTTATTGTTATGTTTGATTCAGTAGCATGCCAGTGTAATATTCTGGTTTTCAAAAATAAAATATTTAAAGAAAAAGAGACGGTAACAAATGCATAAGCATACATTGAATTAATCCAGGACAGACAGACACGGGTCCTAAACTGCAATGGGAAAATCAAGAAGTAAGCAAACAATAAGACAATTCAGAGGATCTAAGGCTAAACTAGGAAAAAAATCATCAGCATACAGTATGGCTACTTTGAAGTCAGTCTTTAAATTTCTTTCCAAATCTTCCTTTGTGCACATTGGTGTCCTGACTCAGCAGAAAAACAGATAACTAATGTCTTGAATTAAAGCAAGGCAAAGCAAATAAAAATAAAATAAAACTAAGCGCCTGAAACCCAAACAAGAGGCAAAAATCATAGTCACTATTCAGGCAAGAAGTCAAAAACTGGGCAAGACACGAAAATAATCACAAAGAGAATTCAATAAAGGTTTTGAAGGGTTTATCTTCACATCAAATAAGGCTCAATGCAAGCATTGACCTTTAATCCCATCTGCTGATTAAATCAAGGTCACGACCCTGGAGACCACACCCCTAGAAAAGCAGGACGCCACCCTGACAATGGTACACAAAATGGATTCCATAACAGGAAAAGACTATAAGACCTTTAAACTTCAGCCCTAAATTAATTTTAAATCTGGGCTGCAGAAACAGGCTTTGAATTCAACTGAAAAGCAGAAACATGCCCAAGGCAATAAAAAAATGTGAAAAAGTAGCTCAACTGAACTAGAGTGCAGCCTTCATGTAATATTGACCTGCTTAACTACTCTCTCCGCTCCCTTTAATATCTGACCTGTAGAGGTGGGGCTGAGGGCACGTGGTCAGCAGGTGGTCCACATGAAAACAGGACCTGGTCACAGTATAAAGCTGTACTATGCCCACTCATAGTTAACTTACTTAACTTTTGTTTTTAGATTCTTGATTTCCAGTGGAAACTAAGAATTTTGGATAACTGAAACATCTCCTACCAAAACCTATTAAAGTTTTTCTCTGTATTCTGTTTTAATTTTTATTCAACAACTAGGGGGTTCGCCCCCTACATCTCCGCCGCTCACGTTGTGAAGAGGGAGGCTGAACGCACCCCAAGGAGACGCAGTTGCTCCTCTAAAACCCCCTCTTAAACGATGATACAATGGGAAACAAAGAAAGTTTTTTTTTACCTCCTCTTTGCTCGATCAGCTGCTAGCTTGCTGGTGCTACTGTGCTGCATGATCTGCATTTCGCACAGCGCTTCGTACATTTAACAGCCTGTACAGCAGCTGTCCTACTCTTTGTCTTTTATTTCCGGCCCAGCCTGTTAAATCTCTTGGCACAAAGTTTCGTCTCGCGGGACGTGAGTTCTTGATATTTTTTAGTTTAGAACTTAAAAACAGAATAAGAATCTGAAAATCTAACAGCATCACATTATAGTTCAATAAATCAGGTTTTGAAATAATCCCGATTTAAAGTGTGACAAAAAATGTGACACAAAAACATCACTTAAAAGGCTTAGGATATTATATATATAGAGTAGACAATAGCAAATATAATTTTGCATTGCACTTTCATGTCAATAGTGCCACACCACCTCACATGCTCAGTGTAGTAGAACATCTTGCATTTTGTTTTGGCATTTACTTTTGTTGCACTGTCAAATGGTGACTCACATAAGGGACTCTGCTTATGTTTTAAACTGTGTGTCTCTCTGTTTCTATAAAACATTTCCTAGGACAGTATTGGCCTTGTCTGCCTTTTGTTGCTAAGTGACTAAACCAAATGAATCAAAGCAGAAGAAGATCAGTAGAAGTAGTTAGCTAGCCGAAGCACAGGAAACAGAGAAAATGTAAGCATGTGCTGAGCATTCACTTGGGTAGAAGGAATGTTCATTGAGTTCAGTTGAGTAGGTGACTTGCTTTTCATTCATAAGAAGAACAGGGTGGTCCAGATCTAATTGTGCAGATCCAGATCATCTGGATGACTTTGATTTATGTGGGGACGATTCTAGTTCAGCACAAAGACGATTCTTCATGTCGTCAGTTTGCACACTTTTCGATGGTCCGGGATTTTTCGGGTGATTTTCTATGCAATAAACTTAATAAGTTATAGTGTAATGAAAATTGCATAATGAGATCTGGACCATCCTATAGAAGCCTTGAGGTGAAATCCTTTCTACGCTGGCAGCAACAGTGGCCTAGACTTTGATTGCCGCTGGGAACGGACTTCCAGTGTCTCCTCTCTGAAGCAGAGTTATAACCATTTTAGCCACTTGAGTAAAAAAAATGATTATTTAGGCTGGTTTTATAATCTGCTTGTTTTGCGTCATCCACGATAGAAACAGAGCTATGGAAGAAGCCCATCTAATGTCTGTAGAGCTGATAAGTATTTTTAATGGATTAAATATTTTGAAAGGGATATTTCTAAAATGGTGTGCAGTGGTTCTGTAGTGGCCATATTTTATGGAAGATTCTTTTCATACATATCAGAGTGAGGCTGGTTTCTGAAATGTTAAACACTGGATGTTCTTGCACAAACAACTCTTGGTGAGAGAGAAAGGAAAAGGGACATTGACTGATTGGTCATTTTCCCTCAGTGCCGTGGCGGCGCCATCATTTAGGTGAATTACACATTTAGACACGTTAGCTACTGAACTGTCAGTTGGCACAATCATAAGTTTGGCTTGGCCTAGGGTGCAAAATAACCTACCACTGGCATTGCTCACATGAGATTCTTTGTTGAAAACAGGACTTCCAATGTCGACATATTTTCATCTCATGCTCTCGTCTGCCTGTAAAACAGCATTTGTGTTGTGTTGACGTGATCTTGTTTGTTGAACACAAGATTCCCAATGTCGATATATTTTCTTTTCATCTCCTGCTCTCTGTTCTGCCTGTAAAAGAACATTTGTGTTGTGTTGGACTGGAACGAGCCTACTACACATCGCTCTCTATGAATGAGTTTCTGGACAGCTAACACATGGGCTGTGTACATCAGATCAGGTTACATGCAGAGTCCATGGTGGTGTACACACACCCTAAACACTTTGCAACTCATGCCTGAGTGGTATATGAGGCCGAAGCCTTAACTGTATAAATTTGATCACATCCAGCCACTTCCATGGCACTCTCAGGAATGAGCAGCATAGCGCAAAATATGAATGGAAATCTTCAGCTCATTATATTTATGTCTTCTTGCTATACAGGGTCAACTCCCCTTTGTTTATCTTATTCTAGTTGTGAATTTGAAAGAATATTGAAATCTCATTTTTGGGAAAGGTTGAAGTCTTGGGGGACCAGAAAGACAAGGGTGTAAGAAAGGCTAGATTTCCCACCATTTTTTACCCATAATTCAAAAAAATATTTCATGGCCAGTGTATACGAGCCACACTCTGCCAGGATTCATGGATGTGTCGATCCCATCTGCAGATTGTTTCCCCTAAAAGGGTTACACTTCAGAATACCTCAACAAAGGCAAAAAGCTGCGCCAAGGGCTGTGGTCGTGCCAGGACTCAGGATGTGGCACTCTGTACCCAGATAACACCCTGGAAAGAGCTGCTTAAATCTAACAGAGGGTTTTTTGGAAGACCACACAGCAGGCTTTGTATCAAATGGTGGCTATACTGTAGCTTTAGTCATTGCAATCTTTGTCTTCTTAAGCCAGGTCTGATCCTTGGAAGTGGAGGGATGATTGTAGATGACTAAATCTGTCAAAAATTGTCATCTTTGTCTGGTAGTGTTGTAATGCAATCCAACATGTTAATTACACAGCAATGCAATGCATATTCACGTGGTGTATTTAATTCAATTTAATCGTGTCTTAATTAAAAACATATTAACCAAACTGTCACATTCACTCATCAAAGCTGAGAGAGCGAGCTCTAACGAGTGCTGTGTTTTAATCAGTGAACCGTCGGTACATTGGATTTAAACCATTAAATGTTACATTTACAGTAGACACTTCGGATGCAGTCTCCAGATGAAATTGGAGTTAATAGAATTAGCATAGTCAAGTCATTCTGGGCAACTTTTTCTTGCCCTTATAGTTAATGTGCACAGTCACAGCTTTGAGCATCAGGTTTCCCAAATCAAACAAAGTGCATTTTCTCAAGTGATGATTCACCAATCAAAAGACTGTACACGCTACAGTCCGCCCTCTCAGCTTTGACAAGTGAAAATTACAGTTTTAAATTTGAGCTGTATTTCATGTTACATTTGTGGGAATATTGCGGACAAAATTGTATAAATAATTAAGCAACAAAAAGCATCTTCCATGACACATTTATTTACACTCAAATTTCATGCTCTCTAAATTTATTTACACATTTCCCAGTTCATTTATTTATTTAATTTAAAATATTCTTCCATATTGGCACAAATAATATTCTATAGTTATGATGTCGATCAAAACGCTTTTTTATAATCCTTTAAATTTAGAGTGACTTGCTGGCTGCTTAACTAAAAAACTGATCATTTTCATGGTGTGGCTTTTCGTCAGTTACGTTACTTTTGGATAACCATAAAACATATCGTAAAGTCCCAGGTTCCCATTTCACATATTCTTACAAGCATATACACACTGGTTATTTTATCTAAGCTTAAACATGTACATTCTAATGGTAATACTAACTTGCATTTTCTTTTACATTTGCATATCCCCACCAGAACCCCAAACACGTTCATATGAAATGTTGGCCTTTAAGATCTAATGAGCTCATTTGCACCTGCTTGCTGTTCAGTTAGAGAACATTTTGATCACACAATACAGTCAATGTTAGCTTTCCCTTATGGGCTCTGGGCACTCAACTTATTTAATTGAATAATAATCCTTAAATTAAATGCAAGCTGTATTTAGCCTACTGTAAAAGCACATTTTTTGATCTGCTTTACACAAAGGCTGTGTGGTGGAGCAGCCATTCAAATTCCAGCCTTGTGCGTGGTGACAGGATTCAGATTCCAGCCTTGTACCAATCTGTGTAGAGCCTGCATGTTCTCCTTATGTCTGTCCACTCAGTCTGTTTGGTGGTGCAGTAGCTGGTTTTGGTGCCTTATGGTCTGAGAATTCAAACTCCAGCCTGGTTTACATGTTTTCACAGTGTCCACGTGGACGTTCTACTGGTGCTCTGGTAGTCTGCCACATCTCAAATACTACATGCATATTAGGATATTTTTGTAATTATACACTGATTGGCTGTTTGACTGTGCCCCCGTGTCGTTCGATCTATTGGCGATTACTGTGCCATGAGTTACAAGGATAGACTCTGCCTTAATTAGATTATGAGGTTTCAAAGATGGATGAATGAAGGGAATATTACTTATATATTTGCTTGTGCTTTTGATATGTTCTAAATATATGAGGTTTGGTGTTCTAAATATATGAGGTTTGAAAATCAGAAATGTCTTAGGAATTTGAGTAAAATCATTTTCCTGTCAGTGGTCTAAAGTGGTTTACCTATTTAAACAGCCCTGTGTGATTTCAGCGGGTGTATTATTTCTAGACATCATGCTGCATCGGTGAAACGTAAAATATGTGCCATCTACAAATGTCTCTGATTATATTTGTATTTCCTAATAGGCAGCAGAAATTCACCCTGATTGCCTCTTTTTAGTTTGCATGTATTTGATTAATAGAATCCCATTTTCTTTTCCTTTTTTGTCTTTTACAGTTTTGGCACAAGTTGTCCAGGCAGAAAATGTTACAGTCATTGAAGGTGGCACTGCAGAGATCAGCTGCAAACTTCATAACTATGACGGATCAATTGTGGTTATCCAGAACCCAGCTCGACAGACCCTCTTCTTCAATGGAACAAGAGGTAAGCAGGTGGAGACGAGCAGGCTTGGATAGATGGTTATGTACCCCAGACTGAAAACTTCCATGTTTTGCACTTTGCTTAGCAAACTCTTATTATCATAACTTGATTTAAGAGTGTGTTTGTCTGTATGTTGACTCAGAAGAAAATATAAATTGTTGAGTTCAAAATCTGCTACCTCCCTTTGCTAACACTGGTTGAAAATATTGTCACTAAGATTGGGGGGAAAGGTGATTCAAGAGACAGTAGTCAGATATCCACAAGTTGCTTTCTATTGCTACAATTAACCCCAGAGTGAATCCACAAGCAGACCAGGTCTGATTTTTTGTCCACCTTTAGTGGCCCTTACTGTAATGCAGTCATGTCTTCAGTATTTTAAAAAAGCACATACTTATTGAAAAGGAAATTGTTTTATTGTGCAGCCCATGTCTAGCTCAAAAACCTACCCACACATATCAAAATAGTCAACAGCAAGTCCAAACACTAGAACATTAGTAAGAAAGTCAGTTAGCTTGATTGTTAACTCTGGTTTCAGCCTTTGACATGAGGAGCATATCATTTTCATCATCATCAGAACTCTAATGCTGTCATGAGCAAGCTTGTTGTCTGTCGGCGAGCCCTCGGCTCTCCAGCTGTGTCCAGGTGGCTTAACTCAGATGAAAGGGGGAGGATGGTTAGCTTGATGACTTCCAGCAAAACAACATTTAGATATTAAACCATCGATAAACAGACAGTCTGTGAGCCGGCATGAACAATCAAGCATCTTTCTCGTTGTCCTAATTCAAGTTTTGTGTGCTAGAATGAATTAAATTAACAATACAATTGCATACTTCATATGTATCTTCCTCTCCCTCTTTGTCTCTGTTACCAGAATGCTTCAGCAGGTTATTGGTTATATAAGATATGTTACGTATGACTTTCAGCTTTAATCTTATTTTCTAGTTTGTCTTTGTATACAATAAAAATGGCCTTGTTCTGCAGCTCATGCTGCATAGTACAAGTCAAAATGCTTTCATATATCTGGCTAAATGCATGCTAAGTCTATTTGTAAATATATAAAAATAACAAAACCAATTAAAGTCACAGTGGCACACTAGTTATATTTGCTTTACAATGCACCTTACAGCAAGCATTATGAAGCATAAGTACTGTGAGTGGATTTACAAAACGGTTAGATGGAAGGATGGATGGATGGATGGATATTTTAACTAATCAAGGGCTGTGCAGGAGAAACATGATTTTATAAAACCCCTGGGCTGCAGTACCCATAGGACACTCTTTGTATGTGATGTGGTTTAACTTTTTCACCCATTTTTTTTTTTTTTTACTTTTAAATCATGCTCAACATTCCTAATCCACAAAGCCACTACAGGTGCAATATCAAATATTACAGTTCATCCTCAAAGTCAATATAAGGTCATAACGGTTATGCTACTAGTTTATGTTGTTTTCTATTCTTATTCACGTTTTTGTTAATTTTGATTTATTATTTTTCATGTGCTTTTTGTTTTTATGTCATTTTTGTTAATATACTGTAGAGATGTTTGTTTACTTAAGATGTATGCATCTGCGTATATGTGCTTAAAGGAATTATTCCTTGTGTCCAGTGGTTGGAACCCCAAGAGGCGGGGCCACCATTACATTACTGCTTAGGGACCGCCCTCAGCCTACTGTATATATATTTAGGCAAGGGAGTGAGTCCATCAAAAGATTCATTGAAAAAGAATCATTATTGTGAGTACTGCTATGGAGTTTCTGGGTTTTTTTGGTGATTTTCTTGCTTTTGTCTTTGGATTTAGTCTCTGGAAATAGGATTGGAGTTTTTTTTTTTTTGGTTTGGGTTGCCTTTTCTAGGAAAATCCTTCTGCCTTATTTTTTGCCTTACTTTGTCTTTTTGGCCGTTGTTGTTCTTCTTTGGTTTATTTTAAAAAAGTCTTCATTTATAAAGATTCTTTGTTTGCCTTGACTTCTCAAGCCAAATGTTTAATGGTTTATTTGCTCCTTTGAAGGGCATTTTGTATTTTTTTAAATTTGTCTGTTTTTAAAGTTTAAAGCCAGTGTTGTTATCTGTCTTTTTTATGTCTTTTTGGTATAGTTATGTTTTTTAAAAATGTTTTAATGTAATCATTTATTTTATATTAATAATGTTTCATTTAAGTATTATGCTTCTATGTGTGAATCTAAGTTCTCCTATGTCCCTTGTGTTTTGTGTGTGGTACCCCAAGAGACACTCTGATGTCACTACACCTGAACCCACTATTTTTTAGTTCAGAGTGGATGAAGCTCAGGTCACTGAAGTTCATGGGACTCATTGCGAGCATTGCATTTTTTCTTTTTTTATACACTTGGACTTTTATTAAGGCTAAACCGGAATGAGCAGAGCCAGTTGCACTCACTGGGAGGCTTCTCGACAATGTAGACAGAGATGGAGATGACATTGTTAGCGATTGTGCTCCCTCTCATACCAGCAGGTTATTACATACCTTGACAGAGCATGTATGGAGTTCCTTCATGTGGCAATATATATATTTAAATATTTTACATGATGATAATTTATTTAACAATGTCCTATTTCAATACACATACTGTAGCATGACAACACATAATTTAAATAAGACATAATTTCTTAGAATCAGAAATGAACAAGAATCATGTAACTTGTTTGTAGGTAATGATTCAATTCAGTTAATGAGAATTGTGAGACTCTTTCTTGGGTAATGATTCAGTCTCAAAAGAATCAGACAATGATACATGTGCAGTACAGTCAATGAGCCATAAAACAGTGTGTGCTAAAGTAAAATTGAAAACAAATAATTATTAGAAATTAGAATAATATTTTTATAAGGTTGAGTTTTATGTGACTAATTTGTTGAATATTGTAATATTGTTTATATTGTATATTGAATTTGAAATTATTTTAGTACTAAATTCTATAAAACAGAACAATGATTACATTCTGATGTACAGTAAATGTGTTGTTGCTGTATTTTACTGGAATGACGAGTGAAAGATTCATCAATGACAGAGGTTTCGTTCACCAATATAGTTGAAACTCAAAAGAATCATAAGTGACGTAACCCGCGATTCATGATTCAGGCTGTTCTTGTGCATGCACATTAAACATTTACCAGTGCCAACAAAACAAAAGACGCTTGTAGACATCACGCAGGACACACGTTCGCATTAAGCTCAACTGAATCAATTCATTCATGCTTGGTAGTTGCTGAAAAGAGCGATTCAAAAAACAGTGAATCGTTAGCAAGTCACCCATCACTAACCCATATCAAATGGGGAAGCCATGTTCACCTGTATAAAGAGAGTAACCAGACCAGGGTTCAAGCCTCTGCTCCTGAAGTCCTGTTCACCAATACTATGCTGCACTAGAAAAATATTTCAGCATTGCTAGCAAATCATTAAGTACTAGCTCTTATTTTTATCAAAAGATAAAGCTCCTTCTATGAGGGACATTTAAAAAGTTTCTGCGCTTTTGTATTTTTTTTGGAAACAGTGAAGGTGAGAGGAGTAGGAAGCAGTCGTGTATGAGAGTGCCATATGACAGGGAACATTGCATGGCAAAGGCAGATGACTATGTAGAAAAACAATCTAACTTGTTTTTGAAATTATTAATAAATAGAGTTAAAAATAAAGTGTGGAAAGTTTTTGAACGTCCCTCGTATTTACAATCTTTTATCGTTTAGCTGGAAAAACATCATTCATTCACTTTTATCAGACAAACTGCACCTGAAATACTGCCTTAATTTACTGGATTGGATTTTTATTCCATTTTGTAAGAGAAAGCACAGACAGTCATGAAGTGTTGGGGCACCTGTAGGAAAGCACCATATAACCATGTTAAAAATGAAAACGAAACATCGTCACAGACATGAGTCTCAAAAGAAACTGCTTCAAGATGGCGGAACTTCCAATGATAAGGACTTCCGGCAGGATGAGGTGGGTCCAGGTGGCCGGACATCAGAAGTGATATCAAGGGATGTTAAGCCATTAATCTTCCGGTCTGCAGAGGGAGGAAGAGGTAACGCGTTCATAAACAACACCATCCTGTGTTCCAGAAAGAAATTAGCTGAGCCTTAAAGCTGTCCATAATGCACATGAACGTGACAACTGATTATATCAACATTTGGGTTAGTGAATTACTCTAATACTGAACTTGCTTTCTTTTGTTGCATGGACTTTTTAATTACTGAATGAAAGTACAAAGTGTTTATGTTTAATTAGAACAGACAGGTGCTCTTCTTGATAAAATGTATTAACTGGAGTGCAGAATCTTTGATTAGCAGATGCTTTGCTGGCAGGCTTGAATTAGGGCCTACTCAAACAAAATAAGAAGTTGATATTATGATGGTAAATTTGGCTGACGTGAATAATGCACTGTAGGGGACATGGAAAGTGTGATTGTAGCCATGAACAAGAAGCTTGTGACAAAATGTTAAGAGCTCTGGGAGTCCTCAATAACCAATCTGAAGACCATCTGCTGTACTTTCTGGTTTGGCGGGGTTTTATTTTTAGTGCAGTTTGATTTTATTTCAGGAATAAAGATGACCACTTTCTTCCTCTGTGACATAGATTCAGGTCAGAGGGTTAAGTGGCGTATAGAAACCTTTTCAGAGACCTGTGGCCATTACAAAAAAAATTAGCAAATAACATCATGATTTAAAGAGTGAGTGTAGCTTGAAGTTCCTGAAATGTAGTCACAGAAGCTAGTTCAGAGTATAACTTACATGTGTGTGCATGTAGCTACATAAAGCAATCACAAGAAGAAATCCAATAAATCACTTTGGAATGAATTTTGGATGGTTTTGCCACTTGAATCATAAAGACATAAGAAATTTGACAAACGAGAAAAGATAATCCAGTCCATCAAGCTCGTCTGTTTAGCAAATATCTAAGCTGTCCCAATATCTCTTTCAGATTCTTCTTAGAGGTGATCAAGGTTTCTGCTTCAACTCAACATTTCTGTAGTCTGTTGCAGAGTCCCTCAAGTCTTTGTATAAAGAAGTGCTTCATCGCTTCAGTTTTAAATGCACTTCCCCTTAATTTCCACTTCGAATATGTGATTCACAATAAACCTGAAAGAATGTTGCTGGGTCTACTTTATAAATTCCTTTGAGAATTTTGAAGACCTGGATGAGGTCCCCATGCAGTCTCCCCTGCTCAGACTAAACAATAATTCATTTTCTGTCACAGTAGGACATGTCCTTAAGTCCTGGGATGCACTTGGTTGCCCTCCTCTGCACAGCTTCAAGTGCTGCTATGTCTATTATACTCTGTTCTGTTGTTTTTCTTTTTTTAACAGGAGTCTGGGCACAGACTTATTTTCTTCTATGTAAACACGATAGATAGATAGATAGATAGATAGATAGATAGATAGATAGATAGATAGATAGATAGATAGATAGATAGATAGATAGATAGATAGATAGATAGATAGATAGATAGATAGATAGATAGATAGATAGATAGATAGATAGATAGATAGATAGATAGATAGATAGATAGATAGATAGATCGATCGATCCCAAGGGGACATTTACATACTCCAGCAGCAGCATAGTGATAAAGAACAATATTAAATTAAAGAGTGATAACAATGAAGGTATAACAGACAGACAATAATTTTGTTTAATATTAACGTTTACCAACCCCGACCGTGGAATTGAAGAGTCGCAGGAGGAGGAGTACAGGAAGCTAATCAAAGACTTTGTTAAATGGTGCAACTCAAACCACTTACACCTGAACACCAGCAAGACCAAGGAGCTGGTGGTGGATTTTAGGAGGCCCAGGCCCCTCATGGACCCCGTGATCATCAGAGGAGACTGTGTGCAGAGGGTGCAGACCTATAAATACCTAGGAGTGCAGCTGGATGACAAATTAGACTGGACTGCCAATACTGATGCTCTGTGTAAGAAAGGACAGAGCCGACTATACTTTCTTAGAAGGTTGGCGTCCTTCAACATCTGCAATAAGATGCTGCAGGTGTTCTACCAGACTGTTGTGGCGAGTGCCTCCTTCTATGCGGTGGTGTGCTGGGGAGGCAGCATAAAGATGAAGGACGCCTCACGCCTGGACAAACTTGTTAAGAAGGCAGGCTCTATTGTAGGAGTAAAGTTGGACAGTTTAACATTTGTAGCAGAGCGACGGGCATTAAGCAAACTCTTGTCAATCATGGAGAATCCACTGCATCCACTGAACAGTGTCATCTCCAGGCAGAGGAGCAGCTTAAGCGACAGACTACTGTCACCGTCCTGCTCCACTGACAGACTGAGGAGATCGCTCCTCCCCCACACTATGCGACTCTTCAACTCCACCCGGGGGTTGGACATTGGGGGTAAATGCTAACATTACTCAAAGTTGTTGTCTGCTTTTACATGCATTTTTTTTATTACTATTTAATTTAATATTGTTTCTTTGTATCAGTATACTGCTGCTGGATTATGTGAATTTCCCCTTGGGATTAATAAAGTTATCTATCTATGTATCTATCTATGTATCTATCTATCTATCTATCTATCTATCTATCTATCTATCTATCTATCTATCTATCTATCTATCTATCTATCTATCTATCTATCAATTATAGTGTGGGGGAGGAACGATCTCCTCAGTCTGTCAGTGGAGCAGGATGGTGACAGCAGTTTGTTGCTGAAGCTGCTCCTGTGTCTGGAGATGACACTGTTCAGTGGATGCAGTGGATTCTCCATTATTGACAGGAGTCTGCTCAGTGCCCTCGCTCTGCCATGGATGTCAAACTGTCCAGCTCTGTGCCTACAATAGAGCCTGCCTTCCTCACCAGTTTGTCCAGGCGTGAGGCGTCCTTCTTCTTTATGCTGTCTCCCCAGCACACCACCGTGTAGAAGAGGGCACTCACCACAACAGTCTGATAGAACATCTGTAGCATCTTATTGCAGATGTTGAAGGACGCCAGCCTTCTAAGGAAGTGTAGTCGGCTCTGACCTTTCTTACACAGCGCATCAGTATTGGCAGTCCAGTTCAATTTATCATCCAGCTGCACTCCCAGGTATTTATAGGTCTGCACTCTCTGCACAGAGTCACCTCTGATGATCACGGGGTCCATGAGGGGCCTGGGCCTCCTAAAATCCATCACCAGCTCCTTGGTTTTGCTGGTGTTGTAGGTGGTTTGAGTCGCACCATTTAACAAAGTCTTTGATTAGTTTCCTATATTGCTTTTAGGTTCCCCATTCTCTAGTTATAATTGGAAAGATTACAGTGTCCAAAGCCTGTGCTCCTACTTTTATAAGTAAAGATACCTTTGCAGAGTTAGATTGTTGGTGCCCAAGCCCTAGATCAACATTTGGCAGTCAGTTTGCTCCCCAGGGCTTAGCTGTCTTTATTACTGGCTATTAAATGGACTGTCCATGGTAACCCTCTGCTGAAGAACGTCAATATATCAATCTCTATTTGCATAATGCCTCCCATGGCCACAAAGTGCCTTATGTAATTAACATGGCAATACAGTAGTTATAAAACAGTACATTTTGATTTTTACTGCTGTTAATTAACTAGAGAAAGCCGCCAAAATTTCTATTAATGTAAATTAAAATTACAAAAAGGTACCTGTCTAGTCTGCTCAAAGAAGCAACATTGATTACAGAAATCAGTGAAAGGAAACAGTTTGCTTTAAGCAAAGAAACTGCTGAAAGATTAAATAGAACATCCCTCCATGTTGAAAGGAACCAAGCAGCTTTACTGAATCTATACATTTACTCAGTTCAAGCAAATGTCGCATCAGGAGGAGGGCATCACACAGCGAGTGTCAACCATTGGTCACAGCAGATGTGTTTCCTGTCAGAATGTAAGTACAAACACTTATAAAGGCGGTCTGTTTTGTGATGGCACTTTCAGCAGAATGAATTGGATTGGGGGGGCAACTAGAAGGCCGGCTATGAAATGCAGGTGAAGACCCACTTCTTGACTCCTTCTTTCTAGAAATATTCTTCAGGTGTGCAATTATTGTTATAAAGCAGACTCTGCTATCTCGTACTGTGCAGCCGCTTTTTTCCACGTTCAATTGATCTCCCTATTGCGACAGTGTAGTTTTCTTTGCTCTTGATGTCCTCTAAATGTCTTTCAGTGCTCCGTTCTTTTTTTAACTTTTGCAGTTGTTTAAATTTTTATCGTACTTGCATGTTTTTCACGCTGATACAGTTTTTGGGATCTCAGTGGTTCTGTCAGGCACCGTGTGATAGCACATGCTTAAGTATGGAAATCTGGTAATACATCAGATAAGGACAGTATCAGATCAATCATTCAGTCATTTAAATTGGTATAAAAACATAGCATGCAGAAGACAGTCCTAGTCAGGAAGAGACTGATGTGGGAGATAGCGTGGGAGAGCTGCATAAACCTGCCAAGTTTTGTGTCAGTTTAGGACTGTCAGTTTTATGTCAGTTTAGGATTTTGTGAATGTGTTATATGCTACTTCATCTTTTACTTTTCTCAAAAGCTACAAAACTGGCATGGGTGTAAAGTTGTTTCCTTATTTCAAAACTTGTTCAATTTTCAGATTTCCACCATGTCATGCTGTTCTGCCAAAAACATGCAACAGACGTTTTGTCAATAGACAGTACTGGGAAATGAAAAAGGGGATCTACGCTAACTAAATGACTGCTTCAAAACACTAACCAAAAGTAGTTGTCAAAATGCACTAGCACTGGTCAAAAAGCTTATTATGAGTTCCTAAAACGGAGCACACCAACACTGAAAATTTGCTTCAGAATTTATCCGTAATCTTGGAAGCCATTAAACACACTGCACCAGATTAAATACTAGTGCATTGATGATGTCACCAATCGCAACCTGCGGTAACCATGAGTCTAGCAATGACAATGTTTTTTTATAGTGACAGAAACCCGCAGAAAAACAAAATGGAGGCATTTGAACTATAAGTTCAGCCATGCAATGGGTGACACTTTAGCACCACACAAGTTCAGATGGAATGGAACCTATGTGAGGTTTTTTATGGTGGCCGGAGTGCCAATTCTGCCACCAACCCCAGGTTTTCCATTTTGTGTTACCGTACTATTGCTGACAACAACATTCTTTGCTGAGCATGAGATCACCGGCAACCTGACTCAAGACATCAGTGCGTCGATCCTACTTAAGATAGTGGTGTGCTGTATGTGTTACCCAATCCTTCAATAAACCTGGAAGCCATTTTAGGTAGGATGGAATCAGTAGATAGAACAAAAAATAGTAATAATGAGCCAAGGTCGAAAGTGGGAGGACAAGATACAAATAAACAATGGTTAGAAAGTGAGATAGAATCGTAAATTAAGAGACATAGCGAGAGAATCAAAAACCACAATATTTCATGTAGCCTAAGCCAAAACACAAGACATAAATCAAAGTCGAATATCGGAAAACAGTTAGTAGCCAGAGAGAGATCTGAACTATAAGTTCAAATCAATGAAATGATACGAATATTCAAAACCATACAAAATTAACAAAGCATCAAAATAAATGTACAAAACATTAGAAGTTCTAGAGAATCATAACACATATAAAGCAAATATCTATATATATAATTCACTAAAGCAAGACACCCATGGAAAGCACACCAGAAGGGGCGTGGATTCACTAAGCCGCCAACAAGTAAGACACCTATGGCACGCAGGGAGGAGCCACGGCCACCAACTCCAAGACCATTGGATACGACGACAACTCGCGGAGCCACGCCCACCAACTCGGGCGCGACGACGGAAGAAACGGTGTCATTTATATTCGTCTGTCGTTGCCACGTTGACTGTTCATAGAGGCATGTTTCTCGCGGAGGTGAATCGCCATATGCAGCGTATAAAACGGTTTGCGAGGGGTATCCCATGGGATCCTTAAAACAATCCTTTACATCTGAGGTTAAAACACAATGAAGTAAGCAGTCTTTAAAAAACGAGTTTTCGGTTACAACGCACGACTGCGTGCACCATAGCAAACTGTTTTACACGCTACATACAGCAAGAGGGAGCGGAATGGACGTCCTTCTCCTCTCCTCCCGTTCCACCCTCCGTGCCTGAGCGCCGTCCACCTCCATCCCTCCGTCTGGCAGGAGAAGGCGCGATTGTGGTCCACCAGTTTTCAGTCACGGACGATTGTGTGTTGGTTCGTTCCGTGCATTGTTACAATGTTGCTTTTCTTGCTGATTTATTACATTACCGATTTTTCAAATGTTAATTTTCTCCCTCATTAAAAAACTGGCCTGATTACGCGCGTATGGTACTCCGCGGGTTGGCTAGTATATATATATATATATATATATATATATATATATTAAAAACAATAATTTGAGAAAACTCCTGAACTAACAGCGCATTCTTACTTTGTATTTGTTATCTACTGAGTCTGGTGTGATTGGTTGTATTATTGCCAAGTGAACCAATCAGAGTCATACTAGCTCTTAGCCTGGGATGTTGCTGGCTCAAAGTTCTTTAAACTTATTGATTGTAACCACTTTTCACAAGTGCTGTCAAGTGAGTGATTTACCATTAAACCAACACTGGCAAAATAAGCTGACAACCTTATAGGATACAAAACACTAAAATTAAGCTCTAAAATTTATTATCAAAGCCAGCCAGCAATGTTATGGCATTACTATTCTAGACTTTGTTTTTAGTTTTTATTCACATTTTTTCCAGCCTTTCTTTCCTTGGCCTCTAAAAGTAATGGAGGTAATGTTTTGAGGGTTTTAGAGGTCAAGGAAGTTAATCGTTTGGTCTGTTTCTTGATTTAGGACATATTTGACGACTTTCATATTAAAGCATGTGTTCCCTAGGTGCCATTTTGGTTTTTAGTATTAGTGCCTCCAAGATGTCTGGGAGGGTGCCAAGCATGGCATAATCACCGTGATGTTATGAAGGCCATGAACTGTTGTACTGTCCAAGTTTGTGACTAATTCAGAACCTAAAAATCTAGCGTCATCATTGTCAAAGATCTCTCTCTGGCTACTAACTGTTTTCCGATATTTGACTTTGATTTATGTCTTGTGTTTTGGCTTAGGCTGCATGAAATGTTGTGGTTTTTGATTCTCTCGCTACGTCTCTTGATTTACGATTCTATCTCACATCCTAACCATTGTTTAGTTGTATTTTGTCCTCCCAGTTTCGACCTTGGCTCATTATTAGTATTTTTTGTTCTATCTACTGATTCCATCCTACCTAAAACTGCTTCCTCACTTTGCAGTCCTTACCATTGCTAAGTCTAATTTGGAAAACGGGAAATGCAACTGGGCAAAGGTTAGAGCAAAAAACAGAACACCAGGCCTGAAACAAAAAGGCAACTAATCCAGCAACTAAACCAAAATGAGTTCCAAGCAAAAATGCCATAAACAAATGTAAGGACAAGTGGTTTTCCTTGAAAGTTTATTGAAGGATTGGGTAACACATACAGCACACCACCTTCTTAAGTAGGATCGGTGCACTTATGTCTTAAGTCAGGTTGCTGGTGATCTCATGCTCAGCAAAGAATTTTGTTGTCAGCAACAGTACGGTAACACAAAATGGAAAACCTAGGGGTTGGTGGCAGAATTGGCACTCCGGCCACCATAAAAAACCTCACACAGGTTCCATTCCATCTGAACTTGTGTGGTGCTGAGGTGTCACCCGTCACATGGCTGCATTCGGGTCCCAATTTGGGATCCTGAGTTGGTTTGTCATGTGGCGGGTACGGCAATGCCCTGTATCTGCGCATGCTCCTAACCTCTTCTATCTCCTCAATCATAAACAATGCAAACCAAATGAACAATTTCCAAAATGTAATTGACAGCAACCAATATTTATCAAAACTGAATTCATAAATGTTGTTCCTTAGCTGGGGGTTTGAACTGTTCTTCTACTGCCTGAGCTCTGTATTGTTATCTTTTACACTGTACACAACTAAAGCATTCAGTTTTAAACAGGTCTGAGTGTCTCACTCATAGGCCATCTGACTGCTTAACTCTCGCCTCTAATGAACAGAGAATGATTTGAGAGACGCTCCTAAAGCAGTAGGAGTAACTTTAGTTTTCTGTAGACATGGTAGCATTTATGTTGTTGTTAAGCCTTAGTACTGAGGAGAAAGGCAGCAGATGTTTTTATCTGAAGTGCTATATATGGTAAGTTAAAGGGTATACAGAATAAAGCTGACATTTCAGCATCTGAGTTGGATGTGAATGTCAGATATTGCATCAGTGATATGGAAGAGCTAGTGATCCATGTGTGTTTATTATGCGAGGTAATCTTCTAGTTTAAATAAGTCTGAACGTTTTGTTGAAGACTAGTCTAAAATGCCCTGAAGATCATGCATGACTGATTAAAGTTAATTTCATTCATTCATTCAGTGAACCAACTTATTCCAATATTGGATTACAGATAGTTGGCTCATTTCTCTCTGGCATCCACCACAAAGCTGAAAATCAACCTGTGATAGTATGCCTGTCTATTGCAGTACACCAGGGCCATCTTAACAGCATTATAGGCCCCCCGGTAAAGCAGTGTACAAGGGTCCCTACCTACACAACCACTCAGCAAGTCACAACATACAGAAATGAGCATGGGGCAAATGCTCAGAATGTCCATGCATTAAGACAGCCCTATAGTACACACTCTCAGATATACTCAATCTCATCCCAAGTTTCCATTTAACCTATCCTGACCATTTTTGGAATGTTTTAGGAAAATCAGAGTACATGTAGAAGACTGATGCAGCCACAGGTGTATATTGTGTAAACTGTGCATAGACAGTGTCTTCTCCAGCATTAGAACTCACACTAAAATATCTATGAAGTTACTTCTGAACATGTTATTAAACTTAGGATAGCCATGTAATTCTAACATTAACTCTAAACAATGCTGTGTCTTTTCAACAGCAATGTATATTGATAATAAGGCAAGCAGAAGAGTCTAGCTAGTGAACCTGGGGCAACTTAAAATACATTCAACCAAAGAGCCATCTGTGAAAAGATCTAGCAAATTTGTAATTCTGTATCCTGGTGAGCATCACAAAGGATGTTAGGGGGTGGATGATGTTTCCCTTTTTTCTCCTTTGCATCTGTTTGTTATACTGACTTGAGATTTGTGAATCGGGCTTCTTAGAAAGATATCATTTGAGAATAAATATGTGAGTGATGCATCTTCCTACTTGCTGCATCATCACTATTATTTTGCTAACAGGATGGTCACTCCACATTTAGTAAATTATTGATTTCTTGAGCAGTGTTACGTTATTCTTTTACTTCAAAAGTATCCATCTGCACCCTCAGATCAGTTAGCATCATACAGTACAGATGCTCTTTGTGCACAGCAGTTACTGGAGTCTCAGTTATAATTTCAGAATAGGCTGAGCGAAGAGATAGTGATCTTTATGCAGTAATGTGGTTTTATGCCAGGAAAGAGTACTACAGATGTGATGTTTGCTTTAAGAGTGTGTGGCAGATTGCCGGGGTCATTACCTGGCCGGGATGCCTGGAGGGACCGGAAAGGGACAATAATAGCTTCCGGGTCACGAGAGGGCAACTGCCCTGGACTAGTAAAGGACCACGGGAAAGGAGAAAAAGGGTTTTGGCCTGTTTGGACCCGTGGCCACCGCCAGGGGGCGCCTCAAACTTCATCGGACCTGGAGAATTGTCACTTCCGCCACACCAGGCAAGATGGCGGATGAAACTGCCATGGACGCCCGGAATGCTTCCGGGGCAAAGGGCAGCACTTCCGCCACACCAGGAAGTGCTGCCGGAAGATAGTTTCCAGCCACCTGGAATGCATCCCGGCGGGAATAAAAGGCGCCGCCTCCTAACAACTCAACGAGCCGGGAGTGGGAGTAGGAAGAAGCTCCCAGGAGGAGAATAGAGGCGGTGAAGGACTGAGAGAAAGAGAAGGTGTATTCTGGGGATTATTGCCAAGTGCTTTGTGTGTTGTTCGGGACTGGATCCTGTGTTTATTTGGGGAAAAATAAACGTGTGCTTTTATAATGATGTGGTCTCCGACTGGTGGTGTCCGGGCAAATATCACAAGTGTTGATAGAGAAGTACAGAGAAGGCCAGAAGGATTTGTATTGTGTGTTTGTGGACTTGGAGACAGAATATGACAGGGTGCCCAAGGAGGAGTTATGGTACTGGGAGTAACAGGAAAGTATGGCAGGGTTATTCAGAATATGTATTAGGACAGTGTGAGTGAAGTGAGATGTGCAGTTGGAATGACGGCCTGGCTCAGGGTGAGAGTGGGATTATATCAGGGGTCGACTTTGTTTGTTTGAAATGGTGAATTGACAGGTTGACAGATGAGGTCAGACTGGAGTCTCCATGGACCCTGATGTTCGTGGATGATATTGTGGTCCATAGTGAGAGTAGACAGCAGGTTCAGAAGAACCTGGAGAGTAGAATGAGAGTCAGGTAGGAGTGAGATGGAGTACAGGTGCGTAAATGAGAGGGCAGGTGGTGGAAGGGTGTGACTGCAAGAAGCTCACATGGTGAAGGTGGTCGAATTTAAATACTTGGGATCAACAGTCCAAATGGATTGAGGGGTACATCAGGAAAAGAAGGTTGAGGGTGGAAACGCCAGGCAGGAGGAAAAAAGGAAGGCCAAAGAGAAGGTTTATGGATGTGGTGAGGGAGGACATGAAGGCAGTTGGTGTGACAGAAAATGATGTAAAAGACAAATATAAAAGGAGATGGATGATCTGCTGTGGAGACCCATAAATGGGAGTTATAATTTCAGGTAGTGACAGTACACTGCATCTGTCATGAGAAATGTGTCAACACCGATTAGGTAAGGTTAACTGCTCAGTGTCAAGAATTATTGAAATTTTCTAAGAAACATCTTTGCAGGTGGTTTAGTTGTCCGGGAAGGTGAAGATGAATTTTGAAGCAATGATAATAGGACAGAAACCCACGATGGATGGAATGCTAGGCTGTCGCAGTGTAAATATGCACCCAATGTAGAGGCAATCAAGGGAAGCCATTTAACCTGTGAACTGGACACAGGAAGCGCATCAACTAGGACTGAAGAAAAAATATGGGGCCCAAGATCTATGAAGCAGAACTATAACATTCTGCATGGCATGACTCCTGGTTTTTGAACCTCTGGAACTCATTTTTTGTCTATAGAATTTGTTTTTCCAGCTACTGAAATATTTTATTATTTTTGTCAAAAATCAAGCATTCTCTCTGTAGTTTATGTTTTGCTTATTTTAATTATTTTTCAGATTAAATCAAATTAAATTTTTCACAGTGCAATATGTAGTGAAATGCTTAGCTGCACTAGACTGTGAATATTAGTATAAATAAATAAGCAGTAACACATGACTTTATATATGTCAATTAAAATCATTAAGTTAAATGACTGCAATAGTCCATCCATCCATCCATTTTCCAACCCGCTGAATCCGAACACAGGGTCACGGGGGTCTGCTGGAGCCAATCCCAGCCAACACAGGGCACAAGGCAGGAACAAATCCTGGGTGGGTGCCAACCCACAGCAGGACACACACAAACACACCCACACACTAGGGCCAATTTAGTATCGCCAATGCACCTAACCTGCATGTCTTTGGACTGTGGGAGGAAACCGGAGTGCCCAGAGGAAACCCACGCAGACACGGGGAGAACATGCATATGACTGCAACAGTATGTATTGTAATATGTAAGTAAATGAATAATATAAGAAAACTAACAATACAATAGGGCATCATGTAGCTCTAGGCAGTGCCCTCATTTAGGATGCAGACAGACGGTGGACAGAAGCTTCTCCTCGGTCTCTCTAAACTGGTCTTCAGGCAACCGTAGTGTTTTCCTGACCACAGCACAGAAAAGAGGGTGTTCCTGGGATGGCTGGCATCTCTGATCATTTGTTTTACCCTTGCTTGATACTGCTAAGGGACTTTCTTCCCAATCTCAATTTAGAGTCCCATAGCAGTGACGTAAGGGTGGAAGTTGAGATTTTACGTGACATTAGAATGGTGCCATTGATGGAGGTTCACAAGTGACACAGCAAACCCTCCCAAAGAGTTGGGGCTACAATGATAAATGAGGCTTGACCGAGAGCTTCATAACACACCTTTGGAATGGTGTGAAGGATGGGGTCATTAGATGTTTCAATAAATTAACTTAGATGAAGTTTGTCTTTGATTAGCAAAACATGAAGAAGCAAGTCTGTTTGTCCCTGCCTTGCATCTGATTTTGCTAAAATAGGCTGTGTCTTTGGAAACCCTGAAATGGATTGAGCAGGTCTGATGAAGGACAAATGGGTGGGCAGATGGATAGTGAAATAGACTGTCTGAAAGACACCACACAAATCTAACCCAACATTAACATGGCAGTTTTAAGATGTCTATGAAGTCTTGACCCCCTCTATCTTAAGGCCGAAGCCCAACAACTTACGTATTATTTTTTCAGATTGTGTGACTGATAGCAGCATAACAACACAATTGCTACCTCAGGTTGTTGAGGGATGTCTCTTAGATGTTTTCGTGTAATGTTTTAGTTGAGTTTTCAATTTTCAGCTCCAATATTGATCTAGCACTTTCCTGGTTGGGATACACTTTAGATCATATATGTTTCAGTTGTTGTTTTAAGATGCATGACTAGCTAAGTCATATATTTTTGAATAGAGAACGCTTAGCGGAGGTTATGCACAGTCCATTTTCCGATGGGCCTTGTTTCAGCCAGAGTTACTCATGTTGAGAAGGCCACTGCTGTTTCAGACATCTTTAATCCTGTATCCCTTACGATGCTCGAGTGGCATAGCCTGTATTGGCGTAACCTCACTCAGTCAGTCCCTGTCAGCGTTTCCCTTTTGTCGATCCCGGTTTGCTCGGTTGTTCAGTTGCTGCTCATCAGCTTCTATTTGCCGACCTTTTCTTCTCTTTAGCTCTTACTTGCACATTTGTTCTTCCTTTGATCTCCATTTTACTCATCGTGTCACATCCCTCTTTCCAAATGTTGCTGTCAATCACCCCTTTTGCTTCCAAGCTGTCAAGAACAATATTTCATTGGCCTCCTCGGTCCCTGATGATCTTTATTTTTCTTGCTTTGTCAAAGGAGATTTAACGGTCCCAGACATTACCGTCACACAGCTCCCACTTACCACAGATTTCACAATTGTCCTACTTCCTCAGTCTTCAGCTAGCTCATTTGATTGTTGAGCTCCTCCGCTTTTTTCTCATTCATTCCCTCTGCCACTGCTGATTTCTGGCTGTCTCTTTGCATCGATGTTTCATCGATGCTGCCACTGTCCAGCTCATTTTCCTGATATTTCACATGTCACCCGTACTATACCCTCCTCCCTTTCCCCCATCTAGAGTCCTATTTTTGCATTTTGTCACTGTCAGTCACAAAGCTACTTAATTTGTCTCTGTCAGTCCATCATTAGTTTATTATGTCATAAGCTGTCTCTCACTTGCTTACTGTCAATGTCTCATTTGCTTTTTCTGACACGATTCTTTCAAATACTACTTCCCCTCATGCCATGTGGTTAAAAATGTGCCGTTTGCTCCAATAATGCTGTCAAACTCTCATCCGCGCTCTCTCTCTGTCATTCTCTGTGGCTTAAGGCCTGCCGCTGTCAATCTTCTATTTGATCTCTGTGTCTCTTGCTTCTTTGGTTGGCGACAGTATCTTACTTCCTTGGTTTGTCACTGTCAGCTTGCCTTTTGCTCACCCTGACACAATTAATCTCCCTGAATGCTATGAGGTGCCACTGGCCTGTTACCTGTTCGCTTGTGCAGGCCTTGTCCAGATTTGGCTTGCTCTTCTGTTGTTAGTCTCCTAGTGGCACTTTCACTTTCTGTCTCTGAGTCACTTGTCTAATCACTGTTAAACTCCTGGGGCCGACTCTATTGACATCTCCAATCCTCTTTTCTCACTAACCTTTCACCTTGCCTGTGTTAAGATTTACATTTGGAGCAGCAGAACTGCTGACGAGTTTAAAGGGATAATCTTAATAGAATTGCCAAGCAAGTAAGAGTTAGTAATGTGAGTCAGAAATACCAATAAGACAAAACCAAAACTATAAACAGAAGGCAGAGTCACAACAATACCAAAATACTAAATTGTATTCAATTAATTTTGTTTATTCTTTTTGAGAAAGTCTTTCCTTCATTAGATAAATGTTTCGTGTCCTATTAGGCATGATGCCATTTAATTGTACTGTCAAGAAATTGGTCAGCATGGACAGAATGAATATTTAAAACTGAGGAAAGAGTCCAGGTCAAAATGCCAGAAAAGTGTCAATGCCAAGAAGTAAAAACAAGAAACCGAGCACTGAAAACCAGAACGTAAAACACAATCAAAGTTAGAGAGCAAGACCTGTGCCCATATTTGTCAAGTGTTTCAGAGTAGAAAAGCAGTCCTAGCTGCGTCATAGAGCTTTAGAGTGACTCAGATTTAAATTGTCCAAATTTAGAAAGCTATTTCAAACTTCCCCAGGATTTCTGAGAGCTGGTGTGCTATCCTAGCTCACTAGGACCTGCCAAAAGATGGCATTCAATCAGAGATCGGCACTGACATTTTGGAAAAGGGTGAATGTTTTGGAAACTGCAGGCAACAACAAAATCATAAAAAGATTTAGATCTAACAGAGATGGAGTAATATTTGTGAAAACACTTACATGTCGCTTCATCTGTGTAAAGAAGCCATGGGCCGTCAGCTGAAATGAAGTGGTTAACAACATTAAGTTTTTTGGTCACGGTCAAAGTTAAGCTTTACAATAATGATGATTTGGGTATGCTACAACCAGCCATTTCTAGAATTTTGCAGCAAAATTTGCACATCCTTTCAACGCATCATTAACATACAGATTAATACATTTCCTCACCACTCCATATAAGGTAACGTTAAAGCAAGCTGCATTCATGCAAATCAGTGCTTCTTCAGTAGTTGTTGCTGTGATCGATACCACATACTTAAAAGTATTCTTCAAGTGTGGATGAGCATCCATATGTGATTTGCAAGGGATATCACAGACTCAACCCACAGGTGGTCATGGATGCAATCTGTTAATTATGATGTTGTTGTGAAGTGGACTGGTTCAGCGCATACCTCTAGAGTACTCCGTAAGAGTGGCATAAACTCTTTATTTGAATGCAACCACGTCCTCCAGATGTCACCTTCTTGGAGATAAGGGACACCCTCCTTTTCCAAACCTAACAGCCGATGCTCAGCTTTCTTACTTTTATTATTATTATTATTATTATTATTATTATTATTATTATTATTATATTTGTGCTGAAGACTTAGTGTTAGTATTCGCAAACTAGAAAACACCACAATGATTTTAAAGGAAACCACAAAAACCTTTCATGGTTTTTATGAGTGTCATTTTGTGGCCTGAGGTGCTGTAAAATCAGGGCACTTTTCATTCTCAAATGTGTACTCCTACTCTTTGCTGGCAGTAAGTGTGGGGCACTTTGTAACTACTTCTCGTGTCCTGTTCTGGTGTAGGACAAAGTCTTATCCTAGTCAAACTTATAGTGCAATTCCTAGGAGACTCTTAATCAAAATGGGCGCTGAATAGCAAAGGCAGAGAGTTTTATTATTCATCCCAATCATGTAATGTCACGTACATGATGTCAGACATTGTGACGAGTGGAACTGTACTCCCCAGTAAGCAAACAAGAGACACATCTTAGCAATGCAATATGACAGTGTCCCAAAAAAACATAGCGCTTGCTTGAATGACAGTAACGTAAAAAAATGTATAAACCCACAAGTAATATTCTAAACGACCATAAATTAATAGCTTTCAGAAAGGTCAATGCTAAATCAATAAAACAGATTTCTACATTGGCCCATATGGTGGAAACACGACAACTTCACATATAGTGTTAAGTTCAAACTACATTACCCTTGGCAGGCATTATCACTATAAGCAGCACAGCCATGCTGACAAAGAACAGCACACAAAACGGCTGCACCCATGCAAAAATACAAAATGGCACACAATGATGTTACAAAAATAACACTAAAGTTGTTATGGTTTTGCGGACACATGAAAAGCATATAAACTGAGCTCCCCGAAATTCAGCGAATTAAACAAAAATAACTTTATTTGGAAATCCACTGGAAAAAAACACAAGAGCTTTAATCGAAAAGTAAACCCAAAACAAGGAATATTCTAAAAGGGAAGAAAGCTCAAATTCTTGGAATCTTAAAGACTTTCTAAAATAAATCGATATCCACACAAAAATGATTGTATTCTTGGTTTTGCTCCTCCATAAAAGAGGAACACCAAAACATCAGGCATAAGCAGCAAAAATAAATTCTTAAAAGCTGAATTTACAGTTAAAATGTCTTATTTGTGCCTTATTTTTAAGTGCAAAGTGGGGAGGAAGCCTCAAGAAGGAATGCCAGAAACAAAGCGTAAAGAAGCCATTGCCTCAGAAGTTAGTCTGCGCTCAACAAATGGAAGAGAAAGCAATGAAAAATTAACATGTGAAAAATAATTGCAAAATGATTAACAGAAAAGATACTAAAATATAATGAAATGCTAAAAGAAAGGAGATGATACAAGTAATTCACAAAGAAAACAAATAAACTGCAATATTAAAAAAAAAAAAAAGCTAAAGCCAGGGATAGAGCTGTGTGAATGAAGTCTGTAACTGAAAAGTGATATCATGTGACAGGGTCTTTATGTCCCCTCTCATTTGTCACTCCCATCACCACCAGAGTTACTGCCAGTCTCTCACTCTGGCTCATGCTCCTCCCATACTCACCTCTGACCTCCTTAGTCCTAATCATCTCCTCTCTCCTCCATCATTCCCAATGTCTTATGGCTCTTGCTTACAAACCCTTCACCTGGCCCACTGTCCGATTTCACTTTTTTAAACTCTGCCACCCTCTCGCCACTTCTTTTGCCACTAATCGGTCACAACTTCTTTCACCACTTTCTGCCATTCCCTTGTGGCCTTTCCTTGCTGCAGTACTGACATTTTACTTGTTTCTCTGGTCCTATCACCAAACGTTCACTCCCTTGTCTTCACTAACCTCCTCTTTAGCTCTGTTGTTCTGCTTTTGCTAGCTCTGTGGCTCGGCTACCATCTTCCTCTAATCACAGACTCTCACCTGCTCTTTTGCTGTTTAATCTTCTTGACTGATGTTCTACATCCTCTGCTGCTGCCGAACTGTCACCTCAGCTGCCTTCTCAGGTCCTCTGTTCCCCTTCTATCAGCCCTATCAGCCTTGCTCTCTGTTGTCTTCTGCCTCGAGTATCAATGCCGGGTTCTCATCTCTTCTGTTACTGTAGTTAGACCCCTAGTAGTCTCCTTTGTTGCTCTTGCGCATTTCCCATCTCTTGTCAACTTTGCTACAGTTGATCTCTCCCTCCTTCATTCTCCTGCTTGCTTTGGAGCTGTCACTTACAAACCTTATTACTTTAGACGCGAGTCTGGTGCTGTCCCTGCTGATCGCTTTGCATGCTTTGTCCACACCTCTAGAGCTCTGCTGCTCTTGACCTTTTGCTGACTCTGTCACTACTGATCTCTTGCTTGCTGCAACCCTGCCAATCTTTCATTTGCTCACTGTGTCGCTATCGATCCCTCGCTTGTTTTGTCACTGTTAATGACTTCATTGCTCACTCTATCTCCGTCTGGTCTCTCGCTTGGTCAACATATGTACCTGGCCTTCTTTCACCGTTGATTTAAAGTACAAATTTAGTGTATTGGATTAGTTGGTGTAGATTGTGGTTTTTGTACAATGCTTGTTCAAATTCAGTTATATATGTACAAATACAAATAAGGAATATCTGATGTTTTATAAAAAAAAAAGTGTAGTTTTGTACAATACAATGCCTAGTATGTGTACATTTATGATAACGTTAGCTGTCAGTTGTTGTGTCTTAACTTATTTTCTTATATCTGTGTAACAAAGTCTTTTGTTTTGTACTTTTCTGCTGCAGATATCTCGCTAGGATAATAAAGTGTACCAAACTAGACCTCCATCCATTATGTGTACCCTTTGTGCACATGTACACACTTACTTATCCCTGGCTATTTCTTTGTAAATAGCAATTGCTTGAATCAATGAGCCAAGCCAACTGCATGGCAGCATACACAACAGAACTATGAGAAATTGCATTCACATATTAGCGTCCTTATCTTTTGGCACCCAGGCCTCCATAAGAAAGAAAATTATGCATAAAAAATACTATTGTTCCATAAAAAATATGGTCTGACTATTTATCCAGATAACCACTGCTGTTCTTCCTCAAGGGTGGAAAAAATAAAGTCTGAGTGTGCTTTTCATCAGGTGTCACATGCAGATGAACTGCTCTGTGCCAATTGTCTTAATATTTCAAAAAGGAAATTTCATTATTTGGCGTAATTTACATTTTCACAATTTTATTTGTGGAACTGTTTTTGCAGGGATTATGTTTAGCTTATCGAAGATGAGGTAAATGCCTGTATCTATAATAACCTCTATGTCCATCAGGTTGATACAGGAGAATAATATCCAACATATATGTTTATAATATTTTTAATGTCTTATAAAGTTTAATTTTTAAGGCAGTGGAATTATCAGAAAAAAATCAATTTTCATACAGGTACATTTCACACCCTAAGATCCTCCAACAAAGGTATTTCAAGATCTAAGAGCATGTGTTAGGGACTGAGCACCATCAGGGCAATATGGGAGGCAGACAGAAGAAATGCTAATACAAAAATTGTGTCCTTTTATTGCACAATAATCCATTAAAAACAGTTTCAAGTGTTCAGCATCAATAAACAAGGACAATAATAAGTAACTGTTATTAAAATGGTGATACAGTGTTATTTAAAAACTTGCTCAATAAATACAATTAAGAAAAAAATTATATGTATATATTCATAGACACCAAGCATGGGCTGGCATTTAAGCCTGGATGGTTCAAGGTCTCTTACCCGGCTGGAAGACCAGAAGGACAATCGGAGATCAATCGCATGAACTACTTGCTCCCCCGATACAATAGGTGGCAGTCTTCCTGGGCTATGTTGCCTGTCTGGATCCCCGCAGGGCTGGCTGCGAATTGCAGTCCCAGTGGACAGCCATGTGGTGGTCCTTGGGTGCGCGCCAGAGAGAACTGCAAAAATGCGCTCTCCCCAGTTTAAAGAACTTCCGGCTGACCTGAAATTGCTTCCAGGGTGCAATGCTGTGAGATCAGAAGTACTCCCAGGTCCAACATGAAAGAAGCCGAGTTTCCTGCATGGGGGTGGAGGTCAGAGTTGGGAGGACAGTGGATGAGGCTGCATGGTGGGTGTGGAAGGAGGCAAAAAGATTTTATATTATACTGATGTGGAAAAGTATTTTGTTATTATTGTAAAATAAAAAATTTGGATGTGAGCATCAGTAGGCTTTGTGCCCTAGGAACCAAGGTACCCAAGCTATTCTATAACATTTCAGTACTTATTTACCTCTCTGATGCTGACCTTTCTGATCACAAAATAGGTCATTACGATAGCAACTGATGAGAAGAATTCATAATTAGTTATAGAATTACGGTATTTGAGGGTTCCTCTAGAGTGCTTCTTCCTATTGCACGATTTGGCTCAAAAATTAATCAGCACATCGTCATCTCATTACAGGCTTAAGTTTTGAATTTGGTATTTTTCCATCCAGCCATTTTAAGAAACTGTGACACACAAACACACATACAGACACAGGCCAGACATACGTCCATCATACATCGGAAGGTTGCCAGTTCGAATCCCGTAAATACCAAAAAGAGACTCTGCTCTGTTGGGCCCTTGAGTAAGGCCCTTAACCTGCAATTGCTGAACACTTTGAGTAGTGAGAAAAGTGCTATATACTGTAAATGCAAAGAATTATTATTATTATCAATGTTTTTGGCATCAGGCGACCCTGAAATATCGAGATCCATCGAAAAACCGGAGATTGAAGTTTTTGACAAATCTAAAGCTTTTGCTTCTCCCCCATTGATAATAAGTTATGGTGAGGAGGGCGCCAATCAAAAATAAAATATCTTCTGTTTGAACCCTGCTGGTCACAATATATACACATATATTGGTGATGTAAGCTGTTCTACCCCAGGATGTGTTGGCTAGCACTAAAGCTATCTTCTTCTTCCTACATGTACCCAAAGACACCCCAACAGGATACCTGACCCCTCTCTGTAACCCAAAGAGAGTCCTGCTCCTTCCAGTCTCAGCTTATAAAGCCAGCCCATTCCTGGAAGGACAGAGCTCCAGAGTGCTTGTTGAGCCCATGATTACCGTATATACCGTATACGTTTATTGCACTAAATATTAAGAAATGCAAGATCAAATGAGGTGGCACGGTGGCGCAGTGGTAGCGCTGCTGCCTCGCAGTTAGGAGACCTGGGTTCACTTCCCGGGTCCTCCCTGCGTGGAGTTTGCATGTTCTCCCGTGTCTGCGTGGGTTTCCTCCGGGCGCTCCGGTTTCCTCCCACAATCCAAAGACATGCAGGTTAGGTGGATTGGCGATTCTACATTGGCCCTAGTGTGTGCTTGGTGTGTGGATGTGTTTGTGTGTGTCCTGCGGTGGGTTGGCACCCTGCCCAGGATTGGTTCCTGCCTTGTGCCCTGTGTTGGCTGGGATTGGCTCCAGCAGACCCCCGTGACCCTATTCGGATTCAGCGGGTTGGAAAATGGATGGATGGAAGATCAAATGATCACTATGTAAGCAAATCACATGTGTGAGGCTGGCTATTGAGGCACAAATGTGTGTATATACAGTTAGGTCCATAAATATTTGGACAGAGACAACTTTTTTCAAATTTTAGTTCTGTACATTACCACAATAAATTTTAAATTAAACAACTCAGATGCAGTTGAAGTGCAGACTTTCAGCATTAATTCAGTGGGTTGAACAAAACGATTGCATAAAAATGTGAGGCAACTAAAGCATTTTTTAACACAAATATTTGTCCAAATATTTAAGGACCTGTGTATATATATACTGCGGTGGGCTGGCGCCCTGCCCAGGGTTTGTTTCCTGCCTTGCCCCCTGTGTTGGCTAGGATTGGCTGCAGCAGACCCCCGTGCCCCTGTAGTTAGGATATAGCAGGTTGGATAATGGATGGATATATATACAGTATATATATATATATATATATATATATATATATATATATATATATATATATATATATAAAATTTTACATACTATATTAATCTCCAAGAGACTGACTTTTCTCATGACCTTTGAAGGTCAAGCACAGGATCAGCCATTGTACAGCACCCCCAAAGCAATTTTCAGGTTCAGAGCCTTGTTCAAGGGCCCAACAGAGTAGGGTCTCTTCTGGAATCTTGAGGATATTACCCATAATAAATAAAAATTAATGTGTAGCTCTTTCTCTTGCCTTTTCTTTTACTCTGCCTAATTGCCAGGGGTTACAGGTGTGAAAGGCAAATGATTTTAATGCTGAACTACAGTCACTGACATTGTGGTAAGAGTATTAAATTTAAGCACATTTTCTTACGTTGTACATAATAAACAGTATCAAATGGGAGAATAGGGTCACCCTAGTCCCTAACATGCCAAAACACGATATTAACAGAGGAAAGACACTGAGCTAGTTAGCAATATGAAAGGCTTACACTACCACATATCAGCAGCTGAGGGAAGCCCATGGCAAGCAGCAATAGTCCTGACTCTCAGGCTTACACAATCCACTGGATTGATTTTAACCAAAATCAATAGGTCTCTAGTATTGTACAACACCAATAATTGTGCCAAGTCTCATTTTGATTTAACGATTCATTATGTCCACAGATATGATAGTCCAGTAGCATCAAGGGTTATTAGTAAACTGTAGCACACCAGATTAATAATTAAATGATGACTGCCTCCTGCAGATATGCTGCCACACTGTAACAGCAAAAAAATCAAAACAAAGCTGTCCAGTCAAAACTGATGAAATAATAATGAACATTCTGTGCACATGCCAGTAATTATAAAATGGTGTGTATAAAGGTTATTCAATGGAGTCAGGGTGCAGTTAAATAATGTGGTACACTGCAGCACCAACACAACTTCTTTCTATCTTGAAATCTTGACGGAGACTAACTCAGGCCTAGCTAACAGGTCATAGCTGGTAAAAGTCGTGACTACGATAAAATAATAAATTATGTATAGGGTCCCTCATCCCTCCACAGCGTTCAGACTCATACAATAAATAAATGCATATATTTGTAATTTAGCATCTAGCATGTTGCCAAGCCCTAAATTAGAGAAATCAAATCCTTCAGCTTTTTTAATAGTCTTGTGAGAGGAGGTAATCTCACTGCTGTGACGAGGTGTAGGCTCAGCTCACTCCAGCCTTGTGTTATTCCCAGTTTAATTAATTAAAGTCCTGTGTCTCAGGGGCTATTACTTCTAAAGAAGATCCCTGTTAGTATCCCGTTACCCGAGGTCTCTTTAAGCTTTCTAGTTACAGTTTGCCTCATCGACACGAAGAATGTACTGATTGTGGCTGGCAGCCATTGTTTTTAATAATGGAATCAGGAGGCCGAGCAAAGTCAAGCTAAAGACATAACCAGAATGTCCCATTGGCGAAGGACCAGGAGAAATGCCTGGTCAGAAATAGGCAGAGATCTAGCAAACCAAATCGAAGATTAGAAAACAAGAAACAAGTACAAAAAAGTCAAGACAAGAAATAAATACATCATAAGGAAAAAGGCAGAAGAAAGAGTTTTAGGATCCTATAGTTGGTTGCTATTGTGGACAACCTCTAAACCCATCACCACTTCAGAAGTCATTGGCGCAGAGTGTCCTGGTGATTTTTGGGATGTTCCCATGGATACTGGAGACGTGAATAACACAAAATCGTAGCGCTAGTTGTTAACCAAGATAGTGTTGCAGTAAACCAAAACAACTAACATAAATACAGTTGAGCATAAATGTAATAAATTATACCGAGAATGTAAGATGAAAAAAAATTGCTAACACTGCACTTTACGTACGTCAAAAGTTCATCTACGACTCATTTACTCTTATGTAACAAAACCTTACCAAAGGCTTCGTTTAGTGTTCATAGCACTTATAAAACATCAGCAAATATTCACCTCTTTGCAGTGTGGCATGATGGTAAAATGACTTTGCAATATGAAGGATTCACAGGTGTTATATTTAAGTACGTAATATTGAGAGAAACGTGTCTCAGTTAAGCCTCCTCAGGCCACGTTGAAGTACAGTTTTCTTAGCAGGTCTTTTGTCTTTCACCTACCATATCGGGGAGCAAATAGTCCATTTGAGCAGATCAAAGGCCAGAACGATACACACAGCTAGGCCAAAATGAGAGACGTAAATCGTAGTCAGGGACATAAAGGATTTCAAAACCAAAGAGTCTTTCAAATGAACAAACAAACAGAATGGTGAGTGTTTTTAATGGACACAAATTTAGACAACCAGGAAGTCTAAGGGGCTGACCTTTATGCCCCTTTTGCTTGTAATGTCACACCGTCCATGACACCTGATGTCACCCTTCAACAGGCCCCAAGTGGTGGTGTTCATGAAAAAAATGGGATGCCAAACAGAAATAAAATAACATAAGAAGAGATGTGTTTTAAAGCAAAACCTACATTTGCCCATTTGATTTGTTGGTCTCAAAGCCCCCCAAAACAATATATATATATATATACAGTAAATTATATTTACTGTTTAGAAAATTTAAAAATGTGAGCTAAATCAGTAATGCATATTGAAATGCTGGCCCACTGTTCAGTTACAGGACAGCCCACCATTCAGCTGACAACCTCAAAGTGAAGATGTCACCTCTGAGGAGCACCCAGCTACCAAGAACAACAACAACAACATTTATTTTTTATAGCACATTTTCATACAAAAAAATGTAGCTCAAAGTGCTTTACATAATGAAGAATAGAAAAATAAGAGACAAAGTAAGAAAATAAAATAAGTCAACATTAATTAACATAGAATAAGAGTAAGGTCCAATGGCCAGGGGGGACAGAAAAAACAAAAAAACTCCAGACGGCCGGAGAAAAAAAATAAAATCTGCAGGGATTCCAGGCCATGAGACCGCCCAGTCCCCTCTGGGCAATCTACCTAACAGAAATGAAACAGTCCTCTTTGTATTTATGGTTTTCACGGAAGGATTTAATGATGATGATGATGATGATGATGATCACGTGGACTTCTGGCTTTTAGTCCATCAATGCTGGGGCATCATGGTGCTTTGAGTAGGTTGGTGGTGGCGCAGGCCGCCACCACAGAGAAACCGGAAAAAGAAACAGAAGAGAGAGTAGGGGTCAGTATGGATTTTTAGAGCCACCATGAATAGTTATTATGATGAATTGAACATATAGAGTATCAGGATTAAGATAAAGTGAAGTTATAAAAAGGCCATGTTAAAGTAATGTGTTTTCAGCAGTGTTTTAAAGTGCTCCACTGTATTAGCCAGGCGAATTCCTATCGGTAGGCTATTCCAGATTTTAGGTGCATAGCAGCAGAAGGCCGCCAAGAAGTGAACCCACACAATAGCCAGGCCATGTATTTAAAGAAAAATATGGGATATTTTAAAGAAACATGGTCCAAATAAATGTAATACATTCAATTTATTATATTTTAATAACTGTCTTTTTTTGTTTTTTTTCTACAGTCTCTTGATCTGGGTTAGTCTCGTAGAGCCAGACATACTGTAAGTGAAATGTGCTTTAAAGTGGGTGGGAATAATTAGACAGTTTACTCAGCTGGAAATTTCTAAACCAATCCAACTCGTCATGAAGGTGGAGCTCAGAGTAGGGGCGGTGAGTTAAACATCAACTTGGCTCTTGTTAACCTGATCCACTAGACAGCAAGTGGTCATGATGGATTAACCTTCTGTGGCTGAAACATCACAGAAAAGCTTTGTTGATAATATAAATGTGTCGTGTGTGCAGATTTAAAAGTTAAAAACCAGCATAGCCTGTTGCAAAAGAAAAATCTTTCTGCAAAACCAGCGTATTCTTTGCCATTTTAAGACACGATTGGGCTCGGGGGTCTCATTTATGACGATGCTGCCGCAGTCATTGTGAGGTTGAAAGAAATGACCGCTATGTCCATGAATTGGCGAACTGTAAAATATGCATTTGAACTAAATGGCATGAGTGGCAAATTTTCCTGCCTTGCGCTCAGTGATTGCTGGAATAGGCTTCAGCTGCCTTCTGATCCTGACCTGGGCAATGGAGTTGAGGTAATGAGTGGACTGGCAGTTATAAAAGGAGGTGAAAAGACCTGCCATTAAAGAAGAGCCTTGGGAGATGTCATTATTTGTTCTCAGTACACCTAAAACTGTTGTAGGATCTGCCCCAGGACCCAGACCACCTGAGAGTAGTCCCCGTGATGCCAAGGTCAGAGATGTTGGCAAGAAGGACCTGGTGGTTGATCCTGTCAAAGGCAGTGGAGAGATGCAGGGACACAGATGGAATCTCTAGCTACCAAATAGTAATTTGAGATGTTGTATCTTTTTTTGAGTCTGGTACATGTTGTGCAAAGAATAAAAGACAGGTTGTGATCTCTTATGGTTTGGATCCCACTTTTGTCATGGGCCCACCTGCACACAGAGAGTACTGCAGATTGTAATGTGCTTTGCTCTTCAGCATTAACATAACTGCCTTTAAGTGCTCCTCAAACCAAAATACTATTATAAAGTTTGCATGCTGTGTGCGATTGCACATGTACATTTGAGCTCTTAAGACTGCGTTGTGAAGTGCTCCTTGGATTTCATACTTTGGAGAGGTCTAAATAAATGCCTCTTTTGGTGGGGGGGTGGTGTGTAATTACTGACAGTTCAGACTGCAGTGTTTTGTTTCTGATTAGTTGTCTGCAAAACAGCACCCTGTCCTGCTGAATGGGCAATGCTGACTGTGCATTTTAAGATAAAAGGCCTCCTTCCCTGGGGGTCAGCAAACTGCCAGCTTGGCAGATCTTTGCTTCAGAAAGTAAAAGATGCAAGGTCATTTATTTGAACCCAACTCTGAAGACTAGAATGTAAAACAACTTTGCACTTGCAAAAAAATATATGGAAAACTCTTACCTGGCTGCACGCTGGACCCATTTTTCAGGTGACAAAAGGGCCATGATTGACAATTTTGGTCCACCTCTACCACAGTAATGCTCCATTATAATTGTCAACACAGACAACAAAGTGATGGCCTCTGTGGTTGATCTACATTAAACCTGCAGCTGATTGTTGGGTCAGAAATTGTCGATGGCGCAATAACACAGATCCAGTTAAAAGTCACAATTATTATTATTATTATTATTACTAGCCATGTGCACCCAACTACGTTGTGCGTGTTAAAGTTGTCTGTGAAGGACTCCCTGTTTAAACTTGGCTGCCAGTCGTGAACTGGGTCCTTCGTCGCACAGCATTATGATTTTTTATAAGGGAAACAAAATTACAAAAGAAAACCCTTGGACATTGATTTGATAGGAACGGCCTACTCGGAATCACTGTCCGAATAGTAATTATGTGGTGGTGTAGGAGCATTTCTGCTTCTGTCCGTTCACAGTCCGTCTCGTTTTCACGACGCTGTTGTTTCCTCTCACGATCTCTTCTCAACCTTTCTCCAATCTCACAGGTTGCTTTGTGGCAATTCAAAGAGTTAGGCAATATACACGGAGCAATGGTTATAAAAGGGGGACACACAGGTATCCAGGCTCTTTAAAGCATAAATGGGGATCACTTCACTTCACAACTCACGGTACAACTGTGAGACACGCAGCACTTGCCAGCTACAACGTAAAAATAATAATTTCCAGAATGTGCTGTTACGTTGTCATTCATTTTACCCACTGTCTTTCTTTCATTCATATGTTATGTAGGCACATATCTTTTATCTTCGGCAATCTCATTCTCTAACCAGGCCTCAGGAGCTAAACAGCGTAACACTGTCCACCACCCCTTTCGTTATTCCGGCACATTGTTGACATCCGTGAGTAACAACAATGTACTAAACTGGAAGGTGGTCTACGCATGTGTGGAATTCGCGGACAAACAAAGATCAAGATCTAAATGAAGATTATATATAAAGATTAGTTAATTTAAAGCACAACAATTTGTTAAGTTTGAATGTCTGTGTTTTGAGGTGTGACCGGAGTACTACAGTCTTCAGTAGTATAAGCCTGGAGGAGATTCTTAATGCAATGCCTATGTTTTAGCTGTCTCTCTACTGCCATCTAGTGCTTCTTCTAATTCATTCGCGGAGAAATAAAGATCAACATCCAAATGAAGATTATATATATAGAGATTATTTTCATTGAGCAGAGGTTTCCTTTAATGATTTGTCTGAAGCTTTGTAACGTGATTTGAATTCAGGTCTAATCATATACCTCAGGATTCCATCTTTAAACTGAACTCAGTCATTCAGGATGGAATAGTGAGAGTTGGGGGCAGACTCAACAAAGCTGCAGTGCCAGAAGAAGCTAAACATCCAACAATCCTCCATATGTTCACATACTCCCTCTCTTATATTGTAACACATCGACAAAGAGATCGGACATTGCTGGCACAACTGTATACAGTTGTTCTTGAAAGTTTGTGAACCCTTTAGAATTTTCTATATTTCTGCATAAATATGACCTAAAACATCATAAGATTTTCACTCAAGTCCTAAAAGTAGATAAAGAGAAACTAGTTAAACAAATGAGACAAAAATATTATACTTGATCATATTTTTATTAAGGAAAATGATCAAATATTACATATTTGTGAGTGGCAAAAGTATGTGAACCTTTGCTTTCAGTATCTGGTGTGACCCCCCTTTGCAGCAATAACTGCAACTAAACGTTTCCAGTAACTTTTGATCATTCCTGCACACCGGCTTGGAGGAATTTTAGCCCATTCCTCCGTACAAGAACAGATTCAACTCTGGGATGTTGGTGGGTTTCCTCACATTAACTGCTCGCTTCAGGTCCTTCCACAACATTTTGATTGAATTAAGGTCAGGACTTTGACTTGGCCGTTCCAAAACATTAACTTTATTCTTCTTTAACCATTCTTTGGAAGAACGACTTGTGTGCTTTGGTATCGTTGTCTTGCTGCATGACCCACCTTCTCTTGAGATTCAGTTCATGGACAGATGTCCTGACATTTTCCTTTAGAATTCTCTGATATAATTCAGAATTCATTGTTCCATCAATGAAGGCAAGCCGTCCTGGCCCAGATGCAGCAAAACAGGACCAAACCATGATACTACCACCACCATGTTTCACAGATGGGATAAGGTTCTTATGCTGAAATGCAGCGTTTCCTTTTTCCAAACGTAACGCTTTTCATTTAAATCAGAAAGTTCTATTTTGGTCTCATCCGTCCACAAAACATTCTTCCAATAGCCTTCTGGTTTGTCCACATGATCTTTAGCAAACTGCAGACGAGCAGCAATGTTTTTTTTGGAGAGCAGTAGCTTTCTCCTTGCAACCCTGCCATGCACACCATTGTTGTTCAGTGTTCTCCTGATGGTGGACTCATGAACATGAACATTAGCCAATGTGAGAGAGGCCTTCAGTTGCCTAGAAGTTACCCTGGGGTCCTTTGTGACTTTGCCGACTATTACACGCCTTGCTCTTGGAGTGATCTTTGTTGGTCGACCACTCCTGGGGAGGATAACAATGGTCTTGAATTTCCTCCATTTGTTCTGTCTGACTGTGGATTGGGTGCCCACTCACACCTGATTGTCATCCCATTGATTGAAAACATCTGACTCGAATTTCACCTTCAAACTAACTGCTAATCCTAGAGGTTCACATACTTTTGCCACTCACAAATAAGTAATATTCGATAATTTTCCTTAATAAATAAATGACCAAGTATAATATTTTTGTCTCATTTGTTTAACTAGTTTCTCTTTATCTACTTTTGAGTGAAAATCTGATGATGTTTTACGTCATATTGATGCAGAAATACAGAAAATTCTAAAGGGTTTACAACCTTTCAAGCACAACTGTACTTGCACAGTTGAGCTAGAAATATTGGATAACTCAAGAAAGTTCAATTATCAGAAAACTCACTTTAAAGTATCCAATATGCAGAAGGTACAATGCGAAAGCAGGTGTTACCTGACCTTTCACCAATCTCAGAATTGATTATTTTGGACTTTTTCAAGTTAAAAGATGACGAGGTCTAGTTAAGGGGTCTGGAGTAATTTTCCCTTAGTTATGTTTTGTCTTGGTAGAGTAATATAATCTACTTTCCCCTTTTGTATTATTAATATGTAGCCTTTGTCAGAATGCCTCAAATCTCACAGACTTACCACTGTTTATAAGGTATTGTACCATATAACTTCTCCCCACCTTCCCTTCAACATTTATAACCTCAGGCAATTAGGTGTAATAAAAGCAGGAGTGAAGTTACAATTTAAACAATGTATTATTGATAATATTAATAAATAATAACAATATGCAAAGTGCATGTGAATATTGGCAACCATACAACCTGATAAATGCTGATGTGTAATTTCAGGCAGCACACAGACTTGTTAGTTACTTAAAATGTCTCTAGTTAAGGCATCATTGGTGGTCAACTTTCTTCAGAACAGGCCACATGCCTGTCTCAATATGGCTGCTGATCTGTTCTCTTCATTGTGTTGTCCTTTTCAGTTCATGATGTGAGATGGTCTTTCATCAGTTTGGTAAGAGAGAGAGAGTGCAAGGTAAAGCAAGCAAACTTATAGGTTTTCTGTCCAACCCCTAGAGCAAATAGGGCGTTGTGGTACTTAGAGGCTTCTGATACAAGACAGTTCCAAACAGCCATACTTTAGACAAATGGGGGGACAGAATACCTTCACATCTGCCCTACAAACCAGGTGTTAAGGTAAAGCTTGGCAGTTAGGCAGCCTGGCTTTCCTGTGGGGGTTGACTGAGAGACTTTAGCAGAGAAATATTGGCCAAACTTGTTTGAGTCACTTCCGCCAACCCAAATTACAAAGAGACTCAATCCTAAAAGGGGGGAAGTGGTTCCTAAACCATCACACCATTGCATACAAAATATTTATCAGCTTGTATGCAAAATTTCACATCACAAAGTCCAAAGAATCCATAGTTCACCCGGAAGTGCTCCAGGTGCTTGATTGCCAAGCTCTGGCTGCACTTCCGGGTGTGGTAAAAACACTGCCCACAAGGGCTCAGGAGTTCCAGCTGCAGCAGGTGGCGCCTGTGGGACCCAACAGGGTTGTCCCCAACTCCAATTACCATGGAGCTCTGCGGGAAACCGAGGCACCGCTCCAACCCAGGGGGGCGGCCATTTAGCGTCTAGGGGGAGGTATTGCACCGTACATGGCTGCTCCCCCTGAGCATATAACAAAGGAGTGTCCCGGCCAGTCATGGATCCCGGCCGTCTGCCACAAAGCGAAGTTATGAAATTATTACTTTATTATTATTTTATTTTCCTGTAGAATTAACTGTTCTCATCCCTACCACCTTTGCCTTCACTTCCCCTACCTCTTCATATATTAAATCATTGTACACATATATGGTCAAAGAAGGTCAAGGGTCAACAGAGTATGGTCAAGTCAAGTGTATTCACTGCACGTTATCGTGCAGTGTGCCGTTACTGTCTGATTGTTTTAATAATAGATGATGCTGTACCCTGCAGTTCTCGGGTAATGGGTCGAGTCATCAGAACAATTCCAGTTTGTGTGCAGACCAAAACCAGCACAATGGACAGACCAGTGAATAAACTGGGCCTGCTCCCACAAGCATCCAAATATGGTCACATCAAGAAGTATTTGGACAGTGACACAATTTTTATCATGTTGGCTCTGTATGCTACAATGGATTTGAAAGAAAGCAATCATTATGCGATCGAAGTGTAGACTTTCAGCTTTAATTTAAGCCATTTAGGAATGACAGATATTTTATACATGCCCCCCCCCCCACCACCATCTTCAGGGGCTTAAAAATGTTTGGACAAACTAACATAATCATAAACATAATGATCATTTTCAATAACTAGTTTAAAATCCTTTACAGTTAAGGACTGGCCATCTCCAAGTGCTGGGTTTCCACTCCAGTGATACATTGCCAGGCCTTTACTGCGGCTGTCTTCAGGTGCTGCTGGTTCATTGGACTTTCTGTCTTCAGTTTTGTCCTCAGCAAGTGAAATGCATGTCCAGTTGAGCTGTGGTCAGTTCATTCACTTGGCCTTTGAAGAATCTTCCACTTTGCCTTGAAAAGCACTTGGTTTGCTTTCATAGTATGTTTTGGCTCATTATCCATCTGTAGTGTGAAGCATCATCCTATCAGTTTTGAGGCAATTGACTGAAACTCAGCAGATAGTATAGCACACTGTACACTTTAGAATTCATCCTGCGACTTCTGCCAGCAATCATATCATCAATAAACACCAGTGACAGACTTCCATTCTCAGCCATGCATGATCATGCCATAAAACTGCCTCCACCATGTTTCAATAATGATGTGGTTTTCAGCGGATCATTAACCATTTCTTCTCTTCTCCATATTCGTCTCTTTCCAACATTCTGGTATATAGTATATTGATCTTAGTTTCTTTTGTCCAAAGAAAATTGTTAGAGAACTGGACTGGCTTTAAAAATGTTTTCTGGTGAAGTTAAATCTGCCCTTCCATTGCTTGAGGTTTATCAGTGGTTTGCATTTTGTGGTATACCCTCTATGTTTACTTTCTCTTGATTGTAGACTTTGGTAATGATAGGTCTACGTCCCGGAGAGTGTTCTTGGTTTGGCTAAATGTTGTGTAGGGGTTCTTCTTCACCACATATGCAATTCTGCAATCATCCAGCAGAGTTGTCTTCTGTGGTTTTGCAGACCAGTGTGTTCCTTCTTGTAAATAAAAAAGTACCAGATGGTTGATTCAACCACTCCTTTTGTTTCTGCTGTCTCTCTAAAGGGTTTGTTTGGTTTTCTTTGCCTAATGATGGCCTGCTTTTATTTGCATGGACAGCTCCTTGAACCTCATATTGAGAGTTCACAGTGACAGCTTCCAAATGCAAATCCCATCCTTGGAATCAACTCCAGACCTCTTACCTTCTTAATAGTTAATGAAACAACAAGGGACCTGCTCCCACTTGGCTATGGAACAGCTAGTCAATCTTCTTCTTCTTTTGTCCGCTCCCTATAGGGGTTGCCACAGAGGATTATCTTGTGCCATATCTTCTGTCCTCTACATCTTGCTCTGTCTCAGCCATCTCCTGCATGTCATACAAATGACCAAATACTTTTGAACCCCTGGAAATGGGAGTTGGTGATCTATGCAGAAAAATGGCTATCATCCCTAAACTGCTCATACAATATTTTTGGCAAACCTCTTAAATTAAAGTCGAAACTCTACACTTCAATCACATCTTGATTGCTTTATTTCAAATCTGTTGTGGTGGTGTACAGAGCCATCATTGTGCAAATACTTATGGACCTGACTGTAATTGAAAGGATGAATGTTTGTGTTTTATGATTAAATCTGTATGTAAAGTTTAACCATAGTGTTTGACTCTTAACAAGTAAAATGTAGTAATTGTCTCTGCTCCCTGCATAAACAATTAGGGGCTAGAAATGTATGAGCCAGATCATTTAAGTTAATATTAATGGTAAATTTGCCTTAGTCTGCTTAGTTTTTGAACTTGAATATTAAATAGCTTAATAAAGACAATGGAAGATTAAGTTTAATCTGCCTATAATGGCAAGTTATAGAAAATGGAATGTTTGTACTTTGAACTCCGTGCCAGTAGAATAGCCCTTAGATGGCATCTAGACAGCTAGAAAGTAACATGAACGCTTAGACAGATAGGCCACATTGTGCATTGAGATGTACAATCAGTAAGTCCCAGAAGTGTCACACACATTATAATATACACAAATTGTTACATTTCTGGTCAGATTGGCTTTTACATTCATTGACCTTCCTTTGACTTGACTTGGAGTAGCCTTCTGCTTTGGTTCAGATTTTTGATTTAACCATAACAAAGAAAACAAAATACCGCAATTGTGTCTCCCAGTAAATCGCCATCTTCCTGAGCTCACTGAAATGACAGCCTCTCAGCACAAGGCAGAGGTTCAGTGATTTGGAACGAAGTCTTATTAAAATGTACAGTGGTAGATTGGCATAAACTGGGAATCCTGCCTAAGAACGTGCAGGGCACTGAAAAAAAGGGGGCATGGAACAATGGTGTGAACATAACAAAAAATGGAGCGAACTGGAACAGTTTCCTGTGGCTCAATCTAATAAGCCGCATGCTTGGTTAAGAGCAAGCCAAAAAAAACCTTCCTGGAACAGCAGATGATGCAGTGCATCCCTGGTGGCTGAGTTTACCCCCCAATTTGCATATTTGGACTGCATTTGTGTTAAGTTGGAGATAAAAGTAGGCTGATGGTGAAGTTGCAGCAAACCTGCTAAGTCTTTCTGAAGCCAGGGATTACAACTCTCGGAGACCAAAGAAGCCCGTTGGAAAATGGATGGATGGATGGCATTATAAACCCCACTCTAGCTCTTCATTGACCTGGTCGTGTGAAGTGTGAAGCGAGATGTCCAAGAACATATCAGGTATACTTAGCAGAATCTATTGCTTCTCTGCATTAATCAGAATAGCCTAACTGTGGTTAATTTAACCATAAGGCATCATTATAATGGATATAATGGGAGATGGGGAGTGCAATATGTCCCGGGTGGCTCACTCCATTAATGCAATACAATGTCTAGGTCCTGAATTTCCAGGGAGACCAGTTGAGGCTGGCAAAGACTTTTTCAAGGATACAATCATTTTACAGAGCAGAGGATGAGGACTGCAGGCAGCAGGAAATGAAATTGTCGTGCGTCTTAAGCAGTAGCAAAACATTATAAAATGTTATTGAGCAAAACAAAAATCAATTTGACTTGGCGAGTTGGGGAGTAAACAAATGAAAATAAAGAGTACATTTTGAGGTGGTTGAAATGAAATTTGGATTCGGTAGCAGAAAGTGGTGGTCCTGCTGGATTTTTTTTTTTTTTGTTCCAGTTCATACCCCTGCACACCTCTGCTATGCACAATTTCTGCATACAAATGAACGAACCTGTAATACACCTCCATCTTCGATTACTTAAGGTGTCAGCAGATTGGTGAATGTGAACAGCATGCTGCACCAAATTCATTCTTTATTTTTATTAAATCGAGACACCTCTAAATTGTAGCCGTGCTTCAGGGGATTTCTCATCTGAGAGAACACTGCTGTTATTTGGTTTTGCAGGCGGAATAATTCCACAAGCGCCGAGTTTCTGAGAGGCACTTATAGTGCTGCAGGCTTCTGTTGAGAACCTCGGAGAGCGGAACATTAAGGAGTCTCCAGGAACTTTTAAGAGGAGATGAAGCAGTCGCCAGGGACAGATAAGGGGCATATTAAATTATAGAGACTCTAGAGGCAATTACAGGGGCTCAGCTTTACAAATGTAACCTGGACGATTTCCAAAACTACCTTTTGGATATTGGGGAGATTTCAAATTTCCATTTTCCATTGCTCATAGTAAACTGGGTAGGTATTTCCTTTAACACTGCCTTTTATTGAAAGGTTCTTGATGCTCCACTCTTCATTACAACTTAAAAATATGCTTCATAAGCTCCAAAATAAATGTGTTAAGTTAACAATCTCAAAACGGCTTAATCCAGTCCAGGAGCAACTGAGCCGGATGCATTCTTGGAAGCAAACCTGATTGGCAGGGCCCAGTTCACTTATAAAGCCATACTGAGACAATTTAGATTGGCCAAGTAACCAGTGTAATGGAACTGGGCCCGTCAGCAAGCCCCATACAGGATGACACACAAAGAGTCCTGGGTTCAAATAATGGAGGGTTTTAATAACCGATAAAGTACCTCCACACAGTTGCACAAGCACAAAGCGCAGACACAGGTCTTCTCTCTATGCAAATATTTTCTCAATCACATCTCCTTTCACCACCACACTGCGCTCCTCCAGTCGAGTGTTGCTGCACGTCCTCCCAGCTCCAACTTGCCTGGATAGCAGAGTGCGGTCCCTTTTATTAAGGACCTGGGCATACTTCCGGTGCAGGGGCCACTGCCCCAAGGAAGTACTTCTGGGTCATATTGAAGTCCCTTAAATTTGGGAGCGCATCTCCCAACAGTGCCGCCTTGCTGCACCCATGGTCCCCAGCAGGGCTGTGTTGCTGGACTACATCTCCCAGCATTCCCTACTAATTCCCAAATGGGTGCTGACACAGAGGGCTGCTGCCATCTCATGTCCTGAGAGAATAACATATCCCTGGTACCAACTTTTACAATTAATGGGCTGCCCGTTCATCTCTTTTGGGTCTTGCTCCTTCCTCTCTCATGACCGGGATGCCCATGTGCCTGCTTGGAGGCACTTGCCCAGGTAAGGAACCATCCCCTATTTTCTAGTTGGGATGCCCGTCCAACCCATGTGGTACTGACACCAGGAAGAAAACCTCATGCAGACACATTGGAAATGTTTAAACAACTACAGTCAGCAAATGGACACAGGATGACATGTCGCCTGCTTCACAAATACACTCTAAGTCACTTTGTTTTAATAGGTCTGTTGTCTTTGTAGGATAAATACATACTTGTTTGAATCACTGAAAAGAAAGCCATGGGAATATTTGTAAATATGTACACTGCCTGTCAAAACCTTTAGAACATTTAAAAGAGAAGTTTTTCCAGTTTTGCTTCAGATTTAATCAGTTGAAAGGCAATGAGTGACCTAAAAAAGGTAAGCCGTAAAATGCCAGAGGTTTCAATTTTATATTTTAGGTTAGCAAAAAGCAGAAATAAAGGAAATTTCAGAATATTACAAACGGGTCTTCTTCAGGGAACAATTAAGAGGTTACAACCTACAGATGTTCTGTCACTACTGAAGTAAATTAAGCCTTGCAAGTTGTAGCAAACAATTCTGCACAACTTCGGTTGATTATTTAAAGCGCCTGTGCGTCTCAAAGCAGAGTTGGGTCAGACTGTGTTAGTACACCCTCTCAAGTACTACTTGGACAATATTGCACCACAGAAAGTTGTCGATTCCAGTTATAATGGCAAAAAGACTGTAATTAATAAATGAAATGAGACAGAGCAATATTACCTTTAGAAGTGCAGGGCTTTCATTTAGAGAAACTGCTGAAAAAATCAAAGTGTCAGTGAGTGCAGTGATGTCCTCCACAATCCAAAGGCAATTGGAAACTGGAAGAAACTTGGATAGGAAAAGATCAGGCAGATCCAAAGTCACAACACAATCAGAAGACAAGTTTCTGAGGGTCTCCAGCTTGCATGATGGCGGCCGCACAGCACAAGAGCTTCAAGCACAGCTCAACAACACAGGTCACAAAAAGCAAATGTCAGTTTCTACTGTGAAGATGAGATTTTGTGGTGCAGGTTGGACCTGGCAAGAGTCAGTAAGAAAGCCAAAGGACAAAACAGGGCCTTGAAATGCTGGTTGTGGACTACTGCAGACAGGAAGAAAGTCTTATGGGCCAGGGAGTCAAAATTTGAAATCTTCAGTTCATCACGCAGGGTGTTTGTACGCCGTCCAGTTGGTGAAAGGATGGATCCTCAGTGAGTGACGCCAACAGTCCAACATGGAGGAGGAAGTGGGATGGTCTGGGGTTGTTTTGCTGGTGGTAGAGTTGGGGACTGGCACAGAGTGACTGGCATTCTGAAACAAAATGGTTACTTACCACAGTTTGGCTGTTAGATCAGCCAAAGGTGGCAATTTATCTAAATCAAAAATTTGAATCAAATTTTGTACACTTAATGATTCCATGACTTATTTTTTGTTATTTGCCATGGTGTGTTTGTTCTATGCTTTGATTTCATGAAACATTAAGACATTAAACTGCATTCATTCCCATAAAAACTGAAACATTGAGGTTTTCCAAAACATTTGACCAGTAGTGTACACTATTATGTGTTTTTTTCCAGTCTACTGTTTTAGCTTTGCATGACAATTTTTTTTTTAAAATAAATTCTTCTCCCACCCCCTTACCTTGGGTCAGTCCAAAAAGAAAAGTGAATCAATTCCAGCTTGGGACAAACCGCCTCTGGTCTTGACGTAGTGCATTCATTATCAGTCACAATTTGCAGTAAAAGCCCTGTGCTATCAATCAGTTTTGTACCATCTTCACAATTATTGGCACCCCTGACAAAGGTGAATAAAAAGGGCTATAAAAAAAATAACTAATTGCACACTAAAAAAAAAATGAGGGAAGACTGTTGGTGAGCAGCTATTCTGATGTTCAGTTGGGTTCAAGTCCAGGCTCTGGCTGGACCACTAAAGAACATCCAGAGTTGTCTCTAAGCCACTCCTGTATTGCTTAGGGTCATTAACCTGTTGCAAAGTTTGGCCCAATCTGGGACTGTTTTTTAACACAGTACGTTAAAGCACTAAAGTACCAGAATGGTCTGGAGAAGGTTGGCATTAAGAAAATCTTTGCTCTTTGCTCCATTCAGCTTTCCCTTCAACCCAGATAAGTCTCCCAGTCCATGCCACTGAAAAAAAAACAACCCCATAGCGTACTGCTGGTACCACCATGCTTCGACTGTGGTATTGTGCAGGTGGTGAGCAATGCCTGGTTTCCTCCAGACATCACGCTCATTTTAAAGAGGTGAATAAAAATGGCCTCTTCTCTTCTGTGCATCTCAGTAATAGCCTAGTGTAGTGAGTGTCACTGTATGCCCATTTTGAGAAATGAGGAAGCGTGGGGCACCTTACATAGGAGAAAGCCAGTGCCAATTGTCTTAGTCCTGAAGCTTCACATGTTAGGATTTTGTGCCCTTTCTCATGTTGTACTGGCTGCTTTTCCTTTTTTTAAATGGCAAGGAATACATTTCTGTCCCTACTTTGTCAATTTGCATTTTTTCTCTGAGTGATAGTATTATTTCATGTCTTTTTGCACCACTGTTATGGTTTTCCAACATCATTTTTGTTGGGTTTTGTGTAAAATTGCTAGCTTGCCGCTAGTTACGACATGTAAAGTCACTGTTGGGACAGTGTGAAGATTAGTGTTGCACACTTCCTGGTTGTCCAAGTTTCTGGAATGTTTTCAGAAGTTTATTGTGTGGTTTTCGCTGGTTTAGTTGTGGGGCTTCAAAATATTGCCTTTTATTTTCTTTTTTGTAAATTTTGCTTTTGATTAGAAAATTGGGTTTTGTTCTCGTTGGGAATTCTGACTTTGATGACAACCCCTGCTAGGATTTTTCACCCTCATATTTAGAACATCCATTTCCTTATCTGCATTAAGATTCATCTCTGCCTTGTCTGTTCTGGTAGAGTATCATGTTTGATTCTTCTGCTTTCATACCTTCAATTCAGTGAAAGCTCAATGTGCTTCAAGAGTGTTCCCTGGGATAGACTTGTGTCCTCTAAATGGGTATTTCCTGCTTTGCCTCCATTGCTGCCAAGATACGCTCTTCCTTACTGGGTTTCTAAAAAGAGTTCAATAGGCATGTCAGCATTTCAAAACTCTTAAGTCCATCTCAAAGCATGCCCCAATACTGTCAGGTTAATTTGTCTCTTGCATGTATAGATTGGTATCTTCAAGATTTAAATGATATAACAATGTAAAGTAACAGAAATATAAGTGAATTTGCACATGCTGATGTAGCAAGTATCTGATGGAAAACAATAACCAGGTTTCCATCCAAGGAATTTTTGCGAAAAAATATTTAGCGCTTCAAATTTTAGCTGATGGAAATGCTAATTATTGATAAAATGTTGTACATGTCGACATAATATTTTTCCGTTTAACTTTAGCGCATAAATTCCATATCGATACTTCAGATGTCGCAAAAACTACATTGGAAACACTTTTTGTCGGAAAAAAAGGGCTTTAACGCAAATAAATGTGTCACATGATACATTTTCATCACGTGCAATCAAAACGAGAATAGCGGAGCGGTTCGCATGGTCTGATGAAGAGACTCGTTATTTCTCGTGATGAGCCAATGCAGTAGGGGATAGGCTGGTACCTGAACTCCCTCCACATCAAATGTAGCCTGGGGGTCTCCAGGATGTCTAAATAATACAAAAACCGCAAAGGTAATTTACTGTGCCAGTCAAAATATTTAATAAACCGTGTTTCATTATCTAAACATTTTTTTCTTATTATTAAATGGCAGATGTTTTAGCATATATGAGAAATTCTCTCATTAATATTAACTTTAGTTTTTTTTGATTAAACGTCGTTATTTTGTATTAATTCAAATTTCAGTTTTAATTAAAACCTTAAGGGAAGCAGGTTACAGTACTAATTCAGTTGTTATCGCACTGAGAAGGGATGTTGAAAGGTAGGCTCACCTGTACAGATCCGATGCTGCAAACACAGCTGCATCATGGGCACTTCAGTAATGCCAACGCAAATGTCTCGTATCATGCACCTGTCATTAACAAGTGCCTGGAGAACAACAGATGGCCACCCTTTGCGATTAATGTAATCGCTGTAGCCTTCCGTCGGGGGAAGAATAGGCACATGCGTGCCATCCAGCGCACCGTAAATCTGTGGCACAAGATGCACCAAGGAATTGCGGTATGCAATTTCATTGGCCTCCGCTACAGTCGGAAGTCTGATATAACGCTGCATTAATTTTTCTTTAATAGCGGTGCACACAGCATATACACATCGATGGACGGTAGTTTTACTAACCCGAAAGTTTCTCCAACTACTCTATACTCGGCGCAGGTTGCCAGCTTGTAAAGGGCGATGGCAATCTGCTTTTGGGTTGGAACCGGTGGTCGGTGGCAACCTGTGATGGGTGCAACATCAGGACTAATGAATCCACACAACATCTCAAATGTCGGCCGTGTCATTCTAAAATGTTGCAGCCAGAGATTTTCTGTAAAGTGTGTCTCCACCACCTCCTCTCAGAAGGTCTTATTCCGTCGTCTCTCCCAAACCCATAGGTTTCGTCGCACTGGGATACTTTCTTCGAGCTCTAGGGCTATCGGACAAGCAACTGCTTCATTCTGCTGTTGTCTTCGAATATAATGTACAATTCCAATTATTTGTGAAACTGAAATAACAGTAAGCTGGCAAATTTCAAAAAACAGTCTGAATAATCTCTCCATTTCTTTGTTTCTTTGTTTAGTGGAGGGGGTGTAATGTGGAAAACAAAAGGTAGATAATTTGCGACATACACAAAATTATGTATGGAAACGGCTCAAGGGCAGATTTTTTTTCGCGATACAACAAAACTTATGCAACAGTTCGTTTTGGGAGGATGACGTCATCACGCACACCATTTTATCGATAAAAAGCCAGTTGGATGGAAACAGGCTGGAGACAGCAAATTTCGCACATTTTTTTTTACTTATATTCTGTTTGTCGATAACAAAATGTCGCAAAAAACTGGATGGAAACTTGGAAACAATGACAATATCAACTATGCTTTATAGCTGTAGACTGCAGAATCTTTTCTGCAAGGTCATGTTTGCTTAAGTCAGGCCTTGCATAATGTGAAGACATCTATCCTGAGAATTCTTCAGATAAAAGAAATCTAAAGAGGCAACTCCGGTGTTTAGTGACTATCTAGAGTGGGGTGTCCAACTCCGGTCCTGGTGGGCCGTAGTGGCTTCAGATTTTCATTCTAACCCTTTTCCTAATCAGTGAGCAGTTTTCACTGCTAATTAACTCCTTATTCCTTCATTTTAGTAGCCCTGTTTTTAAGGATTCAGTGTACTGAATTGATTTGTTTCTTCATTAAATGGCAGCTAAACTGAAATGAGATTTGAAATGAGCCAACAGATGACCAGCTAAATTCGAACTTCAAACTCCAGCCAATTTCATTTCAACCAGTTTCTTAATGAGAAGCCAATTCTTGCTGTTAATTAAAGATATTATTGAATATCATGACTTGCTTGTTGCTGCTTTCATTCTGCCCCAGCAGACTGTTGATTTTCTGTGTTTTCTAAGACCACTGTCAAGATGTTTTGGTGACCTGAGCAGCCAAACATGACTGAGACCTTCACCTTTCTTTATTTTCAGGTTAGCTGGTCATGTGGCGGCTTGTTTTATGTCTCATTATTGTTTGGCTTCTCATTAAGGACAAAGAAACAACTAAGGGGCCTGAGTCACATCAATTAATGCTAAAGCAAAACAAGTTAATCAGCAGCAAAAACAGCTCACTAATTAAGAAGATGGTTAGAATGAAAACCTACAGCCACTGTGGTCCACCAGGACTGGAGTTGGACATGCCTGATCTAGAGGCAGATATTAACATTTACTATATTATAAAGGAACTGGATTATGTACTGCGGTGGGCTGGCGCCCTGCCCGGGGTTTGTTTCCTGCCTTGCACCCTGTGTTGGATGGGATTGGCTCCAGCAGACCCCCGTGACCCTGTACTTAGGATATAGTGGGTTGGATGATGGATGGATGGATTATGTATTCGAATGCAATTGTTTTGGGATTTTATGGATTCACTGGGACAGTTAAGCATTAACAGTCAGGATAACTGTTGGATACCACTAAAATTAAAAGTGACAAGGGTGTTAGAGTCTTTATGACTACAAAGAATGGTATTGAAGGCTCATAGTGACAGCTGAGAAAGGTGCTATGCTTCTATATGACTATTAAGGAGTCTATTACTAAGACTTTGTGACAAATAAAGAGTCTATTATGCAGAGGTTGTGACTATTAAGGAAGACATTATGGAGGTTTTTGACAGGAAACATATTATTAAGTATTTACGACAATTAAGAAGAAATCATTGAGCAAATGTGACAGCATTAGTGATTCTCCAGGCAGTGTGGAAGAAATATGCTTCTGTTTCACATTGCCAGTCACTAGCACACAGACCCAAAGGCACCCTGGAGAACAAACTCTGATTCAGTGTAGTCGCATTGCTACCTAGTGATCAAACAGAATATTGTCTTACAATAAACGTTATCTGAAGCCTCCTTTGGACCCCAAAGGCTGGCAAAAGCCAGTATCAGAATTGGACATCACTGTTTGACCTGAAAGAATTCTAAGCATATGATCGCTAATCCAGGCCTGCACAGGTTAGAAAGCTGGCCATGGAGGAAGCAGAGGAAAAACTGGAACATGACTGACACAGGGAAAATTCAAAATAACTGCTAACAAATATATTAGTGTTTTGTTAACAATAATGTTCCAAATGATTATTCAGTTTGATTGTTGATGTTTCATGGGTCCAGTGTCCTGCGTTCAAATCCCGCAGTTTGACCACTGTCTGTGTGAAATTTGCAACGTTCTTCATGTGTCTGCATGGGTTTTGTCCAAAATCTCCAAATACATGCAGGTTAGGATAAGCAACGACTCTGAACTAGATTGAGTGTAGGGTGTGACGATGCGGGTTCGGCTCCATTCTCCCATCGCTGTTCAGGAGCCCTTGAACCCAACACCGTCGATAATGTCACCGAGATGAGCTTGATAGTGAAGGCAACAACATAGCAAGGGGATGGTTCAAAAAAGTGCAAAAGTGCTTTTATTTACAATCCAACAAATCAAAAACAAAGTGTCCACAAAGTGCAGTGATTTCAAAAAGAGTTAAAAAAATAATCCAATAAAAGAGTTGTGGAGGTTTAAAAATACACAAAAAAACAATCCTTTAAAATGAGGTTAAAACGTTCATCAGGTAGCAGTCTTTCAAAACAAATGACAAACCCGGTGCTTCTTTTCTGTTAGCGTTAGCGTCTCACCTGCTTCTCCCATACGGGCCCTGCAACAGGCGAGACGCTCTCAATGCAGCTGACCTTCTGCCCACTCCTCCTGCTACTGTCAGTCGCCTTTCCGATCCTTGGCTGCAGTCGGCTCCCCCTGATAGCGACATGGGAATTCTTCTCAGAGCCAAGGCTCTTACGTGGAGGACACCACATTCCAAATCCTGACTCCCGCTGCCATCTGCGGCCCCATGCGGAGTCACCCATCTCCCAGTCACTCCCGTACTTCCTGCAACAGATTCTGCGGGAGCGACAACAACTACTACGCCCTGGGTGTCAGCCCAACACCCAGGCTGTCTGCTCAGCTGCCTACGAGTGCTCGTTCGCTCGCCCGCTTCCTGCTGCACCGACTTGCTCTCTCTTCTCACTGCTTCCTGCTACAACCTCCGTTTACTTCTTTTTCTTTCCGATTTGTTCTCCTTTAAACCGACTCATGCTTCTTTTTATATGCACTGAGAGGACATAGCAGCTGCAGCACATTAGCCACAGGAACAATCACATATGTGGGCAGTTCCTTTACATGTGCACTAGGTGAGAAATGGCCACACTGCAGATTGCCCTGCGGCTTGTTACGGCCACCACGCCCTCTCGCTAAGTCGCTGCGAGTGCGGTGAATATTTATTTAAAAACTGCTGGCCTTTGCTGAGCGAGCTGTGGACCCATAACACCACATGGGAGTGTGAGAGATGGCTGTACAATGGACTGATGCCCTATTCACTCTTGGACCCAGTGCTTCTGGGATAGGCTGTACCCACCTATAACTCTGACTTGGATTAAGCAGTTTGAGAGTGGGTTGAGTTGAGCTGAGCTAGTCAGTTCAGCAATCAAAGGAGTCATTATGACGTTCAACCCTAGAGGGATGACAGCTATGATAATGCAGAAACATCATTTAATCTAAGAGCATATACTTTGCCTAGGCAAAGAAACCAGAATGCCCCAGCATGAGGTTTTCAGAGCATGCAATGCCAAAAGAAGAAGCAGTCCAACTTTGAAGGAAACTTGGATTCAACTTCTATAAAATGGCAACACTATCCAGGGTGCCTCAACAAAAATGGTGCCATGATACTGTAGGGTTAAACAAGACAAGACATGATAAAGTGTTGGGGTTCCCTACCCTATTTATTAGCAGCAATGCTACCAATGAAAAAAAAAAAAACCAGAAAATTATGCAGTGAAACCTGAGGAATCATTCCAAGTGTTTTGTGAGTCTGTGCTTCTGTAGGCTAGTTTGGTTATAGCAGTTGCGGGTTCAAGAATCAATTTCCACTTCTGCCTATTGCTCTTTGGATATATATCTGGGGCTTGAAGAGCTGAGACTTCTTGAAGGTCCCTAAAGGGGTGTAACTGGTTTCCAGGCTACTCCTCCCCACTCTCAAACTGGAATAGGAAAAAAGGTTAGTTCACATGCTTCAACATAATCTGCTTGTAATGTTCTTAAGTAAAAGACAAAAGACGCTTGGAGAAGTATGTTTGTTACAGAAAATACTTAGTCAATAAAGAAAAGACTTATATGTGAACTCCAAACATGGTCATCCTTTTTTTACAAGCACATGTGGAGTCCCACATGCCTTTGTTAACGCAGCACGTCAGATTGAAGAAATGTGACAGAACACTGTCTTTTCATTTAGGTGCATTTACATAACACATTTGAATATATTTTAATTTTAGCCAATCAGCATCCAGATAAGTGATACAGTCCAGCAACACACCTCTGGTATTAATTATTATGTAAAGTCACAAAATATTTAATCATTAAGAATTATGGGTGATACATGGTTAAAAGAAACACAACTTTTTATATGTAAATAAGAGAACTAAATATAAAGTTAAGTGTTATATATGACTTCATTTTTTAAATTGAATTTTCAGGTACAAATGGTGAGATACCCGGGTTAACCTTTTTCTCTTGAAAGATTCCTTATGAGTTTTAAATCACTAACCTCATACAACTAACAACACATGCTATGTCCGATACTGGCACTTTCTCCTGTTGATTTCATATGCCCCAAAAAGCTGAAGACCATAATAATCAATAACTAAACATGAAGTAATTGACAAAAGCATTACTGAACATATTGCTTACAACACTGTCTCCAATACATCTGTCTGGAGCCCTCAACATACTCCTGCAATGTGTGTGTGTGACAATACATAATGTTATGCATAATTCCTTGTAACCAGAAATGAAAAATAACTATTTGATAATTAACATTTGCGAGCCCGACTATGTTACCATACATATAGCTGGAATAAGAACAGTCTTTTCAGGCAGACTTAAGTGATTTGGGCAGGTGCCGTGTTCACAGATAGTCAAAATAATGTTCTTGGTTTGTCTATATATAAAATATTCAAACAGGTGAGATGGTAGTTAAAACCATACCTGGCAATTTTCACAAATAGCATATTGAGTATGCAAAATAAGTGGCTATTTATAATGGTCAGGGACCCTCTAAATACTAGAAGCTATCCGCAAGAAAATGCCTCCTACACTCTGCTGAACCAGAACTGCAATCATCACAACAGCATTCCTCAATGAAGAACTGGACAATGATTGTAATGATACTCCAATGGCTTCCCTGATTATACTACAATGTATATTGAGAGTGAAAGTTGCATTTTAAAGCAAATTTAAAAAAAAAGAAACATATATTGTATATGACACATGGGCTGGATGGGCATCCCGTGAGAAGAGGGGATGGTTCCTTACATGGACAGGGGGTGCCTAACAGGCAGATGGGCATCCCGGCCAGGGACGAAAAAGGCATCATTTCCAGAAGGAAGTGAGCAATGGTCACCCCACTATAAAGAGAAAATATCACTGGGGCCTTTTTACTCCCCCAGCACGCTAGATGGCAGCAGCTCTGGATATCGTTGGCCAATGGAAAACCAGCAGGGCATGTAGGGAGATGTAGTCCAGCAGAGCAGCCCTTCTGGGGTCACTGGGGTGCCACAAGAGACAAGCTCCCTACTGTAATGGACTTCCGTATGACCCGGCCTGGCACTGGAAGTACTCCCGGATCATTTATAAATGGGACCGCACTCCCTTGGCCAGGCGAATTGGAGTTGGGAGGAATAAGGGTAACACTCACCTGGTGAGAGAAATTGTGCGGAAGAATTGAATTGCGGAGATAGAAACCTGTGTTTTTTGTTAATTGTTTGAGGAGTTTGGTTAATAAATCAACCTTTATTTGAAGCCAGGACTGTGCTTGTGTGTTCGTGTCGGGGTTTGGGCTCGCTGACACCTCGGTTTCCATCACAATATACATATATATATATATATATACGCATATATATATATATATATGTATATATTGTGAACGCTGGCCCGGACACAGACAGACGGACATCATATTTTCACCACACACCGTTTATTTACACTAATATTTACAAGATTACCGTGCAATCACACCCCAGTGCCTCCAGCACCGATCCCCCAAAGTCCAGGCCACACAGTCCTTTTGCCTTTCTTTCCTGGCCGCCTCCAGTCCTCACTCCAGCTCCGTCTTGCTTCCTTCTGACTCTTGCCAATGACTGGAGGCGGCCTTTATGGGAACCGGATGGGCTCCAGCTGCTTCCCGGCACTCCTCCTTAGACACTCCCTTGTGTGGCGGAAGTGCCGGCTGCGCACCCGAAGCCGTCCGGGTGTCCCCTGTCGTCTTCCCCAGCACTTCCTGGTGTGGCGGAAGTGCTGGGCTCCAGGGCTATTCAGGCAGCGGGGCGCAGCCTGGCAGTGGCCACGGGTCCCTACAGGGCTGGGCTTCCATGCCCCCTACCCGAGGCCACCAACGTAACCAGGGCGGGCACCCCTCGTGGTCTGGTGGAGGTACAGGCCCTCCTGCGGTCCTCCTGGGCGTCCCAGGCCGGGCTTCTGCCTCGGCCGGATGTGGCAGATGATGGTCTGGAAGTGGGGCGCCGCCTGGCGGTGACCACGGGCCCCTACAGGGCTGGGCTTCCATGCCCTCTACCCGAGGCCACCAGCGTAACCAGGATGGACGCCCCCTCGCGGTCTGGAGGAGGTAAAAGCCCTCCTCTGGTCCTCCTTTTGTACCATGTTTCTGTAGTGTGATTATTTATAGTAATAATAATAACAATTCTTTACATTTATATAGTGCTTTTCTCACACTCTCACACATCGCCATGGTTTTGAAGGATATATATATATATATATATATATATATATATATATATATATATATATATATATATATATATATATATATATATGCATTACTAAGAAAGAATACATTCCCAGAGAGCAAGTGACCCCTGCTGGACACAACCCTGAAATGCCTAATTAAGTCAGAAAGTATGAATATGGAGCTTGAAGCAGCTGTTTATGCCAGTATTCTGATACTTTCAGTTAATAGTGCAGCTTATTCTAATATTCAAAACTGGAAACCATACTAACCAATGCAACAGTGATGGAGTTTGAGATTACTAAAGTGTCACGCCAAACCCGTTTCCTGCTTCCTAATAATTGATGAACTCTCGCTCGCTCTGTGAAGAGTCAGGTACTCCTTGCACCCACTGGTGCAGAGACTGGCCCAGGCTTCCCACTTTTCCTAAAATAACTTTAAATGGGGTCGATAAATAAACGGACAGATAATTTTTACATTTCTTTTTTGGAATCAGTTATTTGCATTTTTATACTGTGGTTGCCATGTTAGAATACAAAGCATTTGTAGGTGAAGATCAGCTCAGTGTTTTGTCAATCACAATAATATCCAAATTCTCGTGTCTTAAGCCAAGTGTTACACATCTTCCCTATTGAGATTGTGGTGGGCAGGCCAGAGACTGAATCCATGTGTCATATGACAAACATTCTTCTTTGTTTGTTCCCAGTGTACCCTTTTCAGACATTTCACCGCCCACAAGTGGCTTATGTTGCTGCTACGTGTATTGAAAGCTGTTTAAGGCGCAGGGTCTCTTGTCATTTCTCAACAAGTGCTGAAGCGTGACCAGTGCTACAATTCGGTGAGAATGCAAAGCCCAGAGAGGCCTTTTCTGTTAAAGTGGAAAAGTATACCCCGAAGGGACGGTGTTTGTTTGTTTGTTTGTTTGTTTGTTTGTTTCAGATCTGCTTGGAGTGAGCTCTCTTTATTTCACATTTTGAAAATTGTTACAAGCGCCTCTCAGACTCAAAGATGGGAGAAAAGAGTTGGTCTTTTTTTTTTAGGTGTGAGTGACAATTTAGAAAAATCAGGTTCGGGGTTCAGGAAATACTGTAAGAAGCCGGAGAAGAGAATTATCTTCAAAAATCAAAATCGTTTGAAAGCCGTCTTTTTTTGTCACCTTACAAGAAAATAATAACCTGGATAATAAAGGCAACCTTGTTTATTTCATACTGATTTAACTTCCCTAGTTTGCATGCAACATAATTGCAATATCTATGTGCAAGAAAAAAAATGAATACAGCATTGAGCAACTAAAATGGCAAAATAATTTACACGGAGGGATATTTTCTAAAGTGTGGTACAATGCCATTTGTTTACAATGCATTCAAATGATACTGTTATTTAGATATAGTTTAAATTCACTGTCAGTCCTCTGCCTGTATAATTACTCTGCCAGTGTAAATAATACTGGGATGATCTTAAAATGACTAATTGGGCTGTTTGCTGATTACCTGTAATTTAGGTCTGGAAAAGCAGGCCACTTTTATAATGCAGGAGGATAAATGAATGCATTTTCTCCCAATTATGAGCAGTGCATGAGAAGAGCTACTGTCAGAACTGCCGCAGTCAGGAAACGGAGGTGCACACTGGGATGGCGCAGTCGGCCTTTATTGAGAAACAAGGAACAGTTGGAGTATCAAGGCTGATTAGAGGGGTATGGTATACGAGCACACGGAAGAAGTCAATTAGCTCTGATTGATCACATGCTGCGGTGGGAGCACAATTACTTGGCCTGGCTGGAATAAGAACAACTATTAGCAGTAAGTCAGAAGCAAATGGACTTGCCACGTCTTCTTGAAGTCAGTTGTTTTTGAGTTCCTTCTAATAGTGATATTGTAATCTGGATGACTAAAAACCCATACAGACGTTGAAAGGGATGGACTGAGCATAACAGGCTGGGGTACTCAATACTTGGGAAAGATTAGAGGGGCATGCCATAAACATGCTGGGAGCAGAGAAGCGCACGCACATCACAGACTTCAGTGTAAGAGTGCATCTTGGATCTGCAGTCAGCACTCCAATTCAGCACACAGGGCTTATAAAAAGTTTTCACATTTTGTTCTTATACAACATTGAATCAAAGTGTTTTTAATTTGGCATTTTTGGCATTGATCAGCATTTTGATAAAGTCAAAGTGAAAAGAGTTATCTGCAATGTGATCTAAACTGATTATAAATATAACACACAAAATAACTGATCACATTAGCATTCACCCTCTTCAGGTCAATATTTAGGAAATGACCCTTTGGCAGCCATGACAGCCTTGAGTCTGTGGCCACGGTCTCTATCAGTTTTGCATACTTGGACACTGACAGTTGTCCCAATTCTTCTCTGCAAATCGTCCCAGGCTTTTGATATATGGAGATCGCGAGTCAACAGCCTTTTACATGTCCAACACAAATTCTCAATTGGTTTGAGATTTGGACTTTGACTCGGTAACTCCACAACATTAATTTTATTGTTTTTTAAGCCATTCCTGTGTAGCTTTGGCTTTTTTTTTTTGCTTTCCAGGATTTCTATGTATTTTGAAACAGAGGAGGTAGTGGTCACTAGATAGGACCAGTATAAAGTGATTGATTGGATTCACCTGGGATCTTCAAAAAATGTGCATTCATATTATGCAGAGACAGACATTATGCCCAGTTAGGCTGGAATGGGAGAACTCATTCACTGTGAGGGTTACTAAGGAGGACTTCTGTTTAACTCCATTTATTAAGAATTTCAAAAACAAATGACATCACTTTTCCCGACATAGTCACCTTCCTTTGTGATGCAATTTTCCCAGCGTCGTACAAACTTTTTAATGCCATGTTTTTGGTTGAGTGCGTAACCACTGAGGCACCACTGCTTTCACGTCATCATCACATGAAAATCTTCTTCCCCTTAAAGCTTCTTTGAGCGTCCAGAGCACTCTGCATCCATTACACTAGTACGGCCATTTTCAGACATTTCAATCCACCCATTGACGACTCTACGAGAGAGAACTTTATCCCCATACTGAGCACACATGCAGAGATGAACTTGTGCTCCCACCCACAAAAAGCGTATGACAGAATTCTGTTCCACTTTGATGCAATTTATACATTTTACAGCCATCTTCACCACAGGGTGACAACTCTTATACTAAACTGTGAGGGCAGCCGGCTTGCCAGGCAGAACTTGTCACATGACACTCTCAGATACGACCAATCACTACTCCTTCCGACTTCACCGTTTCCAACAAAAATATAAAAGTACAGAAACTTTTTGAATGACCCCTCATATGTTCAAAATGCCTTTGGATGGTTCTCTCTATAAGAAATCTCTAAATAAAACCTTGCAGTTGTTGATTCAGTTCTCTCATTGACTCTTTTGAGCTCCAAGCATTCTAAGTGTACTGTAGAAATATGGAGCTATCTTATATACTTGCGTTTAAGTTCTCCCGCGGATAAGGTCGGGATTTGATTTTACTGTATAATTTCTGGTATTTTATAATTTCAATCGTATAAGTCGAATGCGGAAAACTCGCGCTATTGGTACAGTGGATTATGATATGCTAACGCCCACCTGAGAGAGTAACCACAGACCACACGGTAATACTTGAACTATTCCAAAGTGATGTTTGCACTTTTTATGTTTTTTTTATCTCATACCCTTATACACCTTTATCATAAGGGCATCCCTTATCTTTGATGGAACGTGCAATCAGAAGAAAATATGAAGCGGGTTTTAAATGAAAAGTTGTTGAAGTGGCGAAAGAAATTGGTAACTGCACTGCTGCAACAAAATTTGATGTGTCTGAGAAACTGATGTGAGTTTGGAGAAGGCAAGAAGATGAAAAAAAAAATTAAGTGTTGTATTTTTGAACGGGCGTATAAATCGGGGTCAGGTTTCAAGACCTGACTTATGCGTGAGTATATACCGTAATTGTAGTGTAATTATACAACACATCTTACTATAAGAAAGTACTACATAAAAGTATTTGATTTGTATTGTATTATTTATGAAAGGGTACCATATAAATGTTTTCTATATGTACTGCACATTAGTCAGCCTTGTGTAAAGGCATCTGCCCAATAAGAAATTAAGCCCTAAAGAGATTATTTTACTTGGCAGAACTCTAACTGTAGACATATTCACAATGTTGCCATGCCACTCTGCATATGAATGCGCATCAGGATTGCGTTCAGGTTCTACACACCAGATAGTTGCTGGGTCAATGCCCACATCTGACTGCTTTTTTGACTGGAAACTTTTAGAATAATTTGTTCTATTCTGTACTTGCAAAATTCTTTAATTTAGTGTTCATTATAAACGGAAATTGTACAAGCTAAATTTTGGTGGACTCAAGCAAAATTGTGGTGATCCAGTAGCCAAGGAGCTGATCTCTGAAGAAGGTGTTCTACCGGATGCCTGTATGATCGCGATTGAATCATTTTGCCTATCAGGTTCCTTCTGTAGCTAATAAGAACTGTGAAGAAGCTAATAAAGAACTGTGAAGTGCATTTATGATTTTTTTAAATCACTTTGTATGAAAATATTCTCTAAGTCAATAAATATGAATGAAGCTAGAAGGTCATCACACAGTCACCATGCTGTGCTTCCCTAAATCCCTGTGTTATTTTTCTCTCTCCGTTCTCGTTTTGGCCTCTCAGTAGGGCAATGTATTCTTTTCCTCCTTTAGATGGGTGTTGCTTACAAGAGGGCAGAGCTCGAGGGGTGTCACAACCAGGCACAGAGCTCTTGCTAACGGGTAATGAAACCGTAGTTTTGAAATAGCGATGCCCTGGCACTGGCACTTTGCCTGCTGCCTTGGAGCCATGCAACCCCGCAGTGCTACGTATGCAAATGATGCTTCCATCCCCTGAGAAATGAGCGCCGATGTTCAGAACACGCAGCTAATTTTGCTGTTTCTTGCTCACTTAAGCAAAGGACATTTGCAAAGCAGGTAAACGAATGTCTTCTTAAGTGCCGTCAAACTGCTAAAGCGAGTGTTTGTGTTGCTGGAAGAAAACATGAATTTAGGGAGAAGGCAGTCTGTGAATTCCTGCTGTACTGGGGTCTTAGAGATTTCATCCCACACATCTCTCATTACTGGTTGGACTCTAGTTTGACAATGCACCTGTCAGTTTTGGTCTGTGCGCAATGTGTTGTGTCAATGCAGTCGTTTTAAGATCTCTACACCGCATTGTTGTTTTATCCCACAGGAAAAGAAAAACAACATCTATAATGAAACATTCTTTGACAGCTAAATCTGTGCATTATGCCATAAGGCTACATTTAAGTGTCATTTTAAATTAACATCAAGTCATTTTCATTTTCACTCAGCAGTCTCAACGTGATACTCCATCTCTTCCTCTCACATGGACAATTCGAGTAAAAATTTTCTTGTGGGACCGAACACCCTGCAGGTACCAAAATGGTGAAGGTGGCACAGAATATTACTGGCACCCAAGTACCTTCTGTTCAGGACATGTGCAGTACAACCAATGCTGCAATCAAACTTATTAAAGATACCTCAGCCATCCTGCACGGCTGTCTTTCTCACTCCTTCTTTCTGGATAAACAGCACAAGACCATTGAGGTCACAAGGGTACTTAACAGCCAATCACAATAGCACACACTGTAAATATGTATGAATGTTACTGTATATACTGCAGACTTTAACTGTCTTAATTGTAATCCCAGACTGGCTCAGTAATGTTGAAATCAGGGCTCTGTGGGGCCAAACCATCTGTTACAGAATTTCTTTTTCCTCTTTTTCCTGCAGAATTAAGATGGGATCCATCAGAAGCTTCTCTGAATATTATTTCATGATAGATAAGGATCTGCCCATACTCCTCTGCTGTGAGGGACACCATCAATTCAGATCAAATCACCAGTTCTGTTAACAGAAAAGCAACCACAAACCTGTAAGGAATCTCCACCATACTTCACTATTACCCTCAGACATCCATCCATGTACCTTTTCCGAACACTTCAGATGACAGACTGTCTTCTGTTAGAGCTAACATTTTAATATTTTAACTCATCAGTACAGACCTGCCATTTTTTATGCACCCCAGTGCTTGTGTTTTCATGTGTAGATAAGTCGTTTGGCTTTATTTCTAACTCGGAGGAATGGTTTTGATCACATCTCAGTCATGAAACCACTTCTGATTGATGTGTGGACAAGGGTCGCAGTGGGTTCTGCTGGTTCTGAGCTGACGGTGGTAATAGACATCTTCCAACTTTATAAGTAAGCTTCATTTATTTCTTGTTTGCTGCACTCAGCTTCTGTGGACGTCCACTGCATTTCCAGGCCTCAGCCTTGCCCATTTGTTCTTCTTCCACAGAAAAGCTTGAACAGCACATCTTGAAACTCCTGTCTGCTCAGGAGAGACCTTGATGATGCAGGATGACCCCTTTTGTGTCTTTTCGTTATGCTAACTTTTGCCATGGTATAAGATCTGCAGATTCAAGCACCTCATTTGCCGCAGCCTCACCTTTTTCGTCTGGTTATCCCATTCCCAGTTTTATTTCCTGTGACCAGCTGATTCTCCATTTAGGTAATCATTATGGATCAACCTACACATAACGACATTGATCATTATTAGCAACTGTGTGTTAGAATAGCTTAATCAAGCACTGGGCTCTGTGCCTACAAAGATCACACGATTTTAACTGGACAGTGCTTTATATTGCTATGTTAGCTTCTTTCTTTGATAAAATTCAAATATCAAATTGTGTTGCTTCATGTTTTGTTGCTACTGACTCACCACAAGTTGGGGCTTACTGATAAGGTGCTTTTATACTACAATCATTTGAAACCCCTCAGCTACAGACAGGTGATCTCCATTTAACTAATTCTGTAACCTCTAAAACCAACTGCCTGCACCAGTGATGATTAAAAGGGTTAAAATATAGTCTGCCATCAATTATTTGGTGTTTTATATTTGTAATTAATTTAGACCATTTTGCACAGATCTGTTTTCACTTTGACATAAGAGTCTATTTAAACGTTGATCAGTGCCAAAAATGCAAAATTAAATCCACCGTGATTCAATGTTTTATAACAAAAAAAATGAGTAAACTTCCAAGACAATGAGTATACAGTGTACGGTGCGTTGTCATCAGTCAACGGTAATACACGAGTCAAAATGAAATGTTGGGGTGCTGACTGGTCCACCCCATTTACGCAAAATAATAAGTTGCCTCAAATTAACAAATGGCCATTGATGGCGTGGAAAGAAACCAAAAGCAAAATGGAACCTTAGGCTGTAGTTTAAAGGCTCTGGAGAGCAGTTGGCTTCAGGGTTTGAGCTCTGTAGAGTAGCAGGCTCACCGACCAAATAAGACACCACCTTCCAGGCTTTATTAGCTCATAGACCAGAAGGGGTGCGGTCAGTTGCGCTCAGTGGGCATCTTTTCAGAGCTGTGGGTGGAAAAAGAGACAGAACAGTCAGTGATTGTGCCCCCTGGTGCATTGGGGTAGTAAGGCTTGGCTTTGATGAGTCTAGAAGGTGACCCTCTTACACGCATGTGTGCCTGTGGATCACCCTCGGGGCTTCTCTAAGATATGTGGTACCACCTTGGGTCGAGAGAGGGTACTGTAACTACTCATGGGAGCATGGAAAAGGCGCTATATAAATAAAATGTATCACTATTATTAACATGACCTGTCCTATTCCCCACACAGAAGATTCCCAGTTAGGGCACCTGGCTCCTGTTTCTCAGATATAAATCACAGGGTCGGCAGAAGGAGACATCATTCTGTGAGCAGAGCACAACACAGATGGAGCTCCAGTGAAATAAAGAAAAGATTACACAAAGACTGACTGGGGCTGTTTTGGTTGGTTTAATTTTAGTATTTAAAGAAGTAAATGAGGATCAATGAACTGGTGCCCTGACATTTTTGTAACTGCTGACTCAGATAGATAGATAGATAGATAGATAGATAGATAGATAGATAGATAGATAGATAGATAGATAGATAGATAGATAGATAGATAGATAGATAGATAGATAGATAGATAGATAGATAGATAGATAGATAGATAGATAGATAGATAGATAGATAGATAGATAGATAGATAGATAGATAGATAGATAGATAGAATTGAGTAGGTGCCATGCCAGGGTGTTTCAAGCTGAACTGACTATTGTAGTCCTTTATTGTCTGGCAGTATGAATCACTTAAAACACTGTATTTCACTAAATTTAAAATATGACAGCAAAGATCATAACTACAAGTAAGAATTACAAGCATAGAACTCCTTGATGTATTGATTGTCGATGCCCAGTTTGCTCAAATCAGTGTCACAGGCAAAGTAGCCTATCCTAGCAAGAAGCAGCCCTGGTTGTGGCACGGGACTATCTGATATCCTTGGGTTTCTGTTATTCCTGGAACAATATCAAAGTTGCTGTATCAGGACAGTCATTCACCTTCAAACAATCAGCTTTAAACTCGTCCCTTGGTTTCTTAAATGCACAAAAAAGTATTAAAAATCTCCCATCTGAATAAAAAAATGAATAAATAAAAAACTGCTCTTCTTATTTAAATGTATGAACATCTGTCACCCTTTACATTTTTAATATAATAATATTTAAAATCCATTTTCAAAATTTTAAGTTGTGCGCCTTCAAGCACAAAGTACCTACTTTATGATTTCAGAGATTGAGTTTAGATCTGATTGGTTGAAGGTGAAAGTGTCCTGCTGTCCCGGGTTCAAAAGAGCCTAGAAGATATCAAGCCCACCTTGTGGCATGAGTTGATCAGATGAGCCCCTCATACACACAGCTACATCAGCCAATGAAGCTGCTGTTGCTTGTGTGTTTGTAATATGTGTGAGGATAAGTGGGGCACCCACAGAATCACCCAAGCAGACAGTGGGTGGGCTGGCGATTTCAACCAGTCTTCTCATTGGCACTTCTGTCGATTACATTTAGTTTTTTTTTTCTTTGGCACTGCTGGTTGATGTTCCCTTAATATAGTCACACTTTTTGATAACATTAAGAATTTCATTTATTTATACGAAGTACTTCAGTGTCAGGGGCATGATGGTTTTGTTTTAAGGTAGCAATTTTTGTTTTGTTTTATGTTGTTTTGTTATTATGTGCTGCAGTGGGCTGGCACCCTGCCCGGGGTTTGTTTCCTACCTTGCACCCTGTGTTGGCTGAGATTGGCTCCAGCAGACCCCCGTGACCCTGTAGTTAGGATACAGCAGGTTGGATGATGGATGGATATGTTTATCTGTGCTGCATTTGTCTCCATGATTATTAATCGCAGGACTTTTATGTAACGGTGAACTAATTAAACTGAATGAACAAACCACCATCCTCCTTGTCTGGCAGAGGTGGCATTCTGCCACGCTTTCTATATGCAAAACTGAATGGCACTTTCTCCCTGAAGTCCCCAGTTCTATGGTTTCTCTTTCGTTGTCAGCTGCGGTGTAATCTTACATTCAAGACACACTCCCTTTAAGAAGGAGGCTCCTTCGTTTTCTTTTAAAGACTGTCAAGTGGAGGACACGGCGATCGAACGGCTCCTCTTTCAATTGAGCCAGGTGGCTGGAACAATCCAGGGACTCACAGGCAGAGATTTCAGCAGAATTGGAGCTGATTTTATTGGCCCAAGCAGCTCCACAATGCGCTGTAAATCAATGTTAGGCTGCAAAGCTGAGAAATTGTATTGAAACCACTATGTTCATTCAATTCTAGCCCATTTACTCTGGAAAAGCAGAAAATGCTGGCGCGTTTAAATTGGTACAACTTACACAGTGTTTTTTGAAATGGGTTTGTGTAGTGCTGGCCAGGAGGGGCCGCACAACTATCGATTCCTGAGACCATGGGATGAGCGGTTATGTCTGCTGTTCGTCAAACACGTACAATAAACCAAAAGTGTAATAAAGTCAGGGAGTTGGTGGGCATAGGCTGAGCAAGAAAGAGGGAGAGGGAGAAAAGTGGAGGAAGCTAAACGACAACAGGGGAGCAGAAGAGAGAAAATATGAAAACGAGTGACAGAAGAGGGGAAAAATTGAACAAGACACAAGAAGAGAGCTGGGAGTGAGGGAGCAGGAAAGACAGAGCCGTGGAGTGATAGGAGGCGAGTGAGAGCGAGAAACACTGTAAGAAGGAGCGAATGCCCAGAAAATAAGAAATGGAAGGCGGGAGGAACCGTCACACATTAAGGAAAATGAGCGCAGTGAACTGTTTTTTATGATCTCTAATCTTGTATGCGGTAAATCACGAGCCTTTCGTATTTTACAAATCTGTTACCATCTGTTCTGTGCTTATTTACTGTATGGAGCCTGTTATGGATCTGACTAAGTAACGGGTTTCTTTCTGGAACCTTCATGCAGATGACGGGTCTTTTAGGAAACAAAAATGGTTCCTCTTGGCATTGCTCTGAAGAGCAGTCTGGCACCTTTATTGTTAAGAGTGTATGATGCAATAAACCGGTGCCATCTTAGTTTATTATTTCGCAAAGCCCATTACCCAAGTTGTCATAAATTATTAGGACATGTTAAACGCAGTCATGTGAAAAAGTAAGTACACCGCAGGAGACCTTTTTTTTTCTTTTTAAACTCATTTCATGTCCTACAGTGCCTGTACAATATAACATGCATCATGCCACTTTTACATTTTGCAGCCCACTGTGTCATTTAAATAAACTGAAATGCAAATTTCACACGCAACCTGAGCCCACTAACTCAGATACCTGAAATCAGAATCAGGTGCACCAGACCAGGTGGAGCATCATTGGAGAGGATTTTGGAGACACCCGACTTATTTTAACCTCAGAGGTTTAGTTTAGTTTGCACTCTGTTGTTGAAGTGCGCATTCATCTCCATGTGTCAATCGAAAGAGCTATCTGAGAAATGTGAGCCTGATTGGAAATGATCTCCAAATAATTGGAAATCAGACATTTCTCTGTCTGGACGATCATCGTCAAGTGGAGAAGACTCCAAACAACTTGTCCAGGCCAGCCCTCACCAGCAAGTTCAGCCAGACAGCAGAGAGTAAGAACCCCAGATTTTCATTGTGGAACCATTGATGTCAAAGTACACGAGTCTGTCATTACAAAGACACAGCACAAATGAGATCTTCGTGGGAGTTGTGCCAGGAGGAAACCTTTACCAGCCTTTATGAATGCCTTGGCAAAGACCAGGACTTCTGGAACAATATGATCTGGACAGATGAGGCAAAGATAAGAATTTTGGCCAAAAAAATAAAGACATTTGACCAGAAGAACCCAATTAACATCTGCAAAGAATTGTGTTGGGAATGAGATGGTTTGGGCCTGCCTTGATGCATTAGGACCTGGTAAGCTCACCATCATAGGATCAACTATGAATTCTTCATTGCACCAGAGGATGTTTGAGGATAATGTGAGACCAAATATCAGAAGACTGAAGCTCACTTGAAAGTGGACTTTGCAACAAGACAATGACCCTAAACATACCTGTAAATCCACCAAAGAATGACTGAAAAGAAAAAAAAAAGAGGGAGTTTGGAAATGGCCAAGTCAAAGCCTGCATGCTGTGGAGAGATTTGAAACAGACACCCCACAAACATCAAATGGCCAAAAGAATTTTTGCATGGAGGAGTCAGAACAACTTTCTCCCAGTCGATGTCAAAGACTGTGAGACAGTAATAGCAAACGCCTACTTGAGGTGTTAGAGCCAAGGGTGCAGTTACATTTTCCACAGGCAGAATTGGCACATCTGTTCATTTTTCGTTGAATAAATTATTGCAAAGTCAAATTTTCATTTTATTTTTCAATGACATAACCTTTATCTAAAGATATGTAAATGAAGATTAAATCTTGATATTTCCACATGTATTAAAAAGTGAAAACAAAACATTTTGGGGGTTACTTATTTTTTACATGACTGTACATGTTTCATACAGTATGTGTGAACCCCAGACTCACAACATTCCTTGTTCAAGAGAGTTGCTATAAAATTGGTCGGCCTGTGGTAATGCGCTCAAGCTAAAGAAACATTAAACCAAACATCATTATTTATAAGGGTAAAAGTACGCCAGCGTAAAGGAAGGGTGCTTACCGTTTGTTTGCTGAAGGCGCTGCCGTCTAGCGGATGAGCGCTGTGACGCGCTCTGGGTCTGAGCACAAGTGGAGCCGGTATAATGGCCACTAGGGGCTCCTCCGCATGTGTTCAGTTTCACACGCTGGTGTCCTCGCATACCTGGCCTTCGCAGGCGATTTAAGGTGCAAAAAGCCCGCATTTGCTTGTGTAACCAAGGTTGGGTCAGAGATGGGGATCTCACATTGTAAATAAATGAGATTTACTTACTGGTGAGTCGGCAACTGGTGTGCTCGAGCTCAGCATAGCCATTAGCCGTCCACGCGCGCGCGCGCACGCACGCGACCGGCAGAGGCTCGATTTTAAATAGAAAGTTGCTCTGGGCGTGTCGCGGCGCGTGGCGTGAACTTGCCAGCAGCTACCTGGATAAGTGCGTGGGGTAGGCGGGGGCGGCAGATTGGTTCGGTAATCTTGCCGGTGATATTTAAGGAGTTGCCGGCCAACAGGGGTCGTCAGTAGACCTAAAGGCGAGGTGGGATTAAGCACTGCTGAGCTATTGAAGGATCAGTTGTGTTATCTGAGGACTTTGTAAACTCCTGGAGTGATAATTTTGGTGGAGGTATATATGTACTTATTTGGTGTTGGGATAGTTTCGATTTCGGGATTGGTACTTTTTTTGTGTATACACACAATTGATTTTTTTTTCTTGTACATTTTTTTACTTTATTTTTCCCCTTTGAAGGAACCTCCTGAGGCCAGAAGACTACCTTCATTTTTGTAGTGTATGCGTGTGTAGTTTTTGTAGGAGTGCACTGTTGTTGTTGTAAATACTCCTTTTTGTTTGTAATTACTTTTTGAAAGAGTGTCAGAGCTGAAGGACTGCGAAACAAAGCCTGCCTGACACTACTGTGATTTTATTATACAGCACTCTTATAAGTAAACTTGCACCTTTCACCCTTCAATTTTTGTTTGTGTCTCTTCTCTCCGCTAATCCTGTTCGGCTCATGAACTATCAGATGTCCAGAGTGTAGGTTGGGGTCACTTTCCCACAACACAGGATATCACAGGGACATGGAATTAAGGATTTTACTGTTCTACTACTACTACTACTACTACTACTACTACTACTTAGCAGCAGTTGCTGTGGATAAGACTGATCCATCCATTTTGAAGCCTGCTTTTCCCTTCAGTGGAAATACTGGTAACTTCACAGAGACTCTAGAAATGAAACACAAGTGTCTGGTGGGGATGAGATAGTGACATGAATCACTTTGCTGTTATGTTGCCTACATGTCCAGTAAAATATCCATGTAGTTGCTGAACATATTTTGTCTTTGGTTACAGGGAGCAGCAATGGGAACAAGTTAAGGGTATGGATCTACCAAGGATTGACTACCATTCCACCATAAGACCTTCTCACATACAGTATATGCACACACACACACACATTCATAATATCCAATTAACTTCACACATTTGTCTTCAGGTGGTGGGCAGTACTCAGAGAAAGCCAAATCTTGGGAATAATTCCCAGGTCCTGGAGCTATAAAACAGAAGTGCTAAGCACTATGCCTTCCTGCTGGACAAGCTCCTGTATCAATGTATATTAAATACAGTTTTATTCATCTACTTTCTTAGTTGAAAATGTATGAAAACGAAAATAAACTGACTGGACTTCACCAGTTCTAACCTTTAGGTCTGCACCCTTCATCGAATGTCACTCAAATTATCCAAAGTTTCCAGATTCGCCAGTTTGGGGAAATGAAGACAACGGGATACAGGCTCCTTAGCTGCCTCTCATTGTCATTGATTACAGTTGCTGTTCTTGTTTTATAAACTCACCTGCAAAACTAATCGCAGAGAAGCAGCTTCCATGCGGAGAATCTCTTCCCTGTCGGTGTCAGGTTCTGGCAAGCTTCCAGCTCATTCCGGCTTCCCAGAGCATATCCACTTTGTCCAGCTGTGCAGTACACGGTCCCATTTGACTGCAGCTTGCTTCGCTTGATTCGCACAGTGAGCCACAAACCCCCCCACGAAATGGAGTATTGATATGCTATAACTGATTATTATCAATATCTTGATTTTGAAAAGTATATTTAAAATGTCACTTTTGGCTGTGGGTGGTCTTGAATATAATAAGGAGAAGGTGTTTCATTTTGGTTATTGCTAATTTTCTTTTTGTTTGCTTATTTCACCCTCAGTGATGCTGCATTTGTCTTAATTTTTTAAGCTGTTATTTCTATTTGTTATTTATTTTTGCTTAATGTTGCTAGTGTTTTGGCATATGCTGTTATGTGTTTACATTCAAATTTGATGTGCTGGCATCATTTTAAAGACTTGAGGCCAGCAGTGAACTCTTCAGTTATGTATGCAGTTGAAACAGAAGTGAGGACACAAGAATAAAACTCAACCAAATGGAGGGGATAAGAAAATGAGGGCAAAATGGAAAGCAGGAGAGAGAAGCATTGGTGAGCGAAAACAGGAGCTAGAGAGCCAGACGAAAAGATGGAGTGCAGAGAAACTGAGAAGGAAAAACACAAAGGGAGAAAGCAAAGCCTGAAGTCAACTTGGGCACCAGCTGGCTTTACACACAGAACGCAGAGTGGGACGTATGAAGTGGTGGCTGATGCTGACCACCATTGTAAGAAAGGCACTATATAGTGCCCGACCCGGCACAGACTACGCAGAGGCACGTGTACAATAACACAGGCTTTTATTTATCTTCAGCTGGAGGGCACATCTTCCCCATAATCCCCCCTGCCACAACACAGTCCCAAAAGCCCTTAAACAGGTATACCAATACCACAATCCTTCTTCTGGCACCAACAATCCTTCCTCAGGCACCAACAATCCTTCCTCTGGCACCAACAATCCTTTCTCTGGCACTACCACTCCTCTCAGGCAACCTCGTCCTCTTCCTCCCGATTCTGGCTCTTCGAGTGGTGGTCCCAGCCGGGCATGGGATCCAGCATCCCACCATTATATGTAGAAGGGGTGTCCCGGCTGGGCATGAGGCCCGGCCGCCTGCCACACCATCTATAAATACATTCATCCATCTGTACATTCTTTTATTTTCTACTGCTTATCCACTTTTGTGTCAGAGGAGGGTAACAGGCTAAGCAAAGATGCCAAGCAACAGCACATAGAGGTTGCAACCCATTTCCTGAAATATTACAACAATAATGATCATGATTCTTTACATCTATTTATCGCCTTTCTCACTACTCAAAGTGCTTTACAACTTCAACCACCACTAATGTGTAGCACCCACCTGGATGATGCAACAGCAGCCATTTTTGTACCCTGTACACTCACCACACATGCGCTATTGGGTAGTGACGTAGTAAGTGAGAGACATAACCAGTTAGAGATGGGGGATGATTAGGGGGCCAGAATGACCAGGCCATGAAGGGCAGTTTAGCCACCCTGCTCTTTACAAACAATGCGCAGAGATCTTTTATGAGCACAGAGAATCAGGACCTCAGTTTTACGTCTTATCTGAAGGACTTGGCCATTTTTACAGCATAGTGTGCCCATCACTGCACTGGGCATTGAGATCTGCATTCAGACCACAGGGTGACTGCCCCTTGCTGGCCTCAAACGTTTCCTAGATGGTCTCCCATCCAAGTACCTGCTGGGCCTGAACATGCTTAGCTTCTGGTGGATGACCTGTTCTGAAGTGCATTGGAGTGATTTTGTCAATGGAAGTGACATATAGGTCCATCACTGTGAGCCAGAAAGCAAGAGACAGAGCATGCAGGGGAAACACCTGTCTTCACCAGTAAAGAACATATTCAAATGATAGCCCTCCTCCATGAACATTATAATAACTTTTCTTTTGGGACATGAAGGGTCCATTGTGGTTAATTTTTTAAGGAGCATGAACAATCAGTAATGAGCACTACATACTGTGTGCTATGCTTAGAGAGAAACTGTGAGCTTGCGTCAAAAGAAGAGGAATGCTGTCAAAAACAGTCTTGCTGCTCCACGACAACTCACTTCCCTATTCAGCGGCCACCATGGTGGAGTCAATGCAATAAAAGTCTTGAACATCCCTGAAAACCCCCAATCTATTACCATGCGATTGCCACATCTTCAGTCCTGTAAGGAGACTATCTAGAGAAGAATTCTGGTATTCTATGGCAAATGAAAAATCGAGCTCCACGGTGCCAGGCAGTGAGCACATGGCCCACTAGAGGAAGTAGGGCCCTCCAGGTCACCCTCATGAAGTCTGTTTCTGATTGTTTGGTCAGAGACATTCACTCCAGTGGCCTGCTGGAGGTCATTTTGTGGGGCTCTGGCAGTGCTCATCCTGTTCCTTATTCCCCAAAGGAGCAGATACCGGTCCTGCTGATGGGTTAAGGACCTTCTATGGCCTTGTCCAGCTCTCCTAGAGTAACTGCCTGTTTCCTGGAGTCTCCTTCATGCCCCTGAGACTGTGCTGGGAGACACAGCAAACCTTCTGGCAATGGCACATATTGATGTACCATCCTGGAGGTGTTGGACTACCTGTGCAACCTCTGTAGGGTCCATGTATCACCCCATACTACCATTAGTGACAATGACCGTAGTCAAATGCAAAACGACAGAAAAAACAGATAAAGAGGGAAAAATGTCAGTGGCCTCCACCTGTTAAACCATTCCTGTTTTCGGGGTCATCTCATTATTGCCCCTCTAGTGCACCTGTTGTTAATTTCATTAACATCAAAGCAGCAGAAACTGATTAACAACTCCCTCTGCTACTTAACTGACCAGATCAATATCCCAGAAGTGTCATTGACTTGATGCTATACTTGGATTAAAAAGTGTTCCTTTAATTTTTTTGAGCAGTATATATTCTTAAATAGGACACAAATACTGTATATTTATATTAGTATGTTTTGGCTCTGCTAACTCTCACCTCCAGAATCCAAGGTGTGAATCTTAGCTCTGCCACTAAATGCATGAAGGGGTAGGAAACAGTCTTGGACATGCCATGAAGTCCATTGCAGGGTCCACTCATGCACTTACCTAGCCTCACATTCACGGAAGGCCAATTTAGAGTCCACTATGAAACTTAGAAGAATGAGGAACATCATACCTGGAGAAAACCTCACATAGACACAGGAATAATGGGCTCCATCCACACAGACAACAACTGGGGATGCCATTTGAATCCAGAACACCTGATCATTGAGTCAACAGTACTAGCCACTGTGCCACCATGTAGATCCTCAAGTTAATTGTCACCTCTAAATTGTTGCAGTGCTTGTGTATGTATTTGCACCATGCTCACAGACCTGACTAGGTATTGAATTTGAAGCCTGGAAACTGGGGCAGTGAGGCAGCAGTGCTCACCGCCACACCATCTGTGCTGCTGGGCAGATGCCCAGTTTTATTGTGTCTTTAAATTGTCACCCTGTGTGAGAATGGGTCCTCAAAAGGACCAAGGGTCTGTCAACCATTGATGCATATCCTCCATGATTTTCTAACATGGATCAACTCAAAAGCAAGTGCCAAAAAGTAAATGAGTGGATGAATTTATCTGAAAGACAGAGAGATAGAAAGAAATGAGTAGAAGTGAGAGAGCAAGTGAAACATTGAAAGGACAACACAATGAACAGGATTAAGCTTTGCCTTTTGAATATGATTTAAAGCTATATAATGAATAACACTCATGGAGTTGTCTTGCACACACTTATTTAATGTCATAAATATCTCTTGTTTCATTTTTCATCAGAGCTCTAGCAACGTGCATCAAAATGTAAATGTCATTCTCGTAAAGCATGTTTGAACAAATTGAAGTGGATATTGTTAGGAAATTACTAAGAGAAGGAGAAGGCGAATACCACAAGTGAGCTACGTGGGAGCAGATTTAAAAGGGGTTAGGGAGATAAAGAACAAGAATTTTAGACAGACAGACTGTGCTGGGTTCAGAAGAAAAACATTCTTGGAGGGGGTCATAAGAAAACTTTGAGCCTCTAGCTGGCTTTCAACAAGAGTACCATGGAGTGTCAGATGACATACATTATAGCAATCCATTATGGGTGCAGGCCCTGCCACATCACACACGTTTTCCAGAGATTTTCAGTTGCACACTTCATTTTCATTATATTTGCAAGTCTGCGACAGTTGCGACGCACTCCCTTGACTTCCAGATCCGTAGTCTGACATCCCCAGCAACTCAGTCCATGACTTTCCCCAATAAAATCAAACAGGTTAGGTTTTGTCTTAAGTCATTGGGGCCGGTTCTCTGTGCGAGAATTGAGACAGAAGTACAATGCGTATAGTGCGGGTACGAGGAATAAGAAACGCAGGTGCTTTGGACTTCGCAAATAGAAGAGTAGCTCAATTGTCCAATGTCTCAAATTGACATACCACAAGAGAATGGAAAATAGAAAAAAAAAACAACATCTGAGAGTGCAGGTGACCTCGCCATAGCTGAAAACCATTTGTACAGCACCGGCTCTGTCAGGTAGTGCATTACTGGTTATTAGAATGCAGCAAACTTGCGATACTTTAGAAATATGACACTGTGCAGGAAAGTCATCATGGAGTCACATAATTTGCCACGCATTGTCATGTAATCTGACCTCCTCAGACATCTCCTCCAACCAGAAGTCCTGTAATGTCCCACCAGCTTCAGTTGCCTCAATTGTTCAAATGTTGGGTACTCAGTGGCATAGCGTAGTGGGGGTGGCAGGGGCGGCCCGCCCCAGGTGGCACTTTTAGGGGGCAGCAAAGAATTACTTTATATTTTAGTCATTTTATGCCACTGTGGGTACTTAGAATGTTGACTCCTGAAATGAAGCATCACCACAGTCAATATTCCGAGGAGGAGCACCACGAGTTAGTGAGTTTGGACTGGGAGAAATTAAAGAGGAATTTCATAACTGGGCAAGAAATGTGAGTTTAAGGTCAGGATGAGAATGTTTTATTTGTATTTAAATTCAGAACAGCAGAGACTCCCAACTAATTTAGAGATAAACTGAGAGGAATATTCAGATGAACAAAGATTGGTAGTATGAGTGCCTTTGACCTAATCACCAAGCCATACCAATAAAAATGAAAGATTAAGATCTCTGTTTTTGTTTTAGTTTAGAATTCCTTTTTATCAATAGCCATTCATCTGTACTAATAAAAGGCAAAGCCCTCACTGACTCACTCACTCCCTCACTCCCTCACTCACTCACTCCCTCACTCACTCACTCACTCACTCACTCACTCACTCACTCACTCACTCACTCATTCACTCACTCATCACTAATTCTCCAACTTCCCGTGTAGGTAGAAGGCTGAAATTTGGCAGGCTTATTCCTTATAGATTACTTACAAAAGTTAAGCAGGTTTCATTTCTAAATTCTACGAGTAACGGTTATAACGGTCGACAACGTCCGCCATGTTGAACTGTCTTATTTATGGCCCCATCTTCACGAAATTTGGTAGGCGGCTTCCCTGCGCTAAGAGAAACTGATGTACGTACTTATTTCGGTGGTAGGATGCTACTGTCAGCCGCCATATTGAACTTTTCAACGGTCTTTGTTACTTATGGGCCCATCTTCAAGAAATTTGGTACACGGGTTCCCAACGCTAACTGAATCCTACTTCCGTTCATATATACGTCTATAGCCTGCAGCTCGGTCACCGTGTGAGGCGGCGGTGGGTCCCCCATCCCAACACCTCCCACGTTGTTGTCTGCCTGCCTATATAAGGCCGTCCGTCGCTCCAGTCTCTACATTCCCTTCCTTGCTTCGCCACGGGATTCACGTCTCCCTGCTGATAACTACAACCTTTTTATTTAATCCACGGCTTCTCTGCTGTTTTATTGTTCATTTATTACAATTATAGTTATTGTATAGGTATTTTAGACTTACTTTACATTGTTCAGGTACCCATTTCCTTTATCATTTCAACTGTACCCCCATTAACATGTCTATCGAGGTGATCAACATCAATCAAAGAACTGTCACTTACCGAGTGGTTTCCATGCCCAAAGATGGCACCTGCCTTTTCCATTCTTTTTGTTCCATATTGCACGGTCATATCAGGCTCACTCTTGATATCCGGAGGAACATTGTGTCTTATGTATTGAATGACTGTGACAGGTTCAAGGTGTGGACTGATGATGGTACAGGAGATAATTATACTACACAGGAGCACTAGAAGAGTGAAATGCTTAAGCCCTTCACCTATGCATCTGCATGTAAGTTGATGGCTGCCGCTGAATTGTTTGGTTGTCGCTTTCAAGTGTACCGAAATGGCCAAATATTTTACACCTTTGGACACCCGCCAATGCCTCTTAAACATCTTAGATTCACAGGTGACGATTTCAGTAGTGGACACTTTGATGTTTATGAATGTTTAAACTCTCAAAAGCTGGATGTGAAGTTATTGATGAAAACGGTTGTATACTTACAACGCTTGACAGATGCCAAATGTCTCTTCAACACAAGTCCTACAAATACTGTCGTAAGTGAAACAAACCATGAAACTCAAACCGATTATGACAGCAGCAATCCAAGCTGTGAGATTTGAAACAAGATTACTGTTCACATGGCCAACTGTACGTTTCATGCTAAAGAGTAAGCTCAGCGCACAGCTTGGTCATATTACAACCGGAGGGATGAACTCACAATGTGGTATACAAAGAGATCCTTAACAAATAATTATTGGTATATTTTCCCTCAGTTTAAAAAGGTTTAATTTTCTTCTTAATAAAAATTTTAAGGCAGTACTTCGCCGCTAGTTTGCTAGTTTAATTAATAAAGTTTGCATGGTATGCCGCCATCTTAAATAGTGACAGCAAGATAACTTCAAATCTACAAATCATATAATTGTTAAAGATTGTTGTTATCATAAACAACATGGTAGCAACCATAAAAAACATATAAATGGTGGTGCCCATGAAAACATCAAGACAGTGGTGATATGATGAATTGAAATAACAAAATAACAAATAGAAACTCTAAACGAAAATAATTTTGCACAAAATATTACACTTGACAGTTGAATTAGAATACATACATAGTGCATTACTTTGTTCCATCTGTTAATTTTCTAAGTTGATTATCGAGGAAACCTGTGCCTAACCCAGCAGCATTGCATCCAGTGTACCTGCTAACCCTTTGTGGAGTGCTAGTCCATAGCAGGCATATTCATACATGGACCCACATTTAGCCATAGTGGCTCATCAATATTTTAGTCATAGCATTCATTCACATTATCTTAGAGATGCATATTGAGGTTGTAGTAAGACAGGAAGGTTTTGAAACTATTCGTTATTTGTGTTGGAACTGTTTTGGTACCCGTATTGAGGTTCAAAAGCTGGTATTGATAGCAAATTCAAAATTTCAGTGCCGATTCACCAGTACTTATGCCTAATTGTACTCTCCTGCCAAATTTTAAAAAATAGGAATTAGTGGTTTTGTTGATAAATAAGTGAAGTGAGTCGGTCAGTTGCTTGGTCAAGTTTGCATTATATATGTGTAGAAGCTTTACTTTTTACTACTATAATACTACTATTTCTGTACTATTATTCTAGTCTATATTATACTCTACTAGAATACTATACCACTGTACTATTTCAGTATTTAAACTGATTGTGAATAAATACGAGTAACTTCAACTTGAAAAATACCAAACTTATTCTTTAATTTGGTTCTGCCACCCAGTGCCAGATGAGTCATAATGAATGGATGGCACCACAATGTAAAGTGCACCCTTAGTGAAAGATGATGGGCAGTGCAGCCTAGTGGCTTGTGGATGTGTCTTCAAACTGCAGAACTGCAGGCTGATATCAAGTACTGGAATTCTGAGAAAGGTGTGGCTTTTCTCCTACTGTATATTCATAATTAAACACAGACTTACAAAATAAACCATGACTGATGCTCCATACTGCAAAATGGTTTTCTTTTTTGCTTTAAAAAGGAACATGCAAACGGTGTCTATCATGCTATAAGTAATAGCACTTAATTTTCATAAGAATCCTGCTGCAGCAGGCCCTTCCGGTCAGGTCCTGTGCACTTTATCTTGTGGGACCTCAGCACCGTGAGCAGGTGTGTGTTTGGATCTGTTGTCGATGCTTTTGAGTTTGTGTAGGTGTGTTCAATGGCATGTGTTCATATTTTTCTACTTGTGGGCGTGCAATTTTTGAATTTTTTTTATTTGTGCATGCATTTTGCCATCGATGTGCATACAGTACGTGAGTTAAGCTGTGTGTGCCTCTCTGTCTTGGCATTGCTCATGCACTGTCTTTCTCTCTTTGCTTGCACGTGCCCTTCTATTTTGCTTCTCATTTCTCAAGTGCGGATCTGTTAAGTTGTACAAATTGTTTCTGCAGTGCGGAGGAAGCACAGTGCCGGTTCTCTTTCTTGTAAAAACATCCCTGTTTAATCAGAGCCTGGCAGTAAATACTTGGCAGTTCCCTGTGCTTCACGCTGGCAGGTAGAGAGCCGAGTTTAGCCGTCCGTTATTAAAGCAAGGTTAACAGAGGTCTGAGTGCGCAGATCGGCCTGCCAGCGATGGCCATCCCCTGCGGGCCCGACTCCAATTAATTCTCAAGCTTCATATTTAATTCTGGTTGAAATTAACTGCTGACCCCTTTAAAAAGAAAGAAATATATTCTACAGTTGTAAAGGGTACAGTCTGTGTCAGACATTATCGCCTATCATCAGCTTCCCCTTTTCTTTATTCTTTTCTTAATTTGAGTTTTTTCATTGTGGAAGGGTTTCTGAAAATGGTGCAGACCAGTGGCAGGGCTCTTGTTTTTCATTTGGGCGGCCATGCAGCTATGCTTAGCACAAGTGATTGATTTCCTTTGAAAAAATCTTTTGTTTTATTATTCATTTTTTGTACTTTTTTTTTTTAAATAAAATAATTATAATTTGCCTCTGTATTTTTCAGGTGACCACATCTACAAAATGCTGCTATGAAAAGCAGAATGTTCACCATTCATTTTTAGGAAGCATATTAGATTTTTATTTATCTGTTTGACTTTGTTATTGAAATACCCCCAGTGTGCCATGTGTGAGCAGGAGTTTTTGGGGCTGTGAGGCATGGGCACCATAGCAGGGCGGTGACACTTCTTATTTGTATACACCCCATCTTTTGTGTCCTGTTTGTGACTTATTAAGGGGCACCAAAACAACCCCAGCGTGTCACCATGCAAGTCCTCCAGAGCAGAGAGCAATGATGAGATTAATTGTAAAATTAAACAAGTAAGAAAATGTCTGCATTGTGTAACATTCAGGTGCATGACTATATATTAATAGAACAAAACACATCATAGCAGAGCACCATCTCACACTTGTGCTGCTGCCTTACAGGAGTAGAATCAGAAAAGACAAAATAAATAAATAAAAATTCAAGATAACAATCTACAGATTGAAATCCTAGTATCCAACATGAATTTCAGCATATCCATTGTTAATGTTTGTAGTGCATTATCTGTTGGAATGTATTTTGTAATGCAAATAGTAATAAAATACATTGCATTGTTCATTCTAACAGATGGTGCATCTTAAACATTTATAGTAATAAAATGCATTGCATGTTTCATTCCAACATATGGCACATCTTCAGCATTTATTGTAATAAAATGCATTGCATTTTTCATTCCAACAGATGGAGCATCACAAATATTAACTCTATACCAAATAGCATATAAAAGGTAAATAGCAATGGGACAGACACACAGATACAGAGACTCACACTTGTCCTTTGATTAAGGTGCCTTGGTTAGTGGATTCTGAAAATGTATGGCGATAAGATGAGTGAATCAGTGCAGTTGATGAAATACCTTACTGACTTCTCTAAAATGGTTTAAATTTGCAAACCGTCTTATTTTAAGCAATTTGGAGTATGGAGCAGATTCGATTCACATGCATCGGTTTGCCTGGAGTAGACAGGCATCTCTGCCATGATTTGTTGCTGGCCGGTGCCAAGACTGCTAAGATTTTAGTTCTCTATGGGGTAGAAGTGAATATAAAATGGGAAGTTTTACAATAGAATGGCTTGTTAATCTTTCTGCAATATGATTAAATGCTTCAAATGAATCTACAGTAACAAAAATATTTGGTGAAAGATTATTTATAAAATTAATTTAAATGGCATTATTTTGCACCTGAAAGCTGATGATCTTTTCATAGTAATTAGCAGGCTCAGACACTGGATGGCATGAAGGCTGACTTTAAATTCCCTCTCTGTAACGTATACTGTGTGACCATTATTGATGCCAAAAATGTGAACGTAATGAATATACATTTCCACTTACTGTTTGTTTGGTATGAATCTCATGTTACAGCTAAATTAGCACAATCTCTGATGGTTCAGTGATCATTGTATACATTTGGAATTAATGATTGAAATTCAAAAGAGAAATGCAAAGCAGTTTAAGTAAACACTTCCCTTCAACAGCAGTTGACATGCAGGGGATGATGAGCTTCGGCTCACGTGGGTGAAGTATGGCAGGGTGCTGTGTACCTTGTTGACCTCAAGACATTAACGTCTACATTGTTCAATGCTTCAGACTTATTACGGCTAAGATATAACTCTTTTCAGAGATTTTTTTTTTTTAATTTTTAGAGTAATTTTTGCATAAGTACCTGCATGAATAAAAATCTTACAGTCCCAAATAGGGCAGCAGCCATTATAGGTCTGATTAAGGTTTCACTGTATCTCTCCCACACAGGGGCAAAGGTGGTCCTGCATCCGTCGTCGGTGGAGTGGGATCGCGGATGAGCAATTGAGAGTAATGAATAGTTGAAGAACAGAATAGCATATTATCTCAATTTAATGTAATCACATATTTCAAATTAATTTAAGGTAACAAATAATTTATCACCACCTTGAACTGGATAAAGCCTGTTGCATAATGGATGAATTGATGGAACGATACATGCTTGTGACCGGGGTAATCACAATTCTCACTATAATAAAGATAAATCTTGTGTTTTATGTTTCACCATTGACAAAAAAGCTCTCCCTTATCATTTAATGAGCCTTTTTAAAATGAAACAGTTTGACCATATATATCAGCGTTTCTCAACCTTTACGTATTTGCGACCTGAGTTTTCATAACAGTTTTAATCGCCCAATGTTTTTGAAAGGATCCCACTAATACCAATTTGTTCTTTTATCGACATTTATCTAACTATCTAATCTAATTATTTTTCTAGTATCAGAATGTAGTTTAAGTTAATTTGTTTTGGTTTCAATAGATGTATTTTTCATATTTTCGATTCTTGTTTTCTTTTTTTCACATCTTCACGTCCCCCTTTTTGTTACTTTGCGCCCCCCTGGGGGCCCACCCCACAGTTTGAGAACCACTGATATATATAAACTTTAAACAGGAAAGGCAGTTAAACTTAGAGAAGAGTCACTTGAAAGTTTAGGAGCACTGATGCTAACTGGCAGAGCTTTCAAGACAATGAAAATCAGCAGTTCAGAAAACAGTGTCCTCTTCAATCTGGGCAAAGCATCCTTTAACTTGTTCATCCAGCATATCCCATTTTGAAATGGTCGCAAAACGCATCAAGGACAAAGTGTTTTAAAATGGTCAACAGGTGCCCACCCTGCTAGCTCATATATTTTGGGACTGCTCTACACTCTGAACATTTTGGGATTTTGTTTTCTTTGCCTACCTTCTTATATCACTCAAAGACCCTTTAACAATAGCTATGGGAATATCTCATAGTGTCACATACTACATTGCTTTCATGGAGGCTCATGTTGTTAAATTGGAAGATTCCTAATCTATCCGTCATAACCCAACAAGAAAGTAATGTCTTTTATTATCTTAAATTGGAGAAAATTGAAATCCCCTCTGCAAAGAATAGTTGAAGAATTATTTAGAATTTGGCAAGAATTTGGTTATGCTGTTGTAAAACACTTTGGCGGTACATAAGACCAATCAGATTTGGCAGTTTTGTCATTAAGTTTTTGGATGTAGATAAAGGAGGATGGTTCTTTGTTTTCTTTTTAGTTTGATGGATTTCTTGTTGTGTGTGTGATTTCTTTACTTTTTTGGAACACGATGGCTATACAGTATACTGCGTGGCCTGCAGAGTGTGCATCGACTTCCCAATCCGACACAGACAGACACAGATACAAGTTCCTGCACAACACAGGCCTTTATTAGGCTGTGGGAAACGCTTCCCAAATTGTTTTCCCACCTGCACAGCCAGTACAAAGCACAATCAGCGCTGTTATGAAGCACAGAGCACTTTCTCTTCTTTGGCTTCTCTTCTGTCTGTATCTCTGTCTGTCCTTCTGCCTGTCTTCCTCCTCCTCCTCCTCCTCCTCCTCCAGCAAGGTTTATCCCCCTTCCTGCCGACTCTGGCTCCTAGAGAAGTGTCAGTTGGTTTCTTTTATCCTGCACCTAAAACCCGTAAGCATGGTCTGGAAGCACTTCCGGGTGAAGTAGAAGTCTGACAAAAGTATGGCTCTACAACACCCCCTGGTGGCATGCACTAAACTCTCATGAAGCCCTGTGGAAACCCGAGGCACCGCTGAAACCCAAGGAGGGCTGCCATCTACTACTCCGGGGGAGATCATGCCCTGTGCATGTTCTCTCCCCTGGTCCTCCCTTTGTGAAGGCACCCCAGTCAGTTTAGGGCACTGGCTCTCCGCCACAACTGTCCATGTAAGTTTATCTTCGACTCTGTTGTGTTAATGTATGTATTTTATTCTCTGTAGTAAATTTAAATTTTAAAAGATCCTGGTAGAGAATGATCACTTTTAGAATCAAGGGCCACAGGATACGCTAGTGCCGCTTGTTTGGCATCCAAGTTGGTGGTTAAACTGTGTGACAGTAGGGGTCGCTGTCGCTCCTCCAAACCCGCAGACAACATGTCCAGACACCAGGTAAAAGTATAAGAAGTAATTTTAATTTCTTCAATACTGTGCACAAAGCACCTCCACCTCCACAATACTCAATAATCAATACAATAATATTAATAAATCAACAATAATCAATCCTCCTCTCCTCCCAGCAGCTCTGTCACACTCCCTCCCAACTCCGGCTCAGTCTGCTGGGTTTCCCACAGTCTTTTATATAGTTTGTGACCCGGAAGTGCTTCTGTCCTTCAGTCCATATGATTCCATAGCACTTCTGGGTGAGATGAAAACTTCTTCTTTTCTTCAGCTCGGAAGTACTTCATTTCTTCCATCCTTGTGACTAGGGAGTACTTCCGGGCTATAATAGAAACATTCGTGCCTCCCTGCAGTGTCCCCCACAGTATTCAGCAGAGCTATGGAGTCGAACTCCATTGTCCATTAAACCCTGCGGGAATTTGAGGCACCTCCATGTTGCAGGGAGGACTCCATCTAGCGGCCTGGTGGTGCTGGCCAGGCTCACAACTGGTAGCTGATTTCCCATTCTGCTATTGAATACTTTATAATAAAGTGTACTGTTAACTGTTTTTAATTCCACACTGCCTCACTCCCACAGACAATCTGACCACTCCTGTAAGTAAATATGGTCCTCCACATGCCTGGCCACTGCCGCTTAATGATGCAATCTGCTGGATCCATGCAATCTGCTGTCTTTCTCAGCTCACTCAGTCGAGTATTGAGGAAGCTGTACAAAGCCTATACCAGCTACAAAATCACACAGAGAGGGAGAGCGGCAGTACGTTCAAGATTGCTTCTTGCTTTAGCACTAGCAGGGAGCTCATCTTGCTCCTTTCTGAATCAAAATTTGGTTTGACCAGGAAGTGTTAAACACAGCAAAAACACCTGATTTGAGTTAATTATATCTTGAAACTTTGCCATATTTGTCACAAATCAGATGGTCCGTCTGGTGGTCTGACTTCCTCCTCATCTGTTTTACTGTGCTACACAACTCCGGCTTTGGTTAGTCATTGCACATCTGCTGGCTTAATTTCCTCAATATGCTTTGAGTATTTGGCAGTCTAAAATGAAATAATAACAAAAAACTGTTATGAACGGATTTTCAATGCAGAAAATGAACAAATGTTTTAGAACGTAATGGATTTTGTTCATCCTGCTGCTGTTCAGCAACCTGAAATGGATGGGAGTCTGAAAATGCCCCGTGCCTGCTACCTTTACATTGCATCCTGTAAAATCCCAGCCTCGATGCCCACCTCTGCTATTTAACATATGCTCTGCTCTGAAGAACTCTACGCTTTAAGACTAGCAAATATCCTGCAGCTTACCTTCTGATCCACTGTTTGGTCCATAGTGGACTTTTTATGATGGACTTTGTATCCCATGGGAATGCGGCAAGATGGAGGGAGGACTATATGCGGGCTGAACTTCCAAAGAGGTCATCTTTACCGGTGAACATGTGCTTGACGTCAGTGTGATAGAGGCGGTTATAGAGAGTAGACTGACAATCCTGTGGAACATCAGCTTTTATAAATGGAGATTCAAGCCTAAAGCCACCAGATGCTAAGACGTAGGACAAGGACTTGGACTTGGACTGTCGTTGAGAATTTCTAGTTTGCAGATGGAGACATTGCGTTCAGTTTGGGACCATATTTATAAAAGGTGAGCTATTGAAAATGAAAGATCAAGTGGCGTGCAGGATGCTGCACAATTTCAGAGGAGAAAGAGCTTTTTTTTTTTTTAGTTATGAAAACAAGTTGAAGGTGTGATAGTAGAAGGATAACACTCCTGAACATAGAAAAATGGAACGAACAATTGGACTTTGGCAGGGACACACCATTTGTTTGCAAGCCCAGCCACTTGTCTGTGTTTATTTATCGTTGTGATTTTTTTTTACTGTTCACTTTAATCTCTGAAACTTCTAACCTAATATAGATTTATTTTTCACTGAAAAATGCTCTGTGCACATGTCCATGACTGTTAATTTGTAGCAAAGTAAAGGAGAAAAGATTTCTGTTTGTTATGACAGAATCTCAGTGAGGATGTGGTTGGGGTGAGTGATGCAGAGAAATGAGTAAGACGATGACACAGAGAGGACTATTGTAGCGAAAGAAATTAGACATCATCCATCCATCTTCTCAAATTGCCGTCTCCGCTACAAGGCTCTGGAAATGCGAAGCCCATCCAGCAATACTCGGCATAAAGCAGGGGCGAACTGTGGACAGGCCACCAATTCAAATCAGGACATGCACGTGAAAGCCTCTACTGTTTCTCACATTGGACAGCTTTAAAGTCTTCAGTTAACCTAACGTGCACATTTTTAAAATTGGAAAGAAAATGATCATATTTAGAAAAATAAGTAAACATTCAAGGAGAGTGGCCAATTTCCACATGAGCTGCAGTCGGGTTAGCTATTGAACCAGTCCCACTGGTCTACCGTTCAACTCCATAAGATATCCGCTCAACTAAGTCTTGCAGTTTATAGCTGTCTCAACAATGGAAGGCCTCAGACGTGTATGCAGATTTGAAGTAACACAATGCATGCAGCCTACTGTAGAGAACAGGCATCCCGGCAGGGAGAGAGGATGACTTCTTACCCGGACTGGAGGCCAGAGGTGAACAACAGATGGAGTGGCCAGCGGAACGGGAAATTAACTTTGTGTTCACCTGACATGATATAATAGATGGACTGAGAAAAGCTGAGGATTCGGAGTGGTTCCATTCCCTATGCACCATGTGGCAGTGGTCCTTGAATGGTAGCCCAGTCAGGATACCCACAGGGGTGCTTGGGAGGTGAAATCCAGAAGTGCAGCTCTATCGGGGTCCCTGGGGATCGAGAGAGGGTGCTGTCAGGTGAGGACCTCCCTACTTTCTCCATGATCTCAAAGTGCTTCCAGGAAGCTGCAGCATGACACTGGCAGTATTCCCGGGTCAGGCTTGAAAAGGAGCACATGGATGAGTAGAGTCGGGAGGCAGCGGGCAACACTCAACAAAGGAGAGAAGGAGGAAGGATTGGTGATTTGTTGTTAATTTATTGATGGAAAGAGGTCTGTAAAAATGTGCATTGGAATAAATAAATACTTGTTGTTATTTTATTTATATAACATCTGGTGTTATGCTGTCTCTTGGGTTTGGGGTTGTCTGATGCAACATGGTGGCCACACTAAACATAGATCAGCAGCAGCAGACATACAATAGGGATGAAGCCACTGTATGGAGAGATACAGAATGACACTGCCTTGGGGTGACAGAAAGGGAATCCTTCTTTAGGACAAGTTAGATGGGACACTATGTGGTTTAGTCAGAAAGAATAAAAATATTGTGGTGCCACCCCAGCCATCCCTGTTTAATTCTTGAAGGCTAACATAGACTTAAAACAGGTAGGCACTCTAAAATGCTAAACAAAAAAAAGACCTCAGGTATTGCTCAAAAGGCATGAAGGTCAAGAGGATGGAGCTCCGTCACACGGGGTGCTGTGATCATTGAATGACGCCATCTTCCAACACCTTCAAGATTTATTGGCGGAGGACAGACTGCCTTCAATGGGCGTCTTCTCATCTCGGTGGAGGGAATTAAAGAGAACCTGATTAGAGCCAGTGCCTCCTTTTATCTCAGAGTGATATTACATACCACAGATGAGCCCAGAGGGTGATCCTCTGACACTCACACATGACAACCTCTATGACACAAGAGATAATGCGTCTTAGTGGGACAACAACAACAAAGTAGGTTTTTGCATGATGGAGACTGGTTTACACTTTGGAACCAAGTAGATGAGATGCTTATATGAAATGAGACATGATTGGCATGCATGGTGTAGTAGGCACAATTTAAATTGGATGCTAATGTGATTTAACGTGTAGATGTTATGACTGCTTGGGAAGAGGTCAATGACATTACGTATAAGGTAACTAAAAGATATGGCTTCTTTGGAAGATGTAGGCAAGGTCTTTTGGAATGGGGACGGTAAGGTAAGTCAGGAAAGAAGCGAAAAGTGTTTCAGATTGAGGGGTCTATTCTTTATGAGACTTTGAGGTATTCTTGAGATTTTGAAGAAGGTTTAGAATGATAGATCAATGGTGAATCATTTCACTATTGACGCCGAGGCTTGATGTCAGTCTATAGTCGATTTATAGGGAGGCAGTATAATGAACTCACTTGACAGAATTGGGGGGTGACGATAGGTTGCGAAGGTGCTAGGCTAGTCCGTGAAGATCAAACTGTGATTTAGATGTTCAGTTTTAAGATGAGGCTTGAAAATGTATTTTGGGCTTTGAAGAATTGATTTTAAGATGCTTGAGTGACTTAGACAGAATTGAGATAATGACTGAACACAGACTCAAATTTAGAATCCAACCTCTCTGTTGTAAAGGGCCAGCCTGTAACCATTGTACTGTACAGCATCGCTCAAACAGCAAAGGAGAATCCATCTTCAAGAGTACATAGCCCTCCTGTTCTGCCCCCTGAGCAGCACCCGTTTGCGTTTCCCTTCCCTGAATTTCAATTTAAGGTACGCATGAGAGTGTGGGTGTGTGACGAATTGTTAGTCCATCTTTTCTTGCTTCACAGAGCCGGACTCACAATTCTTCTTGCCCGCAGAATGTCGTGCCACCTCAATTACTTTCTTGTTTCACACATCTTTGAGTAGGGTCGTTGTGGCCCCGCCTCCTTCTGTACCTGCCTGGCCTGCAGATCTCTGTGCTCGTTAAACTTGGTGACGTTTGGCCAATGTGAGCAGGCAAAAGAGTCAAATATGCGCAGTGCCCTAGCTGCTTATGCAGCGGGCTAATTAAAACACAGCTAATTAATGCTGAACAAACTGCGAGCTGGTGTAATTGATTAAAAAGCAGATCTCGCCTAACACTCTTGACAGGAGCAGCTGTAACAAATTCTGTTTAAGTTGAGTCACTTCGGGCTGACCTGCTGTTCACTAACTTTACTTTTCACCCTTCCATTTTTTTTCTCTCAAACTCAAAGTAGTTTTTGCGCCAGCCTAAGTGAGACTATCTTGCCGTCTATGTTATTTTGTACTTTTTATCATTTACAACATTTGGCATCTAGATGGTTCATTACTCTTTCCTGTCAGTAATGATGTCTTTTTGTTTTAGGAGCTTAATCTTCAATAATGAAATCGATCAATTTTAGTTTTTCTTTCTACTTTCACCTTCTGTAGCAGGCCTTTTTGTCTTTTCATGTGAGAGAAATATTTAAGATATAATCTGATCTCAGGCTGCCCATTTTATCCATCTTAATGTATTGGCCTGCATTTTACTTGTCTCCAGCTCAACAGTTCAAACCCATCTATTTCTTTCCCCTCTTACTTCATTTGATGCTTCAATATTCATAGCTATACAATTTGTGTTGCTTTAAACTCTATCAACATTTATTGTGAATGCAACATCTGTGGATTTCATTATCATGGTGTCTTTTCCTACAAGAGGCAGACAGCTTCCTATGTGATTCTTCCCATGTGATTTCAGTTGTGTGAATTTCATAGCCAAAGAAATCAAAACCTTTAATAGTCTCCGATTCTGTGTTTATTTTGAGTCTGCTTAGCTTATCTTGGTCTTCTTTAGATGAAGCTACATGCCAGCATTGCACTTTTCTTATTTGATTATTTCAGGGCTTGTTTTAAATCTTCTGCCCTGTGAGTTATTACACTGTAATGTATATAAAAGATCTTTGACATGTCTGCCACTATTATTGATTCCAATCCGGCTTTTCTTTGGCATGTTTAACATCAATTGTACCCCAAGTCATTACTTTATCAGGCCCTCCTGCCCTGCCTTTTAATGGACTGCTCTACCAGTGATGGAATCACACAGACAGGCATCACCATTTAAATCCAATGAGTCAGGTTTGATTGTAAACTCTGGAGGGCAAGACTCAAAAATATGACTCCAAATATTGTACCGTAAAAGAGTCAGGAAGAAAAACCCTGCAAAAAGCATCTATCCAGTGGTAGGCCTGTGATCAGAAACAGATCACTGATGAAAAGGACAAGGACTTATAAGAGATGGGCTCCAAAAGAGGCACAGGAGAACACACAATTCTTCATGGCTTTGTCACAGATTCGACTTGGTAGATGAAAGTTAAATTGGCTGTGGTAAAAACTCCATTGTTTATCCTCTCGCTGTTTCATTCGAGATATTAAAAAACATCTGTTGTGCTGTGATATTTTGTATATAAGCTTATAAATATTTTATAAATCTTTATTTATTCTATGTAATATTAGTGTTTCAGGAGAAATGTTTATGTCATTGATGTGAATGTCTAACCCACCCCGGAGTCTTGAGGATTGACTCAGGATGTGAATTTTATGGTGGGGTTGGAGAAGGTGCCTAAAACCACTTTGGCCAGGGGGATTCTCGGCAGGAGATTCTTAATAAGCCAACCCCTGCATGAAAGTCTTAAACCTAGGGTAGCTGGTAAGCTTCAGCTCAACAAATGGTCTTAGCAGAGCAGGTGTGAAAAGAACAATGTGTGACCCCATTCATCTGAAGCATGGCTGTTAGGGACTGGTGTTGAATCAGAGGCCATTTTATACCACAACGCCCTATTGGTGCAAGGATTCGGGGAGAGAATCTATAAATTTGGTCACTTTATCCTCCTACACACCATGGCCATAAAGAGAAGAACATAAGCAGAAAGCAAAACTTGGCAGCCATATTGAGACAGGCATGCGGCCTGTCTGGAAGAAAGCTGACTAGAGATGATGACTTAGCTAGAGACATTTAAATAACTACAAGTCTGTGTGCCACCTGAAACTACACATCTAGCATTTATCAGGTTTTATATTCACATGTACTTTGCTTATTGTTATTATTTTATGAACATTATAAATAATACATTAATTAAAGTTGTAACTTGACTCCTGCTTTTCATTTTACTCTATGTAACTGCCTGAGGTTATAGATGTAGAAGGGAAGGTGGGGAGAACTTATAAAGCACAATACCTGATAAACAGTGGCAAGTCTATGGGATTTGAGGCAGTTTGATAAAGTCCACACAATAAACAATACACAAGGGGGAAGTAGAGTAAAATAGAACTCTACCTACCAAGGTCAGAACAATATTTAAGCTTTGAAGTAAAATAATTTAAATGAAAAAGAGATTCCCATCATAAAATAAATATTTTTCTCATATATATATATATTGTGATGGATGGCTGGCCGTTCATCCCGGCCAATACCCCCACGCCGCCAGGTGGAGCCCTCCCTGCAGTATGGAGGTGCCCTGAATGCCAGCAGGGAATTATGGACGTTGGAGTTTTCCTTTACAGCCCTGCTGGATACCATGGGGGCCACTAGAAGGCGCTGCAGGGAGGAGCAGTGACTATTTTCCCTACGCCCCGGAAGTACACATGGACAAGGGGAATGACGTGCTTCCGGGGTAAAGAAAAAGAATTGTATCTGACCCGGAAGTGTTTCTAGTGACGTGGGCAGAGAGGGCAAAACACTTCCGGGACAAGGACTATAAAAGACTCAAAGAGACACCAGAACGTTGAGCTGAGCTGGGTGGTAGGAGGGAAACGCGTCTGGGAGTGGTGGAGAGTTTATTGTGATTAGTATTATTGTATTGAATGAGTATTGTGAAGGAGAGGGTGCTTTGTGCACTGTACTGTGAGAATAAAGTCAACATTTGGACTTTTTCCTGGTGTCTGGAGTGTTGGACAAGGGTTCAAGGGAGCGATAGCGCCCCCTATCTGTCACAATATATATTAGCTGTGTAAGCACGTGCTGTAAAAAGCCCAGGCTTCTAGAAACCATAGATTTTGGCACTAGCGGCTAAGTGAGGTTCTCTTTCCTCGGCGGTTTCATTTTGCCGATGTGCTCACCTCCGTTGTCTAGCAGTGGCTAAGCGAATTTCTCTCTGCTTGGAGGTTTCGTTTTGCCGATGCGTTCGCCTCCGTTGTCTAGCAGTGGCTAAGCGAATTTCTCTCTGCTTGGAGGTTTCGTTTTGCCAATGTGTTCGCCTCACTTGTATATTAGCGGCTAAGCAAGTTTCTGTTTTCTCTGTGGTTTCACTTTGGTAACAGAGTCGCTTTCTTTGAGCTTCACACTTCCGGGCTGCACAGACAGACAGGCACACATACTTCCACACTTAAGACATTTATATATAATATATATGTGTATGTGTGTGATACAGTATCTGCCAAACAATACAAAGAGTACACAACACGTGTTTCACTCTTATTGGGGCTCATCAGGTGTACACACTTTTTGCATCCCCTTACAGGAATCGAGCCTCGGATGTCAGCACCTGAGGTGATCACACTACCCCAGCATTTTTGACCCACAAACATAAATACTTTTAAAAATGCTCTCCAAGGCCGTAGACCTCCGAAAACAGTTACGTGGCATTTCAGTACAAATGAGTGAAAAGTGAAGATTTTTTGTAAGTATTGACCCAGTGCACTCTGGTTGATTCATGCTTATTAGATGGCCCCTCCCTGATTGGATCCTGCTCATCACAATGTCCCTGACTGGTTATTCTTTCTGACCTAGCAGGCATACAAGAGTTGCTTTCCATGGTGATTGTTGAGGTCCTTAACCTGTACGCTTCGGCATGATGTTTTGCAGAGTAAATATGGCAAACATATGCAAAAGGCAAATAATTTACTGGATTCTACATCCTTGTGATTGTCATTCAATAAGGATGGGCTGCAAAATGAATAACAAGACGCTTACCAAAGTAGACAGGTGTAGACTTCGGTTAAGCTCACAAGAGCAGAGACATAAAAATACAATGCATAAATCGAAGCTATGGACACATGCGGGGACTCATATATTTATTTTCTGCATTGAGTTAATTTTATGTCTGTGATCAGAGCGTTAATGTGGCACAGGGACAATTCACTGTGGCTCCTTAGAGAGTTTTTTTTCTTTTTCTATACTATGAACACACAATTCAGAGTCTTGAAAACACATTAAGCACATGGGTATCTTATTTTTGACGAGGCTCTGTATTTTTCTCTTCACAATACCTTCAAGAGTGTTTTACCGATGCACTCATTTCCGGCATGTAGGCGAAGGTCTACATCACCTTCGTTTTCGGTTGTTTTAGTGTCAACACGGATACTTTTGTAAACAACGTGAAAACTAAGATTATTTTTGTTTAAAATTGTGGTTTTAAATGAAAAAGCAGAAGTGTGAACGTAGCTTATAATACATAAGTGCTCTGTCAATTTCTTTGCTCAGGTGAAGTGTCGAATAATTGAGTGCACAAGGAATAAGACTACATGAGACAAACGCTGTTTGGTTTGATTTCCTTCTCATACCGATTAACCAATCACGGTTTATTTTATATAGCAGAAAGATGCATTATCCAAAGAATTTCACAAAGCAAACTGTATAATATTATATATATATATAATATAGTAGCAGATTAAAAGTAATAAATAGAACAATCTATTCAATGACTCTGAAATTATTTACCCATTATTATGAGAGAGGCCCCGTCAGTCTTGTCATGTAAATCAAGGCTAAAGACATTTTGTTTTCTAGTTTAACATATTGTACGCTTGTTCTTACATAAACATTTTCATAATCGTGCCGATTGTTTTGTTTGCTCTCTTATTTTCCACCTCTTCTCTTTTCAATGTCCTTGATGTGCCTCCCAGTGTATGTGTCATCATCGGCAATGGATGCTTTGTCAAACCTTTGTTCTTTAGTCATTGTGGTTTGTTACCAACAGGGGAATATGTAACTAAGCACAGTCTGATGCTTTAAGAAACATTTTATTAGTATTTAACAAGTACCATTGTAAAATGTTATGTACAGTCCATCCGGAAAGTACTCACAGCGCATCACTTTTTCCACATTTTGTTATGTTACAGCCTTATTCCAAAATGGATTAAATTCATTTTTTCCTCAGAATTCTACACACAACACCCCATAATGACAACATGAAAAAAATTTACTTGAGATTTTTGCAAATTTATTAAAAATAAAAAAATTGAGAAAGCACATGTACATAAGTATTCACAGCCTTTGCCATGAAGCTCAAAATTGAGCTCAGGTGCATCCTGTTTCCCCTGATCATCCTTGAGATGTTTAATTGGAGTCCACCTGTGGTAAATTCAGTTGATTGTACATGATTTGGAAAGGTACACACCTGTCTACATAAGGTCCCACAGTTGACAGTTCATGTCAGAGCACAAACCAAGCATGAAGTCAAAGGAATTGTCTGTAGACCTCCGAGACAGGATTGTCTCAAGGCACAAATCTGGGGAAGGTTACAGAAACATTTCTGCTGCTTTGAAGGTCCCAATGAGCACAGTGGCCTCCATCATCTGTAAGTGGAAGAAGTTCGAAACCACCAGGTTTCTTCCTAGAGCTGGCCGGCCATCTAAACTGAGTGATTGGGGGAGAAGGGCCTTAGTTAGGGAGGTGACCAAGAACCCAATGGTCACTCTGTCAGAGCATCTATAGGTCCTCTGTGGAGAGAGGAAAACCTTCCAGAAGGACACCCATCTCTGCAGCAATCCACCAATCAGGCCTGTATGGTAGAGTGGCCAGACGGAAGCCACTCCTTAGTAAAAGGCACGTGGCAGCCTGCCTGGAGTTTGCCAAAAGGTACCTGAAGTACTCTCAGACCATGAGAAACAAAATTCTCTGGTCTGATGAGACAAAGATTGAACTCTTTGGTGTGAATGCCAGGCGTCACGTTTGGAGGAGACTAGGCACCGCTCATCACCAGGCCAATACCATCCCTACAGTGAAGCATGGTGGTGGCAGCATTCTGCTGTGGGGATGTTTTTCAGGGGCAGGAACTGGGAGACTAGTCAGGATAAAGGGAAAGATGACGGCAGCAATGTACAGAGACATCCTGGATGAAAACCTGCTCCAGAGCGCTCTTGACCTCAGACTGAGGCGATGGTTCATCTTTCAGCAGGACAACGACCCTAAGCACACAGCCAAGATATCAAAGGATTGGCTTCAGGACAACTCTGTGAATGTCCTTGAGTGGCCCAGCCAGAGCCCAGACTTGAATCCGATTGAACATCTCTGGAGAGATCTTAAAATGGCTGTGTACCGACGCTTCCCATCCAACCTGATGGAGCTTGAGAGGTGCTGCAAAGAGGAATGGGCAAAACTGGCCAAGGATAGGTGTGCCAAGCTTGTGGCATCATATTCAAAAAGACTTCAGGCTGTAATTGCTGCCAAAGGTGCATTGACAAAGTATTGAGCAAAGGCTGTGAATACCTATGTATATGTGCTTTCTCAGTTTTTTTTATTTTTAATAAATTTGCAAAAACCTAAAGTAAACTTTTTTCACATTGTCATTATGGGGTGTTGTGTGTAGAATTCTGAGGAAAAAATGAATTTAATCCATTTTGGAATAAGGCTGTAACATAACGAAATGTGGAAAAAGTGATGCGCTGTGAATACTTTCCGGATGCACTGTATGTATGTATTGCTTTGTGTATCATTTCATGGTAGAGCTGTGATCAGTTCTACTAACTTATAGCTCTTGGAGGCTAACTGCAAACCCCAGGCTTAGTCACTGCCAGGACGTCAGCCACAAGTAATATACCCTTATTCCTTTTTGTACCAGAGACTCTTGTTGTTTGGAGTCAGCAAGTTCTCACCCAGTCAGGGTGGGCTTTTATTCAAGTAATTTGGTTTTACTTCTAAATCCCAAGCACAAGTGTTTCAGGTGTCTCTGAATTGGCCCAGCATGTGTCAGTGTGCTGTATGGCGTGGGACCTGCCATGCATTCAGTGCTACTAGGATAGGCTCTGACCCTGGGACCCTAATTTGAAGGTGATAATCGATTTCATGACACACTCACTGAACTGTCTTATGCTTAGACACGGCTTGTTTAAAGTCAGTGGTTAACTGTATTGGAGTGTGTAGCAAACATAATCAATAATAAGTTCATCAGTGTCATTTACACTTTAACGGTTTATTCAGAGATAAACATGACTGTTTGCTATATGCTAAATCTCTAACATCTAAAGTTAGTTTGCACCTAGCAGTCCATTTAAAAATGTTTTAGCTGGTGTTTAAGAATATTATAGTCATGGCCAAAAGTTTTGGGAATGACACAAGTATTAATTTTAACAAAGTCTGATGCTTTGGTGTTTTTAGATCTTTTTGTCAGATGTTTCTATGGTATACTGAAGTATAAGTACAAGCATTTCATAAAGGCTTTTATTGACAATCGCATTAACTTTATGCAAAGAGTCAATATTTGCAGTGTTGGTCTTTCTTTTGCAAGACCTCTGTAATTTGCCCTGGCATGCTGGCAATCAACTTCTGGGCCAAATTCTAACTGATGGCAGCACATTCTTGGATAATCAATGCTAGGAGTTTGTCAGAATTTGTGGGTTTTTGTTTGTCCACCCACCTCTTGAGGATTGGCCACAAGTTCTCAATGGGATTAGGGTCTAGGAAGTTTTTTGGACCCATAATTTTGATGTTTTGTTCCTCGAGCCACTTAGTTGTCACTTTTGCCTTATGGCATGGTGCTCCATCACGCTGAAAAAGGCATTGTTTGTCCACAAACTGTTCTTGGATAGTTGAGAGAAGTTTCACTTGGAGGATGTTTTGATCCCATTCTATATTCATGGCTGTGTTCTTAGGCAAAATTGTGAGTGAGCCCACTGCCTTGGCTGAGAAGCAAACCCACACATGTGTGGTCTCAGGATGCTTTACTATTGGCATGACACAGGACTGATGGTATCGTTCACCAGTTCTTCTCCAGACGATCTTTTTTCTGGATGCCCCAAACAATTAAAATGGGGATTCATCAGAGAAAATGACTTTCCTCCAGCAGTCCTCAGCAGTCAGATCCCTTTACCTTTTGCAGAATATCAGCCTGTCTCTGATGTTTTTCTTGGGGAGAAGTGGCTTTGCAGCCCTTCTTGACACCAGGCCATCCTCCAAAAGTCTTCGCCTCACTGTGCGTGCAGATGTACTCACACTTGCCTGCTGCCATTCCTGAGCACGCTTTACACTGGCGCTACCCCGATCCCAAAGCTGAATCAACTTTAGGAGACAGTCCTGGCACTTGCTGGACTTTCTTGGGTGCCCTGAAGCCTTCTTCACAGCAGCAGTATAAATGGATTTTTTGGGATTAAGTTCATTTTCATGGCAAAGAGGCACTTAGCAATTAATTACAATTCATCTGATCACTCTTCATTACATTCTGGAGTAAATGCAAATTACCAACATAAAAGCTGAAGCAGAAAACTTTGTGAAAATTATTATTTGTGTCATTCTGAAAACTTTTGGCCATGCCTGTAGCCAAAGCTCCTTTTCAATGTAAATATCCAGTGAAAAAAATCAAAGTGAAACAGAGCTGAAGGTCAAGCACAGCAACTTTTACAAAACTAAATTTGGATTAAAGAGAGAAGGAAATGGAAAGAAAGGCACTGTCACCGGAAAGTGTCCACCCTGAGATGGCAGAGGAGGACACTACTTCACAATTTGGGATTGTAGGCTGTCAGTTCTACCTTAGCACCAAACGAATTCTTCACTGATCATCAGCAGATACGTATGGCTGCTTAGCCCACAACTTGCCCTTATCCTGCACAGTGGTCCTCTCCAAAGCTCCTCCTGTGTACAGCCATGCTGTATGTGTTGTTAATTAAAACATTTTTAAAAAGTAACATATAAAAGAAAAATGACCAGCTACTACACCTTTCTGCTGCTCGCTTGGTGTCAGGATGTCTGTCAGACCCATTGGTGTTACATCAGAGTTCTCTCTTATCATTGAGTCTTCCAGACTTTGGACATTTTATCTTAACCAGGGCTCCTGGACACAGCTGATGTGCTGAGACACCGGCTATAGTCCAGAAAGCTGCTCATGATAATGATGCACCTGAAAGCTTCGTTCAGATAGTATGTTACCTTCTTGTATGTTAACAGTTATTTGTGTTTAGAAATTAAATCATTGTGAAGAGTCAAGCAATTTTCTTGCTGATTTTCAAGCCTTTTGTCCTTTGCTGTCTCTTTCAAGGTGTTTGGTGTGTTTTGGGGCTACCACAAGTCTACAAAATGGAAGATCTTATTATAGAATGGGAGACAAAAACAATGAGAACATTAAAATGGAGTGAGTTTGAACAGTGATGATGTAGAAAAGTGATTGATCCCAAGAACATTTAAATAATTAACCTAAGTAACTATAATACAAGTAAAAATAAGAGTAAAATATTCAGAGAAAGAAGTCCACTACATGAAAACAAACTTCATAAAAAACTAGCCATGTGCGCCCAACTACGTTGCGCATGTTAAAGTTGTCTGTGAAGGGCTCCCTGTTTAAACTTGGCTGCCAGTCGTGAACTGGGTCCTTCGTTGCACAGCATTATGATTTTTTATAAGGGAAACAAAATTACAAAAGAAAACCCTTGGACATTGATTCGATAGGAACGGCCTACTCAGAATCACTGTCCGAATAGTAATTACGTGGGGGTGTAGGAGCATTTCTGCTTCTGTCCATTCACAGTCCGTCTCGTTTTCACGACGCTGTCATTTCCTCTCACGATCTCTTCTCAACCTTTCTCCAATCTCGCAGGTTGCTTTGTGGCAATCCAAAGAGTAAGGCAATATACACGGAGCAATGGTTATAAAAGGGGGACACATAGGTATCCATGCTCTTTAAAGCATAAATAGGGATCACTTCACTGACATGTGAGCAAGCCAAGGTACAACTGTGAGACGCGCAGCACTCGCCGGCTACAACGTAACAATAATAATTTCCGGAATGTGCTGTTACGTTGTCATTCATTTTACCCACTGTCTTTCTTTCATTCGTATGTTATGTAGGCACATACCTTTTATCTTTGGCAATCTCATTCTCTAACCAGGCCTAAGGAGTTAACCAGCATAACACTGTCCACCACCCCTTTCGTTATTCCGGCACATTGTTGACATCCATGAGTAACAACAATGTACTAAACTGGAAGGTGGTCTACACATGCGTGGAATTCGCGGACAAACAAAGATCAAGATCTAAATGAAGATCTCTTTAGTTAATTTAAAGCACAACAATTTGTTTAGTTTGAATGTCTGTGTTTTGAGGTGTGACTGGAGTACTACAGTCTTCAGTAGTATAAGCCTGGAGGAGATTCTTAATGCAATGCCTATGTTTTAGCTGTCTCTCCACTGCCATCTAGTGCTTCTTCTTTTAATTAATTCGCGGACAAACAAAGATCAAGATCCAAATTAAGATTATATATAGAGATTAAAGTAACACGGTAAAGTCAATGAAAGCACAATGCATCGCTTTGGAGATTTCGTAAATGAGTGCTATGTAACATAAGAGATTAAAGCTCTCTTTAGCGATGATTTATGCTGTGCACACATTACACAATTCTCGCCCAGATATTACAGGTTTTGGAGTCTGATGACATAATCCTGAGATCTGAGCCTAATCCGTGTGTGTGTGCCTGTTACTGACGATCATTAGGTATGAACAGTTTAGCAATACAGTAATCCCTCGCTATATCGCGCTTCGGCTTTCGCGGCTTCACTCTATCGCGGATTTTAAATGTAAGCATATCTAAATATATATCACAGATTTTTCGCTGGTTCGTGGCTTTCTGCGAACAATGGGTCTTTTAATTTATGGTACATGCTTCCTCAGTTTGTTTGCCCAGTTGATTTCATACAAGGGACGCTATTGACAGATGGCTTAGAAGCTACCCAATTAGAGCACGTATTACATATTAACTAAAACTCCTCAATGATATAAGATATGCTTCCCGCGCAGTGCTTGATTGTTTGCTTTTCTCTCTCTCTCACTCTCTCTGCCTGACGGAGGGGATGTGAGCAGAGGGGCTGTTTGCCCAGAGGCTGTTTGCCCAGAAGATACAGACGCTCCTCTACAAAATGCCGGTTTATCGTGGTGCTTCGGCATACTTAAAAGCACGTATTGATTTTTTGATTGCTTGCTTTTCTCTCTCTCTCTGACATTCTCTGCTCCTGACGGCGCTCCTTTGAAGAGAAGATATATTTCCATTCTTTTAATTGTGAGAAAGAACTGTCATCTCTGTCTTGTCATGGAGCACAGTTTAAACTTTTGACTAAAGGGTGTTATTTCATGTCTAGAGGGTAATAATGTTAACAGTGTGGGAGGGTTTATAAGGGGTTATATATAAAAATAACCATACAAACATATGGTTTCTACTTCGCGGATTTTCACCTATCGCGGGGGGGTCTGGAACGCAACCCCCGCGATCGAGGAGGGATTACTGTATATCTGAGCCATTGCAGATGCCTTGACTCTTTCAAGTATGTTTCTGGTCATCTACACAAAATCCTTTAGTGCAGTGAGCAATAGCCAACAAGAGAGTGAGAAGAAATGAGGTAGGACCTGCAAAAAACTTCAAAATGACGTCAAGCAAGGGTCTCTCCATGGCATTTCTGGACCCAAAATATGCTAGAACTCTGACAAGAAGCTATTCTCATCTCATCCACCTGTCCTCCATAATCCCTATTTCATTGTCTTTCTTCTTCATTCTGAACAAACGAGAATACAGACAATTTGTGCTGCTGTCTGCACTTCCAGCTTTTTGCAGTGAGATTAAAAGAAACAGTTGGATGTTTTGTGTGTTTTCGTGAGACAGTAGAGTTTCAGAATTAGACACTCCCTGCTGGGGGAATGATCTTGTAATTTGTGAACCTTCTCTGTGCTTGATTGTGTAGTGCGCACACAACTACAGTGACAAGACAACCAGTCAGAAGAAAGAATGTCATGTAGTGTGAGCGGTTCAGTGATTTCGAGATGTTGTGTGAGCTCAGCATTAGTTGCTGTAATTGATGGAGCATCACCACCAGACCATAATAAAGAGTCCAACAAGACTTGTATATTGTCTTCAAGGGTTATATAAAAAATACGAGCTGTCCCACATGTTTATATTGGGTTGGCAGCATAGGGATATTCTTGAGTGTTGGTGCTGGCAAGCTTGTAAGTGAAATTACATCAAAGATGGCCCTCTTGACTTGAGGTGTAAAAACAATATTATCAGTGAATCTGGACAGAGTCAAGACTCTAGTGATAACGTTTTTAACTTCTTGTAGTCTATTCATTGCTTGTGATCCAAAGACAAAGAGATTTACAATAATCCAGAAGAAGAAAAGCGATGAAAGAGTAACAAAGGACAGGCAGCAACAGGCTCTGGTTGGTGATGCTATGCAACTTTTAAAACAGAAATTCTACTGTAACTGAGATGGGTGACTCAGAATTTAAGTTATGCTCAAGTTTGACTCCAAAGCAGGTCTCCAGATATGATGGGTTAATTAGACAGGATCCATTATTAAAAGCAGTACAATCAAACTTCTTGACTTCTATTAGACATCCCATGACGAGCAGTCTTGCTTTAACCGGGATAAGGAATCAAACGTTATTAAAAAAAAGAGGCATGTCAATCAATCAGTCTGGCTGCCTGCGGAGCCATAACACTATATATCCTCTTTACATTTAAGATTGAGTTAAATTATTTATAGGAATACATATTTTCGTTTTTGAAGTATAGGCATGAGAAGCTAGATGGCTTTCTCAAGGTCATGTGGAATTGTACAACTGAGTGCTTTCGAGTCCAGCCCCTTAGCCCCCCTAGAGCGCGCTGCTTATGCCTGTACAGCTCATTTCTAGCTAGGGACTAATTTTTCTGTTCTAGATTGACTGATCTTTTTTTCCTGCTCGAGGCCTTAAAACATACTGTATGTTTGTTCTCCTCATAATATATGCTGCAAGCAGATGACAGGCACTTTTCTACTCCAGCACTTCTGCTTAATTCTTTGAAGCTCTGTGGGGTAGGAGCTGCATGATTGCCAAATCTGACTCACATCTGAGAAGCTTGTATCTAATATGAAGGAGTCATATAACGTACAGCCAGAGTTGTATCCGGCAGGGGGCACAGGCTTAGTAAAAATCCAGCTCTGTTGACAGAGTGGACAAGCTAAATGAAGACCCAAGTATCCATTTTCCCTGCACTATGTTTAGTATAACAGGAAAGGAAAAAGCGATTCCAACCTTGGCCATTTTTTATGAATGTCGATCATTTTGACTCCTTAATAAGGAACAAGAAACACTAAAATAATCGACATTTCTGTTTTCCTACCACTGGAGCCATTCATTCTCCCTTTGTTGGGAGCCATCCAACATTTTCCTTGGATGCATATGCTGTACTAGTCTATGATTTTCACTTATCATTTATTCCAGAAAAATCCCAAAAACAATTTTAAAACTAGCAAAACATGTAATTGATCCTATTGACCCGAATATCCAGTTTCTCTTCTCATATAATGTAAAAGCTTCTCCAGCTTGGTAGAGTTTCATAGATTTTCATGCACATTTAGTATTTTCCCCACCTGTTCAAATTCCATTCAAATTTCTGTTAGCCTGGGAGTCCTGAGATTGAATTGTGCTTTTCATTTTTATGAAAGATGGCGACTCAGTAACACACACATCCATGTACAGGTTTGAAGATGCTATGATTTTGTTTTGTTCCTAATTTTTCTAGCCTTATCTTAGAAATGTTCTGCTCTTTAATGTCCCTTATTAGGGTTTGGACTATGAAGATTCTCAATTCCTGTTATGTTTTGCATAAAAATTGTTTAACGTGATATTTTCTGCCATTCAGAAAAGATTTTTGTCTGCGGAGGAGGTCTCAGAGGTTCCAACCTGTCATCCGTTACTGAGAGGTTAAAAGATCGGATTGTCTATCCGAGTTTTTGTATGGCTTCCTAAAAGACTAGCGTCACTCTTTGTTTTCTGTGTCTTTTGTTTTTCGACCTTGATTTTCAGGTTTGTTGAAAGTGCTGTTTGTCTTTTGGTTCTGATCTCCATGTGTATCTTTCACTATAATCTCATTTTCTTGTCCTCCTTTTTCAAACCATATTATTTCTACATTTAAGACAGTACAGAATGTACAGTATATAAATGAAAGCCAAATACCACTGACTCACTCATCACAGAATCTCTCGAACAATGAGGACTTGGGACTTGAAATTTGGGATGTAGGTTACCCTTAGCCCATAGGTGTTCACTAAGAAACAGTTTTAAAAATTTCATGGTCCAAGCGCATTCTGTCTGTATGTCTGTCCGCTTTTCATGAGAGAATTACTTAACGGATTTAGATCTGGTTATTTTCTATAATTTGCTTGAACTTTCCGGTTGATTTTGCGACTTCTCACTACCATAGTTCGTTTGCGGTACCAATGTATTTATGCAAATCCAAGGGAGTGGCTGTGGGCCAAGAGCATGAGGGCGGGGCCTCCTCATTCATTCGCCAGCCTCTGTTCGAGTTGGTCTACCTCTGGCAATGCGTTGGAGTGTACCTTGCCTCCACTTAGCTAGCGATAGCTGTTTGCTCAACATACATTATCATCTACAGATTGTTAAAGAGTAACGTTTGACGTTTTTGAGAGAGAGATCACAGCTACATGTGTTTTAGGGTAGCTGCTGATTGCCAGAGATATCACGGCCATGTGCTTTTCTCCCCACACGGGGAATGCTTTCCCGTCATAGCTGAACACGATCAGATACAATGCAGACATCTATTGATTTTTAAAGTTTGTCCTGTTTCATTACTTTTGCTCTGATTTTTGCTGGACATTCTGGTTTAGTTGCTAGAGACAGATAAAAGGTGCAACCAAAAAGACTTTAGGATTACGGTTTTTGCTTTGCTTTTTCAACACTGATTTTTCTCTGACTTGTTGTTCAGGCTTATTTCTTCACTTTCCAGTGTCTTATTTTCAGACCAGTCTTGTCTCTGTTTCTATTTCTGGGTAATGTTTCTTTATTGCTGTTTAGTATTCACTATCCAGTCACAACAATGACCTGAAAGTTTTATATTCATCTTTTTAAGATGTCTACTAAAGGAAGACCATAAAATGATTTTGTTGGATTTACCAGTGTCTTTTAGTGCCTGGAGTCAACATCTTAATAGGCTGCCGATCACAACAACGACTACAAGGAAGGTACAGCTGGTTATCAATGGTGATGGTCTTTAAATAGCTGTGAGAATTAATACAGTTCCAGTGTCCATACTTAGAAACTAAACAGCTTGGAGTTGATCCTTCAACATGTTTTATTGTAAAAGGACTTATGACTTATGGCAATATCTGAGCTTGTACACCGACTAGTCTTTCTTTGATTCCACGCATTGTATGAAAATGTGTTATAAGCATGATTTATTTTGATAATTCTGTATCATACTTTTCTTTGAAGTGCTTCACTCAGATTGATTTACTAGATGACTTTACAAAATTATTACACTTTCCCTGTGCCCTTAATTAGACTATAAAGTTTTGGGAGGTATTATCTGGCAGACACCTCACTCAATTCTCCTTACAAGACCAGAATACTTTCATCATTACCAAAAGGTTTCAATGACTAAATCTAAACAAAACTAAAAAGATATAAAATTTTAACTTTAATAGAAATTAAAAAAAAATCTTAACAATACCAAACTATTCATAGAAACTGGAGGAAAATGCTCAAAATACAATGGCCAAAAGCCTAGTAAGCAATGCTAACTAACTATTGCCACAGCAAACAGCAGAGTCTTTTAAAGCTGTTCCTCGGGTAACTGCAGCCTTAATATCACTGCAGCTGGGGGCTGTGATCCCATCAAAAGCCCCACCTCTTTGGCTCTGCAGGAATTAAGAACAACTAACAGGTAATAGAAAGAAGGGTTAGGCACTAAATTAGAGACAAAGAGTAAGGCCCAGATGAAATGCTGGCAATAGCGTATATTGTTGTTTTCTTAATGGAAAAAGTCAGGTTGAGTGATATACCAAAGGTCGCCTCAGTGAATCAAAGGTGCAGATTAAACTTGAATCCTTGTGATTAAAGGTTTAACACTCAGCCCACCTGGTATGAGGGTTACTCATCTGGCTGAGTTTCAAATTCCTTTTATATGTCTTTTTTGTTTGATTGTTTTGTGTATGTTAATATTGTTGTTCATGTTTACTGTATTATTTTTATCTTTACGTGTTTTTTGTCAGTTCTGCTGATCATTTAGTTTGTACATATCTATGTATTTTACCATTTTCCTAGTTTTTGTGGGGAGGACTACACTCAACCCTGTAAAGGCTAATCAGGCACTCAGGTCCTTGTGGTTTGTTTAAATGCACTTGGTGGATTTATTGTGCTTTGTGACCTTCATGCTCTGTTTTTGACCATTCTTTCTGGGTTTGTGTTTTTTGGACTTGTTTGTCTTGGATTCCAGTTGTACCTTTTATTCTCTTTATTGTTAAAGAACAATTTTTGATTTATTAATCTTTTATTTATTAAGGTTCTTTGTTGCCCCAGTGCTAAACAAGCTGAGGTTGGACAGTCCCTACCTCTTTTGGAGGTTTTTGCTATGGTATTTTTGGGACATTTATGCTAAGGTACTCTCAAGTTCACAACACTGCCTGCTAAAGTAATAAACTGCAAACTACAAGATCTCCTGTGTGTTATGATGGCACTTTGATTGATTTTTTTTGTAAGTCTCCATTCTGAGATACAGTTCATTGTAAATAATTTATGGGGGTTTTCAGACAAAAGGAATATAATGGTGCAACAAATTTTATGATCAGAGACTTATATGAAATGTTTATACTTATTTACTGCCATGTTAGCAGCCATTTTGGAATATCTGCATTGTCGTTGCTATGGCAATCTGTCCTATGATGCAGTGGGAGAAAAGGTTGCCGCATGCATTTCTGGATTAACTGAGATTGATCTAAATAGCAATTTTGTAGCTTGTATTTATTTATTTATCCATCCATCCATTATCCAACCTGCTTTATCCTAACTACAGGGTCACGGGGGTCTGCTGGAGCCAATCCCAGCCAACACAGGGCGCAAGGCAAGAAACAAACCCTGGGTAGGGCGCCAGTCCACCATAGTTATTTATTTATTTATTTATTTTTATGACTCCTGGCAATGTAAAGTAGCTATGAATTTTTGACTGATTTTTCATTAGCAATTTGCCATTGTAATATTAATAATTGTAGACTTTCTGTCGACTTCTGGTGCCAACCCTTACCTGTGTTTTGACCGTGTCCTTTCTGCTCAAAAAATTATTTACTGACTAACTTCTAAGTCAGTATGCAGTGTAATTTTAAGGGGGCATGTGGTCCCTAAAAATAATTCTTTTATTTCCTTATAAAATCAAACATATGCACTTCTGTTGGCTCGTGTCTCTTTTTGTGGTTCTTTATAAAAGTATCCACTGTTGCAGGACAGATACAAATTACTTTTGTCATTGAGTACATTCATTTTTACCTCTGCTCTGTTCTCCCTTTTTTGTTATTTTTTGTTTCAGTTTGTTACTTTCTTCTTTCCTGTTGTTTTTTTCTTTCTGATTAAGTTTATATATATATATATATATATATATATATATATATATATATATATATATATATATATATATATAGCTTTATTTGTTGTTTTGAGGTTTAGTTGTTAATTGAAGTATTTAGCGCCTCCTTAATTCTGTAATTTATTATTGCTTATTTTGCATTTCAAGTTATGTATTTAATTTATTTCATAAATTGAATTCGTTATTGGGCCTGTAAGTTTTTACTGGGTCGAGTCCTTCCTTCTGGGAATTTCATACCAATATTTATGCAAAGCCATATAAAACACAAATCACAGTGACATATTGATTACTGTTTACTGATTATTTTTACTGCTTACTACAGCCAGTTCACTTTCCAGTGCACACACAAGTTAATTAATCTGCTAGTGGTTCAGTTGTAGAATAATCAAAACAATTTGTACGGAACTCTGCATATAACGGTGCTCACAGAAAAAGCCTTTATTTGCCTATAAAGACTGGATAAGAATACTGTAAATAAATACATAATATTGTTTTGTAATATTGAATCTGTAGAACAGCCATTATGTAAAGTATTACTCACCAACATATTATCTTATACATTCTTCTGTTTTTTTTCTCTAAAGTGCTGTTAAAAATGTGAGCCACCTCAGGTATTAGCACCAATAAGCTAGTAACTTCCACGATGGACACAGAGAATGTTTGCACCCACGTCTGGTGTATTCTCATCTGCTGCCTGTGTAAGATAGACAGAATAACCTGAGAAGAACAAAGTCAAAGAGCTACGTCAAAATAGGCAAACTGTCCAGGATTAATAAAACAGAACATGAATATAGTAATATCATTCTTTAAGCTCCAGGGTTTAAGAACAATATGTTTTTATTAATATTGCAGGAAAAGAAATTGACTGGATAATTTTGAATCCACATGCTGAGTACGAGATTTGCAAAACAAAAATAAGTTAAAAGCTGACTGGTGACAAGTCATGACAACTCTCAGGACTGAGTTTAGAGAACCCTGGAGTTGTTAATTTGGGAGATTTTGGACAATAGAGTCCTGCAAAGTCACGAGTATCAGAATCACAAGGAAGGACAGAGTCACATAAAAGGAAGCTAAAAGGACTGTAAGCCGAGAAGTGGAATCTGTTCAGCCGGAGACGAGGCTTCTTGTTGGCTCAAACCACTGGCAAGATCAACTGCATCAAATCTTTCAGGGTAGTGCATCATAACAATAATGAATCACTTTATCATGTTTTTATACTGCAGAATGCCCAGGATTGGGTGGTCTTTAGGAGGAAAGGCTGGGTGGTCTTTTGTACTTGGAACCCTTAGAAGTTCATTATCTCTACCACCCAATTAGCTGACGTTTTTATTTCCACTTCTCTAATGCCATCCGATCACAGCATCGGCATCTGACTTTTTACAGTTATAACTATTACAAGCTTAAAGAAATACCCCAGCCAAAAGTAGTATTTTTTATGTTACTTAAGACATGCAATTCAAGAAAAACTTTTAATCTCCTGTTTTAATGCAGAATGGAGATAACAAAGTTTCTGATAGAATAGGAGCATGGTGACCAACATAGGACAACAGTGAACAATATTAAAAATGTCCACTAAAAACTTACTGCTGTCGTATGATCCACATGTCATTTCATATAATTGTAATGTGACAACATCTCATGCAAAGTATTGTTAAGTAAGCCACTTTCAGAAAATAGCCTTGTGAATGAAAATTGAATGGGCTCAGACACAAGTGACCATTTGTATTGCAGGCCTGCCTCCTTTTCTTACATTAAATTCATATCCACAACTGGAGTACCTTGGGATTATTTAGCAGCAGTCTGTGAATTGCCAGCGGTGAGCTGACCTGCTACTTGTTGAAGCATCTCAGATATGAGCAAGTCCAAAGCGTATTCTCCTCCTGATAATGATTTCATTCGCTTTTCTTCTTTAGTTGTACTCATCAATCAGTGCACTTTGCATTGCTGATATCACAGTGCTAGCCAATGAATAAGCTGTTATTGGGCTGGACCCCTGACCAATGAATGAGGAGGGGGAGGTGTCTCTTCAATTCAAATGTTCAGTCACTTTTAATTGTGTTCAATTTCCGTTCATGCGTGCGTTTTGCAGAAGTGTTTTATTTGACAGTATTTTAGTAAAATTATATATGTTTGGGACTTTGTGGGAATACAACTGGATGACAAGACATGCAGATTATGTGACATGAGTAATGTGAGATTTATTTTAAGGAATGTGTTTCTGTTCTTTACTGATGTCCAGTGTCGGTCATCATAGACGCCTATTCTGTCAGAAACTTTATCTTCACTCTGCATGAAAACATGAGATTACATTTGTTTTCTCAGGCGTCACTACAAACAACATGATTTAACATAAAAAATATATTTTTTGGTGGAATTAAAGAAACCTCTTTTGAGCTCTGCTGCTCAAAATCAAAATCTGTCTCAAAGAACACAAAAAAATGTCCCATTTATAATTTCCAGGTACATTATTTAGTTAATCCCAACTCAAAATAAAAGGCATTATGCAATAATCAGCCATTTGTACTGTATTCAGGAGTTCTTCACTGTGTATTGTGAGACCAGTAACATGGAGATTTGTAACCAAAAGAGTGTAACGCTGGTCTTGTCAGCGCGGTGGCTGATGGTGGCGAACCCTCAGGATTTCAAAATGTTGTGATTTATCTTGTGAGTGTCCATGGTGGTGTAAGGACTTCAGTCACCCAAGGAAGTAGACAAGAATACCACCAGCCTGTCAAAGGAGGTGCACCAAAAGGTGGCCTAGTTTCCACTTGACAGGCTGGCTTCAATCTGCACTGGACAAAAACTTCAAAAACATATTCTTTAAAGTCACACAAAATGTGCAGAATGTCCCATGAGGGAGGTGATCACCATTAATCCCCATGTTGTATAGAGGAAGGCTACAAGAAATCTTCATAAAGTAGGATTTATTGAATAAAAAGGAAAAATCTAACAAAAGACTTAGAAGAGAAAAGGGTTGAAAATGGCAATCCTTGCAAACACAGTCAAAAACAAAGTCTCTAAGAATATCCCAATTCTGCAGACAAAAAGGCCACAAGCCAAAAGAAAACAATCTGATATTAGCAAGAGAACAATATTTACAAACTCACCAGCACCTGAGTGCATTTGAATGAACTGCACTGGACTTCAGTTTCCGGGGACGGCCATTTAATTGTGATGTATTGGTGGTCCAGCTTCTTGGGAATTCACCCAAAAAATACAAGAAACGTGAGAGAATTGACTAGCATATATAGAAACTAAATAATATCTAAATAAAATTGAATGAGATAACAGAAAATACACAGAGAGGGTGGCATAGTGGTAGCACTGCTGCCTTAAGGCAAGGAGACCTGGGTTCATATCCCGAGTCCTCCCAGTGTGGAGCTTGAATATTCTCCCAGTGTCTTCATGCGTTTCCTCGGGGTGTTCCAGTTTTCTCCCACAGTCCAAAAACATGCAAGTTGGCCCTCGTGTGTGGTTGGGCTGTTTGTGTTTTCGTGTGTGTGTGTCTCTTCACCCAGCGATGGACTGGTGCCCTGTCTGCAGTTTGTTCCTGCCTTGTGCCCTTTGCTAGCTGGGATAGCCTCCAGCAGACCCCCACGACCCTGTTCAAGATTAAGAAATGACTGACTGATTGTCATAAACAGGTCAATAATACATAAGCAGAAGAATATTATCAGAAATGATAGAAAACAATAAACCAGGGGTCTGCAACGTTTCAGCAGTGTCGTGCCAAACCTATGTTACAATGTTATTCTGCTTGCCAACATAATTCTACCAATTTTGTTATATACTGTATAGTATCAAAATTGATCTGGTTATAATGGGCTTCAAAAGTATATATTTTTCAGGCCCATTACAACCGGATCTTACATTATTGGTCATTGAATATTTTAAAATACATAGGATCATATGTGAAAAGAATGCTTTGTCAAATTTTAATTTTCAACACAGTTATTAAAAATTGTATTACAAATTATAAATTACAAGTGTATTCAATACAAAATACCTTAAATGAATGAGAAAAAATGATCAAGAATTCTAATATGATTAATCATTCTTTATTATTGATCAGAACTATTAATTAATGAGAAGCAATTTTATAGCTACATTCGGTGCCTTTATTTTTGGTTCCGATTATTTGACTAAAACAAGTAGTTTGTTTCTTAAAGCCAGAAACATCCCTTTTTTATGGCTTCACTTTTCTCATCAGAGTTGTTAAACGTTGGCTGATGTTTAGTTTGATAATGTCTTTGTACACATGACGTACATTATAACACACACACAGCATGATCCTTTTGTTGTCCATCCATCCATCCATTTTCTAACCCGCTGAATCCACAGGGTCACGGGGGTCTGCTGGAGCCAATCCCAGCCAACACAGGGCACAAGGCAGGAACCAATCCTGGGCAGGGTGCCAACCCACCGCAGGACACACACAAACACACCCACACACCAAGCACACACTAGGGCCAACTTAGAATCGCCAATCAACCTAACCGGCATGTCTTTGGATTGTGGGAGGAAACCGGAGCGCCCGGAGGAAACCCACGCAGACACGGGGAGAACATGCAAACTCCACGCAGGGAGGACCTGGGAAGCGAACCCGGGTCTCCTTCGTCCAAGAGTCTTGAAAAGAGCTAATATCAAGTTTTTGTCTTTAATGAGTCATTTTAGGGCAGTATATTACTTAATAATAACGAGGTTTGTTGTAACATACCAGAGCCGGAACGAGTCGCATGCGCAAAACGTAGGTGGGGACGCAGAGCGCGAACGCATGCGCAATAATTAAAATATAATAACCAAGAGGTTTGTTTTAACGTACCATGGCATGCACTGAACATATGGTTAACCATTTACATTCGAGTCGCATACGCAAAATGTAGGTGACGCCGCGAACGCATGCACAGTAATTAAAATATAATTTTTACTATATTTCAATTCAATCAGAGTGTCATTGAAGGTTACCGACCCCTGCAGTGACCACTAATGAAAAGGAACAAAGAAGAACTTTACACAAGGAAGGATCTTTGGCTTAACTATAATGCAAAGCAGGAATTGCCTGAGACATGTTGATTGATTTTTGTGAATTTTAGGCAGCCACAAATTTTATTGGTGTTAATTGGGGGAGCAACTCTTGGTAATCCAAAGCAGTTGTGTGGGTCTTAAGCAGACACCGTCTCCATTGACGCTTACTGGAGAGGAACCAACAGGTATCCAAAGTGGTTCAGGTAGTGGCTGTCGTGGATCTGAAGCAGCCAGCCTCCTGACTCCATCAGTGATCATTGTGGTGAGTGTCTCTCTTTTCACACTAGAGTCTGAAGCAGTCTCCTCCATTTCATGTTCAGTCCCAAGTTGTCCAAATCAGTAGAGCTTCTCCTTTCAGTTTTTCTGATCAGCAATTCCTGTCAACACTTAGGGCAGATAACAATGTCTCCCACACTCGAGAATTCTTAGTGGTACATGATCCTTTGTGCCGACCATGGGCTACATGCAGTATGCCACACCTGGTAAAGCAAGAGAGTGCAAGAGATCTTTCTGTATGCCAACAACCAAGGTTACGTGATCAGAGCACAGAACACTAGGGATTGTCAGGCTTTCTGTACATATTAGTGTTTAACACTAGCCGTGAAAACACAAAGTGAAATGCAAACAACAAGAATGATGAAGGAGCTCTTTAAAATTGTCTTCTTTGACCGTGTTTTTAGATTTCTTAAAAGATTCGTCACATAAATTGGAAGCCTTTGGCAAGCCTCTATTATCATATGATCAAAGAAATATTGAAAGGGATTAAAGCTTTGCATGCGGACACGATATTCTGTTCAAATTACCCATTACCAACTAATAAGAAAGTGCTGAAACAGAGCCTGATGCGTGCTGAACAGCAGATACTCTACAAGGCGTTGATTCTGTGCCAGCAAAATGGGGGGGTCAGACCTTTTGAAAGAAAGCTTAAAATGAATGAGCCAAATCGATTTAATAATTAGTCATTTGCATTTATTGAAAATAAGGCTTGTTTTCAGAAGGTGGCCTTCCTTCTTTATTGTACATTCTGTGTCGTGGATGAGTGAGTGTAGGGTGCATGAATCGGGGGCAGTAGCTGATTGATTTGTTTATCTGTTTATTTTTCCCTCCTGCGGCACTTGACATAATGGAGCTCCACCAACAGTTTGCTGCGCTGAGTGCCTCCTGTCATCCGCTCTTCAGATTCTGTTAACTTGGGCTGAGGGTTAAAATGCTTCTCTTCAAAGAGTTGTCTTTGTTCTCGGAGAGAAGTTGTGAACACCTTAGCAGGCCCATGCTGAGAATCACCTTCCATTACTTGTGCATCAGTCGGTGACGCTTTATATTGTAATGGCTGCCAGATACAAGACCTACGTTCCATGAGCTTAGCCAATGCCTCTCTCCAAAGCGACCTTGAAATCTTAGGTGTATGAAGATAGCGAGGGGGATACGGTGTCATGTCAGATCCATTTAATAAGTGCGAGTCAACTTAGTGCATCACAAGATAAGCACAACTCTTCCCAAGCACGCACAGTTCGCTCTTTTGGTTTGGGCTCTCTGCCCATAAGAAATAATCATAGGAGAAAATGACAGGTGTTGGTGGAAGTGGTAAGTTTTTATTATCATAAAAAGAGCACATCCTGATATAAAATGTACAAAGATACTGTACAATTCAAAAGGAATACTCTTTAATATATAACAATGCATTTGAAATGGATTTAATAAAAGAGATTTATATAACTAAGTCACACAATCAATTTAAAATGAATCCATCTGTGAATATATGCTCAATCAAGGATGAAAAAGTATTTTCAAGTAAGAAGGTCTTTTTACACCTCATATGAGTAGTCTAAGTGTCTCTTTTTCTAAGACATAAATGCTGCATATTATTATGACAGCACCACATAAAAGGCACAGAACCAGAACCTGAAATAAGCACTGAGAATTATTATTATTATTATTATTTTTATAATATAATAATATTATATCAAAATCAAAAATTATCATAGTTTGGAGCCATAGTAGTATGGTGGTGCAACTTCGTGAATGCAGTCAGTGCTGGTTGAGGCTCTTTTTGGAGCCCTTGGTGGGCTAGACGGACGTTGACTCTCGTAGCGGGTGGTTGGTATTATTAGACTTCGATGACCTGTGTATCCACCTTGGTGTCCGGACTGTGTGCCCCTTTGTGTATATACCACAGACTTCAATGAGCCCACGGCCCCTGATGTTCGGAGCGTACATATCTTTACTTTCATTAACACCACCCAGTAGGTAAGAGCGCCCATTCAGCACCATCATTGTTCAACGACTGCTTCCCCCTCAGTGCCCAGAGGGCCAAATTTATCATTTAACAGATACTCTGGTTACGGCATCCTGGGTTTGAATCCTGCATTGTTGTTCATGTGGATTTTCTGTGCTTTCTCCCTATCTCCACTAGATCTTCTGGTTTCCTCCCAGTCTCCGCATTCTCAAAGACACATAGGTTGGATTCACTTGCAACAATAAATAGGCCCCAGTGTGAGTATGTGCGAACGTCAGACCCCCAGCACGTTTCAAACCCTGTGGCATCTTGTAGTTCATGACTGATGGCCCCACAGGGAGAGAAGGAGGGACATTGACACTCCATTCACAGTTCTTTATAATGCAAACAAGAATGAACTTTATTAAATAAGGTGCTTTAAATGTCAAAGGACTCCCTTTTTCTTGCACTACTTAATATACCCAGTCGACTTTAGTGTAGACTTGCAAAAAGAAAATAAAGACAATTCAAAACTCTTTGAAAACTCTAAAACTCTTCTTTTAGTAAAAAGAAAACTATAATAATAAATCTTCTCACCACTTCCACCTGAGCTTCTGGAAAGGCATCTAGTTATACCAGGCCACACATGGTGACTGAAATAATTAAATTTAGAGTAGCCAGTTAACTTAAGCTTGCAGCACATTACAAACTTTTACTTGGAAGAGATGTGTCACAAAAAGACTCCAAACAGTCAAAAAGGTTTGGGGCAGCCACCCATATATTATGATCCTGGCTGCAAAATGTTGAAAATGATTGAGTAGTTTAGATAAGATGGCTGATGGAGGAAATGATGTCATCAATGCCGGAAGTGACATCATCAGAGGCACCAGAGCCAGAAGTAACATCATCAGAGGTGCTGGGAACTTTGCAGGAAGTCCCAGGAATGGTCTGCAAGGAACTGAGAGAGCCAGTCAGCACACTCCGCCACCCCCTGGTCTGATGTAGTATTACACTTACTCTTTAGCTGCCTCCTAACCAGACGTGTGTGACAGATGCAGTTGCTGGATCTCATCACCTTGAGGATACCGGATGACATGACTAGAATTCACAGTGGGATGACAAATTCCATGACAATGTTTCAAATTTCCAAAATATCCCAGGCTTTCCACATGCTGAGGGCCAATTAACATTCTGTCTCCCTGTGACAGTGCTGCTGTGAATGAGTGTTTCCCAAGTATGACAAGCTCAACTGCAATATCAGCCCTATTTTCTACCTTTTTCCATTCTGTCGTGGTATGACAAACAAGAGACATCAGACAGACGAGCCTCTGTTCTGTTTTCTTGTGCAAACCCACTACATTCCATATTCCACATATCCGCATTACATGCCGTTGAGACCACCAGGGGGTGTAGCAGCACCCCAAACCCCCAAGACACAACTACAAAACACAGTCCTGGGTTCAGATATGAGGGGTTTATTTGACACAGTACCTCCACAGGATTCCAATGTCCTTCTTTTCAGGCTTCACAACAAAGTAAGTTTTTACTTTCCCTTCCACATCTCCCACGTAGTCTCATCCCCCTTCCTGAGAGTTTCAGTTTCTTTTGTGCAAGACCTGCGAGTGTTTCTGGTTCCACAGCACTGCACACTGGAAGCACTTCCAGGTCAGGGAGGAGGCTTTTAAAGAGGGTATAGAAGTCCCTTGCATCTTCCCCTGGCGGTATCCAAGAAACCCAACATGGTTGTCCCTTGGAATTGCAATTCCCAGCCTGCCCTGGGGGTATCTGTATCAGCGTTCCTCTGCCACAGTGTGTGCGGGGACCCTATGAAGAAGACACCCTTTGTCCTTCTGCGCAGGCCTCCCTTCTGGGTAAGGCACTCATGCCCATTCTTGGTCCATCTCTGTCCTTCCATCGTGGTCTTCCGTACTGGCAAGGAATTGGCTGTTGACCTGCTCTGTATGCCAGTCTATCCAGCATGGCACTCACACCATTTTATGCCTATGACTTATAATAAGATCAAACCTGTCTGATTTAGTAAGTCGCAGACTAGTTACCTGGGGTGTTAAGCTACACAAGTGCTGGTCTTGACAGTGCACCCCAATTACTTCTAACTCACTAAGATTACAGTTTGCGACTGGAAATCAGTGGAAAAATGGTGCTATGGGAGGGAACATTAAACTGGATGGAGAAACCATAGAGAAAAAAAAAACATTTGCAAATAGAGAGAACATTAAAGACAGATATTTGAATTCATGGCTACTGAGGTGTTAGTCAACAGCACCAGTCACTGCACCACCCTAATGGGCTTTAATTCCTGTTTTACTTATATTCTGCCTTTTTAAATTTCTATCTTCTCTGGTGGATCTTCGACACCATCACAGTTCTCATGACAGGATACAGTGCTCGACCAATCACCAGTATATGCCAGGCACATATGTGCGCAGCAATTTATGTTATAAATGACAGCTACCTAGAGGGTCTCCATGACAGGGTACCTTCTTTCTGCTTCCCATCTATCCACACATTTATCTGTCCGTCCATTTTGTCAGTCCATTAAAGGGTCATGGGAAACTAGAGACCATCTTAAAAGCATCAGTCTCAAGGCAGGAACCAACCCTGAATGTAATGTTAATCCATCCGTTCTACCAAATCATAAAGTCGTGCATGCCTTGACAATGTGGCAGGGAAGTCAAGTGCCAAGGGAAAAGCAACATGGGTGTAAGTCTTCTTGACTTAACAAGAGGAACTGTGAATTAGCTTCACTGCCCACTGTGCCACCATGCTGCTCAGATAACAATTATAGTCACAGTCAAAGCAGGATATATTGTTACTCTGGAGACTGAAAATAAAGTGAATTATTTACGAATGGCAGCCATATAAGATAACCAGAACAACTCTTATTTATTTTTTTCTTTCCATTTTCAAGTACTACTGTACATCCGTAAGCCTTTGTGAAAACAAAAGTGAAATTGGATTTTTCCTGCTGAGCAAAACTTGTCAGTGACCTGACAAAATAACCAAGGCTACTATGTCAGCCTGAGTGTTAAGCAAAGGGATTGTGTCCAGCAAAAGCCAGGAGAGAGCTGTAAGCGTGTGAGGTTTTAATGATACACTAAAAACAGCAAACGGAGGAGTGTGACTGGGAACTTTTGTGGGTCCGTCAAGTACCATATTGTTTACTATGCCAGGGCCTGCTCTAAGATTCCACCATACATTCACAATGTCACAATTCTCCTTTCCTCCCTGCAGAGTCGATGAGTGAGCAACCTGGTGAGCAAAAGGAGACTTCCTCCAATCCAGAATGCAACTATTGCTGTGCTGATGTCTTACAAGTTGTAATGGGCGGCCAAAGCCCCATGAACCTTTTGAGGCTCCTTCTTGATTGTTCTGGAAAAAGATCTGAAGCTTCAAAAATAAGAAATCATAGCAGCCATCAGGGCACCACATACAAGCCCTTGTTGATCTAATTGTTCCAATCGGACAAGTGCACTAAAAGCCAAAGAACGTTCTGTGTGCTCATTTTAATTTCATTATAATCATGCTGTCATTAAAATGCTGCAATAAATGATCATTAGTATGGGCAACGATTTTCTACTATACATTAATCTTTAAATGCGTTGTCCTGAAAATGTAGTTTATTGCCATTACAACAACCATTATGAATATTGTAGCAACCCACCCATATTCAACCCGCGCTAAATGCCAATGGATTCTCACTCTTTTAGGTGGTTTGCTGTCCTTAAAAGAACTGCACTTGCTGGAAGTCCTATACAACTTTGGCAGGCTTGCCATTTTTTAGGCTCATCTGCAAATGGCTCCGAAGCTGCTTTATTTGCATGTTTAGATACCAGCTCAAAGTGGTGGTGACTCATTCCCCAGGTTGATGTGGCTTGTCAGTGCCATTACAATAGCATTATAAACAACAAGCATTCATTGGCACTCAGAGCTGGCAAATACTAGTACAATGCCACATTGCATTGTAAATCAACACTAATTTATGATTATGTGACAACTTTTTCACATCAGACAGTTTTTGTGGAGAGAGCAATGTGAAAGATGAATATTTTTCTGTCTGTGTTTGGTGAATAATAATATTAAGGGGCAGAGAGAATCATAGGAGGGTTTAGGGGATGTGCTTATGGAACTGGGCACATATGTGGGCATTTACAGAATGTGTCTACAGTGGCCTGCAGTATTAACGACACATTAGAAGTTCCAGGGAAGATGCTTTATAGGGCATTGTGGTTTAGTGGTTAAGGCTGTGGCCCTCAAACCCTGAGGTTGTGGGTTCAGATCCTGCTAGTAACACTGTGTGACCCTAAGCAAGTCACTTGACCTGCCTGTGCACCAAGTGGGAAACCAAAAGAAATGTAGTTGTATCATAAATATTTTGGATCCTTTCTCTTGGGTGGGGGTTCAATTTTGCTTTGATTTATTACATTTGACTTGACTGTAGATAGATAGATAGATAGATACTTTATTAATCCCAAGGGGAAATTCACATGGAATGTTATCTGTTTCTAGTTAAAATCAATACAAATGTACATAAAAAAAAAACTCCAAGACAGAAGAATAGTATAGCAGTTAGTGTCTGATAACAAGTTTCATCACTTCTGGATTGCATATTTAATTCATTATCTTCATATCCCCTTTTATAGTTTGTGGGAGAGCGCAAAGCTTCAGAGTAGTCATGCCACTATCCTGATGTTTTCATGGCAATCAAAACTTCGGATGCCATCGATCATGTGGTAATGAAGCTTTGACATAAGTTTCAAAGCCTCAGTGTCAAATACCCCATCCCTAGTTAGAAGTACCATAAGAGGGAGCTCTCAGCTATAGTTTCTTCCTTACCATTCATGTTTTTCAAGACTGAAGACCGTTATTTTAGTCCTTATTAGCACAAAGCTTTTGGAGGAGTCCAACCGCTTTCCCAGTGCTTCAGTGATGTTCAAAGCTTCGGATGCCATCACTCACATGGTAATGAAGCCAGGAAACAAGCTTCAAAGCCTCAGTGTCAAATGTTGCATCCTTACTTAGAAGAACCATAGAGGAGAGCTCTGAGCTATAAAACATCCAGACCCTGTCAAAATCTGCCTAGCACTTTGGGGGATACTGATTCTTCCTTATCATTTATATTTTACAAGACAGAATCCCGTTATATTAACCCTTATTAGTGCTTTGGAAAAGGCTGGTTGTAGTCTATAAATGTTTCTATAGTTCATTTGTGAAATGTCAGCATGATTCACATGTATTAAATTAATTGTCCGTTCTGTTTGCTGTTGAGTATGCTGTTGTGGCACCATAACAAACGGACACTGCCTGGCATATGGCATGATGTTTCCTGGTAGTTGGGACCCAGTGGCGACTGTTAGAGCATATTATCATGATCCATTCCACCATGATTTTGTACTGTTATGTTTAAGCTGAGTTTTTATTCTGGTTAATTTTTAATTGTGCATTTAACAGCATGATTGTGGTGCAATTAGGAGTTTGGTACCGTGCAGAATTGTCTTGTTTTGATTTAATTTTGACTTAAAAAATAATCTGTTTACCATGAGTTTTATTTAGCATTTAGGATTTTAATGCATGGTTTAATCTTCACATTTCTAACTCTTTATTGATTTATCAACAACATGTTCATCTTCCCAGTCTCTGAACCTCTTAAAAATCTTTACTGTCACTTTGCATGAATACATTGTGGTCACCCGAGCGAAGGAGAGTCAACAAGACAGGAATATTTTGAGGTGCCAACACAACCGACTCCATTTAGTGATGAGGTCCAACAGAAATAATGCTCGATGGCCTGAGAAAAAAACAACAAACGTAAATGCCATGTAGTGGAGTGACTGTCTGCTCTGTCAGGTCATCTCCTCGATAATGACACCTCCTTCCGGGTAGACATCCTTTTGAAGCCTCTGGACCAGAAGGGGCACGGCAGTTTCATGAAACTGCAGAGGAAGAAAATGATAAGACCATTAGTGGCAGCACCCCCTGTCAGTGTGGGGTGGTATCACATACCTGGGAAGAGATGGTGATCCTTATATGTGCATGCGTGACAACATGTACGTTATTGTGTACCAAAACAGTTTATATTAAAGAATGCATGGATATGGGCTAGGCAACTTGTTAGCCTCGATCACTTGAGCTAAGACTCCAAAGGACTCCAGACTACCAGAGCTTTAGTCACTCTTGGAACTAGACATTTAATTGTTTTCCATGTATCCCATTACCAATTCACCATTTATTTTGTAAGCCTGATGTGTGCTAAGTTCATTTTTTTTCTTGGAAAATTAAATATACATATAGTGGGTTTTAGATTAAACCAGTCCACTGTGAAAAAGGACACCCACCATAGTCATGAACCTGTCTAGTGACCTGAGCTAAAGGATTTCTCCTGTGACTTGGCTGTTTCTCCACACTCCATGCAGCATGTGGACCAGAGTTCCAATTCCATAAACCTGGTGGGACTGTTGCATAATGGAAAGTGGGCATGAGAGGCACCTCACTGCAGAGGGTGAAGTTCTGCTAGTGGAAGTTAGTTGTAGAGCGATTCAAATGGAATTAACCCACTATGAAGAATAGACACCCACATAGTGAGAATTCCCAACTTGTCTCTTGATCGGACGAAGGTCTCCTTTGGCTTGGCTGGCTATGGTGATTACACTCCACCTGGAACACAGATGTAAGTTCTTGTCTCATCAGTCCAGTGGATTGATGCAAATGTGATTACATCTAGATGCTCACATGTATTCATTTATAAAAATATTCTTATGACTATATGTACAGACATTTTGCATTTTGCTACTGAATTTTTCTAGTATCTTCTGAGATGAAGCAATGTAGGAATAAATTGAATTGAATAGAATGTCATCAGACTCCCTACAAGTGGCTCATAGCCCCCCGAGCTCTTTTATACTACATGACATTTATAGTGAGGACCGTCACACAACAATTCACTTCATGGTATAAGGTGAATCAGAAATGCTATCACCATAAATAAAAGGAGACATTTGTATTTAAGTAAATAGCAAAGGACTTCAAGAAAGACAGCAGAAGAAAATGAGAAAATGAAGATTCTCATATGGGAGTTAAATGCAGCAGAAAAAAATCATACTTTAATGTTGGACAGAAAGAGAGCACCACAAAGCTTAATGCGGACTCACTATTAATGGCACAGCAGTTTTTGGATGGAGAAGAGGCTCGCCACAGAAGGTCTTTGGTGTTGCATACAGCCCATAGGCTTTGCAGGCAAGACTAAATATTGTTTTTAAGCTTTTGAGATTTTGGTTCAGTATTAGATGCTTTATGTTGAATGGGACTTCTATAGTTGTGGTGATAATATTACTGCCGCTGTTGTGTAGTATATTATTTTGGAGGGGCACACACCCCATAAATACTAGCCCGTTTTATCTTACACCCCAAGACTAGCCCAGATACGGGTCATACATAAAGTATTCACCCTCTTGGAAGTTTTTAAATTTTATTGCTATACAACATTGAACCCCAGTGAATTTAATTTGGATTTTCTTGACGCTGATCAGCAGAAAAAGAGTCTTTTATGTCAAAATGGACACAAATTTCCGCAAACTAGTTAAAATTAATTACAAATACAAAGCACAAAATAATCAATCACATAAGTGTTCACCACATTAACACCTGAATCATTACTGGTGCTGCTAATTCATTTTAGAAGTCCCAGCATCAGCCTATTGGAGATCACCAATTTGGGGTTTCAGTTGATTGTAGTATAAATGCCCCCATATACGGAAGGGCCAACTTCTGGGGAGTCGGTGTGGTGGTCTAGTGAAGACAAAAGAACACCCCATGGAAAGCACAAGTTAAAGGATGGAGACATGATAATATCTAAATCACTGAATATCCATTGAAGTCCAGTTCAATCAATCATTGAGATCTCTGAAGGAGTTACAAGATACAATGGATAGGGGGAATGATACAGTGTACCAAATACTAAATAACAGTGGAGAGTCTATGCAGACAACTGTTGCTTTAACAGTCTCAGCATTATGGAAGAGTAGGAAAAGGAAAGCCGCTGTTAAAAAAATGCCACAGTAGACACATGGAATACTTTAAAGTTAGCTAGAAGATGGTTCTATGGTTTGTTGAGACAGAAATTTAGTTTGTTGTCCATCAGACTAAACAGCATGTTTACCATAAGCCACACACTGCACCTGTTCAAAAAATCGGGAGTGGTCTCCCATCGACTTTCTCATATACTCAGATATGGGGATAGATAGTTGAGGATTAAACTGGAAGACAATGAATATATTTTTATTAAAGAACCATCAAGAACAAATCAAATTAATAATATATTGAACAATTATTATAAAAGTAAAGTTGAATAAATCAGACTCTGCAGCTGCATGAATATAAGGTAAAGTACCACTTGCGGTTAATGGAAACAGCCCAAAAGTTGATAGAAATCTATGTTTTGTACCTAATACTTGTATGCAAAATTTGGTTGACCTAAGTGAAAACGTACTCAAGTTATCATGTTTACATGCACACACACACACACACACATAGACAGACATAATTCCAAAAATGGTATATTTGGACTCAGGGAGGTCTAAAATGTCTAAATTCATCAATATCTTGACATCAAATTTTTGGACGATTACAATACTTTCTCCATGCTTCATATACAAGAAAGTAAAATGTGTCATCCCTACCATGGAGCATGGTGGTGGCAGCATCTTGCTGTGAGAATGCTCCTCTGAAGCTGGCCCTGGAGACCTTGTGAGGGTGGAGGGTAAAATGATTGCATCAAAACAGCTTTGATTTTGTCTCAAATTGTAGGGGGAGGCTTGTGCGCTTCTCAAAACCCATCTTGAAGTGTAATGCATATAATGCAGCTATGAGGATCAAGGAACATGACAAACAGAAGAGAGACTTGTCTGTTTGTTGTTTTGTGTTGTACATACCACCACAAAATGGTCATCATATCTATTGAAGTGAAAGAATTAAATAGAACCAGGAAATAAGGTAGGAATTATGAGACTTGAATGACTGTTTCTAGGGTAATGATCATGAGGATACAGAGGAGCGATTACTCGTGCCAGAATGTGACCTCAACAATCGTAAGCTAACTTGTGCAAGAATCAAAACCAGAATGTTAAGTAAACCGATAATTAGTCTCTAAATAACGATTTAATTACCAACGCATTTTCTGACATCATGCAGATGCGACTTCCTGTCAGCTCCCCTGGCAACTCGACAGAGCGTCCTGACAACCAACACTCAAAATGGAGGCGACTGTCATGTATAGGCCAGGGTTCTTCCGCTGGCTGAGGTTCAAACTCGTGTTTTATGTCTCAATTTTGTTAATTGTTGATTTATGTTGTTTACACGCATGATACTTTATTTTTGGTTCTGTCTATGTATGTTCCATGTGTTTTGTGGTTGCCCCCCCCAAGAGGTGGAGCCACCTGCCAGTCACCACCAGAAACTGCCCTCTGCACTATATATCCAGAGCGTCTTACCCAATTCCTGGCACATCATTTCGAACAGGTCTGGGAGTGATGAATTTTCTTGTGCCTTTTCCTGTGCTTTTGTGAATTTCTAAATATTCAACATGTTTGCTCAGTTTTTGAACTTGCACTGCATTGTAGTATTGGGAGGACCTTGTGCATCTGGAATGCCCTTGCGTTCTCAGGACACTTCCATTTTGCCTTTTTGCACCATAGAGCTTCGTAGTGATTGAAATACTTTGTGTGAAGAGCAAATCCTTTACTTTATAAAGATTCAGTGCTTGCCCTTATTAATAGATGAGGTTTGAAGGTTATATCCCCTTCTAGAGGGCATTTTTGGTAGTGCCACACACTTTGGGATGAATGTGTTTTGGGACTCTGATTAATGCTAATAAATTGTCAATTATAAATGTGTTGCATAAGGTATTACTTCAAAAAAGTTACTTAAATGAATTCCTTAAACCATAGAACACGTAAAAAAAAATTTTTTGACCTAGAAGCAAATTTAGTCAATGAAGCAGATACATGACACCTGTACACCTTTACACATTATTGGCTATCAGAACTTGGGCCAATACTGTGGAAATGTGAAGCAGTGCTGGAAAGTCGTTATGCAGTCATCTGATTCATCATTCCCTGTGATAAATAGTCATGGAATCTAATCTAACAGCTTCAGTCATCAAACTTGACATCCCCTCTGACTAGAAATCTATTCACACAGTGTTGTTCTGGATTTTGGTGATAGTGACGAGTGTGAAAGTGGATATCACGCAACAGTGACGATCACTGATAAGAGAAGTGTTCACCTTATGGGCGAGTGGCATTAGACTGGCCTTGTTTCCAGTTCATGTTTGTTGCTTTGAAGGTGTTTCTCATGGCTGATAAACATTGGAAAAGTGAAGCAGCAAGTGGGATATGGTGGCATTGTTTGTACTGTTCAAATCTGAACAGTTTTTCAGTATGTGACTCAATTATTTGTTCTAGTTACTGATATACTCAGAAAATGACTTCAAAAGCAGGCCACTTCTAGATGTTTCCTTTTATATTAACTCCTTTCACCCTTGAAATATTGTGTACTAGAGTTTCAGGCCTTTTGCAGGATGGCACTGTAGCAAACTGCTTTACAGCACACAATTACATACTGTAAATGTACTTGATGTGCTTGATGAAATATGAGAGTGCTGCACATACAGCGTCTGAAGTACACATGTGCCATGAAAACTGGCTGTTGTACATAATGCTGGTCAGATACACAGGGTGGAGCAGCTTTTCTTTGTGGACGGTATATCCATTCGTGCCCTTCATCTACTTAATATGTGTATATCCTAAATGACAGCACATTTATTGAGCAAGATTTCAGTGTTCAATCAGCACTGGAGCACTAATGGGACCCCTGATTACTACAAGGAATTTCACATATTGATTACATTTCCTTAACAGTTCCCTTAAGCAGAAAGAGAAAGAAACAAAATTTAAAAAGTATTGTTAGCTGAAGAAAGTTTTTGTGTCCACTTGAAGACACTGAGCAATACACATGCTGCTACCATTTCTAAATGTTTTTCTTCTATGAGGGACAAAGAAGGCTACTCAGTGAGAGTGTCTGTATTATGTCTACATTCGTAACATTACATTACATAACATAGAAGAGGTAATATAACATAACATAATATAACAACATAGAAGAGGTAACATAACATAACATAAAAGAGGTAATATAACATATGTCAGGGATGCCAGGGGCAACGACCCGGCCGGGATGCTGTGAGGGACCGGATGTGGGTCTACGCCCACCCTGGATCATGTGTGGGCCGCCTTCCTGGTTGCTTTGTGGGCCACGGGTTGAGGGCATGGAAGCCCCACCCTGTAGGGGCCCGTGGTAACCGCCAGGAAGCGCCCCAATGCCTTGGGGACCTGTTACCTCAGCACTTCCGCCACACCAGGAAGTGCTGGGGGGAAGAATTAAAAGGGCGCCCGGAGTGCTGCCGGGAGAACAGCTGGGGCGTGACCAATGAAGGAGTGTCAGGAATCACCTGGAGCTCGTCTGGGAGAGGATAAAAGGGACCGTCTCCCTTCATTCAGGGCTGGAGTTGGGTGGAAGAAGGACAAGGCACGAGAGGAGTGTGGAGGCGGCCCGAAGAAAAGGCATTTGTGTGGCCAGGACACTGTATTGGGGTTTGTGAGTGTGCACTGGACTTTATATTTGTAAATATTGTATATATAATAAACGTGTGGTGGTGACAAACAACATGTCCGCCTGTCTGTGTCCGGGTCGGCTCCACACATAATATAACATAACATAGAAGAGGTAACATAACATAACATAAAAGAGGTAACATAACATAATATAACATAACATAACAACATAACATAATATGGAAGAGGTAAAATAATATAACAAAACATAGAAGAGGTAATATAACATAACATAGAAAAGGTAATATAACATAAAATAACATAGAAGAGGTAATCTATACTAATAAAAGGCAAAGCCCTCACTCACTCACTGACTCACTGACTCACTGACTCACTCACTCACTCACTCACTCACTGACTCATCACTAATTCTCCAACTTCCCGTGTAGGTAGAAGGCTGAAATTTGGCAGGCTCATTCCTTACAGCTTACTTATAAAAGTCAGGCAGGTTTCATTTCGAAATTCTACGCGTAAGGGTCATAACTGGAACCTATTTTTCTCTATATACTGTAATGGACTTCAGCTGGATGGCCGTGGGGGGCGGAGTTGCATGTCAAATCATCACGCCTCTCACGTAATCACGTGAAATAACTCTGAACGCAGTACGTAGAAAACAAGGAAGACCTCCAAAGAGCGCTGAACAAAAAACGCCATTTCAGAATTGAGAAGGCAGCAAAAGATTATGAAGCGAGTGATGCATACAAGCATATTAATACGTGCAGCTACTGCGTAAACAAAGCACGGTGTGAACCGTAAGTTTAAATTAAGTTTATAGACACACTCCCGCTGCCGTTTGTCATGCCTACGACGAATATGGTATTCGCGAGATACAAGTTTAATGAGAAGACACAAGGTATAAAAGAGACTTTGGATCACTTTTTAATGGAGTTAAAATTGCTGTAGCAAGAAACTTTTAAGTGCCGGGTCTTAGCTAACATTAAATAAACCCATTGACATCGCGAGATCGCACAAGCACAGCTGAGAAGCTTCGATGCATGTACTCCGAGCGGCTCATGTCAACTGACTTTGCAGGAATGGAAAAGATTAAATTAAGTTCATACACACGCTACCGCTAAATGTTCGCAGGCAATTTCCACAACTTAATACCGGGAATGCCTGTTGAACATCTTACATTCACAAGAACCGATTTGGGTGGTGAACACTTCGATGAATGAAACCTGTTATCTTTACAACGGCTGACAAACACGGAATATAACTTGAACACAACACATCCTCCAAATATGAACCTGATTGAAAGAAATAATGATAATCAAATCCTTGATGACAGCAACACTCATAACGGTCACAAAACTATTACTGTACATTGACAATCATGTTACGTTATTTTTAAAATGTTTCCTTTTCTTAGCACAAACACAGTTGAGAAGCTTCGATGCATGTACTCCATAACGCGTTAAAAAAATAACGCATTTAATCACACTTTGCATTCCAAGCAAAGGGGAACATTTTTCAATGCATGATTTTCTGGTACATCGATTACACTGATGCACACATCAGAGCTACAAAAATGTAAAAGTCGGAAGAAAGCGCATTGCTAGGACTGATCAGAGGAAAATTTTATTTCAAAAGACTACCTGACGGAAGCCTTGATAAAAGCGTGGTTTTGTGCAAACTGTGCAAAAATTAGTTTGCATACCACCGACGCACTTCAACCTTACGGTACCATCTAAATGCAAAACATGTTACAGCGAGCACAGAAACTGCACTAGCAGTTTGAGTACCAACAAAAGGTGTCAGCAGCCCAAACCTCATGAAATGTCTGGCTTCAGGACCAAAATTATAAGTCAACATCGGTCATACTTACAAATTCTCTTGCAAAATGTATTGCTTTGGACTTTAGACCACTAACAGTGATGGAAGATAGGGGGTTAGAAAACGTGCTACGGTTAGCGTCAGGAGATCCAACTTTCCATCTGCCGTGCCGAAAGACTATTTCAAGTAAAATTCAACAGCTTTATGACACTGAAAAGCAAGCAAAATTCGATGCATTACAGAAAGCGGACTTTGTGGCTCTTACTGGGGATCATTGGACTTCCGTGACCGTTAGTAATTCTAAATACATCTAATTACAAAATGTTCAATGATCACACTGTTTTAGCCTAATGTACAAAATAATTTTGGCTAAGGTTACTCAGAGTTTAAAGATTAAGTTGGTCAAATTACCTTTTATGTTTCTGCCTTATTTTTTTAAGAAGAAAAACTGCACTTTATGTTGAAATTTTGATTATTATTATTTAAAGACAATACCATTCTGAAAATGTACTTAAAGTACTTAAAATACCACTTTATTTTTAAGTCTGCCCAATTTTAGCCAGGGATGATATTTTTGTTTCTGTTTTGAATTGAAATACAGTTTAAATACATTTTTTTTTCAGAAATTAAAAGAGCTTGAGTTTACAATATTCATGTCCATGTCTATTATTTGATTCTGTCGCCCACTAAAACCCTTTTAAATTAAAAAACCATTTGCGATTTGGGGCAAATTTTCATGTACAATTACATACAATTAATCAAGATTAATTAATTACACAGCCTCTAATTAATTAGATTAATTTTTTTAATCAAGTCCCACCCCTAATATATATATATATATATATATATATATATATATATATATATATATATATATATATAGTATGTAGATATATATATGCATATATATGTATATATATGTGTGTGTGTGTGTATATATGTGTATATATATATATGTATACAGTATATATTTGTATATGTGTATATATATATATATATGTATATGTATATATGTGTGTATATATATGTTTATATGTGAGTGTGTGTGTGTGTATATATATATATATGCCTGTAACACTCATGACAATGACAACACAATTATATTGTCAATCATGTTACGTTATTATATTATAATGTTTCCTTTTCTTTTTCATTACTTCTTTAACACACTACTTCTCCGCTGCGAAGCGCGGGTATTTTGCTAGTATAACATAATATAACAAAACATAGAATAGGTAACATAACATAATATATAACATAACATAACATAAAAGAAGTAATATAACATAATATAACACAACATAACAGAAGAGGTAACATAACATACTACAGTATAACATAACAACATAACATAATATGGAAGAGGTAAAATAACATAACATAGAAGAGGTAATATAACATAACAAATCATATAGGTCATGACATAATATAACATATAAGATATAACATATAAGAAGTAATATAACATAACATGTAAGTTGGAACATAATATATAAGAGATAATATAACATGGCATAATATAGCATAACAAATCATATAAGACATTAGATAACATAACATATAAGAAATAGCATAATATATAAGAATATGTGAGAGAGAATATAATATAACAACATAATATAACATAACAGAAGTGGCAATATAACATAACAAATCATATAAGGCGTAAGATAATATAATATATAAGAAGTAATATAACATAACATGTAAGATGGAACATAATATATAAGTGATAATATAACATGACATAATGTAGCATAACATAACAAATCATATAAGACATTAGATAGCATAACATATAAGGAATAGCATGATATATAAGAATATATGAGAGGGAGTATAATATAAATATAAGATGTTACATAATATAACACATAAGACGTAACCTAACATACAAGAGGTAATTTAACATCACAAAGAAGACGTTTCATAACATAATCTAACATACAAGCTGTAACATAACATTCTCAGGTCACTTCATCCAGTCCCTTTCGTAAAATGTCTTCATTATGAAGTCCACAGACTTTGCAGAATACTCCAGCTGAAAGTGGTTGCACTCTGATACTTCCCAGATGGCAGCCATGCTGCCCTCTCACACCCAGACGGTCTGTTGTTCCTGTGTGGTGTGTTTTTTTTTTGGGTGGGCAGGGTGTGAAATGTCTTTTTCCTTGGAAGCCAATTGCCTCATATGCTGTGTGGGCTGTGATTTTAAGGAACAGACTCCCAAGCCGATGTTTGAGTTGAGCTGTGGGCTGCGCCTGGCCTCTTGGTGATAAGCAACTCTTTAGAGAATATGCCATGTGCTACATGTGCTTCTTTCTTTTTTTCTGGATAAAGAAAATAGAAGCATCTATGTGTCTTGTCAGAAAATGGGTTTATGAATTTAGCTCACAAATTTGCACAAGTCAAGACTTGCACAGGATGTTCTGTCAGTCAGTAGGCAGCAGAAGAAAAAATGGTACCTATCCATGAAAGGGATGATCTTTGGTCCATGAGGACATTTATTTCAGAGTAAACCCTTCTACTGAATGGAGAATCTGCTCATGAATATACAGTATTATGATTAAGTGGGACTTGTTTTGAATTTTAGAGGCACTGTTGACAGAACAGCTAGATGGTGGCAACACCGTTTTACACTTGCAGGGTACCAGGCTATGGATGTGTGCAATGCATGTGGAGGATCAGAGGCCCTCCAGATGCTCTCCTCAGTAAAAGACCTAATGTAAGTAGGTGATAAGGAGGCAAGTACAGTATTCATTGCTGGGTTCCAGAACAAACATTCTTCACTTTAGTGCATATAACATGGCACTTTTGTTGTTCCTTTGTAAAAATGACAATGACAATAAAGATCTATCTATCTAACCTACTGTAGGTTCTGAAAATAAGGTTTCTCTGGTTGCTAAGGGAATTTCATAATCATGATTTATTTAATACAAAGACTGTCCATTTGTTTTATAATGACATGAACCACATATTGATTTCTTTAACTGGATGATTAATACACACAAGCTCAGTGTGGATGGAAATTGGAAAATGTATGGACATATTTGAATGTCATTTAGAAGAGGTGAAATTGGTTGATGTCAAACAAGCCATCTTATATCTGTTAGGCTCTCATAAACAGTTGAGGGTTTCCAGCTTGGCTTAATGCTTGTCTATGTGTACTTCTATTGCAGCTCTCAAAGATGAGCGGTTTCAGATGGTCCTCTTCAGTCCACGTTTAGTCAAGATTGCCCTGTCCAATGTAAATGTCAAGGATGAGGGGGGCTACTTCTGCCAGCTCTACACTGATGATACACATCACCAAGTTGCAACGCTCACTGTGCAAGGTAGGAGGCACTGCTAAGGTGGTGGTGGTGGTGGTGGTGGAGGGGTGGGCTTCCAAAAAAAATATCTCTAAAGCCTGTCATCCTTACTTTACAGTGAATCTGGGGATATAATAGCATCATCCACCGAGATGGTCAGAGTGAGTGTCTCGTAAGATCTGAGAATTTTTATTTGCAGTATCTGTGCTGTGATCACAGACCTGAATTCCCAAGATGACTAAAAAATACAAAAAAAAAATCCTTTACAGCATGAAACCAGAATGCTTTCTAATAGGCATTGTTTATCCTGCTTTCGACCCTGGCTGTTGGCCTGTCAAGATACACAAAGACAAATCCTCTCATACCCTGGTGTCACATTTAACAGCTTGTACTCCTTCCAGCAAGTTTTGTTTTATAGATAGAAAAATAAAAATTAATATATACATATATATATATAGTGATGCCCAAGGGTGCGTACAGCTGACATAACCCCAACACAGAAAGTCAGGACACCGGTATATCACACAACACATGGTTTATTGATCCAGTCTAGCACACAATGCTCACAGAGCACAACACAGTCCCTCTTGCTGCCATTCCTTCCACATCCACTCTTCCTCAGGCTATTTCCTCTTCCTCCCAACTCTGAGCAGTGGTGATTGACTACTTTTATAGGGCACCCGGAAAGAGTCCAGTTGCCCAACAAGCTTATTCCGGTAGCTCATGACCCGTGGCCCTGTTGGAAGGCAAGGAGGCTGCCTTCTGCCGGTCCAGAGGAGAAAATGTCCTGGAAATGTAGTCTTTCACTGTCGGGGCATATATATATATATATATATATATATAAACTGCTCAAAAAAATTAAAGGAACACTTTTAAAAAAACACATCAGATCTCAATGGGAAAAAAAGAAATCCTCCTGGATATCTATACTGATATAGACTGGGTAATGTGTTAGGAACGAAAGGATGCCACATCGTTTGATGGAAATGAAAATGATCAACCTACAGAGCCCTGAATTCAAAGACGCCCCAAAAATCAGAGTTAAAAAATTATGTGGCAGGCTAGTCCATTTTGCCAAAATTTAATTGCAGCAACTCAAAATTGTACGCAGCACTTTGTATGGCCCCTGTGTTCTTGTATACATGCCTGACAACATCGGTGCATGCTTCTAATGAGATGACAGATGGTGTTGTGGGGATCTCCTCCCAGATCTGGACCAGGGCATCACTGAGCTCCTGGACAGTCTGAGGTGCAACCTGGTGGCATTGGATGGACCAAAACATAATGTCCCAGAGGTGTTCTATTGGATTTAGGTCAGGAAAGTGTGGTGGCCAGTCAATGGTATCAATTCCTTCATCCTCCAGGAACTGCCTGCATACTCTCACCACATGAGGCCAGGAATTGTCGTGCACCAGGAGCCACTGTACCAGCATAGGGTCTGACAATGGGTCCAAGGATTTCATCCTGATACCTAATGGTAGCCAAGGTGCCTTTGTCAAGCCTGTAGCGGTCTGTGTGACCCTCCATGGATATGCCTCCCCAGACAATCATTAACCTACCACCAAACTGCTCATGCTGAATGATGTTACAGGCAGCATAATGTTCTCCATGGCTTCTCCAGACCCTTTCACTTCTGTCACGTGCTCAGGGTGAACCTGCTCTCATCTGTAAAAGTCACAGGGCACCAGTGGTGCATCTGCCAATTCTGGTATTCTATGGCGAATGCCAATCGAGCTGCATGCTGCTGGGCAGTGAGCTCAGGGCCCATTAGAGGACATCGGGCCCTTGGGTCACCCTCATGAAGTCTTTCTGGTTGTTTGGTCAGAGACATTCACACCAGTGGCCTGCTGGAGGTCATTTTGTGGGGCTCTGGCAGTGCTCATCCTGTTCCTCCTTGCCCAAAGGAGCAGATACTGGTCCTGCTGATGGGTTATGGACCTTCTATGGCCCTCTCCAGCTCTCCTAGAGTAACTGCTTGTCTCCTAGAATCTCCTCCATGCCCTTGAGACTGTGCAGGGAGACACAGCAAACCTTCTGGCAATGACACGTATTGATGTGCCATCCTGGAGAAGTTGGACTACCTGTGCAACCTCTGTAGGGTCCAGGTATCGCCTCATGCTACCAGTAGTGACACTGACTGTAGCCAAATGCAAAACTAGTGAAGAAACAGTCAGAAAAGATGAGGAGGGAAAAATGTCAGTGGCCTCCACCTGTTAAACCATTCCTGTTTTGGGGGTCATCTCATTGTTGCCCTCTAGTGCATCTGTTGTTAATTTCATTAACCCCACAGCAGCTGAAACTGATTAACAACCCCCTCTGCTACTTAACTGACCAGATTAATATCCCATAAGTTTCGTTGACTTTATGCTATCCTCTGATTAAAAAGTGTTCCTTTAATTCTTTTGAGCAGTATATATATATATATATATATATATATATATATATATATACTGTATGCTACATAAATTAGTGGATCCATTACACTCAGACTGAGAAGATTTGTTATCTATTTTACTTATCCCCTTATTTTTTTCTAGATAATTCCTCCATCATGGCTCTTATGTGGGTTCACTATAAAAGGTCTGATAATCCTGGTCCCACCTGTCAGGTGTGAGCTTCTTCTGCCAGCTCTGTCACCTATCTATTAAAGCTCTGTGCTTCAGTCTCTTCTGTGTGTTCCCAAATGACTCATCACAGATGTCCTCACCTAATACTCAACCATTCCTGACTTTTACTCCCAGACGAGTATCCCACCATAAGAAAGTGCACCATCTGGTGGTATTTCTTGCCCAGTGTGTCACACATTGAAATATTGGGTGGGATCTCGAAAGCAGAATTCTGTGCTCTTTTGTCAGGGACTTGTTAATTACTATCCAGAGTACATTATTTTTTTTTGTTATGTTTGCAAATATTGTTTGGACGGCACGTTGGCGCATTGGGTAGCGCATGCTGCCTCAAAGTTAGTAGACCCGGGTTCACTTCTCAGGTCCTCCATGCGTGGAGTTTGCATGTTTTCCCCGTGTCTGCGTGGGTTTCCTCCGGGTACTCCGGTTTCCTCCCACAGTCCAAAGACATGAAGGTTAGGTGCATTGGTGATTCTAAAATTGTCCCTAGTGTGTGCTTGGTGGGTGTGTGTGCCCTGCAGTGGGCTAGCACCCTGCCCGGGGTTTGTTTCCTGCCTTGCACCCTGTGTTGGCTGGGATTGGCTCCAGCAGACGCCCATGAACTTAGTTAGGATATAGCAGGTTGGATAATGGATGGATGTTTGGGAATTTCTTACCTCATTTTATGTTTAGGTCTATAATTAGTATTACTATTATTTTGGTTGCTATAAATTTATATGATTATATTTCATGGCCTTATTATTAATGGAATCTATGATATCGCTAATCAAGAGTCTAAGAGTGGCATGAAATGTGATGTCACCGCTACAATACGTACTCACGGGTGTCTGACTTTTTGATCTCCAAAGAAAGGACTTGTGGTAACTGGTATTCATGCAGCTGAGAAGGAAATAAAAGAATTAAGGAAATGAGGCTAAGAATTTGGCATAGTACTTTGTACCACTGGGGGTGCTCCCAAGCCCCCAACTGCAGATGCAGTAATGCCCTAGCACAATTCTCGATTTAAATAAAAGACATTTATTCATCCACTGCAACTTCCCAACAATCACCTGTCAAAAAAATCAGTAATCAAATATAATAATTCTGTCAATTCTTCCACCTTCTTCCCTCCAAGAGTGTCGGCTGCTGCCTCCTGACTCTTACTCCGACTCCCCGATGTGAAGTAAGGGAGGCTCCTTTTTAGGAGAGACCCGGGTCTGCTTACGGTGTCACTGGACTGCATGTCGGCAGCAATTAGGAACATATTATGGAGTAAGCACTTGGAGTATGGTCACGCTGAAGACCCTGAGAATAGCTTATAGCTTCTGAACCTGTTTCGAGCAGAAGGATATTACCGATAGAATTCACCAAGAGGCCTGTGACATCTCTGAAACACCTACACATTTCCATCGGGTAAACTGGCCTGTTGCCAACAAGTGCTTAGCTACATTTCAGAAATGTGATGTATGGAAGAGAAGTTAGAAGTCTCACATACCACCAGGCCTTTACTTAATGTGATGAAGATGTGTGCTCTGGAAACATAAAATTAGAATTGCAGGCCTAAATGCCAAGCATCACATCTGACGTAAACTCAAAACACCACATCACCCTGGTAACACCGGCCCCGCTGTAAAGCATGGCGCTGTAGACAGTGTCTTGTGCTGAGGCTTTTCATTTGTTAGGGACTGAGAAGCTTATCAAGAAAAGAAGGTAAAATAGATGGAAATAAACGTGGAGTTCACCATTCAGGAAAAGTCATCACCATCTGCAAAAGCCCTGGAGCTCAGATATTGATTCACCTTGCAGCCAAAGCACACAAGAAATGCAGCACTTGAGCAACTTTAAATGAGAAAAAAAATGTATAAACTGAAATGGTCGAGGCTCGGACTTGACATTCTGTGGTGAAATTGTCATTAGCCCAAGATCTTCAGTCAGCTTGCCTCACCTTGAATGATAGCGTGTGATGTGCAAAGCTGGTAAAGACTCACAGCTATATCTTCTGTCAGTGAGCCTGCAAGCTTAGAAAGACAAATACTCAAACATTAGCATGACGTTCCATTTTTTATTAGCTGTTTTCGGACCAGCAATCAATCAATCAATTTTTATTTTACATAGAATACACCATCAGAGTGTGGCTTATATTTAACAAATAAGAATACATTTTAGCTTACACAATAAATCCAAAAGCTTTCAGTATCATATTGCACTTTAGACAAAAATGTACAGAAGAAAGTCTAAGTCTGTTTGACAGAAATGTGTGCTGTTATGTGAGATTTGAAAGAGTCTTCGACGGGAGCTTCATAAACAGACTCAAGAAAAGAGTTCATGAGGGTAGGAGCTACAGGGATGTCTGGCCACTCACCAAAAGTTACAAAAACAGATCTTTGATGTTTTGAGAAGGCCACGGTGGAGAACAACTAGTGATCAGCTCAGTGCTGTGATCTGAGGGGCCAGTTGGTTTTTTTTAATATGGTTATGCTTAGCTTACATGCATACATACTGTGACGAGTGGCGAGGGGTGGTACCCAGCCGAGACGTCCAGGAGGACCGAAGAAGGGCTTAAGCCTCCTCCAGACCATGTGGGGGCGACCGCCCTGGAGGCTTTGGGGACCACAGGAACCAAGCTTGGAAGCTCAACCCTATAGGGGTTGGAGGCACCCCAATGCCTGAGGAACCCTGGCACTCAGCACTTCCGCCACACCCGGAAGTGCTGTGGGGAAGAAGACCAGGGACACCCGGAGCGCTTCCAGGTGTGCAGCCGGTACTTCCACCACACTGGGGAGTGCTGGCGGAAGCTAATCAGGGAGGCACCTGGAGCACGTCCGGGTGGGGATTAAAGGGACCGTCTCCCTCCATTCAATGGCTGGAGTCGGGTGGAAGAGGACAGAGCTCAGAGGAGAGGAGTGGAGGCGGACCAGAAGATAGAAGAGAGGCATTGTGCGAGGCCTGGACTTGGGGGTGATTGGTGCTGCGGCCCTGGGTTGTGTGCATCACTGATTTGTACATAGTGTAAATAAACATGTCGTGGTGCATATAATCATGTCTACAATACATATATGATTACATTCTAGTTATGTAATTTACAGAACATATATAAATAAAGTGTCACGAATGGAGTCATCTTTAAATTTTCAATGCAATTTTCAAAGGTGATCAGGGTCTTGTTGGTGTCTTTTTTTGGGGTTTTAAGACCCAGTTCATCCATTTCTGCAGGGACTTTCTTAAGGGTTGTCGTTGAGCGAGGGAATACACCAGTCAGTGTTGGTGCACCAACTATATTTCTCCTTTTAATATTTACAAAGTCCTTGAAGTGAAACAGGTGCTCAATGGCACCTCAAATAAGGCAAAATGAAAAGCCAGTTAAATAAAGAAATATACAAGTGCATTTTTCAATCTTCGCTCGAGTGTGTCAAGTTCAGGTAGAAGCTCCAGTCATCGGTCTTCTCCCTCTAGAATGAAACTGGGAGTGCCTTGCTTTTATAGTGGAGGGACTGCACAGGGCAGAGTCAGTTTCCCTCCATGGATGGTTTCCCAAGGCTGTGGAAGAAAAGTGAGATGTTACCATCTGTGCCCCAGAGTGGGAGTGCTTACCTCGGAGGAGCCCAGGAGACAAACCTCAGATGCACATGCATGATAGGATGTGTAAGACTATCATAGTCTCTTTGAAGCTAAGCCCAGACTAATGTACAGACTGAGGACATCCTCTTCAGTGTCTGCCTCCAACTCCTCCAAAGATGAACATACAATCCTCAGAGATCCCACTGAAGAATCATAAGACATTATTTTTCTATAGGCTTCCTTCAGCTGTTTGTACATATGGTAGTGAAAGCCACATTTACATTAATATATACATTGTGACAGATATTGGGGGCACCACTGAGCTCCAAATCCTGGATACAACCAACACAAATATAGTCACAGGTTCAAAACAAAGGGTTTTATTATGCCAATACCTCACAAAGGTTTCTAGATAGATTGCACAAACACAATCTTCCTTCCTTTTCTTCTCTTCTCTTCCTTCTCCATCCACCTCTCTCCAGCAAGTATTGCCTTCCTTCCTACTCGCAACCCTAATTCTGCTGGAGGAGACTGGATAGCTTCCTTTTATGTTGCACCCCAGCAGTACTTCTGGTGCCAGGGCATAGCTTGAACGAAGCACTTCTGGGTCCTGAAAGGTAGGGATTGTGAATCCCCACAGCACCCCCTGGTGGCACCCATGGGACCCAGCAGGGCTGACTCCCTGCACTACAATTCCTTTTATCTTAGCCTCCTGTCCAGGTAAGGGTCCCATACTCATCCTGAACAGGATACCAGATAGTCCTGACTGGCACTTACAACATATTTGACAATGATAATCTTATAAACCAGATGTTTCCAACACCAGTCCTGGTGGGCTGCAGTGGCTGCAGGTTTTCATTCTAACCCTTTTCTTAATCAGTTTTCACTGCTATTGAACTCCTTTTCATTTTCATAGCCATGTTTTTAAAATATTCACTCCTCTGAACTTATTTGTTTCTTCATTAAAAGGAAGCCCAACAGAAATGAGCTAACTGATGACCAGCTAAATTTGAACGTCAAACTCCAGCCAATTTCACTCCAACCAGTTTCTTAATGAGAAGCCAATTCCTGCTGTTAATTAAAGCCGTTATTGACTATCATGACTTGTTGCTGCTCTCATTCTGCCACAGCAGACTGTTGATTTTCTGTTTTTTCTAAGACCACCGTCAAGATACTTTGGTGACCTGAGCAGACCAACATGACAGAGACCTTCACCTTTCTTTATTTTCAAGTTAGCTGGTCACATGGTGGCTTGTTTTGTGCCTCATTATTGTTTGGCTGCACATTAAGGAAAAAGAAACAACTAAGGGGCCTGAGTCGCGTTAATTAAAACTAAAGTAAAACAAGTTAATCAGCAGCAAAAACAGCTCACTAATTAAGAAGATGGTTAGAATGAAAACCTGTAGCCACTGCAGCCCAACAAAACCGGAGCTGGACACCCCGTCACAAACCTACAATCCTATATTTCCTTTTCTTATTATCTCTGCCATAGTTTCTTAGGAGAGGTATATTAGCTGGGTTTTGATGCAACTCTAAAAGAACACAATTCCAGGGAGCTTTGCTGGATTCCAGGCAGGTTAGTAAAATTAAAGAAACACAGGCGGTTCATTTTAGGATTTCCAAGCCCTCCAACTGAGGGGTTGGTCGCACTCCAGCCGCCATAAAAAATCTCACACTTTTCCAGTGTGGTGCTGAGGTGTCACCCGCTGCACTCGGGTCCCAATCCAGGTGGTTTGTCGTGTGGAGGGTGCGGCAATGCATTATCAGCACAGGCTCCCAACTTTACCTCTTCGTGCTCATATATTTAGTTTACTAGATACATCCACACTTCCTCTGCTCGCCTAGTAACATACAGTTTTTGCTTTAGGTAGAACTGCTAACAGTGGGCAGTAGGAAATCTATAGAAATGATCAATCCTTACAATTGGTTGACCTCCATCCACAAACTTCTCCAGCTGGAACACTTGGCAACACAAATTAAGAAAGCCAGAAGTAAAACCGTCGCCATTTGAGATAATTCTGTTAGTATGATCAGAGCCAAGACTGTGAGATACAACCATGACAGCCTCTGTACCTTATTTCTGCCCTGTCTCTGCCCCAGGTCACTTTCTTTTATTTATTTTCATATCTGCTGTTTTGCTTGCTTGGTCCCCAAAAGATGACCCTTGACCTGCTTTGATTTGCTTTATCCTCGGGTGTTTCTGATTTATCTTTGTTAGTTTGAATGCTGATTATGAAGTCAGTGCAGTCTGGTATTTTATTATTATATTATCTGTTCTTTCTTACCATAAGTATATCTCAAACTCTAACAGTGTATATTAAGTTTTGCTTAATAAATAACCTAAAAGAGACATTTCATCTGGAAGCTAACAACTTTATAAATTAGGTTTGAGCCTTATAAGGGCGATACGCTCGGTGCATTTGGTCTGTGTCAGAGCTCAGACAGCACTTATTCTTGTTGATTGATGCTTTGAGCAGGAAGACCATTAAAAAGAGAATTGCAATAATCATGTCTAGAGGTGATGAAAGTATGACAAAGTATTTCTGTGTCATAAAAGGTGAGGAAGGGTCTCCTCTGGCATTGTTCTATAAGTGGTAAAAAGAAGTCTTGACGACCATCAAAATGTGGCTTTCAAAACTCAAAGAGCTGTCAAGAATAACTCCGAGGGGTGAAGGCCGAAGCTGCAGGTGCTGAAGTCCAGTGAGAGGTTATCAAGTTGTTTGAGCTGAGCTGAAGATCCTCCTAAAACCAGTTGTAGATTGCTCACATGATGGTGGCACATTTATTTGGCCCTTCGGCCCGACATATTTATTAATCCATGTTTGGTTCCTAGCTACTGTAGGTCCCTGTCTGTGCAGAGTTTGCACTTGAATTCCTAAGCCCATTTGTCTCATTTATCTCCAAAATGTACATGTCAGCCACATGACTAATCTTAATCATCTGAATGAAGTTAGTTCATAAGCATGAAGGACTGGCACCCTAGCAAGGGTGGCCTCTACCTCCTCTCCAGTTCTGATGTTATAGTGTACGCTGTGAATCCCCACATTTCTTTATCGAATAATGATGGATGTTTTTTTTTTTTAAAGGGAAGTTTTGTGACACAGTAGTGCTGCCTCACAGCCTGGATTGAATTCTTAATCCGCATACTTTCTTTGTGCATTCACCCCATGTACAGTATGGGGAAAGGGATATACAAAATAGTGCAGCGTTTTATTATTAAAAGATGAGTCAGAATTGACGAGGTGTGCGTTCGTGAATGAGTGTGTCATGCGCAGGACTGATATTTTATGAATGATTGGTTTCTGCCAATGCTGCCAGGATAGCCTTGAGCTCTCCTCAACAGAATAAATGATTTTTCCATAAATACTGTTTATCCTATTATAAATGTTAAGTAGGTTTTATAAATTATTGTTACAAAAGCTAATTTAAAGTGCTTTAGAAATTTACATTGCAGCCAAAAAAATTTGGAAAAACATTCTAAGAGATAGAATTTCTTTACATACTCAAGATTCCACATATATGTCATGGTCACTTCAGTGTCCTTAAATAGCTCTAGCCTAGCCACTGGCTATAAGAGGACAAGAACATTTCTGTTCTTTTATTTCAATGTCAGAAATGTGCCCAGAGTCACCAAATCCATTCTCTATGAACCAAACTAGAGTAAAGAGCTGTCCATGAATGGCCCTGGAACTCCTTACCCTCCAGTCCCACTCCTCATCTCCTGCCATTTATTTGTTGGTCGTGATTTGTCTACACATATGTCTTCAAAATGTACTAGATCTTCAGTTGACTGTGAAAAATTTCTGAGAGTGATGGTTAATCGGTTCCTTGACGGGTGATGAGTTGATCACCAACCACTGGCTCTGCTTTACTTCCTAGTATTCTTGGCTAAATGGTGGAACCTAATGTTTCTGTCCAATACGGTAGGTTTACAACCCTTAGGATGCCCCTGATTATCCTCCACTCCCCAGCTGCCACCCTCTGTTGGCTCCAGAATGGCAAATTCTAAAATTGCTCTACTTGTCTGTTGCTTGAATGACATGCCTTCTTTGTGTCACATCGCTTTTTGTGTGCCTGCCAAGGTTTGCTGCTCTTCTTATGACCCTCACTGATGGCTAGTGTCCTCAATACTTGACATAATACCTGTTTGAGATGATTTTTTATTTAATTCAGCTTTATTTTTTAATGTGTTTGACTCTAAAATTGTATTACACATCCTTTCTTTGGTTTTTTGAACCACCCAGAGAGTCTGTTTCTCACATTTGTCTTTCATTTGGAGACCTTATTATTTTTAACATTATTTTTGACACCATTTTGTTTTTCCAATGGGTGCTGCCATTTTTTTTTAGGGTTTTCATGACACTAGTTACTATAATAATATATCCCATAATGCATTGGGATGGTGTAATGGCATCATTAGTGTGACTATATAAAGGTCACCACTAATCTAAAATTCTATTTATTTGTGAACTATTTTTTTTGTGTGTGTGTGTGAAATTTTCAACAGCTGTGGACCTTCAGAGTTCCACTCCATTGAGGAAGTTGTTTCTTTATATTATACGTCAATGATAACAACTGGATACACTATGTTTAGATTAGGTTTGGGGAGGAATGTGCGTTATATGACTCAAGTCAAGTAATCGAAGTGACAGTAACCTTCAATCCTACTGGCTGTCTAGTGCAGCTACTAAATCGTATTGCTCCGATGGTCTGCAGCTGGACCCATCTCCAAATTTTAGGATAAGACTTTTGCTCTGCACTTTGACTTTGTTTTTAGGTTAACATTTCTGGTTTTGGTGTTTCTTTCTTTGATCTCTCATGTTGACCTCTAATACATTTTTTTTTTACCTTTTTTCTCTTCTGGTACTTCGTCATCAGATTTTTCCGGCTTTCATTTCAGACTCTGAACCATATTATCATGAAAGTATGTGAACATCCCATCAGCCTCATCCAGCCATACCTCATATTCTTCTATACGTAATCACCAGCTGTTCCTTTGCACGTAACTAAACAGGTGAGGGACAGTGATGTTCCTCATGTTCATCACACAGGTATATAGCAGGCCTTCATTCATTTTACAGGCCTAAGATAGAATTGAGCTACATTGAAAAGGGTTAGAATGAAGATAGAATTGATCTCATTGGTACCTCCCTAAGTTCCATAATTCGTTTTATGTTTCAGGTTATTCCACTTGCAAGACAAGTTAAAAATGGCTTCTCTGGGCTTCTCTGGGATTGTGACATACTGTACATAAATCTGTCTGAAAAATCTTCTTTTTCCAATACCTGGTTTTAGAGCAATGAAGCTCATACCTGCAGCACTTGGCCTATAATAGAAATCAAGCAAAACAGTACACCAGTCCATTAAGGGACATGTTCCAGGTAATCTAGTCTAGTAACTGGCGGTTATTGATGGGACCAGAGGTGTCATTCCTAGTGATGATCAAAACAGATAAGATTCTAGTCACATACAGTTTAGTGAAATTGATGCAAAAAATTGTTTTGCAGACAATTTAGCATTTCTGATATAAAGGGATTTTGTTTTAAAGGAGTTTTAGGTCGGAAAACAAGCAACACTGCTCCCAAAAGCCTCAGCCACACTTCCATGTGTGCCTTGTTTTTTTCTGCACTTGTGTAGTGCATGTCACCCATCACACACCAGGAAATTCAATCCAATGCAATTTATCCCTTTTGTTCACATCACCGTGTAGAATCACAGTGATATTTTTTTTTTCTGATGTGCAAATCTTCGTATTTTCCACACAAAGTTGCACTAGAATGCTCCATCGTGCACATTACTGCGTCTTCTTCACAGGAGAATCACACTACAGTACATGGGAAGTTACTCCCCCACTTCCTCCTTTTCCACATCTTGATTCCTGCAGAAGAGGGTAAGGATTTGCACTTTTCATGTACCGTGGAGCTTCGAGTGTCTTTTCCGTTTCCGGTGCATCTTTAGGATTGTGATCACCAAAATACAGTAAGTTATAACAGCTGGCAAAGTTGGTGATTGCATGACCAAATCACAGCTGGCACATGGCAGGATATGAACGCGGTAGTATTTGTTTCACCAAAGGATCTTAATTTAATACTAAATGACATGCAAATGCATACAGAATTAAAACATGTAAATGCCTCCAGTTAGGACTAAACATCTTTCTTCTTGTATCAATGGCACACATTTTACCTGAAGCCAAAGCAATTTGTAACTTTTTTTTGCAAAACAAAATGTTGAATCTCTCTCTGTATTCAATTCCATGCAAATGGTTTAGCTCCTCACCAGTCTTTACCCGTTACTGCACCACACATTTCCAGTCAATAGTAAGATAAGCAAATAGTACAATGAAGTTTAAACAAATAGCAATGTTAAATCAAGGTAACTTAAAATCTTTTATCGTATTATATTTTTTCATATAACTAGTGTACAAAATGACATTGCAGCTCCAAGGATGGAGGGCCGTTATCCTAGACTGGGCATTTCAGTGCATTGCAGGGCACACTTACACAGATTCACTCCAGGCCGATTTAGAATTGCCAGTTAATGTAATACACACGTCTTTGTGATGTGGGGGCAAATCTGCACTACCTGGAGAACAAGTCTTGTAGATGCAGAAAGGACATAAAGATAGGAAACCTAAACCTCTGGATCCTTGAGGCCGTTGTTCGCACCACTGAGTGACTATGCCACCCCCAGATTATAAAATATTTTAACTATATGCTGATATACATAAGTTTGTCATTGTTTATGTTAATATGTATTTATTTTTGCCTTTAAAAAATATTTTTATCTTTTACACATGGGACATGTTTAATTAAAAACTGGACTGAACTGAATTGAGAAAGACAAAGTGTGAACTTCAAGCCTGCCCCCTTCTGGCCACGTTTAATGTCTTGGATTATAAACTCAAATAGTAGGTTAAGAAGCGCTCTCCATGAAGTTGTACATTTTAGCACAGTGTCCAGACAACCCCCATAATTTACAGGGGTTACATTCCTAGAGCACCCATGAATTGTGAAAAACTGCCCATAAATGCCTATTTTTATAATTTAAACCCTAAATATGCCCCCAAAACACTTTAATTTCAAACTCTGCTTAATACATTACCCTCAAAAACGAACGTATACTGTACAGTACTGCACTGGTATGTCTACCGCAGTGCTAGAATATAAAATACCGATGTTACCCTTATATGTACTGTAATTCATCCATCCATCCATCCATTTTCTAACCCGCTGAATCCGAATACAGGGTCACGGGGGTCTGCTGGAGCCAATCCCAGCCAACACAGGGCACAAGGCAGGAACCAATCCTGGGCAGGGTGCCAACCCACCGCAGGACACACACAAACACACCCACACACCAAGCACACACTAGGGCCAACTTAGAATCGCCAATCCACCTAACCTGCATGTCTTTGGATTGTGGGAGGAAACCGAGTGCCCGGAGGAAACCACGCAGACACGGGGAGAACATGCAAACTCCACGCAGGGAGGACCCGGGAAGCGAACTCCACGCAGACTGTAATTCATGCAAGCACATTTTCTTTTGTATGCACTGTCATTTTTTTTGGTATAAGTAGGGTAAATACGTAATAATTAACTTTAATAAAAATACAGTAAAATGTACGGTACTCACCAATAATGAATAATATTGATTGAAGATGATGATGTTGAATTAGCTGTGCAGTATGATAAAGGTATGTATTGAAGATAATGACTGCACAGCAAAGCAGAGAATTTACAGCTCCTCAGGTGGCTACTGCGGCATAACTCTTTAGTTCCAGGAGCAAATCCAGTAGCTCAACCTTCTCCTGGACTGTCTTAAACTTTTTCTGGCTCTTAGGTTCATTGCCAGAAGTCTTAGAAGGTGCAGGGCGTTTGGGTGGCATCTTAGGGCTTTAAGAACAACAAAACGGACAACACGAGATGCTCAGCGAAACTCTCGAGATAGCTACGCGCGGTAAACTGTTTATGATATGGGAATGCTGGGCTGCATCTGCCGGAGATGCGTCACAGAGCAGCAGCCAATCAGCAGCAAGGAAAAATGAATAACGCCCTTGGATTGGCTACTTTCACCATCTCAAGCCGCCTTTTCCTCTGTGGTTGTTTTGTGTTCTCTCTAGAGTACAGTATTGCCACGAAAAAAGCCATAAAAAATTGTGGATGATATTTGTGGTTTCCGCTAACAATTGTTAGGTTCTAAGGAAAAATCCACAAATGACTGAAGCCGCGAATTCTGAACCGCAACTTCCCGGGGGTCTACTGTAAACCTATAAAAAAACCTCAGAGTGACACTCCATGGCTACGGTATGAGGCCCACTTATCAAGTGCAAGGTTGGACTCTGTTTTGCTGCCAGAACAGCCTCCATCCATCAAGTTGTAGATTCAATATGACCCTGGAAGCATTCCTTGGGGTTATTTTGCTCCAAGCTGACTTAACAGCATCAAGTTGTTCTTGCAGGGTATTTTGACCTCACATTCATGCTGTGAATCTCCAGTTTCGCCTCATCTCAAAGGTGATCTGTTAGATTGAGACCTGTAGACTGTGCTGATGATTGGTGTAAACCTTGTTACACACATGTGGTGGGAAGGTTCAAGGAGCAGGGCTACCTAATAAAGCTGCCGCAGACTGTATATGTACAGTACACACGCTTAGCAAATTCTTTGGACCACTATAGTAATACTGGGGAGGGTCTCCTTTTGCTCCCAGAACAGCCTCAGTTCCTAATGGCATAGATTCCATTAGATTTTAAAAACATTTCTTTGCTATTCTGGTCCATGCTGACATGAATGCATCAAGCAATTTCTGTAGAATTGTCCTTTGCATATTCATTCTGTGGATCTCCAAGTTCTACCACATCCCAAGGGTGTTCTACTGGATTTAGATCCATTGACTCGGAAGGCCAGTGAAGAACACTGAACTCATTGTCACGTTCATAAAACTTATTTGAGATTACTTTTTCTTTGTGTCACAGTGCATTATGATACCGAAAGAAGCCATCAGATGAAGGGTAAATTATGGCCACAAAGGGATGCACATGATCAGCTACAATACTCAAATAGGCCATGATGATTGTTTGGTACTAGTAGGCCCAAAGTGTGCCAAGAAAACATTCTCCACACCATTACACCACCACCCGGAGCCAGGACTGTTGACACAAGGCAGGTTAGGTGCATGGATTTATGCTGTAGGTCTGACCCTACATCTGTGTGCCACAGCCCAACTTACGATTCATCAGACCAGGATGCATTTTCCCAGTTTTTCCAGTTTGCACTGTGGCTTTAGCTCATGGCTGACAGGAGTGTAGGGTGACCAGACGTCCTCTTTTCCCCAGACATGTCCTCTTTTTAAGACCTAAAAAATGCATCCAGCTGGGATTCTAAAATCTTCCAGGATTTCATTCTACCTCAGCCTCAAACATTCTTACATTGGATTTGGGTTGCATGCCCCTGGTGCTTTCCCAAACGAGTTACTTCGCCCTCCTCCTAATCCCTTCCACTCACTCTTTTTTTTTTTTTTTTTTATTTATTTATTTATTAATTTTATTACAATCAATACATAGCAATCAAGTTTTACAAAAAAAAAGAATTATGCTAAGAACAGATCGATCCCCACCCTTGAGAGAGAGAGCAAGCCAAACGGTGTAAAATTTAAGGCTTTTAAAAATACCTAAATCAACAAATTCTCTGTGCTTTATAAAATCATTTCAAAATATTACTGATTAGATCCTGCCATGTTTTGAAAAAAGTCTGCACAGATCCTCTAACTGAGTATTTGATTTTTCCAATTTTAAATAATATAACACATCAGTTTCCCACTGACTTAAAGAGGAGAGTTTGGGTTCTTCCAGTTTATCAGAATAAGTCTGCGTGCCAACAGTGTAGTGAATGCAATCACAGTTTGTTTGTCTTTCTCCACTTTAAGACCCTCTGGAAGAACCCCAAACACAGCTGTTAATGGGTTAGGAGGGATTGTGAGTCCAAGACTGTCTGAGAGGTAATTAAAAATTTTTGTCCAGAATAATGTTAATTTGGAGCAGGCCCAGAACATGTGACCTAGTGAGGCTGGGGCTTGGTTGCAACGTTCGCAGGTTGGATCATGCCCTGGAAACATTTTGAGAGTTTTAGTCGAGACAGATGTGCTCGATATATAATTTTGAGTTGTATAATTGTATGCTTTGCATATGGAGCTTGAGTGAATTCTCTGCATTGCTACTTTCCACTCCTTTTCTGATATATTAATTGAGAGGTCATTTTCCCAGTGTCCTCTTGGATCTTTGAAAGGAAGGGATTGTAAAAGGATTTTATATATTGTAGAGATGGAGTCTAACTCCTTGAAATTGAGCAATAATTTTTCCAGCGTGGATGAGGGTGCAAGATGAGGAAAATCTGGAAGGTTCTGTTTAACAAAGTTCCTGATTTGAAGATAGTGAAAGAAATTTGTAGCTGGAATGTTAAATTTGGAACGTAATTGTTCATAGGATGCAAAGACGTTGTCTATATAAAGGTCTCTAAGCAAGTTAATTCCAAATTTTTCCAGATATTAAAACTGCATATGTTTGTGAGGGTTGAAAGAGGTGGTTCTTTTGCAGGGGTGCCACAGAAAGAAGCTTCTCCGTCTTAAAATGCTTTCTACATTGGTTCCAGATTCTAAGTGAGTGGAGCACAATTGGGTTATTAGTGTATTGCCGATAACGTGTGTTTATTGGAGCACAAAGCAAGGAATACAAAGAAGTACTGCAGGATTTTACTTCTATTGCGGTCCATGCCTGTGTATGTTCTTCTATTTGTGTCCAGGTTCTTATCGACTGTATATTTGCCGCCCAGTAATAAAACTGGAAGTTAGGTAGAGCCATGCCGCCTTCTGCCTTTTGTCTTTGTAGGGTCGCTCTTTTGATGCGTGGATGTTTAGAATTCCAAATAAATGAGGTTATTGTTGAATCTAATTGCTTAAAGAACGATTTATTAATGTATATTGGTATGTTTTGAAATAAAAAAAGGAGCTTAGGAAGAATATTCATCTTAACAGTGTTAATTCTTCCAGCTAGTGTGAGATGAAGGGTTGACCATCTATGCAAGTCTTGTTTAATTTTTTCCATACAGACGACGAAATTTTTTGATAAAGAGCTTTATGTTTACTTGTGATGTTTACCCGAGGTATTTAAACTGTTCTGCAATGATAAAAGGAAGGGTGTCTAATCTAATATTATATGCTTGCGAATTCACGGAAAGAGTACACTTTTATTCAGATTAATTCTGAGACCAGAGAGCTTTTGAAATTCTGTGAGTGCTGCTAAGACTGCAGGCACAGAATTTTCTGGGTCCGATATATACAGTACCATGTCATCTGCATATAATGAGATTTTCTGTTCCAGTCCTTCTCTGCTAATCCCCTTTATCTGATCAGTATTTCGACAATGTATTGCCAGTGGTTCAATGGCAATTGCAAACAGCAGTGGTGACAAAGGGCATCCTTGTCTTGTGCCACGTTCTAGTTTAAAGTAGTCTGAGCAAATGTTATTGATGCAAACTGAAGCTTCTGGGTTAGTATACAGTAATTTAATCCATGCACAAATGTTGGGCCAAACCCAAACTTCTCCAAAATAGTAAAAGGTATTTCCATTCAATCATGTCGAATGCTTTTTCTGCATCCAATGATAATAATATTTCTGGGGTGTTTGATTTAGTTGGTGAGTATATTACATTAAACAGGCGTCGAAGATTTGAAGATAAGTGTCGGCCCCTAATAAATCCAGTTTGGTCTTGTGATATTATTGAGGGAGCACTTTCTCCATCCTTCTAGCTATGATTTTAGAGAGTATTTTAACGTCGTTATTCAGAAGTGAAATTGGTCTGTATGATGCACATTGTAATAAGTCCTTATTTTGTTTTGGAAAGACAGTGATTAGTGCTTGGCGAAAGGTTTGTGGAAGAGATTGGTTATCTCTGGCTTCTGTAAATGTTGCTAATAGGAGGGAGCTAGCTGAGCGGAGAATTTCTTGTAAAACTCTGCAGGGTAGCCATCAGGGCCTGCTGCTTTTCCACCTTGGAGTGACTTTATAGCATCCAGTAATTCTGATAATGACAGAGGTTTATCGAGCTCCTCCACACTAATAGCGTCAATTTGTGGTATCTGTAATTTATCCAGAAATGCATTAGATTGTATATTGTCTTCTTTAAACTCAGTAGTATATAGGGATTTATAGTAGTCTCTAAAAGTGCACATTATATTTTTGTGTTCGATGATTTTATCTCCATTCGTGTTAGTAATTACGAGATTGCGTTGCGCACTTCTTGCTTGTGAATTTGTTGCGCTAAAAGCTTATTAGCTTTCTCTCCATGTTCATAATAATGATGTCTGGATTTGTAAATTAGTTGTTCGGTTTCTTTAGTTGTCAAGAGGTTTAATTCTGAATGTAGAGCCTGCCTCCTCTTATGTAGAGTCTCGCTTGGTAGTCTGGCATGTTCTTCATCTATTTTAGTAATTTCGCTTTTTATCTCTGCTACTTTCTTCGCTTCGGATTTATTTCTGTGGGAAAGATATGAGATAATCTGTCCTCTTAAGAAGGCCTTAAGAGTTTCCCAGAGTGTTCCTGCAGAGATCTCAGGGGATGTATTTGTCTCTAGAAAGAATTCAATTTGTTTGGATATAAATTCAGTACAATTCTCGTCAGCTAATAGAAGCGGATTGAGACGCCATCTGCGGGTGAGTGTATGGGGCTTAGTAATTTCAGCTCCAAGATCATCGGAGCATGGTCTGAAATAACAATAGCATCGTATTTACAAGATTTAATCTTAGGCAAGAAGTTATTATCTATAAAGAAGTAATCAATCCTTGAGTAGCAATGATGTACTGGTGAGTAGAAAGAATATGTTCTTGAATTTGGGTTTAAAAACCTCCAGGGATCTGATAAGTTGTGATCAGTTATAAACTTTGTAATTATCTTTGCGGTGTTAGTTGCGTTCCCCTGTGGAGGAAGTCTTATCTAAAAGTGGATTTAGAACACAATTAAAGTCCCCAGCCATTATAAGTTTATGAGTGTTCAGATTGGGAATGGATGCAAATAAATTTTGTATAAATTCCTTATCATCAACATTAGGTGCATAAACATTTATCAAAATCATTTTACAGTTAGATAAGTCTCCCATGACCATCACATATCTCCCTTCAGGATCCAATACTACATCTGATGCTACAAATGGTACTGTTCTATGTATGAGAATTCCCACCCCTCTAGTTTTCTTTGTAAAACTAGAATGGAACATTTGGCCAGTCCAGTCTTTTGCAGCGGAACTGATCCTTACTTAGTAAGTGGGTTTCCTGTAAAAATACTATTTTAGCATTTAGACCTGTTAGGTGAGAAAGTACTTTCTTTCTCTTTAATTCGTGATTCAGGCCTTTAACATTCCAGCTTACGAGTTAACTGTCCCATCATGGAGACACTGATTCTGAGTTTTTGGTGTCATATTATAGTCTTAACTGGAAGTGAAATAGTTTAGGTCTTAATTTCCTATTCCCCCAAGAGTTGTTGCCATGCAGCTTATTATTACGTTGATAGTTATAATTATAAAGATTGAGATGATAGATTAGATATAGATCAAGCCTGCTCTCTTTCTCTTCCCCCCTTAACCCCCCACCCTCCCTTTTTGCCTCCCCAGGTGAGGCTAAAACCCACTTCATGCAGTCCCAGTCCTCTGACATACCCAGAGACAGAGCACGTCCAAAGCACATCAAGCCCCCATGCAGTGGCGCTTTAAGGTTAAAAGATAGAGATATCTGTTACCAATATAGTCTTTAAAAGAGGAAAAAGAAAGAAAAGAATTTTGCACTTAATATATATATATATATACATATACACATATACATATATATATATATATACATACATACATACATATAATCTTCATCAATTTTAGTGCATTAAGATGATATCCCCAGATAATAAACCCAGGTGATGGTGTTAAAGATGTGTCCAAAACAAGCATAACAAGTCTTAATGCAGTAATAGCAATAACAGCAAACCAAGGGTATGATATTGAACAGTCTCATTTAGGGTACACATGAAATAATTAGAAAAAAAAAAAAAGAGGAGGAAAACGTAATTAAGCACAATAAAACACAAACATTTAGCCCTAGTAATACTAAGTAATGATAAGTAATAAGTAAGTAATAATAATATAAGAATATGAGAATATATGCTGATAAAAACCCGTATTTTAAAACAAATAGATCAGACAGTAGATTATTAATCCTAGCTTTATCATTTACCGCCATGACTCACAATTATGTATCAGAATAGTCCGGGATCAGCTTTCTTAACTCATTTTCTGCCTCCTCCTTGCTAGCGAAAACATAGAAATGCCCTGCCATTCCACTTTCAGTTTTGCGGATACAGGAGGCCGTATTTGACATTGGCTTGCCGTAGCAGCTGTTTAATATTATAGAAGGCGGCGTTTGATAGCTGTTGCTGGAGAGAAGTCAGGGAAGACGAATGTGGCAATCTTCATATATAATATCTTCCTTTTTTTCCTGAGGAGTTCCATCACCTCTAACTTAAATGATAATCGTTCAAAACGGACTATAAAAGATCTTGGTCGGGTCTGACGGTGTTTGATCAGTCGTGTAAGCCGCTGCTATCTCAGATTCTGCTTTAAAGTCGCCCCGATTATTTTAGAAAAAGTTCAGTTGCGAATTTCACGGGTTTAAACTTTCGATTCTCCGGCAAGCCTTCAATTCTGACATTATACCTTCTATTCCCATCTTCTAAAGCAGCCAGTCTGTCTCCAAGTTTTTCTCCGAGTTTTTTACATTCAACTGACATTTACTGCTCTTTCCTCGGCACTGGCAGCTAGATGTTCGGCTATTTCGATCCGATTCGTGAATGTCTCACTAAGATGCTCCAATCGATCAGCAAGCGTGCTCAGTTTAGCGAGTTTTTCTCAATGCGCTCTTCAATTTTACCCAGCACCTGTCGAAGTTCAAGCTGTACCTCTTGACGAAGTCTTTCATTTGCCTGTTGGATTTCCTGTCGCAGACATTCATTGGCCTGTTTCATCTCCTGTTTCCATTCCTGTTTCAGTCTCTCATGTGCCTTTGCCGTTGCTTTCTCATTAGCCTTCTCGCTTTTCTTTATATCTTGCCTGAGGTCAGCGAGCAACACTTTCAGTTCAGATAGCTCAAATGTGCCTTCTTGTACCGTAGATGAAGCAGCAGACTCTGCTGAAGCGGTGTCCCGCTGCTCCAGTCCCGCGTGATTGCGTAACTGAAGCCGCGGACCTCCCGGCCTTTTCCAGTTTCAGGTAATCCTCTCCAATCGGCGAGCTATCCACATCTGCACTCACGATCGCACCTTCGCTCCCCTTTTCGCTCTCAGCAGGCGACGATGTAGCGGACCGTGGTCCCGAGGAGTCTGTACTTTCGCCCATCTGATCCAGGTCTGTCTCTGAGAGGCCGTATCTCGAACTAGGGCTTGCTGATCGCAGCTTGGATGTAGCTTTAGTCTTCGATTCTTTCGGACCCCCCTTCTTGTTGGCCATGTTTATATGTGTTTACATATACTGTAGCGGTCCCTCTCGGGTTGAATAAATACAGGATATCTCAGAATAATAAGCAAATAATATGAAAAATAGCACCACTGCTAGCGGAGCTCCACTTCAGACGTCCATCTCTCGCATCGGACGAGACCAAAACTCTTTTTAGCCTTACTGCAAAAATCAAGCGGAAGTAGGGGAGGAGCAAAGCAATAGTTTTCGGAAAGGGAATTACTGCCATTGGTCGGTCGCACTCACTCTTCATGCTAGCTTTGGTCAGTAACATAATTAATTTAATAATTTAATTTAGTAACATAATTAATCATTTGGTCAGTAACATAATAACATAATTATTGCCATTGCTAGCTTTGGTCAGTCTACACCTCGATAACTGTCTGTTGATTCACTGAAGGGGAATCTGTGCCCCCAGTACAATTTTAAACACGTGACCTGCAAGGACTTTCGTGCCTACCTAATGAATAATCGTCGCCTATTGGGAAAGATGCAGCCTGCTGAAAAGTATGCCCAACCACATCAGGAGGACTAAAAGTCTAGTGAAATGGCTGACATTTTATTTTATCTTATTTTATTATGTGGCCTTTTAAGAAATATTTTGAGGTATGCTAAATGTTTTAATTTTATTTTTTTATTATTGCCTTATTTAGGGGAAAACATTAAACAGAAAGAATTGTCATTTGGCCAAAAGATACGTTTAAAGCACCAAGCACCACACCACTGAAAGTGGACTGAAGGCCACTAAAGCACAAGATTGAACGCCAAGGAAATGGAAGTTTTGGTGTTTTTTTTGAAAATGTTACACTTTATTTTAATCTTTGGCCATAAAAAGAAATATTACAAGTTGTTGTTTAGTGCAAGATTCAGTAAGAAATTCAAAAGTTCAGTGCAAAGTAGGCCTATTGACCATTATTGCTTATAGTGGTATTGGTGTTTTTGTTTCTGCATTTTAGTCTTGTTAAAGACCAATAAAGTTAATTATCATACTATAACCTAGTAGTCATGATCATGGACACATTTGTATGCATTCAAGCCACGGTGCCACATGCACTGTCCCCCGACCCCCCATACCTGCTGCCAAGTGTCCTCTTTTTCACAAACTTAAATCTGGTCACCCTACAGGAGTGGAGCCTGATGTGGTCTTCTGCTATTGTAGCCTATTTGCCTCAAGGTGTGACGTGTTGTGCATTCTGAGATGCTGTTCTGCTCACCCCAGTTGTTCAGAGTGGAGTTGCTGTAACCTTTCACATTAGTATGGCCGTTCAGCAGTGACCTCTGTCATCAACAAGGTATTTCCATCCACAGAACTGAAAATCGCAACAGGTCAGCCATTACATAAATACACAAACCAGGCGTCTGGCACCAACAGTCATGTCACATTCGAAATCACTGAGATTAGGTTCTTTTTCAAATTCTGATTTTTGATTTGAACATTAACTGAAGCCCCTGGCCTGTATCTGCACAGTTTTATGCATTGTGCTGGTGCTGCATGACTGGCTGATTACATAATTGCACGGATAAGCAGATGCACAGGTGTTCGTAATAATTTGTTCAGTGAATGTGGATGAGAATCCAGTTATAATACGGATGAAGTGGCAACCCTCCTCACCAAGATGGAAGAACGAATCAGTTCCTCTGGCATCTGCTGTTTTTCTTTAGGGGTGCAACTGCAATGGCTGAGAAATGGAGATGAATAATTTATATGTGGCTCTTTATACCAGATTCTGAAAATTCTGCACAGGTATTGTGCTCCATGAAACAGTGGCTTATCTAGTCTCCCCCTCAGTCTCTTTTTCTTTATCCATCTGTCTCCTTCACACTTTTCCTCGCCCTTTCCCTTGCTTCAATTTTCTCACTCTCTCAGTCCATCTGTCTTCATTGCCCAGCCCCAGTCTGTTCATTTCTTTCTCCAGACCACTTTGCTCTGTTTTAGCTCTCACGGTTTGGTTTTCTCTCTGCCTTTCTTTCCATCTTTCTTTTACAGGTTCTCTAAGTAGGTTTTGTTCTTGTTCATCTCCCCAGCTTGTCCACACTACAAAAAATGCATATCGAAATACTAGACAAAAAAAAAAACTTTAAATGGAAGTTGTTTTGCTTTTATTTAGCAAAACAATCTGCCAATGGGGTAAGCAAAATTTACTTGACAAGACTTTGTAAAGTAAGCTCATTAATCGTAAATACACAGCTTTTGATAAGTCAATAATTCTTAGAATAAGGAAAACAAGATTTAACGTCATGATATAAATACTTTTCATTTGCTTAGATTTCCTGTTTTGTAGGCAACCCTGTTGTTGTCCTTTTGTGGTGTCTACTCATCATCCTCTGACCTGTGTCCTTTCTCTCTCGGCTTCACTCTCTCCTTGTTCGCTTGTGCATTTGCTTCGGCTCTCGTCTTCCAAGAATTCATTATTAGCTTGTTGTATGAATATTTTAAAATCTTTATACATCCAGACAGCAATCGTGATAAGGCCAAATAATGAACACTGCATAAACAAATGCAATAAAAATTAAAATGAGCCACCATAGACTTTATAAGGGGATTGGACATATCTCAGAGCATGAAGATGAGCCAAACTACTGTATAACTATAAAGGAAATCAAAACTGTTTATGTGTTAAACTATTATGAATATCCCATACACACAGGGGGTAATACTTCCAATTAACCACGCTGTAAGTGTTTGCTGTTACACAAGTAATGTCCCCATTCTGTTGTGTACCATGCCTGCCCACTTTTTCCACAACACTCCTCACCTTGTGCTAGAAAGAGAGGATGGGAGCAGGCGCTGATTACAGAGCGCTGAAACAACCATCACATGGTGACCCACCTGGATTGAGATCTGAGTGCAACGTGTGACACCTCAGCAGCACAATGAACAGTGTGAGTTTTTTTTATAGTGGCTGGGGTGCCAATCCTGCCACCAACTTCCAAGTTTTCCCTGCAAGTTGGTGGATACAGAGTAATGTCATACCCAGGACAGAGCAATTACAGGTTAAGGGCCTTGCTCAGGAGCCCACCGGAGTAAAGTCAATCCAATTACAGGCACACATCCCTAGCCTCAGAGCCACCACTCCTCCGCCTTGTGCCAGACTGGCTTCAATATGGCCTCACCAGTGAGTGACGGCCTCACTGTGGCTGTTAGCCAATTTGTAGTAACATAATTAGTCCCAGATCATCAATCATGTTAAAAGAACTTACAGTCGTGTGGAAAAGTACGTGCACCCCATGGAAACTGTTGATTTTTTCAGCAAACAATACATCTTCATATAAACAGTGTCTACAGATAAAGGTGATATTGCATGAATTAAAACTCAACAAAAGTTTGCCTTCTTAATCATTTATTCAAGAAAAATATCAATAGAGGTAATGATCTACTGTGAAAAAAGTAAGCACACCCTTGTCCTCAAAACCTGATAATGACCCGTTTCGCACAAATTACTTCTTGTAGGTGTTTTGTATCAGAACATCAGCTCGGTGAAGTTTTTAATTCCTCCTCAATGCAAATTTCCTTCATTTCCAAGGTCTTTATGGGTTTTCTGTTGCCTGTACTGGCCATTTCAAATCCCCCTGCAATATCTCAATGAATTTCAAATCAGGGCTTTGACTAGGCCAATCCTTTACCTTCTACCATTTCTTCTCTTTATGCCATTTCTTGGTGGATTTTCTAGTGTTGAAAGGTCCATCTCCAGTTCAACTTCAACTTTCAGACAGATGGCCTCACATCCTCCTCAAGCACACTTTGATATGAAGCAGAATTCAGAGTTGACTCGATGACTACAATCTGGCCAGGCCGAAAGGCCTCAAAGAAGCCCCATACCAAAACATTTCCGCCACCATGCTTCACAATTGGTATGCACTTGTTCTCCTGAAATGTCTTTAGTTTGCGCCCAATGTGTCTACTGTTACTGTAGCCAAACAACTCTTTGATTCTTCTGTCCAGAAGACCTGGTCTGTGCCTAGATGTTCAATGTCACACTGTAGTCTTGTTCTAGTGTTCTTTTTAGACAACAAAGAACTTTTCCTGACACACCTTGCATGCAATGGAAATTTCTGCAATCTCTTACTGATTGTAGATACATGCACTTTGACACCAACTTTACGGGTTCTTGGAGACTTCTTTTAGTATCGAACAGTCAGCTAATAAACTGAATTTGGAGGACAAAATCAGCAGTTACTTGAAATCTACACCACTTGCGATGATTTTCCTTACATTGGAAGGATCTGTAGCAGTCCGGTGCCGCTAAGATTCACACCGTTGATGAGACGGTGAACTGTTTATTGTTATGGTGGAGATTCCAAGGACGCACCCAGCCTTGGCCCGACCAGTACACACTCACAAGCAGAGAGATACAAACCCATTGAATGAAAAAATAATATATTAAATGAAAACCCAATACACAACAACAACAATCAGGCAAACATCCCCTTTCCCCTACGGTGATATAGTTGTAATATAACAATGAACCACAACAATAAACACTCACAACAATGTCCTTATACAGTCCAATATAGCAAAAGCGGATGAAATGGTTTGGTGTGAAGATGACAATCCCAGGAACAGCTTCTGTAGTAAATGAGTGAAACAGTCCATCTGGTAGTCCTGAGTGGCAAGAGATGACATTTTCAGGAGCGCTCCTTTTGAAGATGCATGATGATGAATTCACCACTATACACACAACAGGCAGGCACGAAACAATCCATTCATCCTATTTCAGGGCACAATTGACTTTTCAGTAAACACGTTGGACAGGATACACAAAAACATCGACCCCCTGTTGCTCTACCAGGCCCCGCTTTTCAACTTTCCCACTGGTCTCTTTCATACTCAGCAGCCCCTACTTCCATTTCAGTCATCCCCCTTGGGCTGCTAGGAAATGGAGTTCTTCCCATGGTAGCACTGGTACAGATTGATTTCAAATAATATGGCAATCTTTTAAATCCCTTGTCAGAAGTATAGGCATACACAGCCTTCTTTCTGAGGACCTTGGAGAGCTCCTGAGTTCTCAATAGCAAAGATATAATAACATCAATGGCAAAGAGATCACCAGACTCCTTGGATATGCGAGGTTTAAATAAGACAGGTTGCACAGACGTCATTCCTAAGGAGGTTCTTCTACTCAGTGGCACCTAATCTGGAGCACCTGGTTATAATTTTATGGATATGAAATAGTGATAAATGTAGGGGTGGACTTACGTTTTCCATTATTTTTGTTCATTTAGATTATAACAGTGAACACACCATGTCAAATTTATGTTTCATTTGTTCACTTACATATCACCTTTATCTGTAGACATTGTTCATATGAAGACCTAATGTTTTTCTGTTCAAATGTGTTGAAAAAGCCAACAATTTCCACTTTTTCACATGAATGTACACCCAAGTATAAGGATTATTTACCCCTTAATCCCGTTTGTCACAAAATAAATCATTGTACATATTGTGGACCACCAAGGTGGGCACCACTGCCCCCAACTCTAAACAGATAGATGCAGGAATAAACAAGTACAAGCACACGCTTTTTATTTTTCTTTCCCCCTTGTGGGAAAAGTATTCCCCATCACCCACAAGCACAACACAGTCACAAAAGCACAGCAAAACACAACTCTTCTTTTTCCACTTTCCCTTTTTCTTTCTCTTTTGCTTTTTCCTCTTCCACCCCTCCAGGTAAGCTTCATCTCCCTCCTCCCAACTCTGGCTCCCTGAGTAGTGTCTGCTGGCTTCTTTTATATGGCACCCAGAAGTGTTCCAGGTGCTCGTTGATGCATTTTCGGGTGTAGTGGAAGAGCTGCACTCCAGGGCTCAGCAGCTGGTGTAGCACCCCCTGGTGGCGCCCACGGATTCCAATAGGGCTATCCAACTCCAACTTCCATCTAGCCTTGCAGATGTTCAAAGTACCACTGCAATCCAGGGGGGCTGCCTTCTAAGCGTTCCGAGGGAGGTAATGCTCTGCTTACATCCTCTCCCCTGGTCCTTCCAGCACGGAGGTGTCCTAGCCGGGCAAGGGCCTTGGATATCCACCACAAAATATAAAGTGTCAGGTGCTCAGGAAACATCTTCAGCTCATTTGCTCGCCATTTTTTTTTGCAGGAACCTTTGCATCACATTGGAATATTTACGAAATTCCTCCTAAGAGGGTAGCTAAGATTGATTGAGTTCTGTCTTTTTACGCGTTCACCTTATCCAAGGTGAACAATAGTGACAAAGCTGTTCTTAATGCTTGGATGCATTCAACAAGATGCTGGAAACGTTCCTTAGGGATTCTGGCATACACAGACTTGATCACATCACACGGTTGATGTTTATGCTTCATTTCTTTTTATGGCCCATGCTAGCGTCCTGTGAACTTCTCACTTTTCAGCATGCCACATCATTTTGCCTTGTGTCTTTGAGATTCCCATACTCCTCTAGGCACAATGAAACAGATGGGTCAGTGGAACACAATATGTTTACAGTATGTGTCACCCCTAAGGCTCTGGCCTTGGCATGCACTACCCTAATGGCAAGGTCTTCCCCTCAGTAGAACTGCCACATTTTCTGCCTCTGGCAGTTGTTGCAGATGGAGATGGAACATTTTGATCTGTGAGAAATTTTGAAGCTTTAATTTTTGAATATTTACAGTACCACAGCATATGCCACCATCTAACAGTCCTGCCATACAGCGAGTGAAGCACTTCTGCTATCGGGCTGTCATAGATTTAATGTACTAGCCTTGTCCTCAAAAGCATGCTGGATATTTTGTGGGGTACTACTTCATCAGAAATCATCTCTATCTTAAGATTTCAAGAAGGATGGAAGCTCTCTACAGCCATTCTTTGAAATCAGAAGCCCTGGCATGTCCAGTGCTGTGTTTTAATGTAGTATAATTTACTACAATTGATACCCATCAGAGAAAGAGATAAGGAAGATGAGAGAGGCTGGGTGAAGTAATTTGGGCATGTAATTAGAGTGCCCCCTGGTGTTGTGAAGGACTTCATGATGACCTTTCTTTGCTATACTAACATCATGTTTTTCTAGTCTTCTTCATTCTTTCTTATGGGTTTTGAAACATCCTGAATGTGATGATATTAAGGATGTTTTGATTTAAAGTTTATCTAATTTGCTTAAAATATTTTTTCATTTCCATTTTGGTTATAGTTGTCATAGAACCTCTAACGAAATGACCTGGAAGTGTGGAACCTGTTATGTTATCACTGCGACAAGATAAAAGCTCAGCATTGGGCCATCCGAGATTGGATAACTCCATAAAACATCTTGAGATGTTCTTTGTTTCTGAGTCCCTTGGTAATAAAGTTTTTGGTACTGATTTATCACTTTGTTTTAGAGTTTTGTTTTTTTTCTGCCTGTATTTTGCTCTCCCAGTTTTTAATCCCGAAGTTTGGGATGCAAGAACAGGTAGGCTTGATGCCACGACCTAGCTGAACTGCTAGGATTTTCTTCTGCTATTTTTCAGAATGGCAGAACATAAACCCAGATCACTTAAAATGTGGGACCATGAGATGGAACATCTGTATTACAGAATGGACTCAATAGAGTCATAGCAACAAGCTCAAATGAAAATTATGTCTGAACGTGTATCAGATTTTTATTTAAATATAAGGAAAAATCACTTATTATTTACACTTTTATGATAGTTTTGTGTGGGTTGGCTACTCAGCTTTTCTCATGCGCATATGAAAATGGGATATGCCTGCTGTCACCCTGGTAAAGTTTCAACCTCGATCAGTCAGTCCCTCTGGTTGTTTTATAGGAGCACACATGGCCGCCCCACTCTCTCCTTGCATCAAAGAAGACCAGCAAGCAATGAAACACTTTTTATGAACTGAAGGTGTACCATTGAAAACGTTCTGTGTAATATGGAGGCAATGTTTACAAATGGATTGAGAAATTTAAAAACAGTAGAACATGTGTAAAGCTCAAAGAAGGAGTGAGACGCTCATCCACATCCACTACCAACAACAACATTGAGCAAGTCCTTGCCAGGTTTCTGATGAACTGACTGGAGTTTTTACACAATATGGAGATATAATTTTACCATAGCAGAGTTTTTTTATAAATAGAGTGAGAAGTTCAAAAATAGTAGGATGAATGTTAAGCATGAAGATGGAGTGGGACACTTGTCCATGTACATTATCAATCACAACTTTGAGCAAGTCCATACCATGATCCTAATGAACCAACAAGGATTTTGACTCTTTCAACCCATGAAACTTGGATCACTCCTCACTGGCTCTTCTCCAGTGCAAATGGAAAGTGGAACAACCATGTTTACTCATAGAAAACAACAAGAGAAACTGACTGAGCTAGGACAAAACTTTACCACTGTGACCAAAGACACACCAGATTTCCACATAGAGCCAATACAAGCAAAATGATTACAGAAGTGTGAACAATTGCTATTTATTGATAATTGCCCTCATATATATATTTGATGAAATTGTGGGTTTGACCATAGGAGTTCCTTAAATTAAAAACAGAGAAGGGAACTTTTCCTAAGTAAAAAAACCTAGCAGTCCAATACATAATAAGAATGAAAAAAAAACCAAGAAAACATGACATTGATATAGCAAAAAGGATCACAATGAACTTATTTGTAACACTTGGGTACTTTCCAGAGCAGATGGTCAAGGTGTGTCTCACTGAGTGAAGACTAATGGCGCTTTTCCACTGCATAGTACGGCACGACACGGTTCAGTTCAGCTCACTTTTGGGGGGTTTTTCACTGGGAACAGTACCTGGTACCTGGTCCTTTTTTTAGTACCACCTCAGCCGAGGTTCCAAGCGCGCTGAACAGTTACCAAAACGTGATGTGTAAACTCTGCTGGTCACTGATTGGCCGGAGAAAATCGTCATTACTGCGTCACTGGCTATTCTTTTCTTTAAAGGTACACACACGCGGAAGTTTGTGTCCCGTCTCTCCATCGCTGGACGCAGTTTGTTGCATAAGTGGATGAATGTTTCTTCAGACATTCGAAAGTTCTCCAGCCACTGAGTGTTTGTAAAACCGGGAACAATCACATCCCACCACTCTGAAGCACGGTTAAATGTCCAAACAGATGGTCTGTTGCGGCGACTTTTTTGCAAAATGTGGAAGATCTGTAATATACAGAATCAGCATTTTAATGTTACACTGGCAGTTAAGTTCATTTTATGCTTTGCAACAGTGATAAAAGTTAGCTAGTGATGTGCTTTTTTTAGATGCTTACCCTTGCGCGTCATCGAGCTAAAGTGTTGTCGTTGTCTGCGTGTTGTTGTAAAAGTTCCACGGTGTCACTGCAGTAGAGGCGGCGCAACTATAACGACAGTGAATAATCCCGCCCACTCTAAAGCGGTACTAAACTGCAGTTGAAACGCAAACCGAGCCGAACTGAGCCGAACCAAGGTGAGCTGTACTGAACCGTGCTGTGCCGTACTATGCAGTGGAAAAGCGCCTTAAGGGGCTGACCAAGTGTCTGTTTGTTGTCCTGGGAGCCTCTGGATAATCCCCAGGAATGCCTACAGGGAGCTACTAGAGGACAGGGATGCCTGGTCAGCCCAGCTCAGCATGTTCCTACCACCACCTTCACCACAATATGATGAAGAATGACCTGAAATCCCAGTTTAGCAATCCCACAAGTGGCTCCTCCAACAAACAGATAATGTTGCCTGGATTTCACGTTGACTTGGTGTCAGTGGTTGGATGCCTTTAACTGCAGATATGGATATCTCAGCGCTGGGGTGTGTCAATATTTGCATTATTTTAAAACAGACTCTGAAACTGTAGACCTTAAATTTTCATTAAAAAGCAGTGCAACATACACATACCAGTATTCACAGAAGTGCCACCACCTCTCCTTATCCAACACATTCTGGCATCATTCCCACATCTCTCTTACTTCTTCTTCTTCTCTCTCTCTATATCTCAATTCAATTCAAAATCTTTTATTGGCATGATATATGTAGATTGTGTTGCCAAAGCTTTGTACATTTTCAAAATAAGACAAAACATAAGTGACAAACAGTAAATTAAATGAAATATTTACAAGGGCTACCGGTTTTTCAATGAATAAGTAATCCAATAAAGATATCACAATAAATAAAGGCAACAATAACATTTATAAGAGTGAAAGCTCACCTCGTTTTAGATATATATTTAAACATTTCTTTTTTTTCAAATGCTTTCATATTCTCTTTCTGCTTCCTCCAAATGTCCAGGCAGTATCATTTTCCGCACCTCTCTGCCATTCTCACTATTATTCTGTCACCCTCTCTTATCCCTCCCTACCTCTCTTCATCCCCTCTAATTGACCTCCGCCTTTCCATGCAGACCCCGCTCGAGATTCGGTGGCCTAGTCCTCACTACAAGCCTGTCAACGGGGCTCGGATTGCAGAGGCTGAACAGGACTGAGTTATCTCTCTGACCTTCTTGTTAACGCTGATGAGTTTAGCCACAGCAATGTCTCTCAGAGAAACACCCCACCATTGATGAGTGATGGCCTGTCCAGCGGATATACACAAAGCACAAAATGTGCGCAGTTATAATGAGGCAGTGGTGACAGGAGCTGCCCGCTGAGGTCCTGGCAGATACATGGAGCCAGAGAGGGTTTTCACACTTCTCACGGTCGAACCCCGAGATTTATAACAAAGTGTGGCTGAAGGTGTTAGCGGGAAGTCAATGAAATGAAACTTATGAGTTGATGAAAAAAAAAATTAAATAAGGTCACCCAAGCAATGCGTAAAACATATTTTGTCTTTATTGTGGCTTGTAAAGATGTTTTATGCACAGGCCTCTTGTGGCAATTTTTATTTTACTTTTATTAACTTAAAGAAAATATATGTAGGCTGCATCTAAGAGATAAGATTTAAACTGCTAATGCAGAGCCGGGCTGCCACAGTCTATTAAGCTATCTGCATGCGAGGCAGATATTATATCACAATAATGACCAAGTCGGCTTAATTTTTCCAGACCTCCCAAACCCTTCTGTTTGGATCAATCTTTGAAAGTAAACAAAGAGACACAGGCAATCAGTTCCGTTAATATGCAATTCATTTCAGGGGTATGTACATGGATGAATACTAACAAATACAAGTAATATTTGTCAGGCCTGGCACCATGAAAACAGAAATGATGTTGAAAATCAAACAGATACATTATTGTGACAGGATGCTCTTTACCCCCATCCTGCGCCCAACAGATTCACTCCACGTAGGAGGTCCGAGATTCATTTTTCTTTGGTCTGTGTGCATGTGTGGCTCATAAACACAGACAAAGAGAAACATGTCACAGTTAAAGCATTAGAATGGCTGTTCCCTGCTGCTCTGGACCAAAGTAACTCTGGTGAAGGGGAGCCTGACTCTGCCGAGCCTAACAGCTGGCAGACTTGTGGCTCTCATCAGTTATCTTTGGTTTACTTTTAAGTCTGCTGATTCCTGCCTGGCTTGAAGAAAACTGATCAAAAGTTAAACCCCCTCATTTTCTTTGTTTTTATTGTATTTTTTTTTTTTTAATGGCCCTTTAGCAGTTCAGTGCTGTTGTGTATAGTGCCAGCCTCCTAGTTGAAATAACCCATGACTTCCTGTTGAAATAACTCTGATTCTTTATCTCTATCATCTAAAGCAGGGTACTCAACTCTGGACCTGGAGGTCCACAGTGGCTGAAGGTTTTCATTTCAACCATTTTCATAATTAGAAGCCAGGCTTAGTAGATCATGAAACTTGGTATTTCATTCAATGGCTTGTCAGTGCTTTCATTCAATCTTGATCTCGTTTTTATTATCTATATGTTTTGTGGCTCAAGAACAGATTTGTACTTTGTCATCCTTCCCTTCTCTTTTGATTACTTTAAACCAGGGATGGGCAAAGTCAGTCCTGGAGGGCCGCAGTGGCTGCAGGTTTTTGCTCTAAACCAGTTGCTTAATTAGAAAACAATCCTTGCCAATAATTCAATTTCATGGCTTGTTAGTGCTTTAACTCTGCCATATCAGGCCATTCTCATATCCTTGATTTTTTGTCCCTTTCTAATGATATCATCCAAATGATTTGAAGGCTAAAATGGATGAGTAATTCTCAGTCCTTCACTTTTTTCTCTTCACTTTCTTTCCAAGTATTTAATTAAACCCAGTAGTGCATGATAAATACACACAGTTGTAAATGGAAACAAGCTAAATGGAGAAATGCTGGTCTCTTTTGTCATTTGAATCGTATTGCTAATAAGGAGCAATTAAAAACTGAGAATTCAGCTGTTTAAGACTAAAATAAGCAATCTTAACGAGTCAGACAACTAAAATGAAGCAGAAGTGTCACTTGAGCATTAAATGCTTCTTATTAAGCAACTGGGTTGGAACAAAAACCTGCAGCCACTGTGGGCCTCCAGGAATAACTTTGCCCACCACCCCTGCTTTAAACCATTGTCTTAACACCAGTTTCTTACTTGGGACCCACACTTAATTCCAGTCACTTTCCACTTTCTTTTTTACAGCTTTCCCATTGATGGCGGAGTAATTATTCCAACATCTTTTGGCTTGCTGTGCCATTTAAATATTCACATCACCACCATTATTACCTTTTTGTTCACTTTTTTTGCTCACTCTGTTATCCTTCAACTTCAACATTTACTCTGCAATTCTGTTTTTCACTCTGTGTCCAATACCTTCTATTGTTATTTCTTTCAGATATTTAGTTATTTTATTCCTTGCCCACCAAAAAAAAATCTCCTTCTCAATATTTATTGCAATCCACTGTTTTTCTTTAATTACAGTCATTTCTTTTGACATTTCCATTTCATACATCAGCATCTCTTTATTTAACTTTGGGTCCTCAAAAACGTCTGCCCATTTCGCTTCTATTATTTTCCCAAAGTGCATGGACTGTTTGTTTCCCTCTGCACACTCATCTCTTCAACGGTTTCTCTGTATTTCTAATTTCCTTTTATATTCTGCTGCTCTCGTTGGTATTACTTCTCTTATACAATACTCTGTCAATGTGTGTTCTAATCTTAGATTAAGTATAATCAGGCCATTGTGAAAGTCACTGAAATCACATATCCTGTCCACCCTGATGCTTGGCTCGACAACAGCTCAACCTGTTAAACACACTGAGCTACCATCTTATGGCTCTTTGGAGACGCAGGCAGTTTGAATTAACAAGCAGGTTCTTAATAAACCGGACTGACCACTGAGTGTATGTCGCTGCAAAGATAGAATCTGGCACCGTTTGACCTCGATCCGGAAACAGTGCATTCAGAAAATAAATGGATAGGCGGCCAGGCTGAGAGGCTGTCTTTGTTATCAGGCAGTGCCTGACCCACCATCACCTAAGTTCTTAAATACATCATGAGATTAGAAGGCCATCCTGCAGACTTCAAATTGGCTTTTAACAACACAGGGTAGGCTTAGCATGTCCCCATAAGAAACAGAGAAGACTGACACCATTCAGTCCAGTCCAGCAAAATCACAAGGGTGGCAGCTCATTCCCTATTCTTTTTTTTTTTACCGTGTCCTGTTCGGCTGTGAAGCAATCAGAATTGATGTCTGAATGCTGGCGACTAGCCTTACAGTTTTTCTCTCAGGTGGAGCGTTACAGCTTCTGCTGACGTCACGCCTGATACCAAAACTTTATTAAAAATATTTTCAGATGTTTTTAAGATTCGAACCGGACACGAAGACAAAAGTGAAAGAAAAAGAAGAGAGAGAAGGAAGAGATGGAGGTAAATGGGGAAGGGGGGGTTTTCGTATAGAATAAACAATAAATGAACCAGAGTTCGCTTCTAGACCTGCAGAAAGAGAGGGGGGGAAAAAAACAAACCACAAGACAAAAACATTGTTGCATCAGCTACATGAAGATATATAAAAGTAAAAATGTTTGCTGACAATCATACAGTAATTATTACTAAGGCATTTAGGGCCAACCACAACCTTAGATCATGTGCTGAAGATGTCCAAGTCATACTTATGAAATCACCATGTGAGCACCTGTGTGCGTACGCATGCTTGTATGTGTAAGGTTTCTCTATAGGAGCATCCAATAGTGAGTGTGAAGGGCCACAGACCTGCCCCCAAAAATGTGTGGAAGATGGCGGGAGTTCCAAGCCCAGAGATCCAGAGGTCACCCCAGAGCGTGGAGACCCCAGGGAGGCCGTCACCAGAGAAGCCCAAACCCCCACTCGAGAGGCGCAGAGGATCACCCCGGGGGGCCACAACCAGCAGCCGGCAGAGTCCCGGGAGATATCAACGGCAAGCCCTCAGCCCCGCCCGCAGCCGCTCACCCCCGAGTCGGCTGGGCCCGGAACCCAGCAGCCCGGGACCCAAGGGCGACCCACCCTGCCGAGGATCCAACAGAGCCCAGGGAACGAGATCTCACCAGGCAGCCACCGGGAGCGACCAGACAGATGCTCATTCCCTATTCTGACATACTGTGTTACCATTAGCAGCTCAGTATCCTGTCTATGGAGCAACTGTAATATGTAAAGATGTCATATATTTTGTGTACTGTATGTGAACATTCATTGCTCATCCTATGTTCAAAATATTATAGTTCTATGTACAAACAGGTGTAAGTTTGATTGGCCATTCAGGCTTATGTTTTTAGATAAAAAAAAAAAGCTTTGTTTTATTTCATCCTAATTATTATTAAATTAGGCCATGGATTCATGGTTCAACAGAAAACGGAGATGTTTCCATCTAAAGTACTCTTCTTATTTTCAACTACAACCATGGGCTGCTGTGAAAGGACCTGGGGAGTCATGCTTCCCTTATAGCCCGGAAGTACTAGAAAGTCATGAGGATATACTGTACTTCTGGGCTGATTAGAGAACTTGAGTTCTCCATCTGATGCGGAAGTGCTGGCAAGTCACATAGGAGGAATAACAGAAGCACTTCCGGGTCAAGGAATATTTAAAGGACTGTTGGGAACCCAGCAAGTGAGCCTGAGCCAGGAGAAGGTGGACAACGCTTGCTGGGAGGTGTAGAGAAGAAAGAGAGAGAAAGAGTATTGTGTATTTGTGATTTACTTGCCTGTATATTGTGGCTGTGGTGCTTGAAGGGCACTGTTAAAGAAGAAAAGAATTCAGATATCTTCTTGGGGCTTTAACCTGTGTCCTGAGTGTCTGTCTGCTGGGTTTAAAGAGGCAACAGCGACCCCTTGCATCCATAATACCTTTATTAAAATACATAGCTCACAAAGTGTCAAACTTCCCAATTTATTTTGCAAAGCTCAGGGTTTCACTTCAAATTAATGTGAATCACTTGCTCATCACTAATAATAGACTAAAAGTAACCTGGTCTAAGATGGTCCTTCCAGGTCCGTGGTCCAAGGTGAGATGTCATGTCCATGGAAACAGCTTCTCATACTTGGAGAATAGGTGGTACCGATGCTTCATGATTCTCTTTATTGGTGGACACCAAATGGTGTTCACGGTGGATGGTTCTCAGCTGCTACAATCTAGTTGAGGACTCTTCTTTCTTCCCCTCAAGTGAGAAGTGTTTCATCGTCCTCTGTATTGCAGTCAGGTCTGTCTATAGTTGCCCCCACATAAAACTGATCAACTGGGGATCTTGGAATCTCTGTCTGAGGATCTTAGTAGCATGTTTTACTTAATAACTCATAATAAGACATTATTGACTATTGTGTTGACTTCAGAATTGGTCCAAGCTAAAAACAAAAAAAGAATTTCTTTGCAATTCTCTTGATCAAAAAGACAAGAATATTGCAGCTGTGGGTTTATCTGTTCAATATTGGTTTAAATAAAGTAAAATGATATGAATCCCATGCCCCACCGATCCCCCACTGTCAGATGAGATAGCTTCAAGTGGGCGGCATGGGGCAGGGCTGTTTGGATCATAACATTCTTTAGTAGAAGCAGCCTCCTCCGAGCTTAGACAGGCCCAGACTCCTTCATGGAAGGGATTAAAGAGGAAGCCCCTGGCAGGGCTAATTCACCCACTCATTTTGAAATGTACAGAGTTGGGACTACTTCAGCTGGGCCCCTGAGGTGCTTTCTGTGCTTGGAAAAAAGGGGAAGGGATGCAGAATACAAGACTGCCTGGCCTTTCTCTCTCTTGAAGTGAGGTTTCTTGAACATCCCGCTTGCTGGAAATGGCAGGTTTCTCTTTGCCCTGGCATCTTGTGTGGGAGGATGCTGAGAAAATGGCCTGCAACTACCTCATTCTTAGATGTGTTTATCCAAAAACAAATAATCTAAACCGTGTAGTAAATGGAAAGCATAAATAGAGGAGCTCTGCTCACCTGACATACTCAAGAGTGGATGTTTTATGGTGGTTTTCTGTGCTTTTTGACTTTCTACAGCCCCAGCAAAAGAGGCAATAGGCCTAATCCTGCTGGTGTAAAGTGCTTGCTTCGGATTCCAGTTTTTCATTGTCTTTTCTTTCATTCCAGTTCCTCCAGCAGAGCCAACAGTGGAGGTGAAGGAGCAGGCAGTAGAGGGTGGAGAGGTAGAGCTGACCTGCATCGTCCCCCGAAGTAAACCACCGGCCTCGGTGCGCTGGTACAGAGAGCGGCGAGAGATCGTCGGTAAGTGCTTTGGCTGATCAGTTAAAGCTTTAGCCTCATTGATTGCAAAATGTGAGTAGGATGAGAGACTAGGCACAACAGTAGGAGCTGCTTCTAATCCATCACTTTGATTCCTGCATTGGATGAATGTGTATCTTATTTTAGTTCCCTGGTGGGGGTAAGAGAGCTTTAATAACATTACATTGACTCTCATTGCACAGTAATTTACAAATGATAACTGGATTGAGAGCTTGGAGGATTAATCGATGAAATGAAACAGAATATCACTGTGCACTCAGTTTAATTAATAATCACTTAATATGTTTATATCATAGTAGCACCTTGACAGAACTCCTCATTGTCAGTTGCTCAAACCTTAATAATTTATGTGCACATCATGCAACCCATACATATGCAGGATATCTCTAATGTCCATTTGAGCTTTCACATGGCAGGAAGCAATAAGTACCTGCCTAGAATGGAGCTGCATATGTCGCAGAGTGATAACTTAAGATTCCCTTTTGCAAAGCGTACCTTGTGCTCAGTATGCCAAATACTTCATTTTAGTAGAAGGGATTCCATTAGTGTCCCAGTGTTGGATCAACACTGAAGTCTTACTCTGGTACTGTGGAGTATTTAAAAGAATAGTTGTGTAGAATGCTATCAACCAGGCTATGCATATCCTAAGTAGATGAATCACATCATAAAGGGATGCACAAGCTTTAAACAAAAGTCACGTCACCTTGTACTTCTGACAGCATCACTCAGAACAGCTTTTGTAAGAAAAACAGAAAAGTTTTGTAAGACATGTGGCCCTTAACACCATACATTTATTGAATATTCAACAAGTGACAATGCTACTACTGCTACTACTCCTACTTCTCCTCTTAAAAGAAGTACTAAACATTCATATGGCTATTTTATTAGACTAAAATAAAAGGAAACACCCCAACAATTAGTCTTTTTGAATTAGTATTTGAGCAGATTGTATCAAGCACCAAGATGGAAGGAGCAAAGTTCACACTGCATAATAGTTTAGCTCTATAATGGGCCTATATTATAATTAGGAGTTCCAAAGCACACAAATCCCAAAAGCATTTCCATAAATGCCTACTATTGGGGAAAACCCAGTCAAAAACCCAGGCTGGACACAAAAAAGATGCCAGTTAAATAAAAGGTTACTATCATAAAAATGCTCTTCAATAATAATGGTGCTCCATGGAGTACAAAGTCAAAAGGATTTGTCCAAAATAATAAGGCAATTCATGGCAACCCGAGTCCCAATACAGTAAGCCAAAAACAAAGCATAATGTCAAAAACCAAGTGAAATCACATTAGAAGCACAATGCACAAGAACTCACCACTTTGTAGCACATTTAGGATGAACCTCCAGGAAAGTTGGAAGACCACTTGAATTTATAAGGAGGAGAACATTCCTGGTGGTGATTGACAGGTGGAAACACCTGTTTGGGAGTCACCCACAAAACACATGGAACACAGCACAGGCATAGAAAACAAAGTATACAATAAACAAAAGTAGCAATAACATACCTCAACAACTCAAAATTGAACAAAAGGGACATAAAACACCCTGGCTGAGATATAACAGTCTACGTATCGAATAATAAAAATGTTGTGAACTGGACCAGACATAGCAAAAATGGATGCTACAAAAGGCAAGCTAACTCTGAAGAGGCTCACTCCAATCCAGCTTACCCTAACTGCTTACTGCAATCTTTGGTTTAGCATTCCTCAAAAATAGGAAGCTGGCTTAATTAAAAGATGGAAATATTCCAAAATAAATAGAAATGCCCTACAAGATAGAGGATGACAGTACATGTCTGGCATCTGGACAAAAGAGCAGTGCAGAATCTTTATATTTAAAAAATGTAGTTATTAAAGTAGAAAAATATATAAGAATATATACAAGAATGCAAGACCAAGAAGGGCAATCTTAAGCAAACATCTCCCAAAATGCAATCCAAGAGCAGAATACAAAATCAGAGTAGAATCATCAGGAACAAAAGTAGATCTAAAGAAAAAACATTACTTACCCTAAGATTCCATACAACTTTAATACTCAATTGCTGGGTCTCACTTCTGACTGGAAGTAAATAGCCAGAAGGAGGTTCCAGCAGCCATGACACAAGGGTGGCCCTGCCTCCTTGGGTTCCATCCATAAAACACAATGATTGGAGGCATATTTAAGGCGAACAAAAGAACAGTGATAAGTGAAACTATCTAATTAAGGCATGTATACAACTAAAGATTTAAAATTAAAGAAAACACCATCAGGAAGAAAATATGCCTCGTGGTTATTTGAGCAGAAGGTCAATTTACTCGTGTATTTCACAGTCGAGGTACACCAGTGGTGAATATGAATATAAATGTGACAACGGGAGGTGGGTGTTCAATTCAAGTACTTTCCTTTTTTTTTCCCCAAAGTGGTTTATTTAACAATGTTTTTGTAAAAATGCATGTGTTTGGGACATTGGGAACCTACATCTCGATGACTTGACATGAGTAACATGTGATTTATTTTCATGAAGATTTTTGATACTGTTTGTTGTTTTTCACCGCTGGTCTCCATAGATGGCTAACTTTGTTATTTCCATTTTGCATTTAAACAAGAAATTATTTTTTTCCTCTGTCACCACTTCAAACTACACAAAGTAAGTAACATATTAAAAAAAAATATCACATTTGGTGGAGAATTCCTTTAAGTCTTATAAACACCCCAAGTCCTAGACTGTAGACAGACAGTAAAGAGCTCCAATAAAGTGATGTTCATTTAAGCAGAATTCCCCACACAGGACACAATCCTGCATCACACAGACTTCTCTCCACAATAAATTCTCTTTCTCTTCCTGAGGCTGGGTGGCTTCTTTTATACCAGACTGACAGGTCAAAAATATCTCAGCCAAGCTTTAGTCGTCCGTCATGCTGGCTTTGTTGGAGACAGGGCTGCTCACCAAGACTATATTTCCCAAGGTACCCTGCGGGGGTATGAATAGGAGCTCCACCCAAGGGAAGCTGCCACCCAGCGTATTGGGAGATTAAAAAGCCCAAAGAGACAGTGCTTCCCTGTCCCTCCATTTCTTCCCAGCCAGGAAAGATACTGCAGACAAATCTGGCCAGGATGTCTGTCCATCCATTTGGGGCTTCCCTTCCGAGTAAGGAAACTTCCTCCCTACTGGCTGAGACGCCAGTCCATCCAAATTGACATTTACAGTCTGTAACAGTTGGAACAGTAAAAGTCAATGTTTGATGCCGAGGTGTAGGAGGAGTACTGATCCTTTATAGTGACAAAAAACACTAAGCTGTGCATGAAGAAAACATTTATACAAAACAAATGCAAAATATTTTTGAGGTGCTTTTATTTTAAATTTCAGTTTGGACATTTCTCTTAATGCAGCATTAATGTTACATGTAGAGGTTTCGACTACATGGGTGAAATGAGAGACAGCTTTTGAGAAAGATGTGTGATTTGATCATTTTGAAAATAGGTTTATGATATCTGAATCCTTAAATGAAGGTCTCATGCTGGAAAAGACTTGATGAGCTGTGTAGCACTTATTAGTCTTAACAAGTTCTCAATAACCACATTTGTGTCAAAGCAGACAATATTATGTTGTAGTAGTTGAATTAGAGACCAAATTCTGCTTTTAATACTATTAAATTGAGCATTGCGCTTCAAGAAATTTTAAATAAGCATAACTAAACATGAATCATTTTTCATAGTTAAGATGTGAGTAGTGCGTGAATTACAGAGTACAATATGCCGTGTTTTAACTAAGATGGTAAGGAGACCAAAATAACTGAATGAGGTGGATTTTTTCACAGTTTTTCTAATACTGTGCATTTTTAACCTCCAACGCATACAGAATTTCTGCATTTCACCAATTGCAGATGCTGTCAATACTGCAATATACAGTATACCTAAAAATACACTTAATGAGAAGCAATTTCCACAAACCTCAGAAATTTCAAGCGATCAGAACACTTTTCTAAGTGATAAGTCAAAAGCACAAGCTGTAGGCATGGTGGTCTTAAGTCTAGCATACTGCAGCATGAAGCACAAGTTAATGGGTTCAGATAGATAGATAGATAGATAGATAGACAGACAGACAGACAGACAGACAGACAGACAGACAGACAGACAGACAGACAGACAGACAGACAGACAGATAGATAGATAGATAGATAGATAGATAGATAGATAGATACTTTATTAATCCCAAGGGGAAATTCACATAATCCAGCAGCAGTATACTGATACAAAAAAACAATATTAAATTAAACAGTAATAAAAATGAAAAAAAATTAAAATAAAATTAATGTTAGCATTTACTCCCCCCAGTGGAATTGAAGAGTCGCATAGTTTGGGGGAGGAACGATCTCCTCAGTCTGTCATTGGAGCAGGACAGTGACAAAAGTCTGTCACTGAAGCTACTCCTCTGCCTGGAGATGACACTGTTAAGTGGATGCAGTGGATTCTTCATGATTGACAGGAGTTTGCTTAGTGCCCGTCGCTCTGCCACAGATGTTAAACTGTCCAACTTTAATCCTACAATGGAGCCTGCCTTCTTAACAATTTTTTACAGGCGTGAGGCATCTTTCATCTTTATGCTGCCACCCCAGCACACCACCGCGTAGAAGAGGGCACTCGCCACAATCGTCTGGTAGAACATCTGCAGCATCTTACTGCAGATGTTGAAGGATGCCAACCTTCTCAGAAAGTATAGTCTGCTCTGACCTTTCTTACATAGAGCATCAGTATTGGCAGTCCAGTCCAATTTGTCATCCAGCTGCACTCCCAGATATTTAAAGGTCTGCACCCTCTGCACACATTCACCTCTGATGATCACAGGGTCCATGAGGGGCCTGGGCCTCCTAAAATCCACCACCAGCTCCTTGGTCTTGCTGGTGTTAAGGTGTAAGTGGTTTGAGTCGCACCATTTAACAAAGTCTTTGATTAACTTTCTGTACTCCTCCTCCTGCCCACTCCTGATGCAGCCCACAATAGCAGTGTCATCAGTGAACTTTTGCACGTGGCAGGACTCCGAGTCATATTGGAAGTCTGATTTATATAGATTGAACAGGACCGGAGAAAGTACAGTCCCTCTGCGGCGCCCTGTATTGCTGCACACAATGTCAGACCTGCAGTTCCCAAGACGCACATATTGAGGTCTGTCTGTAAGATAGTCCACAATCCATGCCACAAGGTGTGAATCTACTCCCATCTCAGTCAGCTTGTCTCTAAGGAGCAGAGGTTGGATGGTGTTGAAGGTGCTAGAGAAGTCCAAAAACATAATTCTTACAGCACAACTGCCTCTGTCCAGGTGGGCGAGGGATCGTGTAGCATATAGATGATGGCATCCTCCGCTCCCACCTTCTCCTGGTATGCGAACTGCATTCAGTGTCCGTCGCTGAGCATCACTCATCGGAGCTCAGTAATACAGTGGTTCTCAACCTGTGGGCGCGAAGGGGGGCGCGAAGATGTGAAAAAAAGAAAACAAAAATCTGTTGAAACCAAAACAAATTAACTTAAACTACATTCTGATACTAGAAAAATAAATATAGAGTTAGATAAATGTCAATAAAAGTTAAGTAGGTATAATAAAGTATGCATCTACATTTCAAAAAAATGTTAGGGGGGGCGCGATTAAAACTGTTATGAAAACTCAGGTCGCAAATACTTAAAGGTTGAGAAACGCTGCTGTAATGAGTCTTCAGTTTGTGATAGCAGAGAAAAAAAACACTCTATAAAAGAAAGCTTATTTCTGTTTTATTAAAAGCCATTAAAAGCATTTTGATTGCTCCATTTAGTTTTTTCCTTAATTGAAAAAGATTATTCTGGAGGACATGGACTTACACGACACTCCATCAAAGGCTATGTTGGTTGCCTGTTAAAATGCTTAGGATCAGATTTATAAAACTTGCGTACACATTTAAGAATTCCGAAATGTGAGTAAACAACTTTCCACACAAATGTTGGGAGAGCTTTCATAATATTTATGAGAACTCTGATTGTTGGCAGGATTGGAACTCCAGCCTCCGTAAAAAAAAAACCTTACACTGTTTCACTGCACGGCCGCATTCAGTCCCAGTCCCTGTGGTCCATTGTGTGCCGGGTGCGGTAAAGTGCTGTATCAGTACATGCTGTCAACCTCCTCATCCTCCTCCTCTAACCCATGCATACACAACATTTTGTAGAAACTGGAAAATAGCAACACCCTTGATCAAGCAGGGAAATGCAGGCAAACCAGCTAAATGGTGACTCACACGTATTATGAATCACCAGTAACTGCGTACTACACGATAACGTGCAGTGAATACACTTCACTTGAGCATTCCTATTTTTTATGCTCTTTCTCTGTATGTTTAGCATTCGTTTGCTCAGATGTTGATGCGCTTGCTGCTTTCTAAGCAGCTCTTCTTTTCTCCACGCTAGCGGCCCACTGCTTTTCTTCTTTTGTCGGCATCTTTTCGCGTTAAAACTGATTAAGTTTGTTTTTGTGTTGCAATTACTTAGTACGTTTTCTTTAATTGTTCACTTAAGCTAGCACTTAAGTCTTCAATCTGCCTCAAGAATGATTAGCGAAGGTGATAGGGAATGAGAATGGCAACCATACACTTGCGCCACACGGCTGCCCTGCTGTGCGCTGCTGAGAGTTGATTCTATAATAAAATAAAATAAAAATAAAAAGAGTAATAAAAATCATCACCCGAAAGTGGATAGTAGACGTCACGTAGTATACGTGTACCAAGTCAATAGGTGAAACGGTTTGCGAGCTACAGGTGATTTAAAATCCTGGACAGACAAATGAACAGCCACGGTAGCGTATTATATAGGAAGATATTACTGAACCATTATTATAATGTGCATTGATGTTTCAGCTATATTACACCTCAGATGTGCCGAATATGATGTACAGACTCTTACTTCAGCTCCCTTTTTAAGAGGGCCAATTCTTCGCATTTGCATTGAAGAACTTTTTTGTCAAATCGTCAGTTTATATCAGCTAACTGTTGTCTTCCTCTCACAGAATTGCCTGACAGGTCAGAAATATTCAGCCAAGCTTAACCTGTCATGTTGGCTTTGCTGGAAGCCATTAGCCAACCGACGAGGCACTACATCCAGTTTCCTTATGGTGTGGGGGCACATACATAAGACATGTTATTGCCAACATACAAAGTGAATTTGCAGCAGCGTTGGGTTTTGATAAAATATTCAGTGCAATTTACTGCACTCATATTGCAGTGAAGCGAAAATGAAGCTGCTTTTGTTAACCAGTTACATTCCAAGATATTCCAAGATGAGACTGACAAACTTGGTGGTTTGGTGGCCTTACTTTGGAACAAAGTGGCTTTGAGAGGCCTGATTGTATGGTACATGGCAACTGTGTCTGCATTGACACAAACGTTGTTTTTTTATTATGGGATTCATATGTACCCAATGTTTTTGGGTACCCACTCAGACCCTCACACCTGACTCCTTTCCCCAACCTCCAGAATGCAGAGGAGAGATGCTACAATGCCACGCATGATGTTGCACAGTCAGTTATGGAGCACAGCGTAGGACTCGATGCATCAGGTGAGAGGCTGCTTTGCTGCATTGTGGCCACATACAGGGCCATCTTAACGGATGGGCACGCTTGGCAGTTGCCTGGGGGCCCCACGAGCATTGGGGCCCCATGCTAATCTGTGTATGTTGTGACTTGCTGAGTGGTTGTGTAGGTAGAGAACTCAGTGAACTGCTTTACCCGGGAGCCTATAATGCTGTTAAGATGGCCCTGGCTACATATTTATGTGGTTGATCAGCCTGTGCCATATGAGGTTGTTTCAGGGTGGCAACCAGGCAGGTTCACATACATACATTTACAAGATGATCGTGATATATAAAGGTAGAAATGTATGTACATCAGGTTTTATAAATTGGATTTTGTTTGGCATGTTTTTTGAAGTACACATATTTTTACTCTCAAAACCATGCAAAGATGTAGAAATTAGACACCAGCTCCTTAAGTCCACAGTGGCTGCTGGTTTTCTTTCACATTAATCTGATTATTAGAAAGAAAACTATGGCTTTACTTGAGTCATTTTCTGATCAATTATTGTATTTTTTTCTCTGAAACTTCTCATCAATTGTAGCCATTACTTATTATATTACTGAAATGTCTGCTCCGTGTTTTGTTTTTTTCTGTTACTGGATAGTGGAGCAGCCAAGTATTTCGAATATGAACAAGACCTAGTCATTTAAAACCGTGGTTAGACTGGAGCTGAGCAGAGTTTAAAAATCTGTGATCGCATAACTTTATTTACTGTATGCCAGACTCTAACCTGTTAAGATCATTTTGAGTGCTGACAAACAGCACATGACCAGTACAGCCTTCCAAAGACATGCAGGTTAGATGAACTGGCCCTATTTGGTGGTCTGTGTGTTCACCCTGTGATGGACTTCCAATGTGTCCATGATTTGCTCCTGCCTTGAGCCCTATGCTAACTGGATTAGGCTCCAATCTCATGGTGACCCTGATCACGAGAAAGTGGGTTTAGAAGATAGATGGACTGATGGACCTTTAATTAACAGTTTTTTACCCTCAGGTCATAAGGCTACACAACAGCCAGTTATTAACATCACAATGAATGTGCAAGTTTATACTGTATGTTTTATAGGAAAAAAAAGTTAAACATTATTTCCTGACTGAAAATAAAGAAGGCAAAAGATACAATGTTTTGGCTGTATAGCCTTCATCAGGTGTGCAACTGAAAAAAGAAAGCAGCTAACATAAATAAGAAGGAAAGGAGAGAGCAAAGTTAGTGAAGATGAAAGGAGAAAACGTGAGAACAGGTGAGAAAAAGGGAGTGATTAAAAAATGACTTGTTTTATATATCATCTGATGTTGTGTGTAGCGTTGGGTGTTCATTGTCTGCTGTCTATTTATTACCTGACCTGTCCTGCTGATGTCACTGGTCTGTACATGACAATACACTTCAACTTTAAAAAAACTAAAACTTGAAAGAATTACATTTGCACTTGCAAGCTTAAGGTGATGTCTGATTTCCAGACTGGCTGCAAAAATCTAAAGCCATGCTGGTATTGATGAGTGTACACCCGTCTTGTGCTGAACAATATAAACGGTGCTGCCCAGTCATTCCATTATGGAGCAAACATTGATCCAAAAATTCCAGAATCTAAGAAATCTTTTTTTCAGCATGCTTCTTGGAGGCTTTTGACATATTAACTGCAACATTCAAGCTCTGCCTGTCTGCCGAGGTCACCAAGATGAATTCAGCTTCATCTCCTGGTCATTTATCAAGTCGACTTCTATCTGCCCCCCAGTTTTACACATCATATTCACTCTACTGGAGTTGTCAGTCACAGACATATTAAAATCAAACAAAGAAACCTGCTTCCCAGTTTCCCACTCTGATTTATTTTATTATTTTATGCCATTTTGACTGGTCCTATTTATTTCTGTTCTATTCATTCTTAGCGTGATATTTCATTCTATGTTGAAAATGGCTTAACTCTTTTGACATATATTTTAGAGCAGCACTTTATAGTTTGCACATCGAGCTCTGCATTTGTTACTTTACAGTACTTGATCTAATCCAAGCCAATGCACCATTGAGCCCATTAAATACAAAAACGCCCCGTTAAAAATGAGCCATCATGTTTGTCGACTGCTCCGTTATTCTGTATTCAGGATTACTTCTTGCTTGTCAATGTAATTCATCATCTTTTCTTCTTATCCTTTCTCTCCTTTAAAAAATCCAACTTCACAGTGATCAAATTGGTGATACGTCACTTTGCTGTACTTTATGTACGTTTAATAAAGTTCAATGTTCAGTGATCAATAAACACAATACTTGAAATTGATTATAAATTCTCAACACATATACACCCTTATCCTGGGGGATTATCAATAGGTGGGCTTATATGGACCACACTTTTATTACCATAAACTATTTTGACCAGCAGTAAAATGGCCACCAGGTAGTCACGGTCTAAAATGTTTGGAATTTTCACAACATATTAGGCTATATTTAGGATTTTCTGTTGTTTTTTTTCACATCTTCTGTGATGTGCTTGACGCTCATCAGATGTTGCTGCTCTTCTTTTGCTTTCTGCCATTATGGTGGTTATCCTTTGGTTTCTCAAGCACTTTGCTCTAAACACATGACCACATTTCACTTTGCCATCCTTCATGGCCAGGTGTTTACACACATAAGAACTAACATTTGAGTATAAGTTCTGAATACTTATTTGAGAATCTTCTCAATTGTCAGCAATCATTTCTCTGTATTTGTTTTCTTGTTGTTCAGCAGGTGTCACTACTCTTCTTCTTCATCTATTTCCCATTATGGAGTTCTCATATAATTGTCCTCTACAAGTTGCTTGCTCCTCTACTTTTTCTTTTAACTATGTCACTTGATTGTCCAAGTACTTAGCCGTAATAAACCCATAGATAGATAGATAGAACGAATGAACGAACGAACGAACAAACTTTATTTGTCTCCAAGGGGAGATTTGGCTTTTTACAGAAACTCTTTAACTAGTACAGGGCTTGTGTATAAAGGCTGCTGCTTTCATAGTTCCCAGAACTCGATGTTAAAATAAATGAGAGAGATTCAACCAGAACAGTTGGGATACCAGCCTGTTAATTCCATTTAATAGTGGAATTTAAAGAATAAAATTAAATTGCACACAGGCGTGTTAAAGTAACACTGTCTGTCCTGAATAAAAATCTCAAAGAGAGAAAAAATGCTTCTGAGTGTGAACTCTGTCCCTGAGTGAATGTCCACTTCTGGCTTACAAGGTTTTGTAGCATCTGCCCGGAAGGAGCGAACTTTCCTGGGTTGGAGAGACATTGAGGTCCTTTGTCTTCTGGCTGGAGTTCCTCTGAACTCTGGGAGTAAATGGAGATGGCGTTAGAAACTGTGCCTTTCTCAACTTGGGGTGGAATTGTTCACCTGGGAGGAGTCCTGAAGATGCTCCCAAAATGCATGGGCCTGGCTGTTTTTATATATACTGTGTCATAGGAATGAACCAGACACATCAAAAGAGGTTTGGGGCAGCCACCCGTATATTATGCCCTGGCTGCAAATGGATAATTTTTTGTGAGTTGTTCACAGGTCAAAGTCCAAAACAGAACTGATTTAAGGCTGTTAAAGATGGTGGCTTTAAAGGCTGAGACAGGAAGTGAAGTGACGTCATTAGGAACCTGGAGTAACGTCATGTGGACTGGATGTGACATCATCATGTGCACTGGAAGTGACACCATCGTGACAGTAAGCGACATCATTGTATGCGCTGGAACCGGAGGTGACATCATTATTGGCAGCAGAACCTTGCGGGATTTTCCCATGGGTGGTCTGCAAAAGGTTGAGAGAGAAAGCCAGTCCACCTCACCACCACCTGTCTGGTGTGGAACTACCATTATTCAGGCCCTTTAGCTGCCTCCCAATTGCACATGTGTGACAACTGTTTCAACTTATAAAATGAAAGATAGAAAAAAAAAAATAGCCACCACTTAGTGTCTGAATGGCTCAAAGTGTACAGTTAAACCATTTTTGACAATATTTGCGGTAAAATGTGAAGCAAAATCTGCCAAAATAAAAACCAATCCATTCATTGAGAGCTACAATCATTTTAAAATTTCTGCCTTCAAAGAGAAATCCAAAGATCATAAAAAGTGACTAACAGAAGCAGAAGAGTCAATCAAATGAATATAAATGAGCACAAATAAGCTATTGTGAAGGCCTTCAGTGCATTTTATTGTAAAAAATACAAATTGCTAATATAAAGTTCAAGACTTTTTTAGACTTCGTAACGCAAGATGCTCGTTCTGAAGTCCTGAATGAGACAATTCAGTGTAAACTGCAGGACCCAGCACAGTCCATTCTGCTGAAAGACTGCTAACAGAGTGTGCTGTTTTGGTCTCCATATTACAAAAAAGACATAGCAGTGTTAGAGAAGGTACAGAGAAGAGCAATTAGGATGAACCATTTAATTTTAACAAATAGAAATTAAGAGCTGACATGACTGAATTGTTTGTAATTATGAAGGGAAATAGTACAGAGGGCCCTGGCAGTTGCTGTGATATAATCCTTGAGCACCACACTGGAACACAGATAAAATTTCTTTTAAGGTTGGATCTTGCATGATGCTAGAACATTTTTTCCTTCATACAGAGAACCACAAGCACATTAAATAAGTTATCGAGTTAGGCCGTAGATAGCAGAACTTTAGGAGCCTTTAAGAATGAATGTGGTGTTATTTGGGTGTTCACCTCTGTTGTCTATGAGCGGCTAAGCGAGTTTTTCTCACCTCGTTGATTTCGTTTTGCCAATGTGTCCGTTGTCTATCAGCAGCTAATCCTGTTCTTCTCTCCTCGGAGATTCGTTTTGCCAATGTGCGTGCCTCTCTTGTGTATTAGCGGCGGCAGTTTCACTTTGATGGGAGAGTCACTTTCTTTGCGCTTCACGCTGTAGCCTCACACAGTCAGACACACACACTTCCACGCGTAGACGTTTATATACAAGAAGAGCACACCGAGAGTTGGTCCATTCCTTAAACTTCCCTCTGCTGTTAAGTACCTTCCAAAATAATTGTCATTCAAAGTCTTGGGTAAATATCTGGTTCAAAAAAATAAGACTTTTCATATCTAAACTGTTACCAGAAAAAAAAAAAACATACGAAGGTAAATGTTATATGGTGTATGATTTCATCTTCTGATTTAAATGTGCTAGTACAAATGATGTCACGATGTCCGAGTTAAATAGGCAGGTCGTTTCAAGTACATTTTCTCTTACAACACCTTTGTCTGAAATCTTCAGTTTCTGTCCAGTCTATCACATGGAATAACCTTCATTCCAAAAAAAAAAGGACTAGATGGACATATTTCTTGAGAAAGCTGCTTTGTTTTGACCATTTTTGAGCCCAGTGAACAGAATAGCAAGTTTCAGCAGTGTTAATGCAATTATAAAGGTTTCTGTAATAACTGATTAGCTTTTAAAATGACTAATTAGCAATAAGGTAAGGAAGTTGATCATTCGGGCTGAAAATAGGGCTTTACAGTTGTATGTGAATAATAAATTAAAAATCAGTTGTTTCAAGAAGTAACAGCCAGTTAGCAACACTAATAATGGTTTGGCTGTGTTTTTAAATTAGATTAATGCCATTTTAACTGAAAAACAATATCAGTTTTTAATAAAAACATGAACATTTCCAGGTATGTCCTAAACGTTTGACTGATAGCGTAGCTATTTTCCATGCAGACACTTAAAACAGCAGTCTGATTAGTGTGAATTTCAAACAAATACCGTATTGCAGCCTAGGATTTGTTTTTAAGGAAAATTTCTTATTCTTAGAATTTCATTATTATGGCAAACAAGTAACGATCAGCTTCAAGAGAGAAAAAAGCAGCTGAGCTGAAGAAGGGCTGTTTGCCTTCTGTGAAGAAACACTGCATGTCACTTTCCTGGAGTCCCTTTGCAAATTGTGGTGCGGATAGACTACTTTATATGAGTACATTTCAATAAATAATAAGTTAATTATACTACTATTTAGCGTATTCTGCTGTGCATGGAGAAACAAATCAAAGGGGATGTAACAAGTAATTGATTCTTATTGAATATTTTGTTCCAGTCCTTTCTCCATCTGACTTGAAAAGTTAATATTTGCTCATTTAACGGCAACATTTTTTCAGACTAATACAAGCTATATTTTGCAACATGTGTTTGTGTATACTTATGTTAAAGAGGTTTTAAATTGGAATGAATTATTGATTTAATCCTATAAAAAAATCTGTGATTTATCAATTGGGTAGGCTGAAAGAAATACATTTTTTAACTACCTACAGCCAAAGTGGGCCCCCCAGAAAGAAAAATGACCCCCTAAAATTACTGAAGTGGGCCAAAATGTCTACTTGAAAATGAATTCTACATCAAACACTGCTTTTCTAAAGTCAAGTATGTCTCTTACATTCTATTATTATTATTAAGTTGAACTTTGGTAGGGCTAATTTTGAGCAGATGTGACAAAGTCTAAGTAGGATAGACTGGGATAAGCTTTTAAATGTGGAGACAGTCGAGGAGCAGTGGAACAGGTTTAAAAATGTTTTACATGTAATGCAGGACAGATACATACCTAAATTTGGAATTAATAGGAAACTAAAAAAAACTCCACAGTGGATTAATAAAGATTTAAAAAAGAAGTTGCAAAGGAAAAAACTGCTGTATAAGGCATATAAGACTAATGACTGCAAAGAGAACCGTAGCGCTATGAGAACATGAGGGCAACCATTAAGAAGGATATCAGAGAGGCTAAAAGACAGTTGGAGAGGAATATAGCAGATAAGGCGAAAGAAGACCCCAAGAGATTCTTTCAGTATTTTAGTAGTAAAAGAACAGTTAAGGAGGAGGTCAAGTTCATCAGGAATAGTAAAGGGGAATTAAAAGATACAGACAATGAAATAGCAGATGCCCTAAACTTACATTTTTCTGAGGTGTTCACAAGTGAGCAAGTGGATAACCTGCCAGAGGTAAACGCGACTACTAAGGAGGTACTGAGGGATTTGGAAATTGTAGAGGGAGAAGTGCTGCTCAGATTAAATAAGATGAAATCAAACAAATCACCAGGCCCAGATAATATTTATCCTCGTGTTCTTAAGGAGGCTAGTGAGTACATATATAAACCCTTGACACATATTTTTAGGAAGTCACTGCACTGGAGAGATTCCGAAGGACTGGAAAATGGCCAATATCATCCCATTATATAAAAAGTGTGACAGGGCAGATCCAAGCAACTATAGGCCAGTAAGCTTAACAAGCATCACAGGAAAATTAATGGAAGGAATTATTAAGGATAAGATTGAGCAACACATGGCAAGGACAGGAGTTATTCTGAACAGTCAGCATGGGTTCAGAAGGAGGAGGTCGTGTTTTACTAACATGTTGGAATTCTATGAGGAGGCAACAAAAGGATACGATCAAAGTGGAGCTTATGATATTATTTATCTGGACTTTCAGAAAGCATTTGATAAGGTGCCACATGAGAGGTTGGGCATCAAGTTAAAAGAAGTGGGAGTTCAGGGTGATGTTTTTAGATGGGTGCAGAATTGGCTCAGACACAGGAAGCAGAGGGTGATGGTGCGAGGAACCTCCTCAGAACTGGCCGATGTTAAGAGTGGTGACCAGCAGCTATTTTTAATATATATAAATGATTTAGATAGGAATATAAATAACAAGCTGGTTAAGTTTGCAGATGATACCAAGATAGGTGGATTAGCAGATAATTTGGAATCCGTTATATCATTACAGAAGGACTTGGATAGCATACAGGCTTGGGCAGATTTGTGGCAGATGAAATTTAATGTCAGTAAATGTAAAGTATTACACATAGGAAGTAAAAATATTAGGTTTGAATACACAATGGGAGGTCGGAAAATCGAGAGTACACCTTATGAGAAGGATTTAGGAGTCATAGTGGACTCTAAGCTATCAACTTCCCAACAGTGTTCAGAAGCCATTAAGAAGGCTAACAGAATGTTAGGTTATATAGCCGATGTGTGGAGTACAAGTCAAGGAGGTTATGCTCAACCTTTATAATGCACTGGTGAGGCCTCATCTTGAGTACTGTGTGCAGTTTTGGTCTCCAGGCTACAAAAAGGACATAGCAGCACTAGAAAAGGTCCAGAGAAGAGCGACTAGGCTGATTCCAGGTCTACAGGGGTTGAATTATGAGGAAAGATTAAAAGAGCTGAGCCTTTACAGTTTAAGCAAAAGAAGATTAAGAGGTGACATGATTGAAGTGTTTAAAATTATGAAGGGAATTAGTACAGTGGATCGAGACTTGTATTTTAAAATGAGTTCATCAAGAACACGGGGACACAGTTGGAAACTTGTTAAGGGTAAATTTCACACAAACATTAGGAAGTTTTTCTTTACACAAAGAACGATAGACACTTGGAATAAGCTACCAAGTAGTGTGGTAGACAGTAAGACGTTAGGGACTTTCAAAACTCGACTTGATGTTTTCTTGGAGGAAACAAGTGGATAGGACTGGCGAGCTTTGTTGGGCTGAATGGCTTGTTCTCGTCTAGAGTGTTCTAATGTTCTAATGTTATTATGATGATGACGATGATTCTTATTATTATTTAGTGTAATTTACAGGGGGATACACTTCCTTTATACGTATATATAGTGGCCTGTAGAGTGCAAACCAGCCGCCCAAACTCGACACAAGAAGACATCAGGACACAAGTTCCACTGCAGCACACGTTTATTTCAGTAGGGAAGCACTTTTCCCTCACGCCCAACAGCAGCACAGTGCACTGCTCCAGGCACACACCAAATACACAGACCCTTCTTTTCTTTTCTCTCTCTCTCTCTCTTTCCTTCTCTTTTTTACCTCCACTCCTCCTCTGGCAAGCTTTGTCCACCTCCCTCCTTCCCGACTCTGGTTCCTGGAGTCGCAGTAGTGGGCTCCTTTTACAGAGCACCCAGAAGTACTCCAGGTGTTCCATGACCTTCTTCCAGCAGCACCCCTGGGTGTGGCGGAAGTGCTGCAACCAAGGGCTCAGCAGTGCCTGCAGCACCCCCCGGCACTGCCCATGGATCCCAACAGCGCTGCTCCAAACTGCAACTCCCGTTGTAGCCCTGTGGGAGTCTGAGGCACAACTACAAACCTGGTGGGGGGCACCATCTAGTGCTCTGGGGATGGTAATGCAACTGAGCACATTCCCTCCACAGGCCCTTCCATTATACAGGTGTCCTGGCCAGCCAAGGAACCTGGCTGTCCACCACAATATATATATATATACACACATACTAGGGGGTTAACTCCCGCTCGCTTCGCTTACTAGCCCTCTGTGGCCTACACTATGCGCCAGCCACTTCACTCTCTGCCTCTCGCGTTGTGAAGAGGGGGGCTGAACGTACCCCAAGGAGACATGGTTGCTCCTCCAAAACCCCCTCTTAAACGGTGATACAATGGGAAACAAAGTTTTTTTTTACCTCCTCTTTGCTCAGTCAGCTGGTATGCTGCTGCTGCCGTGCCGTGTGATCTGCATCTACATTTAAAAGCCTGTACAGCACCTGTCCTACTCTTTGCCTTTTATTTCTGGCCCCAGGCGTGGTTAAATCTGTTGGCATAAAGTCTTGTCTCACAGGACGTAAGTTCTTGATATTTTATAGTTTATAATTTAAAATGGAATAAGAATCTGAAAATCTAACAATATCACATTAAAGTTCGATAAATTCTGAAAAGAATGATACCAAACATATATATGTAGGATTTAAAATAAGCCCAATTTAAACTGTGACAAAAAATGTGACACAAAAACGTGACATAAAATCATTGCACTTTTAGGCTTAGGATTTTATATATAGAGAGTAGATGTATGTACATATATATATATATATATATAGAGAGAGAGAGAGAGAGGGAGAGAGAGATAGGGATGTTGTTAATATCTGTTTTCATTTCTGCAGATATTTTAATACTTTTGTGAGGCCTTTGCAGTTCCTTTTTTTCTTCTAATGATTTTTGTGTGGTTGCCATTTTGCCAAGGTATTTTACAGGTGCCACCATGTAGTTTGTGGCAGTGACACCAGTTTCTGCCCACATGGGCAATTGATGCACAGCTCATTGTATCATTGCTATAAGAGATAACTTTCTACTTGGGAGACCAAAAGAAGCCTTTATTAAGGTCTTGTTACATAACAGTAAATGAACAGTAGAGGCATTTTTGCAGTACCTAAACTACAATGTTACAGAAAATTGTTTTATCAGCCTATTCTTTTGTCAGCAACAGAAACTTCTTGCATCTTCTCAGGCCTCGTGAATGAGGTTGATCGCTCTATAGTTGTAATGACTGGCAACTTCTGCTGGTGGGAAATAGATGAGTAAAAATAACAATAAATTGGTATACATGTCAGAAATCCAATGCCCCAACAAATCTAGGCTACACTGTAAAAATAAAAAAATTAAAGTTAAATTTACAGTAAAAAACTAGCAGCTATGGCTGCCAAATCTTTACAGTAAAAAATGAGGTGACAATATTTTTAGGGTTACAGCATAACTTTAAAGTAAATAACTGTTTTTTCTTTACAACACAGTACAACAGAAATGAACATTTAACCATTACCTTAAATCCATGCACTGTGATAAATATGGCAATCATTAAACCATTAAAAAATGTTGTCAGGATTTAACTGTATACACTGAAAAGAATTCAATGTTTAAAGAAGTTACGGCACATTTTCTGGTGGAGAAGTAACACTTGCTTTTGTGGTGTTTGGTGTCCTACAGGTGTGTCAGCCCACCATAAATCATCAGCTTCCACAACCTCACAAAACCTTCAGCACGCAGGGTAAACAAGCCTGCTAAGTTTTAAGTTTTATTCCCTACTGTGTGTAGTACTAGAGTGTTGTACCGTGTTAGCCATTATGGATGTAATGAGAGGTTAAGCAAAATGACACAGTTTATTAGCTAACTAAAAAGATTACAATATGTGAGCTTTCGAGGCAACTCTGGCCGCTTCTACAGACAAGATGTAATACAGAAACTGGAGTTCCCTGTGTTTAAATACACACTAGGACAAATAACATTGGAAAACCTTTAAGTGAGACATTTTAAATGTAAAAAAATAATAGACATCGTCAGACTAAAATTCATTTAACAAGAAAGGAGCACAATGTATAGTCAAGATCTTTGGATACGATAACTGTCCAGCAAAGTCTTTTGAAGTTCCTAATGAGTTTTTCAATACAATGTTGATCTGTAGACATATTGTCTATGTCAGTCCGCAAGATGTTTGCATCATTTTGCTTGACTTCCCATTCTGTGCTAAGGTTTACAGTTCACTAGGATCAATCTGGTTAAAGGGTATGAAATCAAATGCAAATATCGTATCTTCAGTGTTACTCTGTTTTACATTTTACAGTTGTTTACCTTCTCTATTTAACAATTTTACATTGTAATATTAACAGTAATTTTTTTCACTGTAACAATAATGTATCGGTAAATGGAATGCAGCATATTTTGAAGTTAGAAAAATATTAATTTTTTAGAACTTGGCTGTAAAAAATAATGAAATGTATTGTTTAAGATATACAGATAATTTTCAGTAGAACGTAAAGTAGCTTTCCTTTTGTCCAGAAAAGGCATTTTACTATCACCGTTCACAGTATGTTTACCATTAAATTTACTAACATTTCTTACAGTGTAGAGTTGCTAAATCAAGCCAATGTGGAATGAACCCTTGCATTTTTCCAATACAACACTTCACCTATGAGAGTGGTCAGTTCAACAAGCAACACAGAGACAAAGCAACAAAACCTGGCAGCTCTATCCAAAAACGTAAAAGCAGGAATCGGGTGTGTATATCGGACCAAACGGATAGCCGATATATCAAACAAAAACCATGAGGTCTTCTCTGACTAGTTAGACTTTAACCCATCTGAGGCAGGTAGCAGTTATAAACCTCATGAGGGCCATAGAGCACCAGAAGCTGTCTATGCAGCAAGAAGCATAAGCAGCGTCCAGCACTGAGCACTCCGTCATCCATTACTGAACACTGCCTGCTTCTTGTCATACGGAGTACCCTGAGTGAAGATTAGAGAGGAGTGGATTATTAATTGTGGTTAAAAGCCGTAAACCAGCAGTTGTCTAGAAGCCAACAGTTAAAGGGTTTAAGGGCCTAAAATAACAAATTTAGATCATCAAAGTGAACAAATTGTAAATCGCTTAATAAATCACCACGACTTGTATTCATTCTTGAGTTTTAAGAAGGCAGCACAAAAAAAAACTTGGTGTTACCTGTAGGGGGCATAACAGCAACCCAAACCCCAGACACAACTTCATAGACACAAGTTCAGATGCAAATGTTTGTGATTCTCAATAAAAGAAAACAAACAAATTATGACGCAGCTCCTGGCTGCTTAGAGTTTACTTACAGTTTCCGTCTTTTGTTTCCTGCTTAGTGTTTTGACTTTGTCAAAAAATCTTTTGACCACTGCTTCCGCTCTTCTAGTTTCTGGGATATCTATTGCTATATCCTTTCAATAAGATATTTGGTAATGCCTGCTGCACTCAATAAAATAATGACAAATCAGACTGTGGTCAGTTGTTCACTCAAGATATGAAACAAACACCTTCGAAAGCTCCACAACACTATCAAATTCTAGTGCATTTTTTGTCTAAGAAAGAGGATTTGTCTTTTTAGCTGTGCGCAGGAGGTATGGCTTGAAAGAATTGATCCAAAGGCCAGATGGTTCGTTGACTTCCAACAAGACAACACTCAGATGTTAACTCGTGATGACACAATAGACAGCAGCAAAGGTGTGTGGTGTCACCCCACTATGATCATCTTTGTTATAATGACAGGGTTCACCAAAATGTCGAAACAGCTGAAAGGAGTAGGCAGAAGTGAAGTTCAAAAACAGGCAAAAATCAGAATACCAGAAACTAAACAAGAATCATAGTCGAACTAGTAACAGCACACTGCACGATAACGTGTCGTGAATACACTTGACTTGAGCATTCCTAGTTTTCATCCTCTTTCTGTAAGTTTAGCATTCATCTGCTCAGAGTTTGATGTTCTTGCTGCTTCCTGAGCAGCTCTTCTTTTCTCCACCCTAGCGGCCCACTTCTTCTCTTCTTTCGTCAGCATCTTTCGTGTTAAAATTGATTAAGTCAGTGTTTGTGTTGCAATTACTTAGTACGGTTTCTTTAATTTTTTATTTAAGCTGGCACTTAAGTGTTTAATCTGCCTCAAGAATGATTTAAGATTTGAAGAGGTAGAGGAAGTGATGGCCAAGGTGGTAGGGATGAGAACGGTGCCTATATGCATGCGCCGCACGGGCACTCTTCTGGCCGCTGCCGAGAGTTGATTCTGTAATAAAATAAATGAAAACTAAAAAGGGGAATAAAATCATCACCCCGAAAGCGGATAGTAGACATCACATAGTATATGTGTACCAAATTTCAGGTCAATAGGTTAAACGGTTTGGACAGACAAACGGACAGCCACGGTAGCGTATTATATAAGAAGAAAGGATGAGCAAGAGGCACCAACACTAATCGCTTTTGCACAGTAATAAGAGAGAATATAAGTTTCCTTGTTCTGTAACAGCTCCACAAGATGTTGTCACACAAGTGCTACCAACAAATTGGCGGTGGATATAACAAACAGCAAACCAAAATGATGTCCAGATTATTCAAACTGTAAACAAATAAAAATCGTATCGGCAAAACTCAAGGTTATTACAATCTTACTTCAGTAAATGATACAATTCCATGTTCATCTCTTCCTCCCATCTCTCTCATTCTCTTTAATAAAAAAATCTGGCAAATTCTTTCTAGCCTTTGTCTCTGATCTCATTTTCAAGTTTTGCTTTGGACGTTCACATTTCAAAAGGCCCCTTTCTACTGGTCACAGCTGGTTTCATATTTCATGTACAGGCTAAAATAGTTTTATATATGTAAATGCAAACTTAATCTGTGTAAAAAATGGAAAAGTAGTAAAGAATCACATATATGTCTGCATATCCAATTAAGGTATAAATCACAGTGGCATACTAATTATCGATTAAATTTGCTCTACACTAAATTTATTGTTGTTGTTCATTATTTGTCAGATGGTTTTATCAAAGGTGACCTAGAACATAATTTAAAGTGGATCCCCAGACACGCAGATGAAAAGTAGGAGTCAAACAAAACTGGAGGTCATTGACGTTTGTTTGGGTCAGTCAGCCCAGCTGCTGATGGAGTGTGGAGGGTGCGGAGTGCCAAGATGTATGGAGATGCGTCTTTGGCCGCAGTTCACATGGTCATAGGAAGCTCTTTCCACAGCTTTGGAGCAACATCTGAGAAATATTGTCTGATTTTTACATGTCTGAGAAGAGTAAAGAAATCAGCAGAGAGGTTTAAACAGAATGGAGTCTTCAGTGGGGACACAAGTGACTGAAAATATTGGGGGGCAGATATTTCTTATTGTGAAGGCTTGATGTCTTGACTCTCTAATTCTGTCAGTTATCGCAGAACTTGCGTCATTCATTTCACTCAACAACTCAGATCTTAGGGACCTGCAGCTAATCTGTCCTGCTGTTTCTTTGTTTCATATCTAGGTTATTTAAAGCTTTCCTATCTTCATGTTGATTTCATGGGCCTGTTTGCCATAGCAGTGTGCTTCTCTGATTCTGTTTGGTCATTCCAAAAAAGTTCTACTTCACTGTTGCTTTGTCTTAACGGATTGTTGATTTTGCCTGAGGTTTGTTTCTTGCTCCCCCACCTTGTATTTCTTTTTGCCAGATTATGAAAGGCTTTAAGTATGCTGAAATGATGCCTGATCCCATCAGTTGGCACAAATCTGCCTCGATTCCATATTGTGTTACAATTTAATTGCATTGAAGACAGTCATTGACTAGGATGTTCACAGTGGGGTGCTCTGTGTGCATATAATCAGCGTAACATGGCCCCACTCAAGTTTAATGGAAATCTTTTGCTGCTGAAATAACCATCAGCTGGTGCACTTTGCAAACATTTCATATTTTATTATGATTTTTATATTTGGATATGTACTGCATATAGAATGTAGAAACCAATAGTACTATAAATGTGTGGTAAAGCTGTTAGTGCTGCTACCTCACGACTCCAAGGACTCAAGTTCAGTTCCCTGATGCTGGCTATGGCATCTGTTCTGTCTCTCTGCCCTTCTTCTCTGTCTGCTCATTTTTGTTTCAAGCCATTCAAAGTACATGTTGGGTTGATTGGAGACATTGAATTGGCCTGTTGTAAATGCATATGGGTCTCATCACATGAATGAGCGTCTTCTCTATGTGACCCTGTACTGGGCAGAAAGGGTAAAAGAAAACAATGGATGGAGTGTTATGACTGAACTTAGCCTCAGTTGTCATCCTAAAATGATGGTACCTTATATTTTACCAGTAGATATCTGTTGGGAAAAAGGTGTTTTTGTATTACTTCATAGAGCTTGTATAGCCCTTGTCTAATATGTAGCTAGTGGAAGGGCTTGGAGTTCTTTGGATTTGGATTATTCCACTTACCATTAATTCTGCTAGGACAATGCTGCCTTGACTAGAATGTGATGTTAATGCTAAGGGAAGTGTTGTCTTCAACATCTGTGACAATGTGGGTTTTGCTCCATGCTCCCACTTCCCTTTTGGGAACCTCTTGAACTCGACACCGTCGGTAATGTAACGGATGAGCTGGACAATGAGGACACCAAACGAAGCAAGGGGAAAGGTACAAAGTGCAAACAGTGCTTTTATTTAAAAAAAACAACATTCAAAATCAAAGCAGTGTCCAAATAAATAGTGCAGTGCAATCAAAGTGTCCATAAATAAATAATCCATTAAAAACAAGTGAAAATGCTTTAGGTTAAAATAATGCAGTAAATATTCCATTAAAACTGCCGTTAAAATACTGGTTGGAAGCAGTCCCTTCTTTAAAAACATGGTGCCTTCTTCTCTTAGCGGCTCCCCTGTTTCTCCCATCAGGGCCCTGCATCAGGGGAGTCGGCCTACCTGCAGCTGACCTTCTCCTTCTAGTCTGGTAGCCTTTCAGTCCCTGGCTGCTTAGGGCCGAGACTCGGGTTCCCCAGCGACCAGGACGCTCACACTGGGGCTTCCACCTCCCACGCCTTCTACGCCCGCTGACATCTGCGGCTTTACATGGCAAGCTGTCCTTGATTGCGGTCACTCCTGCTACTTTGCAGAACTCAGCAGGAGTGACCCAATCCATCTGCCCCCGGGTGCCGGCCAAACACCCCGCTAGGGCTTGCTTCACAGCTGCCTGCAACTATCAGCGAGCTTACTCTTCCTGCTCGCTCGTTCACTCACACCCGCACTGGCTCTTAGCCTCCAGCTTCCTCTTCTTCCTCTTCTAACCTCCATTCTCTCTTTTCTAATTTTTCTCCCCTTTCTCCGCACTCGCACTCCTACTATATATAATGGGGACATGACACAGGTGCGGCGATTAGCAGTTCCCGGCATCAATTATGCATACGGACAGTTCCTCATCTGACCACATTGCGTCCGAGAACTACCACACCCCCTCTCTAAGCTGCGAGTGCGGCGATTATTTATTTAAAAGCTGGCCTTTTCTTCTGAGCCACAGACTCGCCTATATCTAGCTGGAGTTGGTCTGCTGAGATTTTACTTTCTCTGAAGTCCTTCGATCTTCCAAAAAGTTTTTTTTTTTCACCAAATACACATCAGCCTACAGGTTATTGTTCCCTTGTTTTCTGGTGCCTTTGAGCATTTGTGTTGTTTTACTTACTACACAGTCATTATCTGTTGTAAAGCACGAGAAAAGACTGAAAAAGAGTTGGGGATCCACCCTGTATATTGTGCACAAAAAAATTATTAGCTCCAGAGAACTGTCTGGGTCAGCGTCCAAATAGGAACAGGATAGGAAGGTAAGGTGCTAGCCTTCTATAGTTGCAGGGGAGGAAGAGGTGGGTCAGCGAGGGTTCAAGCTGGAAATGAGGTCAGAAGGAGGCATGGCTAGGAAGGGAGTGCAGGAACTGGAGGAGCTTCACACGGGTTTCTGTTCAGGTGATCTGCAGAAGTGCACTCCGTCAATCCCTGCCCTCGGTTAAGCCCTTAGCCTGCCTCCCAAATTCGCATGTTTGACACTGTATTGATTTTTTGTAGATAGTTACAGTATATACATGTTGCTTAGCACATGCAAGTAAGAATTTGACTTTACTCTGTACTTGCGACAGTACTTACTTCTTACTTATTTATGCCTGCTTTCTCTCACCCACAAGAGTCTTCCAGGCACCTCAGTCCTGGGTTTTTTAATTTCCCAAAATGGCTCCAGTTGAGGGTGGCGCAGTGGGCAGCACTGCTGCTTCGCAGTTAGGAGACCTGGGTTCACTTTCTGGGTCGTCCCTGCGTGGAGTTTGCATGTTCTCCCCATGTCTGCATGGGTTTCCTCCCACAGTCCACAGACATGCAGGTCAGGTGCATTGATGATCCTAAATTGTCCCTAGTGTGTGTGTGTGTGTGTGTGTGTGTCCTGCGGTGGGCTGGCGCCCTGCCCGAGGTTTGTTCCCTGCCTTGCGCCCTGTGTTGGCTGGGATTGGCTCCAGCAGACCCCCGTAACCCTGTAGTTAGGATATAGCGGGTTGGATAATGGATGGATGGCTCCAGTTGAGACCCATGCTTCTGGTGTCAGCCACCCAGTCACCCTGGAAGGAGAAGCAGTGGAAGAGGTGGAAGCCTTTACCCACTTGGGAAGTGTCATCAACAAGCAAGTCAAAATCAAAGCGGATGTACAGACAAGAAGTGGAAAGGTAAAACCAACATGCCTCCAACTGAAGAAGATCTGGGACTCAAAAGAACTACCATTACAAAGCAAGGTCAGGCTGTTCAATACCACTACTATGTGGAGCAGAAACATGGAGGAGAATAGGAACAATCATGAAGAAAGTTGAGATATTCATTAACAACTGTCTAAGGATCCTATATATATACTGGCTGAGTACCATCGGTAACAAAGACCTGTGGCAGAAAAAAAAAACAAACTGTGCTTATTGAAAAGAGACACACAAACATTTTCTAACCCGCTGAATCCGAATACAGGGTCACGGGGGTCTGCTGGAGCCAATCCCAGGAACCAATCCTGGGCAGGCTGCCAACCCACCACAGGACACACACTAGGGCCAATTTAGAATCGCCAATCCACCTAACCTGCATGTCTTTGGATTGTGGGAGGAAACCCACACAGACACAGGGAGAACATGCAAACTCCACGCAGGGAGGACCCGGGAAGCGAACCCGGGTCTCCTAACTGCGAGGTGGCAGCGCTACCACTGCGCCACCGTGCCACCCCAAAGAAAAACAGCAAACATAAAATGAGACATCTGTAAGGGTATTAACTTTTTACCTATTCCTGAATTATATAATGAACAACAACAAAAATTTATTTCTATAGCATGTTTTCATACAAATGATGTAGCTCAAAGTGCTTTACAAGATGAAGAAACAACAAAGCAATCTACCCTAAATTCAATATGAAAGAAGGTGCGTGTAAAAGTGAAATAGTCTCTGACTGAGAGAAAAATGAATACCTCAGGTTCAGAGTGAGGGAGGAAATCAGTCGGACCCTGCACAACTCACTACAGGTATATGCCTTGAAAAATATAATGACATGCTGGAGCACACTGGGACACTGCTGGAAGTTGTAATGGTGCTGGACTGTTCTACCAGAACCAAAATAAATTGCAGAAGGGAATGGCAGACTTAGCCAAAGTAAATTATATTCTAAGAGGCTTCTGCTTACTCAGTAATCCCATCACAAGTGTTCTTATTCTTTTGGTTTGATATAACTTTGACATTAAAATTAAGCGATGGAAAACGGCTTAGAAATGCTGACAGGCTTCATCTTGTACCTTCGTGTCTGAGCCTGCAGTCTGTCTTTATCTTGTCCTTAAAGCTACACTTAAATGCATGGTGTTGTGACCTGAACTGACATGTGCGTGCAGCAGTCTCCGAAAGGTAAAGGCTGCATCTTGTTTTTTTTAATGCAGAGAATTGATATTTTCACACACAAGCTGCCAAAAGGAATCGCTTTGTTTAAGTGTGCAGTACTTTGCAATGTAGATAGATAGATAGATAGATAGATAGATAGATAGATAGATAGATAGATAGATAGATAGATAGAACTTTATCTGTCCCTAGGAGGAAATTTGGCATTTTACAGAAGCTCAATCAATGAATGAATGACATTACCAGCAAAACTATCCTGTATGTCGTTTCATTTGTATTTCTTATGTCACAGTAGTTAAGAGTTTAGATGTGTTAGCCTTAGTGGTACAGTACTGCATTATAGATCTGCTCTACTCATTCACACTGCACTTACATTTTTTCTTATTAAGTGCATTTCCTTTATAAATGCAACAAGATGTGCACAAAACCAAAATTCTCTTCTATTTCATACCCTGCCTAATTCAACTCCTTCTACTGACATCTATTTTTAATCGTGGCACCTCTAAAGACCCCTTTAGGGCTCTGTATCTGTTTACCTCGTCATAATTAATTTAGATCAATAAATGGCAGATTAATTAAGAGTGATTTCCCATTTCTCTTGTCCTTTAATTACTTTAATCTCCTTCTGTTTCATTCATTATATTCTTATTTATCATGACGCCAGGGAGTGTATGTTGGTCGGACATGCAAGTAAGAGTTTCAATGTACTCTGTGCACCTGACAGTACTACTACCATTGTACTCAAACTCACTTTGTTTCTGTCTGATCAGATCCCACCCTTTTTTGTCATCTTATAAACTCCTAACTTCTGCATAATCCAAACTTTTATAGTTTCTTCCACTCCTAATTCTTAGACGGTACAGTAAACCCTCATTGTCAGTCTGAGTTCTTATTTTTTATTAATTTCTCTTAGAACATTAGAACAACCTGGATGAGAACCGGCCATTCAGCCCAAACAAAACTCGCCAGTCCTATCCACTTAATTCTTCTAAACTAACATCAAGTTGAATTTTGAATGTCCCTAAAGTCTTATTGTCCTACCACACTACTTGGTCACTTATTCTATCTGTATGTGCATGTTTCTCTGTGTAAAGTAAAACTTTCTAATGTTTGTTTGAAGTTTACCCTTAACAAGTTTCCAACTGTCCTCCCGTGATCTTGATGAGCAGTCTTGATTCACTGAACTAATTCCCTTCATAATTTTAAACACTTCAGTCATGTCTCCTCTTGATCTTCTTCCGCTTAACTGTAAAGCTTCAGATTGTTTAATCTTTCCTCATAATTCAACCCCTGTAGCCCTGGAATCAGCCTAGTCGCTCTTCTCTGGACCTTTTATAGCACTGCTATGTCCTTTTTGTACCTGGAGACCACAACTGCACACAGTACTACAGATGAGGTCTTACCAGTGTGTTATGAAGCTTGAGCAGAACCTCCTTTAAACTTCTACTGTACACATCAAGGCGCTATATAACTTAACATTCTTAATTGCTTCTGAACACTGTTTGGAAGTTGATAGTGACAAGTCCACTATGACTCCTAAATCCTTCTCATAAGGTGTACTCTTGATTTTCTGAACCTTCCATTATTTATTTATGTACCTTTTGTTTTGACAAAATAATACCAAAAATGTACTGTATATAACATTTGTCCCTTTCTATGCAAATATTTTAGGAAAGAGCAAAAATAATTGAAGATTTGTGACTTACTCTGAAGGTTTAAAAGAAGAATGTGTAATCCATGAACAACTGCTAAATAACTAGGTGGGCTCCTGTTGAGTACGAGTCATTTTTTGTAATTGAGAAACGTTTATTTTTTTAAAGCAATGCAGCATGTCTTTAAGCTAGTGCACACTCAGAGGGTGCCCAACATTTCTGAGGTGTGCACTGCAGTGAGATTAGGATTTACTACTGAGTTGGCAATAACACAATTATAATATACTACTGTCACAAACAGATACATTGTAATGGAATTTCAGCTAAAGATAATCTTACAACAACAGGAACACGTTAACATGGGAACAATCCTGTGAGGAACAGGCCGCTTTTAGATTTTTTAGGAGTTTATGGAGTTCCGCGTATGATGTCTCACCTTCCCAATTCATTACGTTAATGTTAATTTCTAGTTAGGTTATTGGGAAAAATGCAAGGTCGCTGTTGATAATGTTACTTGCCTTTACATGAATGCAAAGAATATATTATTTTTTATTTTGTCTCTCCAAAACAATTCCACCACAAAAATGGAATTCCTAGCTGACCAGTTTTTTTTGTGTTTTTTTAATTACAAATCAACTGCCTGAATGTTACAGACACACCCAGGGTTTCTGAGGATTTTTGAGAGAAACAACAGAGCATGCAGATGTCTTTAAAGACAAATAATCAGAATAAGCAGAAGGTCAAAATCTCAAAGACAAACTCATACAGGCAAACAGAAATGAAGAGGACATGGCAAAATCAAAGTCAAAAAGGAGGTCACAACAAAATTCAACAAAAAAATTCTACTGCTAGGGCCTCCTTGAAAACAAAACTATCAATTAGACGTTCAATACTTTGGAATATCCACCAAGGGATGCGGACAAATGTTTAGGTTGCCGTACTTCTATTCACATCCTATGACGTCATTGCTATGACAAATGTTTTCAGCTTCAAAAAGACATTATGGTAAACAAAAAAACAAGGCAGTAACAGAAATCGAATTTCAATTATCAAAAGGACAATTAAAACTAACATTTAAATTGCCAACCTGTACAATTAAAAACTAGTGTTGATCAGTGACATTTCTTGCAACAAATATACTGTATTGGCCAGTGAACTTGTTCACCAGATATTTTCCGGGATATTTGCTGGCTCACACAAATAATTTTTTCCCAGTGTCCCATGATGCTTTGTGAGGGCAGTGTGACATCACAGAGCTGTAGCTGCCATGCACAGAACTTTTGCACATGTGTATTGTAAGATTATTTCCAATCTGCTATGGTCAAGCGTTATTCCAACATAAAAAAAAAACTCCCTCCTTTTCAAAGATCCAAGAGCAGAGTGGGAAAAGGATCTCTCACTCAACATCTCAGAAAAGGAGTAGAAAGTAGCAATGCACAGGATTCACTCGAGCTCCATATGTGCAAAGCATAGCATTATTCAACTCTAAATTATATATCAAGCACATCTCTCTGGTTTAAAATTGTCCAAAATGTTTCCAGGGCAAGATCCCACCTGCGAATTCTGCAATCGAGTTCCAGACTCACTGGGTCACATGTTTTGGGCCTGCACCAAAATTAACATCATTCTGGACCAAAATCTTTAAATGTCTTTCAGACAGCCTTGGTGTCAAAATCCCTCCTAACCCAATAACAGTTGTGTTTGGTGGACTTCCAGATGGGCTTAAAGTGGAGAAGGACAAGGAAACTGTAATTGCCTTTTCTTCACTACTAGGATGTAAGACTTATCTTGCTCAACTGGAAGAATCCTAACCCACCTTTTTTAAGTCAGTGGGTAACTGATGTTATATACTATTTGAAACTGTAAAAGTTCAAATTTGCACTTAGAGGATCAATACAAAACTTTTTCAGAACCTGTCAGGATCTAATCAATAACATTTTAGAATAAGCATTTAAATTGAAGAAGCAGGTTCTCTCCCCTCTTTTACTCCATTTATCTATATTCATTTACTAATTTATCTATTGTGCTGGCCTAGTCCTCTTTGTCAGGGGTGGGGGTTGATTTTTTACTAACCTATTTTTGTAAAACTTGAGTTATCTGTATGGAACGTTATTTGATTTTAATAAAATTAATTAAAAAAAAACTATTTTCATTTGAGGAGCACATTAGCTGACCATAATGCAAATATTATAAGTACTTCAGCTGTAGGACTTCTGGTATATTCTCCAAATTAAAAAGCAATAGAAGATGAAATAAAGTATAAAATGCGCCTCGAGGGGCCTAAAATTCCGAAAGCGAGATTCAGATTAACATTGCATGCATGTCTGGTACAGTCCTTACTCCTCTTTGACCAGTAATCCTTAAAGTTAGGAAAAGGAGCGGGTCTTGCTGGTTGCAGTTGGCACAGAGATAAAGGTAAATTAACAGTGAAATGAGCTCATGTGGAAAGCCATTAACAACACTGCTCTTCTTACCTGGTGAGGAAGAGCCTGAAAACACACAAACTGCCTGAAGGCACAGTCGGATGCCATTATTGGTAAGTTCGTTTTACTCGTCTCACCAGACACATGGGTTGTGGCACAGGAGTAGTCCGTTCTGCTCAGTCCACTGTCCCCTATTTGTAAATGGCTGTCAATACTGTTTTGTACAAAGATCTGAAGTCCCGCCTGAAACTCTCCTTCAGGGTCCACAGCTAACCAGATCAGTCGCTGATATAGTGAGCCATGCACAAAATGATTTTCTTTAAAAACAGACGTTCAAAACAAAGGCAAGTAAGGAGCTGAGAGCACACAGATCAGTGCTACAGACTGACCCCATTCTTATGGTGTATGCTTGGTTTTCTCGTTACTTTTTTGGAAGACACTGCATGGCAGCTTATTATTCTTATCAGCATCATCTTGTTAAGAACATCTCACAGTGGCTGCAACGTCAGATATTCAGTTCTTTGCCCACTTCTGATCAAACAGAAGAGAAATAGTTTTTCATTTATGTACACTTTCCATTGCAATTTAACTGGAAACCCCATTTAAAATGTCTTAATCTTAAGGAAAGCATTTTGTGTAAAGAACGTATTTGTATAAGGTGAGAATCTATGCAGGTGACATAATAATGACTTGTAAAATGCTTCATAGAAATATAGGAAAGAGCACATTTTCTGTGGCATATTTCATGCTGAACACTCCTACGAAGTGCAGGGACAGTTTTAAACATTCAAAAGCAGTTTTAGAAAACAAAAGCAGTATTACATTTAAAATATTAATTGCAAGCAGCACAATAAATCAGTTCTCTGCAGCGTATCAAAGCGTGCATAGATGCGGGTGACGAGGTGAGCAATTCATTTCTAATCCCATTTATCCAAAGTAATTTTAAATTATGACAGACTAAGTAAGTCAGATCCATTTAGAATGAGATACAGCAGAGACATATTAGAGCCGGTTATCTTAAATGGAGGATATACCACCGTCCATCGGCCTGTCCTGTGCTCATCTGTTTTGCATTTTACTTTTCACCTGTTTTTTCTTCCCTTCCTGTTAATTCTTTACCATAGTGTGAAATCAACACATTCAGTCTGCGTATTTCTGGCCACGTTTTGCCCCATCTGCAGATTCATTAGCCAGTCTAATGTGTTTATTGATTGATTGGATAAAGGGCTGATGGAGGGGGTCTTGCTGATAGGCCTAGCATTACCTGTTTCTGGTTACCATTAAATACAGTGGGGACATTATGGGTGAAGGAGGTGGCTGTTGTTTTCTCTACTTTGAATCACAACACAAGTAATTCCAATCCAAGAAAAAAAAAAGACTAGAGTGCCAGGGCGTTGATCACAGAATAAATCAAAATATAAATGCTAGAAGAAACTGCTTTGTGTAAATGCAGGCAGATGAGGTGAGGATAAATTACAGACCCTAAACTGAGGAGAGGCGGTTGGCAATCGATGCAGTATTTTAAGTCTCGTTATTAGCCGAGCACCCTCACCACCTCTACGTGCTGCACTGTTAAAGGTCAAGTGTAATGACTGCAAAGAGAATTTAATCTGAAATGGCCTGCCATACTGACCTGCTACTGTATACATCTCCCAGATTTAGTAGTCGGGAAAAGAAAGCACACATCCGTGATGCTGAGGTTATTTTCTTTGTTGTTCTTGTTGTTTTGTGATCAAATTTTATATGCCGCTTAGGTTAGAATGCCAGTGCTACAAATATCCAAAACATTCGGTCAAAAAAATAAAAAGCGTAGATACAAAATTAGAGTATTGTACACTTTACAAAGGTTTAAGAGTCTGCGCTTTTTCAGAGTATTTATACTCATTATGATTGTTAATGCCACACTGTTAAAGGTTAAGTGTAATGACAGCAAAGAGAATTTAATCTGACCTGCCATACTGACCTGCTACTGCATAGATCTGCCACAATTAGCATTCTGGGACAGCAGGCTTACATCCATGCGGCTCCCACTTGAATGTCAGTGCTACAAATGTACATAATATCCAGACTCAAAATAAAATGCAGAGATATAGAACAAAAAAGTTATATTACATAGCCATGTTTGTAATGGCCAAAGTGCATATTAAATGTTTTAGTCTTATTCAGATTTATACAGATTCTTCATAGTCACGTGGATCCATCTATTTGACAAGATAATCTGCAAGCCTCAGATTACTGTACCCTAATTTGACATACAGGCTGCTAAAAGGAAGAGAGTGAAAGCCCCAGGGAGGACTGGCAGCCATTATAAAATAGAGAAACTCCTTAAAGCTATGGTAAAATAAATATATATACTAGATAACACTTTGTCAGAAGGAAGCAAGCCGAGGAACAAATTGACGACCACAGGATATGCAAGGCTAGTGAAATGGAGTAGTATCAGCAAAGCCACAGCTGCAAGCCATTCGCTCTCATCTCCCATGCTTCCCCAGACTCTGTAAAAGTGAACGATGATCCCACTTCACTTAAATGACTTTTCTGCAGCCTGAGTGGCATCTGCTCCTTTTGACAATTCTATATTTCTTACAGGTGGCTCCTGTTATCCTCTCTCCCAATGGTCTCATGTTAGGCTCCAGTGTAACAAGTTCTTTTTTTGACTCTGGTCTTACAGCTGCCCATTTTTAGTATGAGATCCTACAAGTGCTCTGCTTTTCTAGCCTTCCAACAACTTATACAAAACTAAGCAGTGATCTTCTTGAGCTAAAAGAAAATTGTTTTAGCACAAATGTTGGCTTAAAGGTTAATTTTGACATTTGTAAAGGCTAATTCGTTTTTTGATAATCTTGGCATGCATTCCTGGCAACTTGTATTCTTAAGTGAAGCATTATATTTCAATGAAAAACAAAACTTGTCTACCCTGGTAGCTTAAAATAAAAGCCTACTCGAAAAAACTTGAAAATACACCCTTAGAAGTTGCCAGATATGCCCACTTTGGAGCCTAGAATGTTACAGAGTGGTGGCTCACATCTTCAGATTGCAAAAAAGCAATTTATTTTTGTAAGTCTCCACCTTTTTTAGGGAAGTCTGCCATTCCCTTCCGTCAGGGTCAGGCATGTGGGGTGGGGCGATGAGGCAGAAGGACAGCATTTTCAAGTAGCTGTGTTTAACATTTACTTATTATTATAAAATAATCAAAACCGTATATACTCGTGTTATGTTCTCCCGCGGACAAGTTTGGGCTTGATTTTATCATATACTAGCAAAATACCAAGGCCGAGCGAGAAGTTGTGTTAAAGAAGTAATGAAAAAGAAAAGGAAACATTTTGAAAATAACGTAACATGATTGTCAATGTAATTGTTTTGTCACTGTTAGGGGTGTTGCTGTGATATATTTTATATATATAAATATTTACATATATATATATATATATATATATATACACACATATATATATTGTGGTAGCTGGCCTGGACACAGACAGACGGACATCATAATTTCCACCACACACCGTATCGTGCAGTCCAACCCCAGTGCCTCTTGCACCGATCTCCCAAAGTCCAGGCCACACAGTCCTTTTTCTGGCCGCCTCCTGTCTTCTCTCCAGCTTTGCCTTCCTTCCTCCCGACTCTCGCTTCGACTGCTGGGAGGCGGCCCCTTTTATGGGAACCCGGATGGGCTCCAGCTGCTTCCCGGCACACCTCTGCAGACATGCCCTTGTGTGGCGGAAGTGCCAGCTGCGCACCCGGAAGACGTCTGGGTGTCCCCTGTCGTCTTCCCTCCAGCACTTCCTGGTGTGGCGGAAGTGCTGGGCTCCAGGGCTGTTCAGGCAGCAGGGCGCCGCCTGGCGGTGGCCACGGGCCCCTACAGGGCTGGGCTTCCATGCCCCTTACCTGAGGCCACCAACATAATCAGGGCGGACACCCCCTCGTGGTCTGGTGGAGGTACCAGCCCTCCTCCGGTCCTCCTGGGCGTCCCGGCCGGGCTCCTGCCTCGGCCGGATGTGGCAGATGATGGTCTGGAAGTGGGGCGCCACCTGGCGGTGGCCACGGTCCCCTACAGGACTGGACTGGGCTTCCATGCCCTCTGCCCGAGGCCACCAACGTAACCAGGACGGACGCCCCCTTGCGGTCTGGAGGAGGTACAATACACATATATTTATATATATATGTATATATGTGTGTGTGTGTATATATATATACATATATATATATACACACACACATATATATACATATACATACATATCTACATATATACACGCATACATATACACACACATATATATTTATAAATATATATATATATATATATATACCCTTTGGGGTGCGAGCAGCTGTTGCTGGGGATGCCAGAAACCATCGAGGAAGAAAAATGAAAAACATTTGTACAAAATCTTAATTTACCTATCCATTCCTAAATAATTAAATGGGAAGGATATTTCATATCATTGCAATTCGCTGCTTGTTAAAACGGATGACTTCGTCTCTTACGTGCACTTAGTGCTGCGTGGGTATTATGAACTATCGTATCTGTTCAAGTTCTGTTTAAATTTTAAATATAAGTAATTTTTATTTAGTTGACAGAAATATGTTTGGTAGCAATGTAAGTTAAATTTAGTCATCATTGCATAAATATTTCTTCACCATAGAAATTTAAAGACTAAATTCAACTTACATTCCTACCAAAGATATTTCTGTCGACTAAATAGAACCTACTTATATCCAAATAGAACTTGAAAAGATATATTTTTTCGAATCTGATCGCGTATTTTAGATCGACTTGACGTGCACTACATCGAGCCTGCGAGCTATTGAGCTGTTGCCTGCCTGCCTCAATAAGTGACTCTCGCTTCACTCTTACTGTTTTACCCTTCATTTAATCATGACTAGTTAAATTAGAAAATAGAAGGAGGATTCCACTGAGTATGGCTTTACCAAAACAATTATTGATGGCGAATAAAGTATCCATTATTCATAAAGCCTCAATTGGTGATCTGTTTTTCTGCGTTAACCTCATATTTTTTCATACTTCTTCTCAAACCAAGGGGGTGTGAGGGTAAAATGAATCGGGAAGCACTGATATATATATATATATATTGTTCTGGGCTCATCAGGCGTACACACTCACTGCACCCCCTCTCGGGAATCGAACCTTGGATGTCGGCACTAGAGGTGAAACCTCTTGTGTTGCGCCATGGCGCGTGGTTCGTTTATTTGACAGTATGTAGATCGGTATATATATATATATATATATATATATATTGTGAACGCTGGCCCCGGCACAGACAGACGGACATCATATTTTCACCACACACCATTTATTTATATACACTATTTACACAGTTTGCTCACGTGCACCCCCAGTGCCTTCTCGCACCGATTTCCCCAAAGTCCAGGCCCACAGTCTCTCGTGCCTTCCTGGCCGCCTCCAGTCCTTCCTCTCGCTCAGTCCACTTCCTCCCGACTTCCACCCATCATTGGAGGGAGGCGGCCCCTTATATAATGCCCCCGGATGAGCCCCAGGTGTTTCCGGCATCTGCTCCTTAGCCACGCCCCAGCGTGGCGGAAGTGTCGGCTGCCTTCCTGGAAGTGCCGGGCTCCCGGGATAATTAGGCACTGGGGCACCGCCTGGCGGTGGCCACGGGTCCCTACAGGGCTGGGCTTCCATGCCGTGTACCCGAGGCCCCCTGCCTAACCAGGACGGACGCCCCCACTCTGTCTGGAGGAGGCACTCGCCCTCCTCTGGCCCTCCAAGGCGTCCCGGCCGGGCTCCAGCCCCCGCCGAGGACCGTACGGGATAAACCAAGCCCTCCACCCGTGTTCCCCAACAGAACCAGGACGGACACCCCGGATAAACCGGCATCGGGGCGCCGCCTGGCGGTGGCCACGGGCCCTTACAGGGCTGGGCTTCCATGCCCTTGACCCGTGGCTCCCAACAGAACCAGGACGGACGCCCCCTCGCGGTCTGGAGGTATATACTATTAAAAGGCAAAGCCCTCACTGACTGACTGACTGACTGACTGACTCAATCACTCACTCACTCACTCACTCACTCACTCACTCATCACTAATTCTCCAACTTCCCGTGTAGGTAGAAGGCTGAAATTTTGCAGGCTCATTCCTAACAGCTTACTTACAAAAGTTGGGCAGGTTTCATTTCGAAATTCTACGCGTAATAGTCTCCCTTTACTGTAATGGAGTTGAGCTCGAAAGCCGTGGGGGTGGAGTTTCGTGTGACATCATCATGCCTCCCACGTAATCATGTGAACTGACTGTCAACGCAGTACGTAGAAAACCAGGAAGAGCTCCAAAAAGCGCTGAAGAAAACATGCATTATATAATTCAGAAGGCAGCGAAACAATAAGAAGCAAGCGAGTGACATATACAACCATATTCATGAGTGCTGCTACTTCGGAAACAAAGCACGGTGTAAACCTAAACTGTAAATTAAGTTCATAGACAGGCTGCTGCTGGTGTTTGTCATGCCCACGGGTGATGCGGGATACAAGTTTAATGAGAGGATGCAAGACATAAATGAGAGTTTTGATCACTTTGTAACTAAGTTAAAATTGTAGGTGAAGGGGTGTGCTTATGCAAATTCCGAGAGACTGTGTTTGTGGGGGATTGACAGTTAAGGCGGGTGGGGGAGTCACGTCATCATCTCCCCTCCCATTCACCTCATTTCGCTCTGAGCTGTGCTCCGCAGCTAACACAGTGTTACGACTTTGTGACGCTGCCACCAAATACTCACAGAAAAATCCACAAGTTAATACACACGCTGTGTCTAGAGTTTCTCCACACTGAATCCTCCAGGCACTATTTACAAAAGGTTACATTGACAATCGTGTTATTTTTAAAATGTTTCCTTTTCTTACCATTTAATCACAAGCAAAGGGGAACTTCTGTCAATGCATGATTTCCTGGTACACCGATTACATTGATCAGTTCTTCCCGATTCATTTTACCCTCGCATCCCCTTGGTTTGAGAAGAAGTATGAAAAAATATGAGGTTAACACAGAAAAACAGATCACCAATTGAAGCTTTATGAATAATCAATTCACCATCAATAATTGTTTTGGTTAAACCATACTCAGTGTAATCCTCCTTCCATTTTATAATTTTTCCGCCACTAGCCATGATTAAATGAACGGTAAAAAGTAAGAGCGAGGAGGTGATTTATTCAGGCAGGCAGGCGACAGCTCAATAGCTCGAATTTGGATATAAGTAGGTTCTATTTAGTCCCCAGAAATATCTTTGGTAGGAATGGAAGTTGAATTTAGTCTTTAAATTTCTATGGTAAAGAAAAAGTTATGCAATGATGACTAAATGTAACTATATAAAGTCAAAACTTGTATATATAAAGTCATTCGCGAATATATAAAGTCAAAACGTGAATATATAAATTCAGCGCTGGAATATATAAAGTCAAAACTTGAATATATAGCCTAAAGTCATTCCCAAATATATAAAGTCAAAACCTGAGTATATAAAGACGGCGTTGGAATATTTCGGAATATATAAAGTAAGCGCTGCAATATATAAAGTCAAAACTTCAATATACTGTATAAAGTCAGTGTCGGAATATATAAAGTCAAAACTTGAATATATAAAGTCAGCGTCGGTATACATAAAGTCAAAACTTTTTTCTGAATATATAAAGTCAAAACTAGAATATATAAAGTCAGCGTCGGAATTTATAAAGTCATTCCTGATTATATAAAGTCAACATCGGAGTATATAAACTCACTCCTGAATATATAAATTGAAAGCCAAAATCTATTGATTGAAACGACTCTGAACTAATTTAACAAAAACGTATTCAGAAAAATAAATTTAAAAAACACTGTTCGGTTAATGTTTTGAAAATGATGCATGTGCCATGCCCAGGATTGGTTCCTGCCTTGCACCCAGTGTTGGCTGGGATTGGCTCCAGCAGACCCCCGTGACCCTGTGGTCGGATTCAACGGGTTGGGAAATGGATGGATATTCCAGCGCTGACTTTGTATATTCCGACGCTGACTTTATACAGTATATATATATATATATATATATATATATATATATATATATATATATATATATATATATATATATATATATATATATATATATAGATATGACAACACTCATATCAAAGACAAAACAATTACATTAACAATCATGTTACGTTATTTTTAAAAATTTTCCTTTTCTTTATCATAACTTCTTTAACACACTACTTCTCCGCTGCGAAGAGCAGGTATTCTGCTAGTGTGGTATAAAAAGAGATCCTTAACAAATAATTATTGGTATATTTTCCCTCAGTTTAAAAAGGTTTAATTTTCTTCCTAATAAAAATTTTAAGGCAGTACTTCGCCGCTGCGAAGCGCAGATATTTTGCTAGTATAATAATAAAAGGCAAAGCCCTCACTGACTGACTGACTGACTCACTGACTCATCACTAATTCTTCAACTTCCCGTGTAGGTAGGTAGAAGGCTGAAATTTGGCAGGCTTATTCCTTACAGCTTACTTACAAAAGTTAAGCACGTTTTATTTCGAAATTCTACGTGTGACGGTAATAACGGTCGATAACGGTCGACAACGTCCGCCATGTTGAACTTTCTTATTTATGGCCCCATCTTTACAAAATTTGGTAGGCGGGCTTCCCTGCGCTAACCGAAACCGATGTATGTACTTATTTCGATGGTATGATGCCACTGTCGGCCGCCATATTGAACTTTCCAACATCACTAATTTTCCAGCTTCCCGTGTAGGTAGAAGGCTGACCCCATCTTCACGAAATTTGGTAGGTGGCTTCCCTGCGCTAACCAAAACTGATGTACGTACTTATTTCGGTGGTATGACGCCACTGTCGGCCGCCATATTGAATTTTCCAAACGTCACTAATTCTCCAACTTCCCGTGTAGGTAGAAGGCTGAAATTTTGCAGACTCATTCCTTACAGCTTACTTACAAAAGTTAAGCAGGTTTAATTTCGAAATTCTATGCATAACGGTCATAACGGTCAACAACGTCCGCCATGTTGAACTTTCTTATTTATGGCCCCATCTTCGCAAAATTTGGTAGGCGGCTTCCCTGCGCTAACCGAAACCAATGTACATACTTATTTCGGTGGTATGACGCCACTGTCAGCCCCCATATTGAACTTTCCAATGTCACTAATTCTCCAAATTCCCGTGTAGGTAGAAGGCTAAAATTTGGTACTTATTTCGGTGGTATGATGCCACTGTTGGCCGCCATATTGAACTTTTCAACAGTCTTTGTTACTTATGGGCCCATCTTCAAGAAATTTGGTACGCGGGTTCCCAATGCTAACTGAATCCTACTTACATACATATATACGTTCATAGCCTGCAGCTCGGTCACCGTGTGAGGCGCCGTTGGGTCCCCCATCCCAACGCCTCCCACGTTGTTGGCTGCCTGCCTATATAAGGCCGTCCGTCGTTCCTGTCTCTTCATTCCCTTCCTTGCCTTACCACGGGATTCACGTCTCCCTGCTGATAACTACAGCCTTTTTATTTAATCCACAGCTTCTCCTCTGTTTTATTGTTCGTTTATTACGATTATAGTTATTGTGTAGGTATTTTAGACTTACTTTACATTGTTCAGGTACCCATTTGCTTTATCATTCCAACCGTACCCGCATTAACATGTCTATCGAGGTGATCACCATCGATAAAAGAACTGTCACTTACTGAGTGGTTTCCATGCCCGGAGATACCACCTATCTTTTCCATTCTCTGTGTTACATATTGCACGGCCATATCAGGCTCACTCTTGATATCTGGAGAAACATTGTGTCTTATGTATTGAATGACTGGGACAGGTTCAAGGTGTGGACTGATGATGGTACAGGAGATAACTTTACTACACAGGAGCACTAGAAGAGTGAAATGCTTAAGCCCTTCACCTATGGATCTGCATGTGAGTTGATGGCTGCCGCTGAATTGTTCGGTTGTCACTTTCAAGTGTACCGAAATGGCCAAATATTTTACACCTTTGGACAACCGCCAATGCCTCTTAAACATCTTAGATTGACAGGTGACGATTTCAGTAGTGGACACTTTGATGATTATGAATGTTTAAACTCTCAATAGCTGGATGTGAAGTTATCGATGAAACTGGTTGTGTGCTTACAACACTTGACAGATGCCGAATGTCTCTTCAACACAAGTCCTACAAATACTGTCGTAATTGAAACAAACCATAAAACTCAAACTGATTATGACAGCAGCAATCCAAGCTGTGAGCTTTGAAACAAGATTACTGATCACATGGCCAACTGTATTTGCATGCTTAAGAGTAAGCTCAGCACACAGCTTGGTCATATTACAACCGGAGGGCCGAACTCACAATGTGGTATACAAAGAGATCCTTAACAAATAATTATTAGTATATTTTCCCTCAGTTTAAAAAATTTATTTAATTAATTTAAAATTAATTAATTTTCTTCTTAATAAAACTTTTAAGGCAGTACTTCACCGCTATATATAGATAGATAGATAGATAGATATAATGTGTGTGTCTGTGTATGTATGTACAGTATGTATGTATATATATAGAGAGAGATATAGATATAGATATATATAGATATATATATATATAGATATTAGATATATATATATATAGATATAGAAATATATACTATATATATAATGTGTGTGTATGTATGTATGTGTGTATATATATATGACAGCAACACTCATAACAGTGACAAAACAGTTACATTGACAATCATGTTACGTTATTTTCAAAATGTTTCCTTTAATTTTCATTACTTCTTTAACACACTACTTCTCCTACTAAGCTGGTATTTTACTAGTATATATATATATATATATATATATATATATATATATATATATATATATCAATAGTAACTCATAAACTTGCAATATTATTTAGGAAAATCGCAACATCTTACTCACCAAAAATATGGATTATTTGTAAACAAAATCCATCTTCCTCTCTTTCCTCAAAAACAGTTCAATTACTCTGTCGTACGGATTATCCATGTGCTTCAGTTCCATCAAAATGTCCCTTTCTCTCGCCAATGAAGCTAATGCTGAAAGGCGAACCCGCCCTATGGTATTTCTGGCATAAATTTGAATTCGACAGAAGCTGTGTACACGGGAATGCTCAACGCCAAATATACCAACGTGAACAGCTGCCCATGCTCTCATTCAGATTTTTCTGATGAAGGAAGACAAGGAGATGAGTGGGAGATTTTCCTGCAAAATCATCCATGGCATACATTACAGTCAGTTCTGTTTTTAGCCGAGACAGATCAAAAAGCGCTCCGTGGCTCTTGTGTTAAACTTGAGAAATTTAAACTTGCGTGAAATTTTTCTTGTATTTCTGAAACATCTGGGGCTCGAGGAGCATGACAAACATCAGGTTTTCGTGGTCTTGAAATCTGGTCTGTGTCTGGGAAATAATATTGTCCAGAATCCTGCCATGGAGTTGGCCGTAGTGCGCACAACGATCTTTAGCTCGGAGCATTTGCGGTGCGTTCAGTGGCCTCGTAGAGCTCCTCATATCGGCTTCTATCCAATCAATGGGTCTGAATACGGTGACGTTGCCGTACGCCTGCTAGAGGGCCCTACTGACACCAACTCAAAATCTGATTGGTTTAAGCAACAGGTTAATCGACATTTATTCTGTGTTAGAGTGCCTGCACAATGGATTGTGAAGGCCTCTCTGCATGGCAACAAATGATGGCTGAAATGTGATTGGTTAAATGCTTTAATACAAAACTACACCTCCCACGGCTATTGAGCTGCAGTCTATTACAGTATATGGACGAAAATACATTCCAATTATGACCGTTATGCATAGAATTTTGAAATGAAACCTGCCCAACTTTTGTAAGTAAGCTGTAAGGAATGAGCCTGCCAATTTTCAGCCTTCTACCTACACGGGAAGTTGGAGAATTAGTGATGAGTCAGTGAGTGAGTGAGTGAGTGACTCAATCAGTCAGTGAGGGCTTTGCCTTTTATTAGTATAGATTTTCCAGTATTTTATAATGTGGTATAAGTCAAATGTGGAAAACTAATGCTAGTTTTACCTAGTAATACCCAAACTATTCCAAAGTGACGTTTGCACTGTTTTGTGTTTTTTGTATCTCACACCCTCATACTCCTTTATTGTGAGAGCATCCCTTATCTACAATGGAGTGTTCAATCAGAAGAAAATATGAAGCTGGTTTTAAATTAAAAGTTGTTGAAGTGGTGAAAGAAATTGGTAACTGCCCTGCTTTAACAAAAATCGACGTGTCTGAGAAACCTGTGCGAGATTGGAAGAGGCAAGAAGATGTAAAAAAAATGATATATAATATATATATATACAGTGGTGTGAAAAACTATTTGCCCCCTTCCTGATTTCTTATTCTTTTGCATGTTTGTCACACAAAATGTTTCTGATCATCAAACACATTTAACCATTAGTCAAATATTACACAAGTAAACACAAAATGCAGTTTTTAAATGATGGTTTTTATTATTTAGGGAGAAAAAAAATCCAAACCTACATGGCCCTGTGTGAAAAAGTAATTGCCTCCTGAACCTAATAACTGGTTGGGCCACCCTTAGCAGCAATAACTGCAATCAAGCGTTTATGATAACTTGCAATGAGTCTTTTACAGCGCTCTGGAGGAATTTTGGCCCACTCATCTTTGCAGAATTGTTGTAATTCAGCTTTATTTGAGGGTTTTCTAGCATGAACCGCCTTTTTAAGGTCATGCCATAGCATCTCAATTGGATTCAGGTCAGGACTTTGACTAGGCCACTCCAAAGTCTTCATTTTGTTTTTCTTCAGCCATTCAGAGGTGGATTTGCTGGTATGTTTTGGGTCATTGTCCTGTTGCAGCACCCAAGATCGCTTCAGCATGAGTTGACGAACAGATGGCCGGACATTCTCCTTCAGGATTTTTTGGTAGACAGTAGAATTCATGGTTCCATCTATCACAGCAAGCCTTCCAGGTCCTGAAGCAGCAAAACAACCCCAGACCATCACACTACCACCACCATATTTTACTGTTGGTATGATGTTCTTTTTCTGAAATGCTGTGTTCCTTTTACGCCAGATGTAACGGACATTTGCCTTCCAAAAGTTCAACTTTTGTCTCATCAGTCCACAAGGTATTTTCCCAATAGTCTTGGCAATCATTGAGATGTTTCTTAGCAAAATTGAGACGAGCCCTAATGTTCTTTTTGCTTAACAGTGGTTCGCGTCTTGGAAATCTGCCATGCAGGCCGTTTTTGCCCAGTCTCTTTCTTATGGTGGAGTCGTGAACACTGACCTTAATTGAGGCAAGTGAGGCCTGCAGTTCTTTAGACGTTGTCCTGGGGTCTTTGTGACCTCTCGGATGAGTCGCTCTGCGCCTTGGGTAATTTTGGTCGGCCGGCCACTCCTGGGAAGGTTCACCACTGTTCCATGTTTTTGCCATTTGTGGATAATGGCTCTCACTGTGGTTCACTGGAGTCCCAAAGCTTTAGAAATGGCTTTATAACCTTTACCAGACTGATAGATCTCAATTACTTCTGTTCTCATTTGTTCCTGAATTTCTTTGGATTTTGGCATGATGTCTAGCTTTTGAGGTGCTTTTGGTCTACTTCTCTGTGTCAGGCAGCTCCTATTTAAGTGATTTCTTGATTGAAACAGGTGTGGCAGTAATCAGGCCTGGGGGTGGCTACGGAAATTGAACTCAGGTGTGATACACCACAGTTAGGTTATTTTTAACAAGGGGCAATTACTTTTTCACACAGGGCCATGTAGGTTTGGATTTTTTCTCCCTAAATAATAAAACCATCATTTAAAAACTGCATTTTGTGTTTACTTGTGTTATATTTGACTAATGGTTAAATGTGTTTGATGATCAGAAACATTTTGTGTGACAAACATGCAAAAGAATAAGAAATCAGGAAGGGGGCAAATATTTTTTCACACCACTGTATAAAGTGTCATATTTTTGAACGGGTGTACAAGTTGGGGTCTGATTTTATGACCGATATTTTGGGTTTCAAGACCCAACTTACAGGCTAGTATATACGGTATACAAAAAAGGAAATTCAAGTATGTACCTTAACAATGAGGTACACACCCAGTTCCTTATTTATATACTACCTTTAAAAATTGTGAGAAACATTTTTGTTTTATAAGTTTCAAACTTCTCGTAGTTCAGTTCATAACTGCTTGCCGCAGCACGAATGTCTGAGAATTAAAACGACGCATGTGCTTTCAAAGCTACAGCCACGCATGATTTTAGAGCTTGTTTTTGCACTGAATATATATTAAAGTTGTCATTTCTAAAATGTTGTTAATATCTGGAATATTGTTAAGGTGTCAGTCACAGGCACAGTGTCTGTTAAACGTGTCCTCATTGTTTGTGTTTAGCTAAAGAGGGCAGACGTCTTTTTAGATTGCAGAGCAAATTTTAAGAGAGTATTCAAGATGAGTGAAGCAGATGAGTTTTGTTGGACATTCAATTTTGCATTATATATTTGTATTGTTTTTAATGCTTACTTAGTTTGTTTTAATAATATCATTTTCACTTGTTTATATTTTTTTCCAAAATAATATATCATTTAATTGATTAATTTATTTACTTACTAGCTGTCCTCTGCCCATATAGTAGTGAAACAGGACAAACTTTAAAAATTAATAAATAAGAAAAAATGTAATTCTGGCCTACCAGAAGGAAGGTACACTCCAATGTCAAACGTCACTGTATCTGATCGTGTTCAGCTCTGACTGGAGAACATCCTGTGTGTGGGGATAAAAGCACATGGCCTCGATATCTCTGGCAATCAGCAGCTACTCTCTAAAACACACATAGCTCTGATCTCTCTCTCAAAAACGCCAAACATTAGTCCTTAACAATCTGTAGATGATAATGTCTGTTGAACAAATAGGTATCGCTAGCTAAGCACGGGCAAGGTATGCTCCAACACGTGGCGAGAGGTAGACTGACTCAAATGGAGGCTGGCGCGTGAGTGAGTAGGTCCCCGCCCATAGAGATTCAAGTACTAAAATTGTATTTTATTCCATTCATTTTGACAAATGCACTTTTGTTTTGTACCATGAACCAGTAATGGCAGACTGCACAATAACGTGCAGTGAATACACTTGACTTATAGTTTTAATTCTCTTCCTCTGTACATTTAGCCTTCGTTTGCTCAGAGGCTGATGCGCTCGCTCTTGCCTGAGCAGCCCTGCTTTTCTCCACCCTAGCGACCCACTTCTTCTCTTCTTCCGTCGGCATCTTTTCGTGTTAAAACTGATTAAGTCAGTGTTTGTGTTACAATTACTTAGTACATTTTTCTTAATTTTTCACTTAAGCTGGCACTTAAGTGTTCAATCTGCCTTAAGAATGATTTAAGATATTTAGAGGAAGGGGAAGTGACAGCAAAGGTATTAGGGATGAGAACTGAGCCCATACACGTGCATCACACAACCATCCTGCTGGCCACTGCCGAGAGTTGATTCTACAATAAAATAAAATAAATAGAGGAATAACCTTGGAGGTCAATCATCACCCTGAAAACGGATAGTAGACGTCATGTAGTACAGGGTGGGCCGTTTATATGGATACACCTTAATAAAATGGGAATGGTTGGTGATATTAACTTCCTGTTTGTGGCACATTAGTATATGTGAGGGGGAAAACGTTTCAAGATGGGTGGTGACCATGGTGGCCATTTTGAAGTCGGCCATTTTGGATCCAACTTTTGTTTTTTCAATAGGAAGAGGGTCATGTGACACATCAAACTTGTTGGGAATTTCACAAGAAAAGCAATGGTGTGCTTGGTTTTAACGTAACTTTATTCTTTCTTGAGTTATTTATAAATGTTCAATGTGCTGCCCATTGTGTTGGATTGTCAATGCAACCCTCTTCTCCCACTCTTCACACACTGCTAGCAACACTGCAGGAGAAATTTTTGTTCAGTGATGAGGCAAACTTTTATGTGAATGGTGAAGTTAACAAACAAAACCACCGCTATTGGTCTGACACTAACCCACATTGGACAGATCCCTCCAAGACTGTTGGAACAAAAAAAATGATGGTATGGTGTGGTATATGGGGTACAAAGATAGTGGGGATAGTGGCCCACCCTGTATATGAGTACCAAATGTCAGGTCAACAAGTCAAAAGGTTTGCGAGCTACAGGTGATTTAAAATCCTGGACAGACAAACGGACAGCCACAGTAGAGTATTATATAAGAAGTTATGCCTGACCATAAAGATGACCAAGTGTTTCTCATCACTGCTAAACCTTATTTGTAGGAATCAATGGAGATCTACAGTAGCTTAAAGAGGAATGAAAAAAGAGAGGGTCAAAATTGGAAAGACAGACAACACAGATTGGAGGTGCTCATTTGGCAAATGTATAATGATACCTACCAAGGACAACAGCCATTTTGTGCAGAAAGTGAAACTGTCTGCTGTGACTGCTGGAAACGTAGACAAGCACGCTTTGTGACATGACGTTGACATTTGTATTACTGGTGGTGGCAGTACTATAGCCATCACAAATAATGGATTTTGGTGACATTTTTCAAGTTTACAGAAGTTTTATGGTGGAATGATTTTAGGGTGAGCCTATGCTTACTTTGTTAAGTAGACCTACAGATATGTCCTCCAGGTCTTGCCCTCATATCCCTGTACTGTACTCACCTGACTGGGAAGGGGCCACTTTAAACCTGGAACATCAGTACATCTTACTAAACTTTAGACCCCAGATGGCAAGAGATAGCAAAATGTAAAAGTGGTGGGGGGACTGGTTTACAAACTTTATTCAGTCATTACAGTCTTTAACATTCTTAATGAACCAAAAGCAGAAGCAAAGCAAATATAAGTGAACACCATACAACCTGGATGTTTCAGCAGCCTATCTAATCACAAACACTCAATGCGTGTTGGCCTTTGGATTCTTTCTGCAGCTCAGATGTCTCATGGCATGGGTCTTCTTGGTGACTGCTTTCTTTGATACTACTTCTTTCTGTTTCTTCCTTGTCAGAACCGAGGTGAAGACCCCTAACTCCTTTGTGTCCTACCATTGATAGACAATATCAGTGCATGTTTGTGAATTAAAGGCACTCAAGTCCTCACTTTTTACACACATGGAGAGTCCATCCATCCATTATCCAACTCGCTATATCCTAACTACAGGGTCAACACAGGGCGCCAGGTAGGAAACAAACCCCGGGTAGGGCACCAGCCCACCACAGGGCACACACCTACCCACCCACACACCAAGCACATACTAGGGACAATTTATGATCGCCAATCCACCTAACCTGCATGTCTTTGGATTGTGGAGGAAACCCACGCAAACACGGGGAGAACATGCAAACTCCACGCAGGGTTGACCTCGAAAGCAAACCCACTGTGCCACCGTGCCACCCCATGGAAAGTCCATTTTCGTAAAGTTCTGACTTTTCTTACAAAGTATAATAATTGCTAAATAGCCCTTTTGCAGCAGAAGGTTTCCTCTTTACAAGCTTGTCTTCTACAGAAACTCTCGTTTCTACTAAAATCCCCTGTTGTGCGTGGTTAAGACTCACTGCTGGTATGGAGATCAACAGGTCAAGTTAAAAAAAAGCTAAAAAAGAACTTGCAGTCTTAAATCATTTCTAACAGTGCACTTATCTTCAAACTACTTTTAACAGAATGGTACTGTTTCATAACGTAATAAAGTAAATTGCAGATGCTAGAATGCTTATATCTCCTATCAGCAAAATGAATCTGGAAGAAGCAATCAAAAGTGATAGGAACAAACAGAGAGCCGTCAGTAGACTAAAGTCTGGTCATTGATCTTGTTAGCCGCAGTGGCACATGGCTGACCACTGACGTCTCAAAGCTCTGGATGACTGTGTGGTGTCTGAAATATTTCTCTCGGATTCCCTGGGTTTTTCACTTTGCTTCCCACACCTCAAAGATTTACATGATGCAAAGCGGTTGCTGCATTATTTCATGCTGATTTCATATCTAAAACATTGCCATTTGTGAAGCCTTTTCAATGAAAGGCAATGTCGTCCTAAACAGCGACTGCTGTGCACTTCATTTTATGGTATTTCCTCCATAGCTTCTGTTGGGAGGCCTGTTATTTACATACAAACTCCGCCCACACTGAAGAGAGAAGCAAACACATGGCCTTCCCTCAGGAAAGATGGTGGCAGGAATCTCTGTTAAAAATTAATTACTTCAGCTTTGTTTTGTTGTCATACACATAACTTTGAAATATTTTCTGAAATCTTTTCTACTTTGAAGTGGACTTTTTTGCTTACATTTTAAGCCTTTAGTTTCGCAATTGCTTTTACACTCCTTAGGCTACCAATGTAAGACACTCAGTTTTTTTAAAAATGTATAAATAATGCCTCACTTAGTAACACATATTTCTGGGACAAGGGAATGACTTCTATTATTTTCACTTGCCACCTTATCCTTTAATGGTTTATGTGTCACTAAAAAGCCAAGCCCTGTCACACCATCTGCCGCCAGTGTTGACTGGAGAGACGTCACACATTGACTGCTTCTGCAGAGGGGTATTATATCACAACACAAGCCCCCTTCCCCGCCACCCGTATTATCATGCTATTTGTGAGATTTACCAGGAATGTTTATTGGGGTCATTTACTCTCACCCTTGAAGATTAATAACACACGCACAGAGTTACACACACATGCACATCGCAATCCCATCCAGACAAAGTCTTGAGTGGTCTAGTGTTAGTCTCTGCATAAGATTCTCAAAGTTGGCATTCACTACCACCAGCTCTAATAAGCACGTGGTTGTCAATACGACACTCATAAAAGCACAACTCTTTTGGTTGTACGCTACCACACTATGTATTGCTTTTACTGCAGTTGTTCTAATTATTAAGGAGCAACCTCAATAGCCTCTGTAAACTCTGTGAATAAGAAAAGTGGCATCAAACTCACACTTGGTGCCCATTTACTATTTCAATCATTCTAGAAAATTAATATCTCATCAGCCCAAATATTCTTATGCAAAATCTACAGGCTGAATATTCAAAGTGAATCTAATTTGATCTAACCAGAAGTTGTAATTGATCAATTTAATACACTGTAATTGGTAAGCGTAGCCATTGCCTGAAAGACTACCGAGCAGCATATACATTTAGGTCATTAAAAATCTAACCAAACTTACACAAAAAAAGAAAACACACAGCATTGCAGATGAAAGACACAAGACATTTCCATCTTATAACAAAAACTTAAACAAGCTTTGCATGCTATGCAAAAGGGACAACTTTGAGAATGTGCTGTAGATATTACAAGATACTTGCTGACATGTCCACGGTGGTGCAGTGGTAGCGCTGCTGCCTCGCAGTTAGGAGACCCGGGTTCGCTTCCCGGGTCCTCCCTGCGTGGAGTTTGCATGTTCTCCCGTGTCGCGTGGGTTTCCTCCGGGCGCTCCGGTTTCCTCCCACAATCCAAAGACATGCAGGTTAGGTGGATTGGCGATTCTAAATTGGCCCTAGTGTGTGCTTGGTGTGTGGGTGTGTTTGTGTGTGTCCTGCGGTGGGTTGGCACCCTGCCCAGGATTGGTTCCTGCCTTGTGCCCTGTGTTGGCTGGGATTGGCTCCAGCAGACCCCCGTGACCCTGTATTCGGATTCAGCGGGTTAGAAAATGGATGGATGGATGCTGACATGTCAAATCTTGTTTACCTCCGTGTATTTGATGTGAATTTGACGTGTGCTCATTCTGTAGACACAATTATGGAATGCTGAAGAGATTTGAAGAAGAATTTCTACTATTGTATGATAATGACATATATGTAGTATTGTTAAAAATGAACATTGTTCCTGTACAAGAAGAGATCAAATGTGACTGCAGGGAAACAACTGGTTCTTTCTTTAAGTCTCATTGCTCTTATAAACCTCAAGATTCCCTTTTTTAAACCAAAATATTATTTCAAGAAAAGTTAATACGTGAGAAGGATATCGATATGGTAGATCAGAACCCAAATCTGCTTTATGTGCTTAAAGTCCATCTCAAAGGTATTTTTGAAATATGAAGATGTACAAAAATTGTTTCCATGTTTATTTTTACAATTACAGCAGAAGTGAGGTAGGGTTAGAGTTGGGTTGGCTTGCTTAGGGTCACATAACATATCAGTGATGCAGGTTAAGACCAGGGCCTTAGCAACAAGACCATAAAGTCTGCCTGAAAAAGAAAGATTTACAGGGCAAAATAAGAGGTTTTCTTTATTATCCAGTGAACAAGAGGAAATCTGCATTAATGAAATCATTGGTATGAAAACACGCACATTATAATAATAAAAGAATAAATGTTTTGCCCAATTAAATATAAGAAGAATGCAATGACACTAAGGGTTTTATGAAGTAAGGCTATGCTGGCACTCTTACGTGTCTTTGTGAGCAAAGCAACAAATGAAAGACTGGTCTCCCCACCCTGGTAATTTCCCTATGCATACAAAATATGAGCTAATGTTGCTTTAAACCATCAAGAAATGGTTCATCCAGTCACTCATTAATTGCCCATCATTTCCCAGTACAGGCTCATAGGAGCCTATAACTGATTCATTAGTATTAGGTTCAAGGCTGGACTCTAAACTTGGTGCCAGTCTATTACAGAGCATAATTATGCCCAAAAGCAAATCTGCATGTTCTTGGGATATTCAAGGAAACTGGAATACCCACAGAAAACCTACATAAAAAAGAATAAATGTGCAAATTCCATTTCCTGAGATTTGGAACTAGGATGATGGAGCTTCTGAGACACCAGCCTTAATCACTACACCAGTAGGTCTCCCTGTCAAAAAATTGAAGAGGTGATGAGAGATCAAACTGGTGCATATTGAAGTAATAGTCATTTTGGAGTTAGTGGTGTTAAAAGTATTACAACGGTATTAAATGATGAGAAATTCAGTTTATTTTTGACACCCAGAGAGGGTGCTCCTCAGCAGACTCCTCATGCCAAACAATGGTATATCAGAAAATCCGGCTGTGACATCAATATCTTAACAGTGAAAGTTACAATGAGAGGTTACAAGAGGAGAAACAGTGGAATGCACCACTGCAAAACAGGCAAGGAGACCAAAAACAAATAAAAGAGATGGATTCATTTTTGCTAAAAAAGTCACGATAAACACAGAAGGATTTAGAAATAACAAAGATGGACTAGTAGGGAAAAGAAACAGACCTGCTGTCTCCTGGGGCCTAACTACATAAGTGTCGCTCTATCTGCCTGTTAGGTTGGTGGTCCCACTTGCCTGCTTATTATTTATACCCACTGCTTGTTCTTTCAATTCCTCTCCTTCTTTCTGTCTTTCTCTTTGTTACTCTTTCTTGTTTCTTTGACCTTTCTTGCTCCAGCCAAGATTTCTTGCAAGTAGTGATGAGGAAACTCCATGGTGTTCGCTTGGCCTCTAGTTTGGAGAAATCACGGAAGTGTTTGCGGATATCGCCAAACTCAGCGAAATGCATTGAAATCAGTGTGGACAGACTAACTGAACTAGATTTGACTAAATGGTGCAATCATCTTTAAACTGTACTAGACAAATTATTGTGGCCAAAAAGTTGACCTGAGCTGTGCAGCAGCAGTGCCAACCAGTGCACCACCGTGCCTCCATGAGATTAAATTAGTAAGAACACAGTCAGAGACATGCAATCATACATTTCATCAAAACAAAGTGGAAATGCAGAAATCGTAGCCAAAAGTCAGAAATAATACATAGGTCTTTTAAAGGCAGAAAATTAAAAGTGGCAGGTCATGATTGAAGCTGCTGGCTCGTTCTATGTTTTGAAGTCATGCTGAAGACTCTCCAAACTGTCAGTGCTGATGCTTTGCACTTTTTCTTCTATCAAAAATATAGAAAAATCTTATAAATAGTAATAAATCTTTTGTTTTTATTATTATTTCATGTTTTACACGGGCATCAGGTTCCTTCAAGGTTTGTTATTTATTCTCTGCGTGGCTAATTATGCATGCAAGGGGCACGCGCCTCTTCTCATTTACTAAAGTGGAACTCGAAGATCAGCCTGCACATTTGGTGACAAGCAAATATAACTCATTATTTATGCTGTATTTTTTTTGTTTGTTTTTTATTTCACCTTATACAATTTCTTTGTTAATTTCCGCATACCCCTTGGGGTCAGAGCAAGTTAATTGCAAGTTAAGGGCTTTGGTCAAGGGTCCAGCAGAGTAGGATCTGTTTTGGCAGTAATGGGGTATTGAACTGGTAACCTTCCAGAAAAATAAAAACTCTCTATTAAAAATGTTTTCTGACGTGTCTGCTTTATTCAGCCTTGACCATGCCCCTCCACACCGCTCACCCAATCATTATTCCTACTGTGCACATCCTCTCTCCATCCCACCCCATTACACTCTCAGTGCTAACTTGCCCTTCAAGGCAGTCGGTTATAATGCAGAGGCAGAAGGCAGAAAAAGCAAGTAATCTTTTCAAGAATGTTGAATTTTAAAACGAAAAATAGCAGCAAGAGCTGATAATGAACATCAAAAAAAGAAAATAAATAAAAAAGCTGCATATAATAAAAATCAAGAACAAAGAGAATTGTCTAATATATAAAAAGAAGAAAAATATCCCAAACAATTTGCCCACATAAATGCTTATAAAATGTAAGTTAGAGGATAAAGTAATTCATAATATTATAACCAGTCTGGAAAGGAAATTACCACTGAGGCAGTTTGTCCTGAAAAGCCATGCAAATGGGGTTGCTTTGGATAAAAAATAAAATAACATTTTGAGAATCTGCATTATTTTCTTATCTGTTCTACCACTAACTAAGTCCTAAAGAGTCTGCAATGCATGTGATCAAAATTACATACCCAGGGGGGCGGGCCCATTCAGTGTTGGCTGTTACATCTCCAGTGCTGGGCTCGCAAAGCATTATGGGGCACTAGGGAAAAAAGTTCTCCTAAACTGGGTTAATTATTAGTAAATAATTTGATGAACAACGGTGAATGTGAACACAGCAAATTTGCTGTGTATAACGTTTTGCTGAAATTCGCCGATCCACACTACTTGCAAGCACCTAAATTCTCTGGTATGGACTGTATGGGCCTTTTAAATCTCTCATAGGCTGTCCCTCCGTATCAAGTGCTTGGACCACTTCCAGGGTCAGGAGAGTTTCGTTGAACTTCTCTGGCTAGAGCTTTGTCTAGGTCTTCTTGCATGTAGTGATGCTTGAAAGTTTGTAAACCCTTTAGAATTTTCTATATTTCCGCATAAATATGACCTAAAACATCATAAGATTTTCACTCAAGTCCTAAAAGTAGATAAAGAGAAACCAGTTAAACAAATGAGTCAAAAATATTATACTTGGTCATTTATTTATTGAGGAAAATGAATGAATATTACATATTTGTGAGTGGCAAAAGTATGTGAACCTCTAGGATTAGAAGTTAGTTTGAAGGTGAAATTCGAGTCAGGTGTTTTCAATCAATGGGATAACAATCAGGTGTGAGTGGGCACCCTGTGTTATTTAAAGAACAGGGATCTACCAAAGTCTGCTCTTCACAACACGTTTGTGGAAGTGTATCATGGCACGAACAAAAGAGATTACTGAGGACCTCAAAAAAAGAGTTGTCGATGCTCATCAGGCTGGAAAATGTTACAAAACTATCTGTAAGGAGTTTGATTGATAGATAGATAGATAGATAGATACTTTATTAATCCCAAGGGGAAATTCACATAATCCAGCAGCAGTATACTGATACAAAGAAACAATATTAAATTAAATAGTAATAAAATGAAAAAATTTAAATAAAATTAATGTTCGCATTTACTCCCCCGGGTGGAATTGAAGAGTCGCATAGTGTGGGGGAGGAACGATCTCCTCAGTCTGTCAGTGGAGCAGGACGGTGACAAAAGTCTGTCACTGAAGCTACTCCTCTGCCTGGAGATGACACTGTTAAGTGGATGCAGTGGATTCTTCATGATTGACAGGAGTTTGCTTAATGCCCATCGCTCTGCCACAGATGTTAAACTGTCCAACTTTACTCCTACAATAGAGCCTGCCTTCTTAACAAGTTTGTCCAGGCATGAGGCGTCTTTCATCTTTACGCTGCCACTCCAGCACACCACCACGTAGAAGAGGGCACTCGCCACAACCGTCTGGTAGAACATCTGCAGCATCTTACTGCAGATGTTGAAGGATGCCAACCTTCTCAGAAAGTATAGTCTGCTCTGACCTTTCTTACATAGAGCATCAGTATTGGCAGTCCAGTCCAATTTGTCATCCAGCTGCACTCCCAGATATTTAAAGGTCTGCACCCTCTGCACACAGTCACCTCTGATGAGGTGCACCCTCCTGCCCACTCCTGATGCAGCCCACAATAGCAGTGTCATCAGCGAACTTTTGCACGTGGCAGGACTCCGAGTCATATTGGAAGTCTGATGTATATAGACTGAACAGGACCGGAGAAAGTACAGTCCCCTGCGGCGCCCCTGTATTGCTGAACACAATGTCAGACCTGCAGTTTCCAAGACGCACATATTGAGGTCTGTCTGTAAGATAGTCCAAACTATTTTAAGTTTGGACTCCACCAATCCACAGTCAGACAGATTGTGTACAAATGGAGGAAATTCAAGACCATTGTTACCCTCCCCAGGAGTGGTCAACCAACAAAGATCGCTCCAAGAGCAAGGTGTGTAATAGTCGGCGAAGTCACAAAGGACCCTAGGGTAACTTCTAAGAAACTGAAGGCCTCTCTCACATTGGCTAATGTTCATGTTCATGAGTCCACCATAAGGAGAACACTGAACAACAATGGTGTGCATGGCAGGGTTGCAAGGAGAAAGCTACTGCTCTCCAAAAAAAACATTGCTGCTCGTCTGCAGTTTGCTAAAGATCATGTGGACAAACCAGAAGGCTATTGGAAGAATGTTTTGTGGATGGATGAGACCAAAATAGAACTTTTTGGTTTAAATGAAAAGTGTTATGTTTGGAGAAAAGAAAACACTGCATTCCAGCATAAGAACCTTATCCCATCTGTGAAACATGGTGGTGGTAGTATCATGGTTTGGGCCTGTTTTGCTGCATCTGGGCCAGGACGGCTTGCCTTCATTGATGGAACAATGAATTCTGAATTATATCAGAGAATTTGAAAGGAAAATGTCAGGACATCTGTCCATGAACTGAATCTCAAGAGAAGGTGTGTCAAGCAGCAAGACAACGACCCTAAGCACACAAGTCATTCTACCAAACAATGGTTAAAGAAGAATAAAGTTAATGTTTTGCAATGGCCAAGTCAAAGTCCTGACCTTAATCCAATCGAAATGTTGTGGAAGGACCTGAAGCGAGCAGTTAATGTGAGGAAACCCACCAACATCCCAGAGTTGAAGCTGTTCTGTATGGAGGAATGGGCTAAAATTCCTCCAAGCTGGTGTGCAGGAATGATTAAAAGTTACCGAAAACGTTTAGTTGCAGTTATTGCTGCAAAGGGGGGGTCACACCAGATACTGAAAGCAAAGGTTCACATACTTTTGCCACTCACAAATATGTAATATTCAATCATTTTTCTTAATAAATAAATGACCAAGTATAATATTTTTGTCTCATTTGTTTAACTGGTTTCTGTTTATCTACTTTTAGGACTCGAGTGAAAATCTGATGATGTTTTAGGTCATATTTATGCAGAAATATAGAAAATTCTAAAGGGTTCACAAACTTTCAAGCACCACTGTATCTGACTGACAACTTTTACATAAAAGGCTAGTCCAGACCCCGTCATTTTGTCACTACGTGTGTCAGTAGGAAGGCCATAGGTATACTATTTAGCCTCTATGTTACCCCCGTTTAAGTGAGGAGTTTCTGCCGATTCTGGCTCTTCGTACTAATCATCTCCTGGATGTCCGCATAGTTAGGGTCTTTACCCCCTTTGGTGGTCTTCAAAGCCAAACAGTTCATGTTATAACCTTTTTCTTGTCCTCTGTCCTCTCACTGAGCTGTAATGGTAGCCTCCACTGATTGCCCTCTCTTATTGTGACTTTTGTTGTTAAGATATCATCTATAGATATCATAGGTGGATTTCCAGTTTTATCATTTTATGTTAACCTAAAAGGAGACATTTTCTCATTTCATACCTGCAGTCTTTGTCAATGTGAATCTCTAAATCCAGGAAAGTGTAGTCTTTCACAATCAGTACTACTTCCTTATTTATCTTCACTCGCTTTATGAAGTCAGTTGACATCAACAATTGGCACTGCTAATTTGCTCAAAGGTGCATGTGAATGCATTTGTGTGCCCCCTGTGAGCGACTGGTATCCAGCGTCTCCTGCTGGGATTGATCAGGTCTTAAAACCAGATACTTTAGACAGATATTTAAAAGGCAGATATCTGAACTGAAAGTTGGCCAATCATTAAAGGTGCGAAACAAATGCAAAGGAAAGCATGCATGCATCCATTAGATGACAGACGCACCGCTGAGAAAAACGAGCATGCAATCATTAGAAGACAATTTATGTCTGGCGCTCCTGTTGCTGGATGAAGTCTGTGCTTTCTTTGCTGAGGCTTCTGTGAAGTCACTGAATTGCTTGTCTGCTTCTTTAATTTCAGCAGTAAAAAAGAGATTTGCTCTGTTTTTCTTGGCTGCACGGGGTTGCGCCGATATTTGTTTTTCCTTCCTTTAGTGTTCTTTTGCCTTTATTTTTAATGTGGGTATTATGCTTTAGTTATTTCTTTATCGTTTTGTCCACATTAGAGACTCGGTTGCTTTGTTATATTTGTTAAATTAGTAATTGATTGGCTCCTGTAAAGACCTGGTAAAGGCATCGCACTTTACAGTACCATTAGAGAATCTTCACAAATATCTTGTGCATGGAACTTCTCTTCATTATTATTTTTCTGGGGGTCGAGCTCATTTAGTTTTTCTACTAACTGGTTCTCAATTTACAGTTTTCACCTTTCAACCTAGCATGGAGGGGTTGAACAATCAGCTGGAGTGGTTACGTCAAGTTGGGCCATGATGCCGTGTAACCAGAGTGACAAATGGATTTTGTGTAACCACCTGAGGAGAACAGTTGAGTTGAAACATTCTGTTCATAGAATTCATCGGGAAGATGGCACAAGAAGCTATTAGTGAAGGAAGTCATACCACTTCTTTTAAGTTTAGCTTTTGGAATTCTAAGGAGACACTCATTTGATGATCTAAGATTACGATTTGGAATATAGGGTGTCCGACATTCCGATATATAAGATGGAGCGAGATTATTTAAGGCTTTGTAAACCATAAGCAGAATTTTAAAGTCAATTCTGAAAGACACAGGTAACCAGTGTAGTGACATCAAAACAGGAGAAATGTGTTTGGATTTTCTTTTCTTAGTTAGGATTCTAGCAGCTGCATTCTGCACTCGTTGCAAGTGTCTTTTTTGGGTAGTCCTGAGAGGAGTGCGTTACAGTAATCTAATCGACTAAAAACAAAAGCGTGAATTAATTTCTCAGCATCTTTCAATGATATAAGAGGTCTAACTTTGGCTATATTTCTTAAGTGAAAAAATGCTGTCCTAGTGATCTGATTAATATGCGATTTAAAATTCAGGTTACAGTCAACGGTTACCCCTAAGTTTTTTACTTCCGTCTTAACTTTTAATCCTAATGCGTCAAGTTTATTTCTGATAACCTCATTGAATCCATTATTGCCAATCAATAAATTTCAGTTTTCTTTATTTAACTTGAGAAAATTACTATTCATCCATTCAGAAATACCAGTAAGACATTGTGTTATTGATTCGAGAGAGTCGGTGTCATCAGGTGCTATTGATAAGTACAGCTGTGTGTCATCAGCATAGCTGTGGTAGCTCACGTTGTAACCTGAGATAATCTGACCTAACGGAAGCATGTAGATTGAGAAAAGCAGCGGACCCAGGATAGAGCCTTGTGGAACACCATATAGAATATCATGTGTCTTTGAGTTGTGATTACCACAACTAACAAAGAATTTTCTCCCTGCCAGGTAGGATTCAAACCAATTTAAGACACTGCCAGAGAGGCCCACCCATTGACTAAGGCGATTTCTAAGAATATTGTGATCAATGGTGTCAAATGCAGCACTCAGATCTAAGAGGATGAGAACAGATAAATGGCCTCTGTCTGCATTTACCCGCAAGTCATTTACTACTTTAACGAGTGCAGTTTCTGTGCTGTGATTTGTTCTGAAACCTGACTGAAATTTATCAAGAATAGCATGTTTATTGAGGTGGTCATTTAACTGCATAATGACTGCCTTCTCTAGAATTTTACTTAAGAAGGGCAGGTTAGAGATGGGTCTAAAATTTTCAAAGCAGAGGGGTCAAGATTATTTTTCTTGAGTAGGGGTTTAACTACAGCAGTCTTAAGACAGTCTGGGAAGACCCCCGTATTTAATGACGAATTTACTATGTCAAGAATATTATCAATTAGCGCCTGATACTTCTTTGAAAAACCTTGTTGGTATTGGGTCAAGGACGCAGGTGGAGGGTTTCAGTTGAGAGATTATTCTATGTAAATCAGGTAAATCTATCCTGGTGAAAGAATTTAATTTGTTTATAACGGAGTACTGGGGCTTAGGAGGTTCCACAGTGTTGGGGAGATATACTATGTTATTTCTAATATCATTAATTTTTTGATTGAAAAATACAGCAATGTTCTCACAGGTTTCACTGGAAGTATTATGGGGCATTCCTTTGTGTTACCTGGGTTTAGCAGACATCAATTGTAGAAAATAAGACTCTGGGATTACTAGCATTGTTATTTATAATCTTAGAGAAATAGCAGCGCCTCTCAAGACGGACTGTGTTATTGTATTCTGTTATTTTAACCTTCAATATCTCATAATGGATAGTTAGTTTAGTTTTCCTCCATTTACGCTCAGCTCTACGCATGTTCTTTTAAATCAGACACTCTTTGGGTCTTCCATGGTATAACAATGCTAGAAGATTTTTTAACTGTCTTTTCAGGTGCAACTATGTCAACAGCAGCTCTTACTTTAGAATTAAAGTTTTCCACTTTACTATTTACATCATCCTGCTATTATAGCTGGCACTATAACCGGACTGATTGCTTAGAATGTTTGTAAGTTTTACAGCTGCTGAGGAATCAAAGAAGCGTTTTTTAACAATATGCTTCTCATGAATGTTTTCTATCATTATTTCTATATTAAATAGTAGAAGAAATGGTCTGATAGACCAATATCAATGATCTGCTTTACATCAACTTTAGTCCTTTGGTGATAATTAAGTCTAACGTATGACCTGCTTTATGTGTAGGCTGATTAACGAGCTGTCTCAAATCAAAAGAGTCTAGGAGGTTCATAAATTCCTTTACTTTTAGGTCACACTGATTATCGATATGAAAGTTAAAGTCGCCTACAATTAAGAGTGTGTCATAATTCGTAATTAAAATTGACATTAGGTCTGAGAATTCCTCAATGAAAGACGCATTAAATTTAGGAGGTCTATACACGGATAAAACGAGAACGTGAGAAACTCCATGAATAACAACGGCGAGATACTCAAAGGACTTAAATTCACCAAAACTAACATCTTTACATTTTAACCGGCTCGAGTAAATGTTTGCCAATCCACCCCCCTTTTTTCCCTGGCGGTCTGCACAAGTAAAACTGTAATCCGGAGGCGCAGATTCGATTAAAACAGATGCGCCGTCTGAGTTAAGCCATGTTTCACTTAGTGCAATAAAATCAATGTTTCAATCACTAATAAGATCATTGATAAAAAAACGTCTTGTTAGTTAAAGCTCTAACATTTAATAGCGCCATATTTAATGATTCGAGGGGGGGCAGAGCTGAATTCTATGCGCGTTATTAGTTATTGGAAGAGAAACGAAATTATGAGAAATTATGAGAAGGATCTAGGAGTCGTAGTAGACTCATCACAGTCTGAAATTAATTTCCAATCCAGACAGTGTACAGAAGCAATCTAGAAAGCTAATAGGGTCGTGTGGTATATATCATGATGTGTGGGGTACAATTCTAGGGAGGTTATACTTAAATTACGAGGGACATTCAGAAAGTTTCCCACTCTATTAAGAATTTCAAAAACAAATTACATCTTACACTAAACTTCAAGGGCAGCTGGATTGCCAGACTGAACTAGTCACATGACACTCTCAGATATGACCAATTACTACTCCTCCTGCCTTCACCATTTCTAACGAAAATATAAAAGTGCGGAAACTTTTTGAACGTCCTTCGTATATAACACACTAACAAGGCCTCACCCAGAGTACCATGTTCAGTTTTGGTCGGCATATTACAAAAAAAGACCGAACAGCACTAGAGAAAGTCCAGAGAAGAGTGGGGTGTCTGATTCTGTGACTAACAGGTGTAAGTTAAGAGGAGACTTTTTCATTTTAAGCCAATGAAGATTAACAGGTAACCTGATTTGAGAGTTTAAAATTATGAAAGGAATAATTACAGTTCATCCCAGTTGTTACTTTAAAATAAATCCTACGAGAACATGGGTACATGGTTGGAAACTTGTTAAGGGCAAATTTCGTACAAATGTCGGAGAGTTTTTTTTTTTTTCCATGCAAAGAACCAAAGAGATATGAAATAAATTACCAAGTGGAGTGATGGAGAGCAGGCTTTGGAGACCCTTCAGATCTTGACATGATGTTATGTTGGATAATCTATGTGGATGGGATAGACGAGCTTGTTGGGCTAAATGGCCTGTTCTCTTTGCAATGTTTCTAATATTGTAATTCACCGTTTCCCAACCTTGGGGCCATGACCCCAAGTGGGGAGATATGCTAAAGCAGTTGTGAGAAAATATTTAAAAATCAAAAAAGGAAGTGAATGTCAGTATTTAAAACAGCTGGGGTCGTGAAAAAGCTCTGAACCTCTTTTCTAATTGTTTCTCAAGGTCTCCATCGCAACTTGAAGCCGGGCATTTTCTCTTGTCTCGTCATCCCATCATCCTCTATGACCAGTGTTTGTGTTACCTTTAAAAATAACCTGAGTGTTGAATCCCACGTCCAAGCTGAGGTCAAGACTTCATCCTACCACTTACAATGTCACTAACCCACAGCCTTCCCGTTCGACATGCTGAAGTCCTTTATCACTACTTGTCATGGTTACTTCAGTTCTGTCTTCAGTTTTCTTTTTTCAGAGATTCTCAACCAGTTACAAGTCCAAAGGGCATATGCAGTGGATTCAGAGAGTATTCCGACCCCTTCACTTTCTGCGCACTTTATTGCATCGCAGATTTATTTTTAAATGGGTACATTTGCCAGTTCGGCCCATCAATCTACCCTTAATAACTGGTAATGACAAAGTGAAAATATGTCTTCGGAAAGGTTTGCAGATGCATTAAAAATCAAAAACTGAAATCCACTGTATGATACGTCCCATGTGACTTGGACCAAATACATCTCATTACATTTCCAAAAAGCATAACTGTCAAACTGTTAATTTATGAAGTAACTAACAACTCAAATTGCCTCTCTGTGTTGTTTTGTTATAAAACCGTGAGACTTCTGACATTGGTGATCTTGAAGTGCTGAATCACGTCCACATAAGAAGGGTTAAATCAGTAAATGGAAAAAAGATGAAAGGAATGGTTAAGCAGTCCGACGGTATCCCTTGTATTTAAGCGTTTATTAGATATCACTACAGAGTACACTGTCATGAAAAGTACACAGGCACATTTTGATGGCATTTACTTTCATTTTACCACTTTAAAACTGAAATGTGGTGCATGCTATCACAAATGATAACATGCACATAAATCCACATGAAATTAATTTCAGACAGACACTATTTTACATTCATTTGAATTCATATGCTGAAGCTATAAATTTTATATCCAATTTTTATGTCTCCTCATTTAGGAATAAATCCACCTTTAATTGAAATGTTCCTTTTTAAGTATGCCATCAGACATTAACCTTTTAATAAAAAATATACCCAAAACTCAAGTTTTGTTGAATACCTTTATCAAAAGCTTTAAAATGTATAATGATAAATATAGCTCCCCTGAAGGATATAAAAAAGTCAAATAGCATAAAAGCTCACTTGACATGAATTTCATAAATGTTCAACGTGAGCTAATCTCCGGTCCCAGAAATGAAAGGCTGTGAAATAACAATGGCTGCCCTTTAAGTATTCTCCTCACCTGCTTCCAGCTGGTGTCAGCAGCTTGTCCGGCCCTGGCTGTGCATTCTTTGTGCCTCAAGATTGACTCACCTTGACTTGCCCGTCTGTGCCTGTCCTCAGATAGCATGCATATGGAAGCCCTGGATTTATTTATTTATCTATCCATCCATTCTTTAATTTTTAAATCCACTAATTGAGCTCAGCGTCATGGGGGACCAAGGTCTGTCCCCGTAACACTGAGTGCAAAGCAGGAACCAGCCATTGAAAGTGTGTCAACCCAATTACGGGGCACATGCTGTACCCTTCAACCTCTCTCCCATCTGCCGACGTGAAGAGTTATCTAGAAATGTATTTAACACCATCTTTGCACCGGGGCTGGAGGTGACTGCTGCCCGGCTTTGCTGTACTTATAGGATTTACTTGTTTATCGCCTGCTGCCCATTGCTTCGTGACCTGCAATTAGACCAGCAGGATTTTGCTATTTTCTTCTAAAACCAAGCTTGAAATTTTGTTCCCTGTTGTTAAATCCAAGCCTACTGAAGTATTTTTTATATTTAAGCACAGTAACATGTGTCTGTACAATAGCATCAATAATAATATGAACCACACTCTCCATTTTTGCATTCATTCATTTTCTGTGCCCATTGTATCCTGTTTGTAATTGAAACCAATTTAGTAAGAAACTGGTGCAAGACAGTAATCATGTCTGGATAGGACAAAGTTCACCACCAGCCATACAGGAATTCCAAACATATAACATACTGCAACAAGCTTGATGATGCCTTTCAGTTGACTTTCTTCTCAACAGTCAAAATGGGATCAATAGGTTTGTATTGATTGATAGTCAAAGCTGTAAACTCAAGGGGGCGCAGAGAAAAGTGGAAAAAGGCCCCAGAAACAACTGAGAATACGTGATAAGCCATACAGGCTCAGGGTTGGAGCTGGTTTCTCTTGAAATATCCTCTTTTTCTTCACACTGCAGCCCATAATTCCTATTCAGTTTGATTGTTTTCCATTTCATGCCCTTTTTGTTTTAAGTTTTACCTACTGTAGAATTCTTAACAAACATCAGATAAACCTGTAACAGTGCTGCCATGGATGAGTGGTTCTCAAATAGTGCACCATACACATTATGGAAGTACTGTAATTACATTAATTAATTACACAGGGAGAAACTCCAAGGGGGACACCACTCTTCCCGCTCCATGCTCTGACATGATGAAAAACTTCAAGTCCCGTCACCACGGGCAGTCTTTTTTTATTATGTTTTTGTCTCAAGAGATATGGTAACCCTACAGAGGAGTGATTTGTTCATATGACTCCCACACAGAACCAACCTTGGCCCTGCCTTCCTGCACGCTACACTGTTAGTTCTGCTAGCATCTGAATGCTCAAAGTGTCACCCACTCTGGCTCCTGCCTGCTCCAGAGCTGAAGGTTAGAGAGCTGTCTTCTAATACTGTTCCCCCCTCACGTGTACAGATTTCATCCCACTCACCCACAGTAGAAAATTCATTCCCTGCACTAAAATTACATCATACAGCAAAGTATTAAATCGAGTCCCATCAGACTTGTGCAAGAATACACACCTCCAGCCCAGTCCCCCATTTATTGAGCAGAATGAGGGCAAATTATTACAATAATAAATCACGGGTTAACTCACCCAGGCATGTTACGGAATCTCTCGCTCTTTCTTTTACAGTCGGATCAGGTGCCATCGACCTCTCTGGTTTTTTGTTTTTTTTTATAACAAAGGCTTTGGAGCATGTCAGGAGGCATAATGTTTTACTTCTATAATATGTGAAACTTCTGATTCTCTGGGGAGAGGGCAGACAGCAGGATTCAATTTCAAGCAAGGGACTCCTGCCCTACCAGTGTTCACTTTATTTCTTTTGAACCAACGGTCACATATATAGATAACATTTATTTGGCTTTCTGACTGCAACACATTGGAAGAAACTTTGTGTGTGGGAGTCATTTGTGAATTTCCCCTTGGGATTAATAAAGTATCTATCTATCTATCTATCTATCTATCTATCTATCTATCTATCTATCTATCTATCTATCTATCTATCTATCTAATCAGGGCTAATTAGGATCAAAATGGGCTGCTGGAACTTGTAGCATCAGATGCCTATGAGGAAGAAATGAAGGTTGAAAATGGGGGAAGGGTCCTACTATGAGGGTCTAGAGCAGAGGTAGGGTGTTGTTAAAGATAATCCTGTTGAACTCTGTGGGGTTTACATGCTAATGTCTATTTTTAATATATATAAAACCTGTGAAGTGAATAACAGTGATCATTTTGTTACAATGTAACCAGTCACAGGGTGAGATGCATTAGGCAGCATGTGGGCAGTCATCTCTTGAAGGTGATATAATAGAAGAAGAAAGAATGGGCAAGCATATGAGCTTGTGTGACTTTTAACAAGGGCCAAATTATGATGGCTAGACAACTGGGTTAGTGAATCTCCAAAATAACTGCAGTGGTCAGTACCGACTAAAAGTGGTCACAGATAGAACAAAATGTGAAATAGCAACAAGGTCATGGGCACCCAGGGTTCATTGATGCTTGTGGAGAGTGAAGTGTAGCTCATCTGGTCATATCCCACCAAAGATATACTGTAGCACAAATTGATGAAAAACTGTTAGGAAGATGTCAGAACACACAGTGCATCACATCTTGCTGCGTATGAGACTGCTTAGTCACAGATCGTTCAAAGTGCCCATGCTGACCTCTGTCCACCACAGAAAGTGCCTACAATAGACATGTAAATATTACAACAGGACCATGAAACAGTGGAAGAAAGTGTCTTGGTCTGACGAGTCGTGTTTTCTTTTAGACCATGTGGTCGTCCAGATGCATGTGTATCATTTACCTCAGGAAGAGATGACAGCAGCATGCACTATGGGAAGAAGGAAAGCTTTCAAGATGGTATAATGCTCTGAGCAATGTTCTGAGGGGGCAACTTGGGATCTGGTGTTTATAAGGATGTTAACTTTGAGATGTACCACCTACCTAAAGATTGTTGCAGGCCACATACACCCCTTCATGTCAACGGTACTCCCTGATGGCAGTGGCCTCTTTCAGCAGGATACTGCATCTTGCCACACTGCAAAAATTGTTCAGGAATGGTTTGAGGAACATGACAAAGAGTTCAAGGTGTTGACTTGGCCTCCAAATTCCCAAGATCTCATTTAGATTGAGCAACTGTGGGATCTGCTAGAAAAGAAGTCCAATCCATGGAGTCTCCACCATTCAACTTACAGAACTCAAAGATCACTGCTTATGTCTTGATGCCAGACATCACAGGATACCTGTAGAGATGTTGTGGAGTCCATGCGTCAGCAGGTCAGAACTAGTTTGGCAGCACAATAGAGACCTACACAATATTAGACAGATGGTTTGGTTTTAATGTTGTGCTTGATCAGGCTGGCTGGCTGGCTGGCTGGCTGGCTGGCTGGCTGGCTGGATGGATGGATGGATGGATAGATAGATAGATAGATAGATAGATAGATAGATAGATAGATAGATAGATAGATAGATAGATAGATAGATAGATGAGACCCCTTCACTTTCAGAGAAGATAGATAGATAGATAGATAGATAGATAGATAGATAGATAGATAGATAGATAGATAGATAGATAGATAGATAGATAGATAGATAGATAGATAGATAGACAAAGTGAAAAGATGTCTTTCATTTATGTAAATATTCAGAACCTGAATTCATTACTTTGTAGAAGCCCCTTTGGCAATGATTACGGCTTCATGTCTTCTTGGGTAAGCCTCTACAAGCTTTGCTTGATTCGGGTAATCTATCCCCAGTCCTTTCAAATCCACAGGTGACACAGTCAGCTCAGCTAGTGTCAGATAAATAATTTTAACAAAAAATGTTAGTTTCTGTCATAGATGTAAATATTGTTTTAAATTATTTATAATCCTTTTATGCTAAATGCATTTAGAATGAAGCATCTTAAATTTGAACGTTCTTTTTCATTTATGGCTAACCTACCTAATACTATAATAACCCTTTAATTTTTATTTTAACTATTGTTTTGTTCTGAATTACACTACATTATTAATGTTAAAATATTTAAGTAATATTAAATACAGTTACTCCCGGGGTCCCTGGCCCTGAACTTTAAGCTTCATTAGTTTCGTAGTAGATCTGCTCCTACCTGCAGCCCACTCAGAACCAAACATCTTGGCAGTTTTAGCTCTTATCGTGGGTTTAGCACCACTAGAAATATTGCACAAGTCATACGTGACTGTTAAATCGAAAACTGGGTTTTTGGAGAAATGACCCATGGGGTTTATACTTGGATATGGATATCTGATTCACGAGTGGGTGGAGTGGGGTGGAGTTTAGTGGGGCTTATGGGCTATGAGCTTTTGCGAGACTCATACGAACAGAGTGGTTATGTGGGGTGGGACCTCTCGAGGATCAGGGGCCCCATGACGTCGCCACTGTACGGAACCGACGTCTGCCCTGTGTCTGATGTCTTTTATTCTTCTGCCATATTTCAGACCTCAATTTCCTTTCATTTTGATGAAGTTCAAATTTAAAGAGGATAGAAGAATGACTAAAAGTGGATGAAATACATTGAAAGCAACAGGGATGAAATTAGATGGAAGGCTGTATTTTGAGTTCATAGACATTAGAGGATATAAAATGCATTGATTCCCCCCTTAAATATTTACTGTATATTGCAATAGCGAGAGTTTGCTATAATATACCTACGTGGTATATGTAATACACAACTGAATATGTGAAAACAAATTTCATAAGATCCCCTTCCAGAACAGCAGATCCCGTACAAGTGGCGTAAATGGAAGTGAAGGAAGTGGCTTGCTGCAGCTCCAGGATTCTTTGGTACTCATTTCGTTTTAACAGCAGTACAGGGAGCCGTGTTTTCTCTATAAAATGGCAACATTATTAAATCCTGCTGTATAATTGCATATTGACCGGGTAATTTTCCTTGCTGCCACGGATTTTATAAAACACTGCACATTTTTCGACACTTGTGTGGTGTGCAAAGCGTGCCTTTATCTTATTAGAATGGAGCCGTGATTTAGGGCTCGGAGAAGCAGGAGTTCTGTATCAATATCTGTGGCGCATTTCAAGATCTGCCAGCACAACTGGCTGAAACTCAGAGCAGCTATTTGCTGGCACAGAATGATTTTTAGTGTTTTTTCTCCTCTTCTTTGTTATGTATATGTAAGTCTTTTGCTTTCTTTAGAGAGAAACCGCAAAGAATCCAATGTTTAAGTTGATGGATTTAGCTGGCACAACTGCTTTCCCATGATGGCGGTGGGATTAATCAGTGCTACTTGGGGTTTGGATATCACGCGCTTTTACGTGCACATGCCAGCGGTGCTGACAGTAGCTTTCCTTTTGACATATGAGATTTGATCATGGGGATCTGTGAGCAAAATCTACCTTTGTAGTACAATTCATTTATACATTTCAACATCAAGAAGAATAAAAGTGACTTATGCTGTTATTTTGTGGCCACCGAAGAAAACCAAATGTATAAAAATGTTCTCTATCAATATGCCATACTATTGCTTCAAGACTGGAGGGGTCAGTGTTTTCAATCCACCTCAGATGCCAGACCACTAAAATTGAATAAGAAACAGGAGCTACACTTGAGAGGAATCAGATTTCTGGATGGATGACTTGCCAGCCAGCTACACCTGTAAAGTAAAAAAAAAAAAATAGTAATAAACCAGAAAATCCAATAAAGCTGCTGCGCCGTCCCATTTTGTTTCTGACCAGCTGCTGAGCCTCAAGGTCACCCCAGGGGGCTGCTGATCAGATACGCCTGCTCTCAGAAGGCACCTTTCATTTCTGTTGAGCAAGTTCACTGAGCAGTGGCGCTTTTAAAAGTCATTTATTGCCACTTTCTGCTCATGGTAGTCACACAGGAGTGAGCATGCCGGCCTTACGCTTGTTGTGAGCAGCGGAGAGGTGACAAGAAGTTCAGAGCCTCACTAGCAAGACTCAGTAGCTCCATAGTGGTCAGTTTTCATAATCAGATGAGGTAAATTGAAACCAGAAGACTGTCAGGCACAAAAATCACAATGGTGCCAGGTCGTGTACTGATAACTGACACTTCCTTTACGCCAGACTTCAGCAGAGTTTATTTCAATCTCCTCTTTACAGGATCTCATTATTCTCCTGCATGCTGGCACAATAAAACAGTGGATGAGAGACTCCAAGGACAAGGCATAACCAGCTATTAAAAATGTTATGTGGCCAGCCCAGGAGTTTCTCCATACTTAACAATATGAGCACAGCATCCATGGTGAATTCACCACATTGTGAGCAAGATGCAATGCCACTGCTGTGTTTGAACGTTCTGAACTTTAAAAACTCAAAATGCACTAAAGCCTTTGTTTACCAAGCCCAAAATGCGTGTTGCAAATTTAATGAACTTCTGACCATTGGCTTGGCTGTTAAACAGTTTTTAAAAAGTTTTAAAGCTGAAAGCACAATATTTATCATTCACCCAATACCTAATCACCTCTTCAGAGTGAAAAGTGCAAGCCCTTCATAACTTTTATAAGAATCCGCACGTTACTTCTCAAGACACTGAGTGTCCGACTGCGCACAATAACGTTTGGGGTGACCAGCAGTTCTGCACAATGCATGCTAACTCCTGACATACTACATTGTATTGAAATGAAGTCTGTGCTCAAAATGCAATGTCCTCTTCACTGACCAGAATATGCAACAATTTTTAGGATTCAAGAATTGCCTTGTAAAATAAACGCCAACAATTTAAGCTGCCGAATTCACAGCATTTTCTGGCATAGATGTGTTGGCTGTAAAATACAAAGCACCAGCACTCTAAAAGGCTGATAGTCATGTTGTAAAAATAAAAATTCTGTCTTATGATGAGTGTGTTCTAAATAAACTCCCAACAAGCTGTGAATTATCTGGGTAGAATAGCCAGTTACCTGACTAAATAAGGGCAGCGAAATGACCGTTGCTATCTGAAAAGCTGGAAATTATGGAAATAATACAAATTTATAAGAAAGGGCAGAGTAGGCTCTTATACCTTGGAGACTGTGTTCCTTTAATGTGGGAAGTGACATCCTTCACGTGTTATATAACTCTGTGATGGTCAGAGTGATTTTCTACACTGTGGTGTGCTGGGCTGGTAACATCACATCAAGAGAAACCCACCGAATCAACACGCTAATTAAAATGGCAAACCCAAGTATGGGACACACTCTGGACCTCCGGAGGTCGTAGTGAAGGCGAGAATTAAAACAAAACTGAGTGCCATTGTGAACAACGCTGCACGTCCTGTCTCTGAAACACTAACACTGGTTACCTTCAACAGAAATGTGTCAAGAGCTATGGGGGCTCCTTTATACCAACAACAATACATCTGCATAATGGCTTATTGGGACTGGGACAGACAAGTCAGGAGTTTTCTCTCTTTTTAATTTACTTCAAACCAAAGTGTGTGTGTGTGTGTGTGCATTTATTTATTTTATGTATTTCTTGAGCTACTATAAAAAGGCCAAAATCCCCCTGGGGACAAATAATGTTCTATCTATCTATCTATCTATCTATCTATCTATCTATCTATCTATCTATCTATCTATCTATCTATCTATCTATCTATCTAATCAGGGCTAATTAGGATCAAAATGGGCTGCTGGAACTTGTAGCATCAGATGCCGATGAGGAAGAAATGAAGGTTGAAAATGGGGGAAGGGTCCTACTATAAGGGTCTAGAGCAGAGGTAGGGTGTTGTTAAAGATAATCCTGTTGAACTCTGTGGGGTTTACATGCTAATGTCTATTGTTAATATATATAAAACCTGTGAAGTGAATAACAGTGATCATTTTGTTACAATGTAACCAGTCACAGGGTGAGATGCATTAGGTAGCATGTGGGCAGTCATCTCTTGAAGGTGATATAATAGAAGAAGAAAGAATGGGCAAGCATACGATCTGAGTATATAGTTTCTTATCTATCTATCTATCTATCTATCTATCTATCTATCTATCTATCTATCTATCTATCTATCTATCTATCTATCTAACAAAAAAAAATTCTCATAACTAAACTTGTTCTGCAATCTGGGTACATATTTAAAACTGACAAATGCGCACTATCCACCAGTGAAGCCATATATATTTACAAACACACAACACTGAATGAGAGTGAAGGAGAAAGACAGCATCATCTGGATCACCCAGTTAGCCATGTGAAAGATAACATCCACTGAAGAAGGTACAGTGGCAAGGACAATGTTTTTGCACAAAGACACATTTTTCCATGCTTTGCCTCTCTGCTCCATAATTTAAAATTAGAAATCAAACAATTCAGACATGATTCATTTAAAGGCATTTACATACATTTCGGTCACAGCATTTAGTAATGACAACACTTTTTCTACATGGTCCCCCAATTTCAGGGCATCATGATGGTTGGGACACTGCAGTGGCAGGTATATTAAAGCAATCATATTTAGTTCTTGGTCACGTATCCCTTGCAGGCAATGACTACTTGAAGTCAGCGATGCAGAGACATTGCCTAGTTGCTGAGGATCTTCTCTGGTTATGTTCTGCCAATCCTCTAATACAGTCATCTTCAGCTTCTGCTTGCTTTAGAGGCTTGTCACCTTCATTTTTTTTCATCAGCATATGGACAGCATGCATAATTAGATTTAAATCGGGTGACTGAGTTGGCCATTCAAGAATTTTCCATTTTTTAGATATGAAAAACTCCCGTGTTGCCTTAGCAGTATGTTTGCAGTCATCCATCCATCCATTATCCAACCCGTTATATCCTAACACAGGGTTACAGGGGTCTGCTGGAGCCAATCCCAGCCAACACAGGGTGCAAGGCAGGAAACAAACTTCGGGCAGGGCGCCAACCCACCGCAGATGTTTGCGGTCATTGTCTTGTTGTATAATGAAGTGATGTCCAAAGAGTTTGGAGGTATTTACTGGACCTTGAGCAGATAAAATGGTTCCATGTGCCTCAATGTGCCACTGCCATCAGCAGTTCCATCATCAATGAAGATAAGTGTGTCAGGACCTGTGACAGCCATACATGCCCCAGCCATAACACCCCCACCGCCATGTTTAACAGACGAGATGGTATGCTTTGGATCTTGGGCAGTACTCTCCACACTTTGCTCCTGACATCACTCTGTTACAGGTTTATCGTTGTCTCGTCTGTCACACGAGAGCTTTTCCAGTATTCTGCTGACTCTTTGAAGTACTTTTTCACACATTATAGAGGGCACTAATATAATGTATGCCTGTGTGTGTGTGTACACTGTATCGGTAGCCCTATACTCCCTTTCTATCCAAAGAACTTCTTTTTTTATCCGTGATTAGGTGTTTTCTTTAAATGATCATTTTCTTGTATTTTTGAGGTATGTGTCCTGTCAGAGTTAATTAGAACTGTAGACATTTAAGATGATGAAGATTAAAGAAGTTGAACAGATTGCTTTTGACAAAGTTTCTGATATGCACATGGAAATACCTGTTGATTATTGGAAGAGTAAATTTAAACAGAGCTGCACATTGGATCCATACGCATTATTAAAATGGAGGTCTGTAAAAGCTTGGATAGCCAATGACGTCCACACAATAACAACTGTGTAGCTTAAGATATTATTAGGTTATGTTTTGTCAGTTTTGAGCTACTTTACTTCTTTTCTGTTTAAACAAATCTTTATGTCTTTATGTGTATTTATTTTGCCATTAGTAATTTCTAATTTCTAAAACTTGTTTCATTGCTCTGAGCTTGCACTCAGTGAAGAGTCCTATACAAAAATTAATTGAATGGAATTGAATTTAGATGAGGACATGCAGAGCACTTACTGGGGAAGCCAAGTACATTTGGAGACCACATAAGGGCCACACGGAAAGACAGTCAGTAGAGGAAATGCAGAGAATTTGCCTACAATGTAATCATTTTGGTTAAGGATCATACTGTATAACACACAATGAAGCAGGCTCAGTTATTCCAAATGATGGATTTGTGAGTCTGCTTGCAGATGTTCAGATGTGGACATTGTGTAATGTTTATGCGTCTTGCTTCAAAGGTCTCCTCTAGAAACTAAGGAATACAGAATGAACAAAGGCTTAATGTAATCAGAGTATTGCTCAGGGTGGCAGCCTATGGCAGCATTGTGAGACAGGGCCATCAATGTATCAAGTTGATGTCACTCTCCCATCATGCATTGCCAGGTTGAAGCAGAGTGCAACACTTAAATACATTTAAAAAGTCAAATACTGAATTTTACTTATGAAAAGAAGGTGCTAAAATAAAGGAATGGTTCCTTATAACCACCAAGGACCTGTTTATTAATAAATATTGTGGGTGCCTCACCTTCTCTGTCGAGAACCTCTGTCTCCATTTCTTCTCTGATCTTTAGACTGTAAAGCTTAGTTAAACTTCAATAATCATGTTGTAGGAAATCAGTCGGCACACAGGAAGCAGGAATGTGAAAACGAATAACTGAGTGACTTTATCAGCAGAGTGTGCTGTAGAAGTGTACCAATGGTCACATTTGATACACTCTACCACAACAAATGAAAGTGGATATTTTTTGGCACTTCCTTTTGCCCATGTGTATGGAGAAGTGACTCAGAGCTGTTTTAAAATGATAATTCTCTGCTTCGTTTTGTCTAGGGGTGACCAGCCAGCAAGAGAATGACAAGACTGTGAGCATCTCCAACACCATCCGTTTCCAGGTGGACAGAAAGGATGACAAAGCCATAGTGTCCTGTGAGGCCACTCACCCAGCCCTGCGCGGCCAGAAGAGGGTCAACAACTATGCCCTCAATGTACACTGTAAGTTCATATGCTTGTGCTGTGCCTGTTTTGATGGGTTACCACATAGTCATTAAGATAAACATATTTTAAAAATTTCACAAGCCAAATGAGAGCAAGCTGAGGTCTGATCACGAAACTTTTGGTGAAGAAGTATTGACCAGATTTGACCCTACTGTGAAAGAAAAATCACAGACCAGACCTGAGCACCTCAAAGCTTCATTTGATTATTGGGGTAATGATGGAATTAGATGCAGTGATATTAACTAGAACAGCTGAGTAGTGCAGTATCTGCTACAAACACAGTAGTGACCGTTGCTGACCAGACATAATTAAAGATGTGAGGGTACTGTGACCTGGCCAGATTATTGCCTGAGATATAAACGGCGATCAGTTCTGACCTGAGCACAATATGACAGACTAAATGTGATGAAATATGAGCTTTGACCCTATTCAGAGCCAAACCCCTCTGAGGAAAAACAGAAGATGTTAAATGTATAATGGAATTGCATTTGCTAAGGAAGCACTTACCAAAGCTTTCAAGAGTAACAGCAAAATCTGACTGCTAACGCCTGGTAGGCAACTAAAGCACTTCTGGAAGGGGGCCTGTAATGATGAGTTGAACCTCCCATGAGTTACTCATGCAAAAGATGCAATGACTCTTCCTGAGTACTTTCTGAGAGAAGATAATTCAATTTGTCCAATAAGCAAGCTATAATGACAAGAGCAGATTATAAGGAACAAGATTTGTTAAGAGTAAATTTTGCACAAACATTAAGAAGTCTTTCTTCACACAGAGAACCACAGACTCTTAGAATAAGTCACCTAGTAGTGTGGTAGACAGTGTGATAAATAAGAACACCAGACATCATAAAGGTTTGGGGCAGCCACCCATATAATATGTCCTGGGTGCAAAAGGTTGAGATTTCAAACATAGATGTTCACAAGGGTCCAAAACAGAACTGATTAACCAGAAGCAAGATGGCAGCTTTAAAGGCCCATACAGGAAGTGACGTCATCAAGGGCCCCAGGACCGAAAGTGACATCATCACTTCGCCCAAGGTGGGCGGAACAACAATTGACGTTGTCCAGACTGGAAGTGATGTCATTGAATGCCCCGGAAGTGACGTCATCAGGGACAGGAAGTGACATCATCGAAGGTGCTGGAACCTGCCGGGATTTCGCGGAAAGGGTCTGCAAGGAACTGAGAAAGACAGTCAGTGCACCCCTCTGTCCCCTGGTCTTATGTGGTATTACAATTACTCAAGTCCTTTAGCTGCCTCCTACTCGCACATGTGTGACAACAGTAGGACTGTAGGGACTTTGAAAACTCGACTTAATGTTATTGAAGACTAATTAAGTGGATAAGTCTGGTGAACCTTGCTAGGCTGAATGGCCTATTCTCATCTAGATTATTCTAATGAGTACAGCTATTTTAATAATGTGAACTGACAATTTAGAAATAGTGAGAAATTCTGGGCAGCTGTATGTGAAGAACTGAAATGAGACAAGCATAAAGGGGTGGGGGTCTCATGGTGCACAGCGTTTAACAGTATCAATGTCATATAAAACAAATTCAAAAGAAAACAATCAGGACTATGAATGTTCCCTTCATTCTAAGGGTGTGTTGCTGTTGTGGGCTGATGTGGTTCCGGCAGAGGTGGGTCCATAAATGAATGCATTTCGTTTCTTATGTGATGTTGTGACCAGAAGGGGTGGGACTTCCAGGTACATCTGGAAGCAGCATCACTGTTCCTCTAAGATCTCTTCCTCCATCCTAGGACTGAGAGAGGAAGAGGGTTTAGTACATGTACCTCACCCAAATCTGTCCCCTGTTTTTACTCTTGTGTAAGAGCCTCCTTCACACACACACTCCCACAGTGCGTGTGACATGTATTTTAAAATGTAGCTGTAAAGCTGATTTAAATATATGATGTGAGCCAGTCACACTAGTAGAGAATACAGAATGGAACAGCAGTTAACCTAATCTGTACATGCTGTGATGTGACAAGACTTCTGTCTGAGAGAAAGGCAGTGACCAGAATGATTTGGAATCTTCAAAAGCCAAACGCAACCCAGACTGACCCTCCTGTCATCACATTTAATAGAGAACAACGTTTGGAGAAAGGCAGGTTAGAGCTTACCAAAGAGGAAGCTGTACTCTTCAGGTTCAGATTAACCCTGACATCTGATCATTTCAAAATATTCAGATAATGCAGTCCTGTCCTGTGTCATAGAAACCCCCCAAAACCGAACGGAAATATAAAAACCTGCAAACTTTCATTTGAAGTTGCCAGCTCTTTCAGTTGATGCTGTTCAGAGCCAGGAAGCAGTTATCTTTCTGGCTTACTGAATACGTCTTATCTTTTAATTCTGCCGCTCAGCGTGAACTAACCGGGGCTAATTGAGGATGTCACACTATAAATCTCTATTCATTCGCCTCTTTCCTTTGTCTAAAGACCTGACTTATTTATTTTGACTGGGGGCTTGAAATTTTGCATTCCTCATTCAGTTATCCAACCCTGTCTCTGCTCCCCCGGAGTTTATTAAATTGCAAAAGGGAACAGTTTGCAAGGATAAGCCTCATTCATCAATCACAAGATGATTTCATTACTATTGGTAGGTTTGAAGGCTTGCTGACAAGGAGAAGCTTTGAAATTGGAATTAAAGGTGGCATATCTTAGGAGCGGGCATATTTCTACCCACTGCAAACCTTGATTTATTTTCTCCTTTTATTCTTTGAAAAATCAAGCCCATTTTGACACAAGGCTGCATTACACATGTCAAGGACCTCATATGCTGTAGCTTGGACATCATAACAACATCTGAAATAAATGAAAATAAGTTCCAACTTGCCAGTGTGTGTCCAGTACTGGCCGCATTTCAAAACTGGGTGATTGTCATATCTGCTGTGTGCTGGGCATGGTGGGATAAAAGACGCTCTTTGCTTGTAGATTCTTGAACGGCCTGGAGATATGTTTTGCAAAGCGGTTAATCTGGCTTTTCAGTTAAGCACTTTGATTTAAAAATGATATTTGCTAATGCAAATTTTTTAGAGGCTTTTTAAGGTAAAGATATCACCAGCGTAACTTATCTTAATTCCAGCCTCTGTTATCACCCAGCCCAAAAGGCACAATGCCATGCAAGTGCCTTATATACTGGGGACCTTGTCTATCTTTGAGTGGATGATAGGAGCAGGTTAAACTTAGTCCCCAATGTCATCAAAGTCACCCCCTCACCAGTCCTGTCCTGTTTTAGTCCAGAACTCATTTTGAATTCATTTCAATTCATTTTTTTGTAGTGTCCTTCACAGTAGCTTGGTTCAGAGTGTTGGCCAGACTGTCAAAAGTGAAGTAATGCAAGTAAAATTACTAACATGGAAATATTTAAAACTATCAATTTATATATAACTAGCTGTCCCCCTCAGCTCAGCCCACGTAGTAGTGAAACTGGACAAACTTTAAAAATCAATTAAGAAAAAATTAATTCTGGCAAAGGTAGGTCGTGTTCAGCTCTGACATGTGGGGAGAAAATCACATGGCTGTGAAATCTCCGTCAATCAACAGCTACTCTCTAAAACGCACGTAGCTCTGATCTCTCTCTCAAAAACGTCAAGCGTTACTCCTTAAAAATCTTTAGATGATAATGTCTACTGAACAGACAGGTATCGCTAGGCGAGAGGTAGACCAAGTCGAACGGAGGCTGGCGTGTGAGTGAGGAGGTCCCCCACTCCTGATGTCCCACTTCCCCCTCCAATCGGCCCACATCCACTTTCTCATATTCACTCAAATAAATCTGTACCACAAGCTAACCATGATACTTAGCGCGATGAGAGAAGTCACACAATTAACTGGAATGTTCAAGCAAATTATAGAAGAAAATCCGATCTAAATTTGTTATGGTTGACATGTCCACACTTTCCTAAATAAATGCAGCAGCTTTATATTCAGTAATACTATAAATTCACCCCCTTTGATACCACTGCACACGTAAATACATTAATATCATGGATACAGTTTACCCGTGTCCACAGCACATCTTTGAAGCACCAGGGCTTTAAAGTTCAGAACAAAAAAGTCCATGTTGGGATGTTTTCTTGAAGTTCCTTCAGTTATGGTTGCAGCATCTTCACTCAGCTGGAACCACAAATTGGTTATTGAATTTTCAAAGTCCACACAAGTGAATGCACATGACTCTAACTTGTAACTGACCGTTCAGCTTCACAGTTATAGGAGTTTGTTCCTCAGCACCTGGTTACCTGCAACTTGGTGGGCAAGGCACATCTGCACTGTAGTCTCAGACGGTCCTCACATAGACCCCTGGTGATCCTCTCCATCTGCTGCTTTCTTTGTTATTTCTTTTAAGAGCAGACGTGGCTCCATTTCCATGCAGTCAAGTCACTGTAATCATTTTCTATTTACTGTCTGGTCAATGCATTTGCACACAACTTGTGAACCTCGGGTTGAAGAACAATAAAAAGAAAAAGAAAATCCTACAGTCACTGCTAAGGGATAACAGTTTGGCTACAGAAGAAGGCATTAAGAAAGTAGGAAGTTAAGACATGAATTTGCCATCCTTCAGGACCGCTTTCTACCACTGCTGTGCTATCTCTTATTAATCTTGTTAGCTTTGATCACTGAATTTTTCCCACTGCCCCATGATGCCTTGCAAGGCCACCAAGACATCACAAGGCTGTACCAGCCATTTTGGATGGGGATGTTACTATCCAAACTTTCATGTGTGCACGCTGTAACCAGAATCCACTCTTCTGTGCTGCCCAAGCTTCTCCCAAACACAAATAATGTATGCCGTATACACACAAGTCTACTTGCACCCTGCATGCATTAAAAAACAACTTGCAGTATTTTCATTTGAGGAGTACAATTGCTGACTGTAATGGGTGCATTATGAAAACAGATTCATTGTATGTTGTGTCTTCACTGCTGAGTTAAGTTTGTTATGCTACTTGATTTGTAGTTCAGATCAGGCAGTGATGAGATCAGCCTACAGAGTTTATAGCGCTGATCTCTTACATCACGCACTCTGTGGATGTGTCGATATGCATGCATAAACCGTCGCTTCTCCGAATCTCAAAGAGGGAAGTGCTAATACAGAGTAGCACAAACCAATTTTCAAGTTCCTGTCTACTCATCAGCCAATGCTGGGTCTATATTAGGAAAGGGGGCACCAAATGCATGCACAATTAGCCACATGGTGTGACAAGTCAGCTTAAAGGACACCGAACCCCTATGGACACAGAAAACATAAGACCTTGTGATATAAGAATGATGAGTGATTTATTATGATTTACAAAGAGTTATATCTGTTTAATGGAAGAATATAGTGCCAAGCATCTGCAGAGAAACAAAAAAGTGGTGCCAGTTGTGTGGAAGGCAACTTCAACACAATGGAAATAAGCCAGTTCCACACACTGCTTTGTAGCATTGGCAATCAGTACCCTAAAGATTGGAACTCCCCAAGTACAATGATCTATTTCTTTTCACTTTTTTCTAGTTTGAAGTCAATTATTGTATTTTGTTTTTGTGGTCATCATGCTGTCTGCATTTCTTGGCATAGTGGTTAGAACTGCTGCTCTACAGCTCAGGACACGTTTTTGGCCTCAATTATCAGTCAGGCATAGTTGACAGACACTTTGCTAGTCCTCATGGACACTTAAAAGACTGTCCATCCAATCCATTATCTAACCCGCTATATCCTAACTACAGGATCACGGGCGTCTGTTGGAGCCAATCTCAGCCAACACAGGGCGCAAGGCAGGAAACAAGCCCCGGGCAGGGTGCCAGCCCACTGCAGGGCTAAAAGACCATTGGACCATTTTATCCACTCCAGCTCGTTCAGTTTCTCCTTGCCCATTGACCTCAATGCATCTTACCGATTTTGGTGAAGTTTCTAGACATTTCCAGAATTCTGCCGAACTCAAAGTGAAGTGAATTCGACAGGGTTTATGCATTACTAAATCTCACTCACATGGAGCTTCTGGAAGGAATACAGTAGAAGATATTGTGAAATCAGATTTCTCCCCAAAAAGTGTGATGAAGTGTTTCATGCCAGCCCTGTCCTGAATTATATGCATACATCACTTAAAAAAAGCTAAATTCCTAGAAATTTAACTGCATGACCCTGTGGAAATCGGGCTGCCATGTACAGTTATAGTACCTGCGTTTTTTAATGCATTTTATTTGGTGGTGAGCCTAAGACTTGTCAAGTACTAACAGCTACGCACATTCTGTAGTGTCTATGAGGCATACTGGCTCCATGAAAAGTGATGTGCAAAGAAGAGCAACCCAGAAGGGCCTTGAGAAGATTGATACCCTACAGTTTTAAAGTGAAAACCCTACATGTAGGCCTAAACTAGGTGATTTTGTCGAACCCACAAAATTCTTCCACCTAAATGTTAAATTACAAGGACACTTAGTGTGCTCTTAAACATAATGGTTCTTTAATGGCACTTTACTGGGTTGTGTGGTTCCTCAAAGAACTATTGCTTAACAAGGATCGGGATGAGTGCTGTGCATATGAAATTGGTTCTTTGAGCTTAGAAAAGGTTCCTAATTTGCAGAAAAAACATAAATATTCAATGCATACCCTCTTAAAAACAATGGTTCTTTAATGGTGGGATTATATGGTTCTTTACTGGGTTGTGTGGTTTTTCATAGCACATTTTTTGCCCAAGTGCCATTTCATTTTTGGACAGATCCTTTGTATATGAAGCTGGTTCTTTGTGCTTTGAAAACCTTCATAATGTGGAAAAAAAATCTAACTATTCAATGTAACCTGTACAGATTAAGAGAACCTTGAACTTAGCCTGTGTTACTTAGTGTGTTCAGCAAGACCTATTAGTATTTCACAAGACTGTTACCATCCATTCATTGTGTGGAGCCTGTCACAGATCTAAAGTTCCTTTTGGAACCTTCATTTGGATGTGTCTTTCGGGAATCTAAAATGGTTCCCCCAAGGCAGGACTCTGAAGAACCACTCTGGCACCTTTATTTTAAAGAGTGTATTATGCTAAATAGAAGAATACAACAGATCAAGAAAACATGAACTTAGGTTTTCTGTAGCAAGAGTCCTTTTAAAATCAGGAACCCACTGGAGTTTTACAAATCCGTTATCATTCATTCATTCATTCATCCTTTCAGGGTAACGTATGGAGCCTGTTATGGATCTAAATAAATAAAGATACTTTCTGAGACTTTCATTTGGGTGGTTCTTTCAAGAACCAAAAATCATTCTGAAGAACCGCTTTGGTGCCTTTTTTTTTAAATTTTGGAGACTAAAGAAAGTCAATTCAGGATTGGTAGACAATCATTTCTTCACACAAAGAGATGCAGCAATTTGGTAAAAGCTACTGAGTCATGTAATTGAAAAGGAAACATTGACATATTTTACAACGCATACAGATCAGGATGCTAGACAAACTGACATGAAACTGTGGAAGGAGATCTCTGAGGAAGATAGGAATAGTTCAATCAGTCAGTCTTTATTCAGCCATAAATGAGTACATGGATTCTACATTGCAAGGCAGAAGAGCAAAGTTCCCCTGTTTCACTCGACTTTTAATAATTTTCCTCCTTCCCCATTCCCCTTGCTTACCAATTAGATATGTTTATCTAAGCATTTCATCTTAGATTGTGTGCATCGGCTAACCGTTTCTATTTTGTGTACATTGGAAAAGTGGCCCTAAAGAAGGAAAAGTGATCTTTCCTGTGTCTAACGGATGCATTCCATAAAAAGAAATTGTCCTTGGCCAGCGTACTGCACCCTGTCTCATGACAGATGCCTGTATGAATAAACTGCCGTTATAGAAAAAACAGCTTTGTTAGTTTTTTTTTTTTTTATCCATTAGTAACTTGCAAACTGTTAATATTTTTTTTTCTTACACAAAGAAAGGTTATCTTATACTTGTCAAGATTTTATGCTTCTAAAAACAGTTTGGTTCACTCTTGTTTATTGGAAACCTCTGGACTGGCTTGTGATATTAAAGTTGCTCTTTTGTTATGAGCACTTAGATGGCATGATCAGCAGCATTTGCCAGCTTGCCTCCCATTGTGGTTCCCCTCCATCTAAATGCTTTCTTCCATCTTGGTTCATTTGAACATGGGAAAGGCACTATATAAATTAATTCTATTATTATTATCCATCCATCCATCCATTTTCCAACCTGCTGAATCTGAACACAGGGGTCTGCTGGAGCCAATCCCAGCCAATTCAGGGCACAAGCCAGGAACCAATCCTGTGCAGGGTGCCAACCCACCACAGGACACACCAAGCACACTAGGGCCAATTTAGAATCGCCAATCCACCTAGTGCCTGGGCGGCACGGTGGCGCAGTGGTAGCGCTGCTGCCTCGCAGTTAGGAGACCCGGGTTCGCTTCCTGGGTCCTCCCTGCGTGGAGTTTGCATGTTCTCCCCGTGTCTGCGTGGGTTTCCTCCCACAGTCCAAAGACATGCCAGTTAGGTGGATTGGCGATTCTAAATTGGCCCTAGTGTGTGCTTGGTGTGTCCTGTGGTGGGTTGGCACCCTGCACAGGATTGGTTCCTGCCTTGTGCCCTGTGTTGGTTCCTCCGGGCACTCCGGTTTCCTCCCACAATCCAAAGACATGCAAGTTAGGTGGATTGGCGATTCTAAATTGGCCCTAGTGTGTGCTTGGTGTTTGTGTGTGTCCTGCGGTGGGTTGGCACCCTGCCCAGGATTGGTTCCTGCCTTGTGCCCTGTGTTGGCTGGGATTGTTTCCAGCAGACCCCCGTGACACTGTATTCGGATTCAGCGGGTTAGAAAATGGATGGATTATTATTATTGTTGTGATGCAACAGCTAGAAAATTTAGCTTGGGGTTATGGCATGCCCTGTTTCGGAAAACCTGTATTATGAAGATTGTTGGTGGAAGGGTGGGCAATTGAGAGGGTCTGGATTGTTCATCCATACGTCCATGAGCAGTCTGTGGCTCCTCACAGCTTCTGCAGCAACATCTGAGTCACGCAGTGGCTAAAGGGAAGATGTGCTCAGATGTTGAGCCACATGAATGTTCAAGGGAGAGATTTTGACAGCAAGGTATTTGCTCTGACAACAAAGAGGCATTGTTTCATTCATGAGCTGTTCATCAGCTCTAATGAATTACATTTTATGGGGGGAAAAACAGAAGTATTAGAAATAAAAAACAAAGCTCTATCATTACTTGTTTTTTTCAAATTAATATTCCATAGAATCAGTCACAGCAGAAGAGGATAAAAAATTACGGATTTTTCGTTCTTTTTTTTCTTGATTTCCATGAAAGTTTTATGCTTCTTTTCTAAATTCTTATGCAGATTAGCCATTTATGTATTCACCAGATGCCTAGGGATGTTGACTTGCATTTCTGTAGTTCTGCATAAAGAAAACAAAATGCGGCACTTGCTTGAAAAGCCCAGTCTCTGCTTAATAGGTGGGAGGGTGATTACAGCACTAAAGAGGTGCCACACAGGGGGCCGACTCACAAATGACTGGTTTTGCTTCTCTGTCCACCATGCCCACCACCCAGTCATGTAGTATCCTATCAGGGGATCAAGGTGTCAAGGGATTTTAATGGGAGATACTTCATAGTTTAGCAACTTACTGTATTAAAGATCATTTTGTGTGTGACACCTTTAATTTGTACAATATTTTTGTTCACATTTGCCACTATTTAAAGTAATTTAAGTCATATAGTGTAACACACATGCAGTACCCTTATCACAGTATATTGCAAGGTCAGGTCAAGTGAGGATGAGGGAGCATGAACTGGTACAGCACATTGTCGACCCCACCACACAACGAAACAGCTCGGGATCCTGGTTGGCAACACCCCAGGCTGACACGCAGTCCAGTCCCAACCTTCCAGAAATGACCCTCTATCTGCCACAGCCTGGTGTTACGTGGGCGTCTCCTTGGCCTGGTCCAGCCACTCAGGTTCACAACAATGAGGATCCTGCGAGTTGGATCACCCTTGGGGATATTCTAAGTGAGAAAAAAATTAGTTGGACCCAATTTTAATGATCAAATTTGTATGAAAATAGAATTAAAAGAACAGGTGACATTTTGAAGGAAAATTTCAAAATCAGACCAAAGAAGTGATTTATTGATCCAGATTGGAGGAGAGAATTTAATATTCAGTAAAGTCCCCATTGTTTGCAGTGCAAGCTGTTATGTATCAAGGCAAGGAATCAGAAGTGCCAAATGGGGTCCTGTGGCTCGTTCATCAATGCATTATGGAGGCAGTGGCACTGTCTGTGGAGAGCGTGGAGCAGACTGTACCCGTGTCTCAGAATGTTACACACATATTCTATCAGGCGGATTACGGTATTGTTTAGTTGTGGTGTTTGAGCATTGACTACTTAAAAAATGGCAAGATGACAGCTTCTTTCCAGCTCCAGGTCCCATGTTTTCATGTCATATCCCAGATATGTGCAGATTATCTTAATTGGAAACTCTCCGTTGACCCATTTGCATGTCCAGGGTTATATCTGGTGATGCAATGGTGATGTCTACAAACCAGAATTTGGATTTAAGCAGGGAAAAGAAGGGATGAAAGGATGATTTATCTAGTGCTAGGTGTTTGGTTGTGGTAGGGTAGTAAGGTGAACCTAATCACCCTTATATTTTTTATTACATGGATCATATGTTACACTACCTTTGATATCTGTGTCCACAGGCAAATAGATGGTATACCAGAACAGGCAGGAATGAAAGTTACACCTCTGTTCATCATATATTATAGAAAATATGCCAAAAATAATCTTCTACTTCTTCTTTCGGCTGCTCCCATTAGGGGTTGCCACAGTGGATCATCTTGTCCGCATATTGATTTGGCAAAACTTTACACCGGAAGCCCTTCCTGACGTAACCCTCCCCATTTATCCGGACTTGGGACCAGCAGGAAGAAACACACTGGCTTGTGCATCCCCTGTGGCTGGGTTTGCATCAATGTAAAATGAGTGTGACATAAATACCATTATAACCTAAGTAGAAGTACATCTTGCATCCATGTGCTTACTACCAGTTGGCTGTCTGTCTTGCTGTCCTGATTAGTCTCTGATCTGATGTGCTCCAGCATGGCTCTTGATCCAGCATGCTGTCCGCACAGTCCAGCAGAAATGGCCTCCCCACAGAATGGAAAATGTCAGAGAGGTAGAGATAGTTTTTTTGCTACCCTGTCTTTATTTTAGTCCCGCTTCCTTGATGTGCCTTTCAGACCAATGGGATATCATAGTGCAGGCCGTCACCCATTCTTCAGTGCAGTACTGTGAGGCATGACTTGTCACAGGTGGATTCAGCTCCCATTCCACACGTTATACTTTCTTCCATGGGGGTGGTCACAAATTTTACTTTTCCCATTTTTTACAGGCTATGCCAGCCAGTTAATGGCCTTTCATCTGTATTCCCCCAGGCTAGATTACCAGTCCGTTTCTGAGATTTTTATCTATACTAGTTTTATTCTGTATAAGTGAAACAATTGGTTTCTAAAGAACTGTTTTTTTTTTCTTCTAAGTACATAATATTATTACACCATCCTTATGACACTAGGACATGAAAAACTTGAACTTATATTGGCAACAGGGTTCAAAAAGTGGGAATCACCTCTGGTTAGGAAGCCTGTCTACAGCATAAAAGCAGTCATAGGATCTCCAATAACATACTGTTGATTTTGAGCATTTCCATAGTAAGTGATTTTGTAGAAAAACGTATTAAAATTGACGCTGAAGAACAAAAGCTTTAAATGAGTCAGTGAATAGTTTATCTAACCCATTGGTGGTTGTCCCAGCAAAGCTGGTGATTGGTGTGAACTACTCTATCACCGGGCACACTCACTCACACACACACTATCACATACTTTACTTCTAAATTAATCTTAAATGTACATGATGATAAGCAGAGAAATCTGGGATCCTAACAGAAAACCAAAGCAAGCAACCGCCACTCTGAGCAGGCCAGGGCCGGGATTTGAGTCTCAGACTCTGCAGATGAACCACTGTGCTAGTGGGCCATGCTCATATCTTAAAATGTATTTTAAATACTTCAGAAGGGACTTTGTTTCAAGTATTTGGTTTTAAAGACATTTTTCACGCAATTTGTGATTTATCTACAGAGGACTGGTACCTGCCCTGCCTTGTGCTTGGTGCTGCTGGGACAAGCTCCAAACCCTGTGACTTTGAACTGGTTTAGCTGGGTTTGACAATGTGTTCATGATATTAAACTTTTTACATTACTATACAATTTGAACATGTCTGAAGACTGCACAGAACTCATTATTTTTTTTTTTTGGGGGTGGGGGGTGTCCGTCCTTTCTGGATAAAATGGCTATTTTTCCTTATGATCAGCATTAAACATCACCTAGTGCAGGAATTAGCTCTTGGGTGATAAATGATGCAAAATGGAAGTGTTTTTGGTAATTTAACAACACACACGTCACAATTCCAGATTTTAAGAATAAGGTTCAGTGTCTTGGGCGGCACGGTGGCGCAGTGGTAGTGCTGCTGCCTCGTAGTTAGGAGACCCGGGTTCGCTTCCTGGGTCCTCCCTGCATGGAGTTTGCATGTTCTCCCCGTGTCTGCGTGGGTTTCCTCCCACAATCCAAAGACATGCAGGTTTGGTGGATTGGCAATTCTAAATTGGCCCTAGTGTGTGCTTGGTGTGTGGGTGTGGGTGTGTTTGTGTGTGTCCTGTGGTGGGTTGGCACCCTGCCCAGGATTGGTTCCTGCCTTGTGCCCTGTGTTGGCTAAGATTGGCTCCAGCAGACCCCCGTGACCCTATTCGGATTCAGCGGGTTAGAAAATGGATGGATGGAAGTTCAGTGTCTTTTACCACATGATCATTTCCGTCTCCTTTTTTTTATAAAAAAAAACCAAAACCCCTCTTGACCTCCATGTTGAGAGACTCTCCTATCATTCATTGCAACATGTTACACTATAAAGTGCATTTTAGGGCCTTTAAATGCCTTGAAATTAACTTTTGAGATGCCTGAAATACAACTTGAGGTATGTAAAATTGATTTTGATATACATAGGTAAAAGTACATTTTCAGATAATTTAAAATGGAGCATCCCGTTGATAGACAGTATTTCCAAAGGAAGTGATTGTGGGATATTTTGAAATGCTTTTGCTCAATATCAAAATTAATCAGAGGCATATCAAAAAAATCTTAATCATTACACTATTTTCTAAAGTTTTGTTTCCCTTTTCGGAGTTCCTGTAACATGAAATCTATGACGCCAACCCTGACACCAATGCTAGTGGATTGCAAGACAAGATCATGCCTATTAAATTCATTCTGGATTTCACAGCCACCTTAGCATTATGTTTACTACGAGAAGAATTAGTCAAAAACAAGAAAAAATGTTATTACGTGTAAGAGAAACATATATGGTAAATACCAAAATGTCAGCATAAATAAAATAGGAAAGCTGTGTCTAGTGCTCACTGCTGTAGTGATGCAGATTTAGTATGCGTACTTCATATGCTGTGTTTTCGAAACAGTCATTAATGAACAGCCCAATGTTGGAAGCAATCGGGATAGTACAAGTGTGTTACTTTGTGCACTCCTCTTATAATAACTTTTCTATTGCTTGAGCATGACAGACTAGAATGTTAGTGCCTGATCCCCACGATCAGTGCACCAGTTTTGTTTTTGTAGGCTGCCACAGCACAAAGCTTCTCCACTTCCACATTTCCTCGACCCAAACAACAGTCGATTCATTGTGGACAGTGCTTAAGGGGCTAACGTCTTTCTTGTCTTTCTACTTGACCATAATCATTTTGTCTTTTTGCCTCACATCTACTTCAACCACAGTGAACCTTAATGTGACTGAATTCACCAGGAATATCACTGCAGTTCTGTCATACAGTGGCATATACATCAGTTTCAGCATCCATGTCAACGTCTGATGACCAATTCATATTGTAAGCACTATCACTTGATTCAACTAATGGTTCAGTTTCAGCTTGTTTAAGAACTGGTTTTAAAGTTAACTGCTTCCAAGCCATTGTGTTTTTTTTTTATTGAAGGCTCCTCCCCAGTCACGAGTATTGATGAGTTACCTTAGAGTGGCAAATCAATATTGATTTTTTGCAGGTTGATGTTATTATACCCACTAGATGGCAGCAGAATACTGTTCTGAGATTGATTTGGACTTAACACTGTAAAGGTGATCATTAAACATCACCCTGAGTCTGACACAGGCTTACCCATACTTACATGGAATTCTAGGGGTGAGTCATGTTCAGGGTTAACGCCAAAGGAATTAAAATCTGAACTGCATTTTATGAACCTACAAGGATATTTCCAGATATTTTTAAATGTTAATTGGGTAATTAGGACAATACATTATCCCAAACAAGAAGGTGCATGGCTGAGTTAGTTTCAGATGACTGCTCCATTCCGACAACTCTTGCCTGCTAACAAGTGGAAAAGGCAAACAGATGTCAGGCATGTCTGAACCTGGCCTAAAATAAGTTGTTAAAAGATTGAAACAATCTATAAAATTAAAAAAATATGCAAGAATATGTTTTAAATATTTAAGGATACATTTATTAAAATATAAATATCTCCATTTATCCTTTTTGCTGACTTAACTATTCAGCATCAAACCTGGTAGCATTAAACTTATGATAGGAATTCAATACTGGGAAGTGCGTCAGAGACATTTACTTACTGATTACAGGACTGGTTTGGAGACAGGTATTAACATAAGGTGTACCCCATTGGTACTTATAGGGTCATTAGATAGATAGATAGATAGATAGATAGATAGATAGATAGATAGATAGATAGATAGATAGATAGATAGATAGATAGATAGATAGATAGATAGATAGATAGATAGATAGATAGATAGATAGATAGATAGATAGATAGATAGATAGATAGATAGATAGATAGATCATTATTATCATGTGCACAGAGTACAGAGAAACACTTACTTGTATCTGCTAATGGACATTCAACACGTTGCCACTTTCCAATGCCATTATACAGTAGGCGTTCAGAGAAAACCCCATCACAGGTGTAGGGAGAATATGTGGGATTCAAACCAAATCTGCAAAACCCCTGCAACATCTTTGTTGAATATCTAGCATTCTTCAATCTGCTTAATGCAGTTCATGTCACAGGGCACCAGAGCCTTTCCTGACAGCACTGGCCACAATGCAAGAGAGTCCATCCTGAGGTCCATTCACCCACTCCACACTCCATTTGGAATGAACAATCAGCCTAACGGCATGTCTTTGAAATGTGGAAGGAAATCTCACATAGACATGGGGGAACCGCAACATCCTCACAATCAATGGCTAGGCACACGATATGACCCAGGATGCTGGATTTGTGAGGTGTGTGGAAGACGAATGTTCTCTTCGTTCCCTTGTACTAATTCATGTCTGAGAAGTAAGCTTTACGAAACCAAGTAACAGCATGCTTTGTTTTAGCGAACAGAAAAATGTTTGTGCAAAGGACTCAAGGTCTGAGCATTCCACACATGAGTCTGCCTTATCACGTTTTCCCTTAGCTTACATCTGAACGCCATAACAAAAGGGGCCAAGAAATCAAGTTGCATAAGGGACATTGAAGGGGCTCAAGGTTTGTGTATAATAAAGTGTTGACTGTTACATTTTATAATGATATTAAATCACGCATTCTAGGGGTATAAAACTGGACCCCACCCAACAGAAGGGGTTCAGAAGAGCCCTGACGCTGTCATGTACATTTGATTGTCTGCTTTTCTGAAACTCTTCTCACCGTGACTCTGACAATAAAGCTGCTTTATAACCACACCTGCTGTCTGGTCTGAAACCTTCGTCCACAGGTGACAACACCATTCACTGCACCACCATACACACTTGTGTTTATTACATATTGTGCAAACATTTGTCAAACACAAACGTTTTTATTAGTTGAACTGTGTTGTCATTTAGGGGAGTAAGTGATGCTTAGACTCCATTCTTGACTAGTATGCCCTTCAATTGGCATTTGCACGTTCTTCTCATATCTATGTGTGTCTGCTCCCACAATCCAGAGTTATTAAGGTGGTTGGCAGCTTGCATTGGCACGAATCTGTCTGGTCAGGCTAAACTGGCACAGACTAGTGTGGGCTGGGGTGTGATCTTGCCTTGCAGTTCACTCTACTTCACGTTCCAGAAACCCAGAAAAGGGAAATGTAAGTTCAGAAAATAGATGGATAATGATAATGATTAAGATGTTTTATATGTGTTTTTTTATGGCATCTTTTATTATTATTTTGTAGATTCTGTTTTGCAATTTTCCAAGTCCATTGGATTTATGTTAAGAAAGTTTTTATTTGTTTCCACGACGTGCTAGGAAGTGTCACATGGCCACAATCATCACATTAATCACATCACTGGAAGTGCCAGCGGCTTCATGACACTTTATCCTTCGGTTGGATTGAGAAAACTTTTAACTTCTTTTGTAATACTCACTTGCAAAACAAGCAGATCCTAGCACCAAGTTTCATCTTTGGTTTTCTGAACTTCTTCCTTCTACTGTCTTCTGTCTTGCCCTTGAGTTTTGTTTGCCTATTTTGGTTGTGGCTGCAGCGCTCTACATTTTTTGCCTCATGCTATTCATCTCCTGGTTTTAATCCTTTTTTCACAGTAACCCTTATACTTTATGCCTATCAGAACCAATAGTTGTTCCAGCTTTAAAAATGTATAATAGGGAAGATTTATTTCAATAGATAAATATTGCTAATAAATTTTTATATGCCTTTTGGACCTTTTATGAATTTCAATAGTAATCTATCCAACCATTACATTTTTAACCCTTTCGGCCCTGACATCCTATTACTAGTACAGTACATAAATATGCAGCCATTTTTGTAAAGCACAGGTACGTTTGCAGTCGTTGGAACCGGCCATGTTACTATTAGAGCAGACTGGAGAGACTGGCATGCAGTCTGTAAAACACGGAAGTGAAAATGGACACTTTTGGACTGTGCGCATCACCTTTCATTTTATTTCCTCAAGTAGATTGAAGTATTTGGCAGTTATTGTATAATAATAGGGTCAGCATGGTGGTGCTGCTGCCTCGCAGTAAGGTGACCTGGGTTCGCTTCCTGGGCCCTCCCTGCGTGGAGTTTGCATGTTCTCCCCGTGTCTGCGTGGGTTTTCTCCGGGTGCTCTGGTTTCTTCCCACAGTCCAAAGACAAGCAGGTTAAGTGCACTGGTGATCCTAAATTGTGCTTGTTGTGTGGGTATGTGTGTGTGTCCTGTGGTGGGCTGGTGCCCTGCCCAGAATTTGTTCCTGCCTTGCGCCCTGTGTTGAGTGGGATTGACTCCAGCAGACCCCCGTGACCCTGTGTGTCAGGACTGGGGTGCCCAACTCCAGTCTTGGAGGGCCGCAGTGGCTGCAGGTTTTCATTCTAACCCTTTTCTGAATCACTGACCGGTATTTGCTGCTAGTTAACTTCTTTTGAATTCATTTTCTTTGACTTGCTCTTGAAGACTCAGACCCCTTAATTGTTTCTTTTTCCTTAATTAGCAGCCAAACAATCATGAGACATAAAATGAGCCAAAACCGGCCCAGCAAACAGTGACCATCATACAATATGTGAAAATAAAGAAAGGCAAAGGTCTCAGGAATGCTGATCTGCTCTTAGAAAAGAGAAAATCCTTAATTTATTTAAATGTCTGCAATTGCACAATGAGAGCGACAACAAGCCATGGAATTAAAGAACGGGTTTAATCAACGACAAGACTCAGCGCCTCATTAATCAGCTGGTTGGAGTGAAATTGGTTGGAGTTTGAGGCCCCGACTTAGCTGGCCTGCTGTTGGCTCACTCACTTCACATTTCACTTCTGCTGGGGTACCATTTAAGGAAAGAAATGAAGCAAATCAGAGGAACAATGAAGAAATTCAGCGAAACATTTCTTAAAAACCAAGTCAATTAAAATTAATTCAAAAGAAGTTCATTAGCAGCAAAAACAGCTCACTAATAAAGAAAAGGGTTAGAATGAAAACCTGCAGTCACTTCGGCCCTCCAGGACTGAAGTTGGGCACCCCTCTGTTAGGACATAGCGGGTTGGATAATTGATGGATGGATGGACTCTATAATAATAGTGATATTTTTTTTGTTTTTTTCATTTTCAAGCTTTCTAGATACCCCAAAGGTAGATTATCTCACAAAAAGGGTTAATCTTCTTTTTTCAGTGATTAAAAGGAGTTTTATATTTTGTTTTTTTTTTAAACTGGTTGATTAAAAGAAGGGAATGAACATGAAATGTGATGCCAGTCCATCGCAGGGCATAATCACTTGCACCAGTTTGGAATAGCCAAAGAAGGACCACACAGACCTGGGGGGAAAAAATGAAAGCTCCACACTCACAGGATCGATGATCAACGCCTGAGACTCCACCGGTTACCACTTTTACACCATGTACTCTTCCACCAGTCATCAATCATATTTTTATATAGTGCCATTCACAGCTAATGCTCTCCTTAGTTGCTTTACAAAGTGCACAAGAGTACAGCACAATCAAACTCAAATTAACTGCAAAGCACAGTTTTACATAGGAGAAAACTTTTTCATTTAACCTGTTTTATTTCTCAAGTCACTTTATAGCTAATGATGCATTTAATTCATTCATAAAGCCCCCCTTATCACCATCAGATAAATCACAAAGACTTAAAGAGTAGGAAGAATGTTGGAAATCAGTGATATATTCCAGGCAAACATTCAGATCATAGGCGGCTGTCCCAGTATGGAGTGGCACTTCAAAGAGGTTTGAGCATTACTGATCCACAGCTCTCCGAGGCACCAAATCTCTGCACGGCTCATTCAGAACTCCCAACCTGCGTGCTGCGTCAGGAGATCAACTATTATCAATGCAGCTCTTCTTGATGAAAAGAATATTTTAATGCAGTATAACTCATAAGAACTTGAAAGCAGGCATTTAAGGGCCTCAATTACTGCTGTCACAACTGCACTCATTCTTGGGCTCGGCTTTGGTTTGCTGAGAATGTTAGACGAGTGCTGCTGGCTAATGGAAGTTTAGGACACTGGAAAGACACTTCATGTACCTCCTTTGAGCACACATGTCTTGTGCTTCTAGCAGCAATCTATAAATTCATTTTAGCATCTTGTGTTTGAGTGTCATTGAGTTGTTAGCCTGTTTGCGGTGATGCAAAGTCTCGTAGGGTGCTGCACTGGAATAATGATGGTGAGAAATTCAAGGAGTAGAGACATTCTTCTCTTTAACCAAGCCAGCATCTCAGAAGCAAGTCTTTAACTGGGAGCTCCAGGGTTCTGTCACACATAAGGAACGAGCCACTCTTAGTGCCAAGGGCGAAACGTACCTCAGCTACAATATATTTTAGTTAAGAAACTGACAAGCTGCATTATGTTACTATTTCTCATTCTCATGCTATGACACTCACCAATGAGGATTTCACATGTCTCTTTTTAGCAGTCTAGCTGGAGGCATTGGGCATTCATCTAATGAAATACAACATTTAAAGCCATACATGCAGCACGTTTGCCACCCCGATTGGTTATTATGTAGGTAGCTGTTGTGAAGCAGAGTTTCCGGGGATTATTATGAAGAATAAATTAACCAGAAGATATAGCGTGAAATGCAGACATAGTGAGAAGGACAGTTAGAATAGGCCAACAAAACACGAGGGCAAAACCGAGAATCAAAGTCAGAAACAAGAAAGTGAGTTCTAAAATGGGGACACCTCCTAAGTTAGTTTTAAACTAACTATACTGGCTTTTTTTTTGGAGTGTTAATCCACCAAGAGATTCATGACGCTGCTGCTTCATTTAATGCGGCAGTTCTGCTGACATCACAGATACTCCATAAATGAACACGCTGAGACAGGTTGCGGGAATAAATGAATGAAAGTGAAAAAAAACCTGTGCCAAATTAAATGGAAACATTTCAAGACACTAATAAATTAATTCTTCACAGTAGAGAAACATTAATTGACCTAAACCCTAATACTTTTATCGCAGTCAAATCTTTTTCTGTCCAAAATTTCCTAATGCTTTTTAACAGTGTACTGCTGTCTTAAGTTAAATATTTTACAAAATATCTTTATAATAACTTCCATTTTTCCATTCCTTCAGCTTTGACTGCTCCCTCCTGGCCACTACATTTTGTTTTGATGAGCTCTTTTAGTGTTTTGTAACCTTAATATGCCCCACTGACTACCATTTTGTCTGCTTCTTTTAATCAATTTTTCATCTTCCAGTCATTTTCTCTCATAAATAAGTCCTAAGAAACTTTACGTCTCAACAGTGGCAGGTTAGGTGACTTGCCAAAGGGCACACAGTGAGGCAGTGGTAGGCAACGCAGCCAGCCATCTTGTCTTGCCGTGTTCACGTATTCCCACATGTTTGCCGCACCTAACACTGCATGTGCTGTTCTTTTCTGTTGCCTTGATTTAGTGCTTGACTCTCTCCTGATTTCAAATTTTTGGAGTTTTCAAGTAAAATGTCTCTCTATTATAAAAGAAAATCTTCAGATGAGACTATTGCCAAGAGATTTTCTTCAAGTCCGACCCTCCTCTCAACCATTTGCGGTTAACGGCCCATGCCCACGGTCCTCTCACCTCTCATTTGTGTGAATGCTTTTGTCAGACACAGTTCCAGTGCTCTCAGCTCTTATAAAAGAAGACTTATTATGTCCAAATGTCTACAACCGTTAACAATGTCCAGTCTTCCACCGGCTGAATTACTGTTGAAAGAAGGATGTATCATAATGTTATTGCGTAATTTATGTATGAGTGATGGTCTATGCAATAGGACAAGATTACCATATATACTAGCATTTAAGTGCTCCCGCAAATAAGTTGGGGCTTGATTTTACCACATAATTTACGGTATTTTATAATGTCGGTTGTATAAGTCGAATGCGGAAAACTCACGCTATTGGTCCTGAGACAGTAACCACGGAGCACAATGCCTTCTTTTCTATGTATTGTGCCTACGTGACCACACGGTAATACTCAAACTATTCCAAAGTGACGTTTGCACTGTTTTGTGTTTTCACACCCTCATACACCTGTATCATAAGAGCATCCCTTATCTACGATGGAACGTTTGATGAGAAGAAAATATGAAGCTGGTTTTAAATTAAAATTCGTTGAAGTGGTGAAAGAATTTGTTAACTGTGCTGCTGCAACAAAATTTAATGTGTCTGAGAAACTGGTGCAAGATTGGAGGAAGCAGTGTAAGTGTAAAAAAAAAAAAGAAGTGTCGTATTTTTGAACGGGCGTATAAGTCAGGGTCTGATTTTATGATCGATTTCTCGGGTTTCAATACCCGACTTACACGTGAGTATATACTGTAGTTGTATTCAAAAATGGTTGAACAATTCTGGCATGTAAAATTTTAGCAGGCGACAATGAAGGTAATGTAGTACATCTTCCCCAGATAACATTAGACACCAAAGCAGATCTTGATATGCCATTCATATTAAAACGTTTACAGTTTCCTGTTAGAATAGCTTTTGCTATGACAAATCACAGGGACAAACATTCGAAAAAGTTGGTTTATTCATTTGAGAGAAAAATGATATTCACTCACGGGCAGTTATACATTGCGTTGTCACAATGAAACTCCAAACACTGAATCAAAATTCAATGCGATATTGATGAAAAGTTAATTCCAAATAATTTTAAAAGTTTGTAAGTTTATAAAGTATTTGTGTGTTAATTTCAAAGCCAAACAGAACGAAAACGTATAATGCAATGAATACCTCTAACGCAACATGAAACATAATTTTCTTTTTATTTATTACGCTTTACTATTTTTTACTATGGTTAATTACTCACTGTAATGTAAAATAGTTAGGTCTATTATGCATATTTAACAATTCCCATGAAAATAACAATCTGTTTAAATTGTACATCCTCTTCCCCATACGTGAGCGGCAGATCCGTGAAGTGGCTACCACGTAGTGCCTGCCTGGGAGTTGGTGAACGAAGCGAGTAGGTGGCAGAGCCCCCTAGTATTATTATATAAAGAGCCCTTGGTTGAGCCAGAAACATTTTTTGCAGTTTTGTTTATACAACAAATTATAAAATTTGAATTTTTATGAAAAAGTAGTCCCCTTATACATTTAGTAAGTTTTAGCTGCAAAGACTACAACCTGTGATTCAGCATCAGTCTTTCACTTCACCACAGAAGATTTTTTTTAGCTTCCTCTTCTTTGCAAAACTGCTTTAATTCAAAAACTTTGGTTAGGTTTTTGAGCATAAACTGTCTTTTTAAAGGCCTGTCTCAGTAGCTCTTTTGAGTTTAAGTCCAAGCCACCTGAAATCTTTGCTATTTTCAGCCATTCTGATGTCGGTTTACTTTTGTGTTTTGGAGATGTGTCTTGCTGCATGACCCAACTGCATGCCAGGTGCAAATCACAGAAGGATGACCAGACACCAAAGTTTAGGTCCTGAGGCAGCAGAACATGCTCACATCCTCTCACTTCCACCACCATGTTTGACTGATGGTATGATGAACTTACTGTGCAATGCTTTGCATGCTCTACGCTCGGCATAACAGAACCTGTGTTGTTCAAAACGTTTCACTTTTCTCTCGTCACTCTATAGCACAAAGGCGTGGGGATCAAACAACTGCTTCCTGTGTTTGAGTATGTATGTTCTTCTTTGGTAGCAGTGGTTTCTGCCTTGCTACTCAATGATTAAGCCCATTGTTGCCAGTTTCTTCATGGCATCACGAACACTGATGTTTGCTACTGCCATGCTACTTCTTTTTTTTGTTATCCTTCCTAGATGATTTTATCTTGTGGCTTTAAAATAATTAATAATAGTAATTTTATTATAATAATAATTTTGGGAGGCCACCTCTGTTTTAAGAACTTTTGATTTGGCTCTTAATGTGGTTCGATAGAGTTCCAGAGTCTAATAAATGTTTTTTTTTGCTGTCTCCAGAATGATAAATATCAATAACCTTTTTTTTTTTCTTTTCTGAAGCATTATGTACTAATCTAAAGGCAAGTGCTCTCTGATGGTAAGTGAGGTTAATGCAGAGCAGGCCAGGCTGTAATCAAGCTTAGCTGTGTTAAATCAGCTGTCTCTAATTATAATGTTGATTAGGTTGATTTTACCAGGGGGGTGATTACTTTCTCCCACAATACTAATTGATACTGTATTTCCTGAAAAATAATTTTAAAGAACATGTGTTATTTGTTCACTCAGATGTCTGTTATCTAATATTAGATTTTGGTTGAGGACCAGAAATTATTCAGTGTCAAGAGTTTGCAATATTAGAGGACATCAGGAAGGGGGCTAATACTTTTTCCCAGTACTTGCAATCTGCCTGTGTTTCACTGTCCCTTTTTCCATCATCATTTCTCTGCACGGTGTTATTTCATCTCTTTTCCCACTCGGCATTGACTCCTGTCTTTCTTTACCCGTCTATCTTATCCATCTATCTGCCTTTGTCTCTGTCAGCTTTCTAGCCACAACTACTTGCTCCTCTTGTATGACTTGCTGTTTTTTTTTCTTTTATCTGTCACTGTGGCAATTTGTCTGTCTGATCAATTTTCACCCGGTGAGCGGTGACTGCGATCCAAGACCCCTGAGAAAACAGCTCATTATGTCCAAGTGCTACATTTGCCCTTCTGTGTTGACTACTTTATGGAACAAAAAAATTTAGCTGGCGCATAAGCACTACCTACATTACCGCTAAATAAATTTGAGGTCAAACTGAAAAACATTTCTGAGCACTGCGGGAAACTGTCAGCTGCATTTTCAAAAAATCCCCAGTCCGTCTCCCAGCGACTGATTGAGCAGAGCCCCGCTGTGCAGGCCCTAATTCAGAACTGCGAGTTCACCTGACTTCTCTACTCTCACCATAGGCATGCTTTTTAAGTGGCTGTTCCTAATTGGTGTTCTGCATGTGTTTTAGACTCGCCAAAGGTGAAGATCCAGTACCCCGCTGGAGTTCTTCGTGAAGGGGACACCCTGACCCTGATGTGCACAACTATGGGAAATCCTGAGTGAGTAGAAAGTGTTTACCATTCTCTGCAATGGACGTCTGTCTGTCTGGGCAAGGGAAGGGGGACATTAATGTTGGCTTCTATCATAGACTTGAAATGTGTCATTAATTAGTCAACTGTAAAATCTCAGTGCTAGACACATTACATTAAATGTACCCAGGGCCTTCATTTTAAACATCAACTGTCAGTGACAATTAAATGCATCCTCTGGAGGAACTATGGAATAACAGGAAGCAAAAAATACTTATGAGACCACCTGCATTACAAAAGAACACATTTAAGACCAGCAGCTGTTGGGTTTTGTCAAATACAAATCTCATGTGGATCATGTTAGATGAGTTCTTTAACAATTAAATGGACATATTTACTTGGATGGCTTGAGGTGGATATTACTGAATATCTTCCTATCAGAAGGCTTCCATAACCTGACTATGATTGGTCAATCAATTAATAAAACAGTCAATTAGTCATTTTTACAAATGTTGCCACAGGGAGCTTCATTATGATTAAAGCCTATGGCCCCTGGAATTGACCTTCATATGATGATTTACTAGAATAGCCTCTGATTTAGGTGCATGCTAAACAAGAACATTCAGTATAACCAAGAGAAGCATGTCATAAAATGAATTTGTTTCAGAACTCCATTGTAGCATTTGCATATACCTTTAATAAAAAACAGAAGCACCGATTTTTGGGAATAGCCAAGGAGACAGACTTTGAGCAGAATTTATTTATAGTCAGGTCATTGTCGTATTAATCATAACCCACTAGTCGCTCTGCTGTCTTGGCAAAGCAGTATCTGACAAACATATGGGTTTATATTAAGCTATTAAAATAATTTGTGGTGAGCTACCTGTGCTGCATTCTAGCTGTCATATAGGAGCATTAATGACAATGATTATTTAGATCTCCTCAGACCAGTGTCTGGCAGCTGTCCGATAATGTCTCTTATTTAGGGTGAGCTAGTCTGCGCTGGTTAATTAAATTCTTTTTCTTTGTTTGTTCCTTTTCTGTTGGGTTCATATCACTGCAGTTCACTGACATTTTACTGATAGCATTCATTAGTTGCAATTCTGTTCCTTGTTAAAGCCACCCAGGATATTCTGACAGAACTTTGCCACTCACTGACCAGAGTTTGTTCTCATGTACTTTGTTGCTTTTAACAATGGACCAATGACCTTGCTCTTACAATTCCTCTCTTCATTTCCCAAACTCTTTTACCCTGAGCAGGGTCACTGAAGCCTATCCCAGCAAACTTCGGGTGCAAGGCAGGTTTATCGTAGGGTGAACACAAACATGGGCCAGTTTACCATTGCCATCCCACCTAACCTGAATGTCTTTGGAATGTGGCAGGAAACCAGAACACCCACCCAGAGGAAACCCATGTAGACACGGGGTGAACATACAAACTACACACAGAGAGCACCTGGGACACGGACCCCGGTCTCCTTGTTGTGAGGTAGCATTATTACCACTGTGCCATGGTGCCACTCTGCACTTATGATCCCGTGGTTTAAATCAGCTATTTGGGGCATTTCGTTTGAGACCCATTAAACAAGCAGGCCAGACTTTATATCTAGTGTCTCTAATAATTAAAATAAGCTAACATCAACGTTGTAATATAAATGTCTGCCATACATGTTTTTTTGGGGTATTCTATGTTTTGTTCTGTTTTATGGATCATTTTTTAATTTGACTTTGTTTTGTAAAATTTTAAATTATTATTTCCTTTCTTTTGTTTACTAAATGTCCCGTTGAGTGTCATTGCTGTTGTCACTGTATGTGACTCTATAAATATCGAACCTTTCTAAACACCTGCTATCCCTCAGCTGATGAATCTCCTGTACAAGTATTACCATAAAGTTAGCCTTAGTGCTAGGTTTTCTAGTTCTTTTGACTTTCGCTTTCACTTCTACGTCTGATTAAGAGGAAATGTTAGTGAGGCCATCAGGAGAAGCTTAGCCTGGGGCCTATGTGTGGATTCCAATGCCCCAGTGCAGTGACTTAGACTCTGTACTTCAGATGAGACTGTAAAACTGAGGTCCTCAATCGCTGTGGTCATTAAAGATCCCCAGGCATCCTTCATAAAGAGCAGACAACCCACAACCCAAAAACAGCCTGTGATCCAGTTGTTTAAAAACGCTGAATTAGAGGATGTTTATTCAGTTTGTTAAGGATCTTTCATCGCATTTATTTTGTCAATTTGGTTTTGATGATCAGTTTAAATTTCGGCTTATTTAGGCGTATTTCTGACTCCTTGTTTAAAATCTGCTCAATTTTCTGTTTCTGTATGAAAATACCAATTTCCTGGTCTACATTCTATTTTACCTTCTCCCTTTCCAAGCTCATTGTCAGTAAAAAACAGTTTGCTGTTAATCCTCTTTCCATCATTTAGAGCCCAAGGGGGCAGGGCCTCCCTCTGATGCAGGTGTTTGGCTAATGGATAAGGAGGATAATGACTGGGGCATTGAGTTTGTTCTCTTTATTTATGGATCACCTATCATCTGAAAAATTAGGTTATTTTGTTGAAGGTTAGCTTTCTTTTGATAGGTTTGGAATATTTTCCTTTCATATTGCCTGGTTATTTTGTTAGGGTGTGTTGCTAAGGAGATCTTGTTCTCTCATTTATACTCTTTATTATGTAGACCACAACAGAATGCCCCAAATCCCATACTCTTATGACATACACACATGCACACCCAAATCCAAGGTGAGGTCATTAACCAGATTGAAGCAGAAATCTGATTTCGTAAAAGCTCATGTTCACATGTGCCAGTCCACTTACGGAGTTCTACCTTAGCAAAACATTTAGCTGTGCGAAAAAGAGTCACGGGGGTCTGCTGGAGCCAGTCCCAGCCAACACAGGGCACAAGGCAGGAACAAACACCAGACAGGGTGCCAACACACAGCAGGGCACACACACACACCAAGCACACACTAGGGACAATTTAGGATCACCAATGCACTTAACCTGCATGTCTTTGGACTGTGGGAGAAAACCAGAGCACCCAGAGGGAACCCATGCAGACACGGGGAGAACATGCAAACTCCACACAGGGAGGACCCAGGAAGCAAACCCAGGTCTCCTTACTGCAAGGCAGCAGCGCTACCACTGTGCCACCATGCCGCCCACTGTATGATCAGCTCATCATTAATAATTTAACAATATCTGAAACATTGAGACAGGCTATGTCACCCAGGAGAAAAAATAATGCAATTGTCTGAGCATTTGCCTCAATAAGTTTTTCTTTGTGGACACTTACACCATTTTCTACACGTAGCTGATGAGGTTAAGTATTAGGGTGGTTACTGCATCGCTCTCAAAATGCATGGATCTGCTGCTATCCATTCCTTTCTTGCTGCTGCTACTCTACCATTCATGGACATGGGACAGGCTAGCTGAGTGCAATGGACAAGTGCATCCTTAATTGTAACCCAGGTAAGGGTTTACATAGCCATATACCGCAGAGATTAATACAGTGTATCAAATGAAAAAAATAAATAAATAAAATAACCGGGGTACTTTCTAAAAAATTGATGTGCATTACCTCGGCTTCTCTGAGACCAGAATCCCAGTTATATATGGCATTTTTGAAACTGGGTTTCTGTGAATAACAGGGTTATTAAAGTGCACATAAACACACTCACTGTCAAGATTAACTGCTGCTTCATTTCAGCACTTCCCTCTTTCTTTTACATTCCATAACTCCAGGTAATTAGATAGAGTAGCAAGACAGGCTGGAGAAAATGTCACACATTTTTTCGTATATTATAAATAATATTCCCAAAATATAAGCAAAGTAAAAATGTTCGCAGAATAATAATAAAGCAACCTGGTTCATGTTAAACATCCAGTATGCTTAAAGTACCAGGTGACGTCTGTCTTAATGTCAATTAGTCTGTGTTCCAACGTGGTCTGGCATGGCCCTTGTCCAGAGTGGCATGAACAGAAAGTATGGCCTATCTGAATATGGCCACCGAGAGAGAGAGAGACGGACTTTGACACCCTGTCTTCATGTTCATGCAACTTCCTTGCTGTACGTACCTCCTGGGCCATTGGGATAAGATGTATCCCTTTATCATTCCATTCTTGTTTCAGTAAATTTTGTAAATTTAGCCCCATTTGCAATCCTCTTGCAAGGGGAAGGGGGTTCAGGCCTATGCTAGTCTATTAATGACCTTTCATCTCAGCCCTCCTGTATTCCCTCAGGCTAGCTGGCAAGAATTTCTCAGAGTTTATCTACTGTATACTAGTTTTAACTCCTAAATATAACTGGTTTTGAATGCATTTCTTTCTAAGTACACATATTTATCATAATATTACTACACCGTCCTCATGGCTTTGGTCTTTATGTATTATTTGGCCTTTTATCTTTCGTTTAAGCTTAGTCTGGCCTGTTTTGTATTCTTAGCTTATTTATTACATGAAATTTGGCTTATTGTGTCTTTCGGCCTGATTTTGGCTAAAGCATTTCCACCTAGAGATTATGCCAAGTTCCTAAGAATGTCGTCCGCCATCTGCACTTTGCTTTTCAGACCAAATTAACAAATATACAAATTTTTGGGAGCTCTTAGAATTCTTAGTTTAATCTTATGCATGTAGTGTAGCTTTCCGAAACATCCACATGCATCTGTAAGTCATTTTGCTTTGTTCTGAAGCCAGTCTGCTGTTGAGGTCTTCCATTTGGTAGCCTGTTGATGAACGAATGATTGGCAAGTGTGGCTTTTTTTTTGTTGAAACCCCTAGCAGTTCCCTTGAAATCTCAATGGCTTGGTCTAACTCTCAATGAAGAGATGGCTTTCACTGCGGCAGCTGTTCCTGGCATGCCAGCCCTCATGCGTCACCATGCTCGGCAGGCATGGTCTCCCATTTTCTACACATAGGATTCACTTTATTAGGTTCTTGAGGTTCAAAGCTTGGGTTTTGTTATGCCATAAATGCTAGACATCCCAACAGAGCTTAAAGAACATTATAAAGAAGAAAACAAAAGAGTTCATAAAGTGTCACAGCTTGTAGAGGTGATGTCAAGATTTAGTTAAAAAAGCATGTCTTGCCAAGAGAAGGTGGCTTCTGGAAAGTGAAGGACCCATCTGTCTCTCTTAGTGCCATCCTGGCAGAGCTTGATTAGAGAAAGAAAAAAAAAAGTTTGATGGCTTTTGTGTTTGAGCAGCAGCTCGGTAATTTGATTGTATGGGCTTGTGATAAAAGACAAATGTGCAAGCCTTTGGGTGGGGAGTGTGTGTTCTTTGAAATGCAGGGGGCTATGGGATCCAGATCAATGTACCGGAAAGATTTTGGAGGGTGAAGGAGGAGGAGTGGGAATAATTTTTGTTATTGCAACGCAATAATAACCCCAGTGCAATTTGCTGTAATTGCTATGTAATTATCTTTTGAACAACAAGTTTTCGGCACTAGAATTTCAATTGCCACGGTCCTGCATTGCCGCCAACCTGCACTACAGATGCTAAGGGAACGGAGATGGGAATGAGGCCAGCGTCATCTTCTCCCAACAAGAAGCAGCCTTCAAGTCAGTTAATCAGGCCCTGCTAAAGATTGATTCATTAATTAGTCTCTGTGATATGTTCTACAAAACACATCCTTACCTGAATCAAAGTTTTGGTGGGTTCCCAGAGGCCTTCTGCTATTCACACATCATGATGCGGCTTTTTATGTCTGTTCTATGCATCAGGGGCAATGAAATCACTCCATCGGAACTGACGGATTCAGCAGAACAAAAAAAAAAAGACGCAGTCCGCCTTGAATGAGCTGAATGGTTTCTTATGTTTTTCCAGTGAGAGTTTGCTTTATACTGTGGAAAACAAAAGAACTATTGTTCTTGTCATTAGCAGCTGTAACTAAAGTAATTGTTCCGATTTTTAGCTGTTATCGTCTGACACACATCAGAAGAAAACTGAATTCCGAGTAAATCTGGGCAGGAGAAATAGCCCTAAGTCTGAAGTAATGCACAATGTTGCCTGTTTATTCTGGAAAAGAATGACCTCAGAGTGGTAGCACATCATTAGGAGTACTTTAGATCTCTTAATTTTGAACTCTCATCTAGATACCGCATGTACAGGTTTATTGCACACATGAGCAATCAGCAGGTTTTTGCCTTGCAGCTTTCTTTCTTTGGGGGAGATGCAGTCACTTAGTGCTATTGTTGTGCAGAAGACACCATATTGTGATGTATAGGGTGTAGCTGTGCAGATTTCCATGGGAACTGTGGCAGCTTCTTCATTTATGTGGACTCACCGAAAATGCAAATATGCCAGTCGAGGTATAGCTAATATTTAATGATGGTTAAGGTGTCATTCTGGGTGTGAAGGGCATTACGTCCCTACTGTGCCACCCTAAAAGAGGAACTTAACATACCAGGTTCTACAAGTGCAGAAATAATGAAAACATATCTTAGACTGTTGTGATTTTTAAGTCACTTTGGATAAACCATATTAATGAAAAATTCTTGGTGCTCACTGTCACATCATCTTACCCATTATCTTGTAGCACTCTGGTCAGTCCATTACAGCAGTGTGGGCTGTGGCCCACGTTTGGTTCACATCTGGCCATTGTTGGGATCAGAGTTGCTCTTGTGACCTTTCCCCATGGGTTTGCCGAAGCTTATGACAGCACTGCATGATATTCGTTTCTGAGCATGCTCATCTCACTAAGAAGGACACGTCCCACCTCATCTGTTTCAACACAGGGAATCCCCCTGGTCCTCTAATCTTGATCATTTCATAAATGGCACAACTCTCTTTATAATCTCGCTCGTTTCATCATGGGGGACTGCCACTGGCTCTTCAGTTACTGATGTGGTTCATTAGTGAACTTAAAAAGGTGAAAAGGTGTCCTATGGTCAGTAAGGATAAGAAACATTGCATTCCTGACACTAACATTCCTTTCGCATGTGACTATACAATTGTGAAACAAAAACGTCACCAAAGAGGTTTTTTTGAGTTTTATAATATTCTATAAAATATCAGCCATACCACTTGCACTTCAGAAGAGGTCATCCACCTGAAGCTAAGTGTATTCGGGCCTAGCCAGGATGGGAGACCATCTAATAAAAAGCTGCTGTTGCTTCTGTAAGAGGTGTTGGTGAGGCCAGTTTGTACTTACCCTGAGGTCTGAATGTGGATCCCAGTGTTCCAGCGCAGTGATGGAGACACTGTGCTGTAAAAACTGAGCCGACCTTCGGATGAGACGTAAAAATGAGGTCCTGACTCTGTGATCATAAAAAATCCCGAGACAAGCTTTGTAAAGAGCAGGGTGTATCCCGACGTCCAAACTAAATTACCCTCCATGGCTTAGTCATGCTGGGTCCCTAATCATCCCCTGTCTGTAACTGGCTATCTCTTTCACCACTTCACCACCTAACAGCTAATGTGTGGTGAGAGAACTGGCACAAAATGGCTGTTTTTGCATCATCCAGGTGGATGTTGCACATTACTGGTAGTTGAAGTGGCTCCTCACTCAATTTGAGTAGTGAGAAAATGGCTATATACTGTAAATGTAAATAATAATATTTATTTATTTCATACATCTTCTTGCCACCTCCAATCTCACGTCAGTTTCTCAGACACATCCAATTTTGTTGCAGCAGCGCAGTTACCAATTTATTTATTATCGCCACTTCAACGACTTTTAATTTAAAACCAGCTTCCTATTTTCTTCTTATGAAACGCTCCATCATAGATAAGGGATGTTCTTATGATAAAGGTGTAGGAGGGTGTGAGATACAAAAAACACAAAACAGTGCAAACGTCGCTTCGGAATAGTTTGGGTATTACCGTGTGATCACGTAGGCTCAATACATAGAAATAAAAGGCAGTGCACACCATGGTTACTCTCTCAGGTGGGCGTTAGCATATCAAAATCTTTTGTACAAATAGTGTGAGTTTCCGCATTCGACTTATACGACCAACATTATAAAAAAACAGAAATTATACGGTAAAATCAAGTCACAAATTATTCGCGGGAGAACTTAAATGTGAGTATATACGGTAAACTTGTCCTATTGCATAGCCCATCACTCATACATAAATTAAGCAATAACATTATGATACATCCTTCTTTCAACAGTAATTCAGACTGGACGGTGTTAACGGTTGTAGAGATTTGGACATAATAAGTCTTCTTCAAGTCCCGACTTATCTGCGAGTATATACGGTATGTCGCTTGTTCACATCACTGCAGTAGAGTGCAGCACGTTTGTGAAAACTATGACATGCTAGATATTTTCCACACAAAGACAAACTAAAATGCACCATTGTGCAAATTATTGTGTTTTCTACACTGGAAAATTAACTACACGGTAAGGTGCCACAATAACACCCTGCATTCCCGTCCTCACCATTACCTAGCAAACGCCATATCCTAGTTGAGAATATGCACACTTCCAGGAATTTGTTTTATTTTTTTAATTAGAGAGCTTTATTTAAATACTAAATGACAGGCAGATGTTTGCAGAACAAATGAGTGAAACACTTCCAGACAGGAACTAAACGCTTTTTTTCATGCATGACTGGTACACATTTTGCTTGAAATTTATTTTGTGATTTTTTTTTTGCAGTGTAACATTAAGTTTTGCTGCAAGTGTAAATGCTTTATTTATTACTATCTCAGTGGACCCCATATTCGGGCAGGTTAACAGCTTGAGCTTTTCTCTTTGGAATCATCTGCTTCATCTCTTTCCACAAATTACCTGCTAGACTGAAATTCGGTGACTGTGGTTTGCCTTCGACTGTGTCTCCTTGACTGTATTCAGTGATGACTGTTACCTCGTGGACATCTTGAACTCTTCTGCCTTCTTTCGGTTCAATTTAAACAGGCTGTAGATACTCATCTGCTGTTCAGTCATTAAGTCTGCTTGTCTTGAATCTCAGTTTGGGAATGTGTGGATTCGGTCTAGACCGAGTTTATGCAATTTTAATGCGTATTACTTAAGGCTGTAAAATTTGAACATTGTTATGGTGACATCATTGCAGTGCTATTGTGCTGATGTTTTGGGTCACCATCTGAGGTGGTGTCCTATGGCCACACCACGTGCAAGTGCAACGTGTGATGCCATGATACAGTCACAGGCAGTGTGACTTAATGGTTAAGACTTGGACTTTAAACCCTGAAGTTGTTGGATCAAATCCCACTATTGATACTGGGCGACCAGAAGCAAGTCAGTTCACCTGCCTGTGCTCCAATTAGAAAAAAAAATACAACTAATTGTATCTTTAATGTTGTAAGTCGGCTTGGAGAAAGGCATCAGCCAAGTGATGAGTAATAATAATACTTAAGATGGGGCCTGCTAATCCCAATCCCCATATTTTAGTTAAGGATAGGCCATTAGACAGGTCTAGAACTTTGGCTTGGACATGTACTTAACTTTTTTGGGTTTTGATGATCATATTTACTTTTAACCTTCTGGTGTTTTAACCTAAGAATTTTTCCTCCTGCTCTTTTAAAGCTTTTACCTCCATGCCACAGTTTTGGATGTTGTCTTTGCATTCTCACCAATGAGACCATTACACTGTTGCCCTTTATCTGTTGACTTTTCTAGTTTAAACTTTACTTTGTGCTTTTTATTTTTACTCTTGGTGACTTCTTTAATGTTATATTTAACATAACATTAATTCTTTAATGTTTTTACTCCATGTTTAAACTGCTGTCTTTATTATTGACTACATCCTAAACTTCTACATTGAATTTATTGCTTTTCTTTTCACTGATTGGCTCTTGCCCCTTTTTACTTTTGAGATGATGTCTTAGAGATGTTAACACAAATCCATTCTTTAATAACACTGCATGCTGCTCTTACCTCTCCATTTGTGACAATGTCCATTAAGCTTGTGATTGGTGCCTCCGTCAAAGAGCAGTTAAAATTGCTGTCTTATCCGATTGATTTTTGGCATTGTACGGAGCCCCTACTATGAAATGACATGCCCAAACTTCCATCTTTCACAGATCTGCCCTCTCAATTGGTGTACAATATTTCTGTCTGGCAGCACCAGGCAGTCAGCCTTCTTGGTGATCTTTCTGGAATTCGGTTCTTATTTTATTCCAGTCTCATTTCCATTTTCATAGTCATTTGCAACACCAATCAATATTCCATGCGTGCGGTATCTGACTCTGTTCCCTTGTATCCGCTTTTTTCCTGTTTCGCTGTGTTTTAGACCTGAACAAGTCTGTCTCCACTTTGGTCTTTACTCCTTTCATCTCATTTTGGTCCTATTATCTTACTTTACTGCCTTCTCTTCTCCATTTCTTAGCAAAATATGTTCAAGAATGTCACATTTTGTTCCAGACGCCCAAACAACCAACAGCTAAACTTGTGATGGGCCCAAGTGCAAAAACATTAAATTGGCACCCCTCACATGAAATTAAATGAAATCCAATTAAAAAATGACCTTCATCAATGAGACCCATCAAGTATGTAAGCTTCATTAAAGGTCAACAGTCATAATTGATGTTTATCGAGTTGTGGGGATGGCAAGATCATTAACCTTTTCATTCCGATGTCAAGTAGGCAAATGTGTTAACAACAAAGCCTAAAACAACAACCATGTACTTACTGTGGGACCCCAGCCACATGGGTTCTGGTGCAACTGCCCAGCCACACTGCCTTTAGTTACACCACTACTGCCAGTTCACCCAACTCAAATAATACATAGACTTGGAAGCCACTGCCCAATTTACATTTCCTGACAAAGGAAGACAGCTTGTGATATAATATCTGCTGATTGTTGGAGTCCATGACAGCATGTGTCCTAACAAGTTGCCCCAAACATTCCTTCTTCATTAAAGATCTACTGCCACACTTCACAGTGGCGATGAGGTGATTTTCTGCAAAGTCCACCAAACTCACCATTGCTGTTTGCTATTTTTGTCTCATCTGACTGTAGAACTTGGTCTCATTGAAAGTTCCAGTAATGTTTAACAAACTATAGGTGCTCGAGTTTGTTTTTTGGATGACAACAGAGGCTTTTTTCTGGTATCCTTCCCAAACAAATTGTGGTTATGTATGTGGTGGGGATTTCTGACGCCAAGACCCAACTCTCATCTACGATTCTCCAGCTTGTGATCTTTGGAGATTCTTTTGGAAACTTGAACTGTCCTCCTCACGGTGTGTGTTGGTCAGTATTGACACATGTCCTCTTCAAGGTTAATTCCTAACATCTCCAGCTGCTTTAATCTTATTAAACAATTGTCCTGATTGTGGAAATGAGTGTTTTCAACCATTTAGCTGTTTTATTATAGCCATTTCTTGATTTAAGAAGATTAACAACCTTTTGTCACTGGTTCATTACTGTATTTGTGGATCTTTCCCATTGTGATGGATGACTAAAGGTATCTGGCTAATGTGTCACCCCATATTTATACCCCAATGAAAATGGAAGTCATGGCTTAAGTGTTCCTTTTCACTTAGATGAACTTAAAACCATAAAATATAATTAGGACTGTACTTCAGTTTGATTTTACTAATTTGACTTTCTGAAAGTGCCAATCATTGTGTCACATGTGTGTACCGCTCTTTAAACTGGCACAATTATAATATGCGCTGCCCTCCTAGAGCAGCAGGAAAGGAAAAAAAATAAAAAAAATAATTGGGGGCGCGAGTGACAAACACTATTTTCCTACTACACCACCCTCAAGTACAGAGACACACAAGTGAAAGCAGGGTTAAGTAAAAAATAATCATTGGAAGAAGATAGACACACTTACTGAAACAAAAAAATCTTAGAGACATAATATTGAGCTGCAGCGTTTCCCACCCAACACAAATTACGACACAAAACACTTAAACACATACAGTACTAATACAGAAATCTGAGCAAGAGAAAAAAAAAATAATGTATTCGTAATACTTTACATACAGTGGTGTGAAAAACTATTTGCCCCCTTCCTGATTTCTTATTCTTTTGCATGTTTGTCACACAGAATGTTTCTGATCATCAAACACATTTAACCATTAGTCAAATATAACACAAGTAAACACAAAATGCAGTTTTTAAATGATGGTTTTTATTATTTAGGGAGAAAAAAAAATCCAAACCTACATGGCCCTGTGTGAAAAAGTAATTGCCCCCGAACCTAATAAGTGGTTGGGCCACCCTTAGCAGCAATAACTGCAATCAAACGTTTGCGATAACTTGCAATGAGTCTTTTACAGCGCTCTGGAGGAACGTTGGCCCACTCATCTTAGCAGAATTGTTGTAATTCAGCTTTATTTGAGGGTTTTCTAGCATGAACCGCCTTTTTAAGGTCATGCCATAGCATCTCAATTGGATTCAGGTCAGGACTTTGACTAGGCCACTCCAAAGTCTTCATTTTGTTTTTCTTTAGCCATTCAGAGGTGGATTTGCTGGTGTGTTTTGGGTCATTGTCCTGTTGCAGCACCCAAGATTGCTTCAGCTTGAGTTGACGAACAGATAGCCGGACATTCTTCTTCAGGATTTTTTGGTAGACAGTAGAATTCATGGTTCCATCTATCACAGCAAGCCTTCCAGGTCCTGAAGCAGCAAAACAACCCCAGACCATCACACTACCACCACCATATTTTACTGTTGGTATGATGTTCTTTTTCTGAAATGCTGTGTTCCTTTTACGCCAGATGTAACGGGACATTTGCCTTCCAAAGAGTTCAACTTTTGTCTCATCAGTCCACAAGGTATTTTCCCAAAAGTCTTGGCAATCATTGAGATGTTTCTTAGCAAAATTGAGACAAGCCCTAATGTTCTTTTTGCTTAACAGTGGTTTGCGTCTTGGAAATCTGCCATGCAGGCCGTTTTTGCCCAGTCTCTTTCTTATGGTGGAGTCGTGAACACTGACCTTAATTGAGGCAAGTGAGGCCTGCAGTTCTTTAGACGTTGTCCTGGGGTCTTTGTGACCTCTCGGATGAGTCGTCTCTGCGCTCTTGGGGTAATTTTGGTCGGCCGGCCACTCCTGGGAAGGTTCACCACTGTTCCATGTTTTTGCCATTTGTGGATAATGGCTCTCACTGTGGTTCGCTGGAGTCCAAAAGCTTTAGAAATGGCTTTATAACCTTTACCAGACTGATAGATCTCAATTACTTCTGTTCTCATTTGTTCCTGAATTTCTTTGGATCTTGGCATGATGTCTAGCTTTTGAGGTGCTTTTGGTCTACTTCTCTGTGTCAGGCAGCTCCTATTTAAGTGATTTCTTGATTGAAACAGGTGTGGCAGTAATCAGGCCTGGGGGTGGCTACGGAAATTGAACTCAGGTTTGATACACCACAGTTAGGTTATTTTTTAACAAGGGGGCAATTACTTTTTCACAAAGGGCCATGTAGGTTTGGATTTTTTTTCTCCCTAAATAATAAAAACCATCATTTAAAAACTGCATTTTGTGTTTACTTGTGTTATATTTGACTAATGGTTAAATGTGTTCGATGATCAGAAACATTTTGTGTGACAAACATGCGAAAGAATAAGAAATCAGGAGGGGGGCAAATAGTTTTTCACACCACTGTATTATCTGTCTGGAATGTCGAGCTCAGTCTGCAGTGGGGAATGAGGTGCCGAACCATACCTCCTGATCAACAGTTCCTGTGCTGGCCTGTCAGGTCCTCTCCTGAATACCTTTCACCAGAAAATAAAAATAATTTGTCCTGAAATGAACCTGGGTTTACCTGACATTTTCCATGCGGTGTCAATCCTTTCCCTCTTGCCTTTTCCTGTGATGGCGTCTGCTTCTCTCTTGGCTTTGTGCTTCTTCTCTCCTTTTTCCCGCCCTCATTTACATACTGTTGGCTCCTCCCCATACAGTCAGCTGGCCCTCCAAGCCAGGTGCTCCCCCCCCCCTTACAAATTAAGCCATTCCAGTAATAACAGGAATGGGGAAAGGTACAAACTCACAGTGACACACACATACAGTATTCCAGACGACCGTTACATGTGTAAATAAGATTCTTTTTCCTTTAAATTAATTTACTTTAATTAATGTTTTAATTTGTGTTATTGTTTTGAATGAACAATCAGGAGAAGGAGTCGAGTCTAAAGGTAAAACTCTTTGTTTACCAGTTGGTCTACATCCCTGTCCTCACCTATGGTCATGAGTTGTGGGTAATGATCGAAAGAAGAGATTGTGAGTGCAAGCACCAGAAATGAGGTGGCTGGGCTGGCACTTCATGATAGGGTGGAAAGCTCAGCAATTTGGGAGACCCTCAGAGTAAAGTCGCTGCTCCTCCAGATCAAGAGGAGCCAGTTGAGGTGGTTTTGGCATGTCTGAAGGATGCTCCAATAGAGCTGCTCCAGGCACATTCCACTGAGAGGAAACCCTTTGGCCGACGAAGAACATGCTGAAGAAATCATATCTCTTGCCTGGCTTGGAAACGCATAGGAATTCCCCAACTGGAGCTGAAATCTAAACTGGGGATGGGGATGTCCGGGCTGACTTGCTTGACCTGCAGCCATCAGCAGGAAAAATAGTTGAGAAGATGAGATGAGATCAAGAGGATAAACAATGAAAACATTTTTTGGTAATTTTCTATTATCGTCACGCAAATCAGTGGGGCCGCCGCCCCAGTTACTTAATTTTTGGGTTGTTAGAATTAGTAGACTGGCCTACCCTAACCACAAATGCTAACCTTAAAGTTAGTGGGAGTGAAGCAAAATTACCTATAGGTCCCTAATGTTAATATCCCCTTAGGTTGCCTAGTTTTTAAAACGATAATACGATTTGCATCACGATAATAGAAAAGTACTCATTTTTCTTCCCAGCCCATTTTGCTTTTATTTACCAAGGGTGCTAATATTATTAGAGGGCACCAAATATGACACATGCTATCTTAGAAAGTCCAACAGCATTATTAAAGACCTCAGCCATCCTGAACAGTTGGTTTTCCCTTTCCTCCATTCAGAACCATTAGCAGTTGTACCACAAGACTCAGGGACAGTTTCTGTCTACAGACCATAAGGCTACACAATAGCCACTCATACTGACAACAACATGTGCTTTATTCGTAAAGATCATCTAACACCATGTTTAATGGTGCCATATTGTTATTGTAATCTAGTTTTTGAGAGACATGCAAGTAAGAATCTCATCGTACTATATAGACTCAACAATGTCTCTGAACCTAAACTTGAGCTGATGGCTCCTAACCGAGACAGAATGCTATTGCCATGAGAGCTGCTCCTCCCATTTGCTTCATTCGATTATTTCTTGCTTGTCTGTCTTCTACCTGCCATCAAAACCTCTGGAAAAGTCGTCTTATATGTGCATTGCTTTTCTGTTAATACCCACTTGATCCTTGTATCTCACCCCATGAACATGTTTAGATTTTCCTGGCATTCTTTTCAGGGCCACATTTGAATTGCAATCCCTTTCTTCAACGCTTCCTTACTTTCCCTCCACATCCTCCATGCAGCAGGCTTACAGAAGACTCTGAAATCTTCCTTAGAAATCTAAACTTAGCATTATGCAGCCTCAGCTTTAGTGTCTGTAATTTATAATCCATTTTCGAAATGCCTCCCAGCATCTTATTAGCCTTTTTTATAGCCTCTTAACGCTTTCAGGATGAGAATGAGCTCTGCTTTATAACTCCCAGATTCTTTTTTTTTTTTAGATTTTTCAGATTCGACTACTAAAAGTTTTTATTTCATATTACAGTAGATGGTCTTGTTTATTTTTTTACCAGTTCCAAATACGAGGCCTCTATAATAAGAACCGTCAAAAAAAAATGGTAAACAAAAAAAAATCCCATATATTTTCCTGCATTTGAATGTCAGGCCTTTTATTTCCCCCATATTTAATGGAAACATTTACAAATCTAGCATAGTACATTTATTATTGATAAATCCATCCCATATTTAACATCAGTGACTGTGATCGTTTTTAAATTAGAAGTACTTGTAGGTGACAGCCTGTGAGGTGCTTGCCACTGATGTTTAGCGTTTTTTTTTTTTTCTTTTTATAAATCTGTGCTTTGGATGATTGCTTTCAGCTCCATTTGGTATCAAGTCATTAGCAGGATTTAGATGCAGCTGCCATCTTGCTGTGTTTAGTTTGAAAGAAAAAGCATATGGATGAAGTAGCCTGACATGTACAGCAGCATACCGTGTGATCTAAAGGTGCACCCGTTCTGAGAGCCAGCCATCCAGACCTGCTGATTCACTGGGGCTGTTTTGGGTAGGATAGGAGTGACATGGCGGCACAGCAGTTAGCACAGCCCTGGGTATGAACCTCAGCTTTGGAACTGTCTGACTGGAGTGTGCATGTTCTCCGTGTGCCATGTGGAATTTGGATTTGTCAGTTTTCCTGTCCGGGATTGGCTTCAACTGCCCTGGATTAACAGGTTAAGAAAATGGAGAGTTGCATGGATGGATTTCTTGTCATGTGTGTTGGGCTAATTAGTGACTCTGAATTGACCCTGTATAAGTGAAGGTGCTCAGTGCTGAGCACCAAACCGTATGAGTAGTTTCAAAAACGGATGGGTAGATTCTTCTTGCAGAACAAATAACATTTGACACTAGAAATACTGAATACGCTCAGTTGCATTTTTTCCCATAACAGTAGAAGTGATGCTGACGTGGAGCAGTCTTTCTTCAGCTGCACATATGCAATTAATAAATCTAAGATTTAACACCTAGGGTTCTCAGGCTCAACCGAGGCTCAACCAAGGAACTTGTACAAAGTCTGTGTAGATGTCTTCAGCTTCACATGCAGTGATTGCAAAGAGTTTAATATTTTTGTTTTCAGCACAAACTCATCTATAATAATATGAAAGCAGCAGGGAGTTCTGGGTCATACGCAGCCATTTATTTGTTTCTAAACACGTGGAAATTGAAAAGAGTAGTTTTGATAATGCAGTATACAGGAATATCATGAAAATACACACTAACCAATTGCGAGGAATGGTTTTGATTAATGAACCTTGTTCAACATGGCCTTAAGCTATATAAAGATGACAAAATATTTCAGCATATCCAATCAGATAGATAAATAACTGGCTTAAAAACATGCTTGTGTCACTGCTCTTTTTGGGCAATGGCCATCCTGTACTGAATATTTATGAGCTATTCAGGCCTTGGCCACCTACAAGACAAACTCTAGAATTTTCAGGGAGCTAAAGTAGAAGAATATTTATTGAGAACACCACATTAACTATATAAATAGAAAATGCACATTACACATACCTCAAGTTTTTTTTTATTTTATTTTAACTAAACTGCATCTTAGAGGTTTTGCCCAAAACACTCAATATCCATTTGTGCCATTCCATACATTTCTGGTGAGATGTTAACAATATTCAGCTACATATTTACACAAACAAAATGCCTGACAATCTATGTGAGGGGTGTCTGGTGGGAAGTGAGGCTACCTGGGAATGAAGTGGTGCAGCACAATTCCGGTTTAGGATTTTTCAATGTAGTCTTCCTGAAAGTGGAATGCACATCTCCCAACCATGCTTCCACCTCTGGATGTGCTCAAAAAAAAAAAAAAAGGAAACTTCTTGGGAGTCACACCACTCATCCATCCATCCTCTTCCGCATATCCAAGGTCGGGTCGCGGGGGCAGCAGCTTGAGCAGAGATACTCAGACTTCCCTCTCCCTGGCCACTTCTTTCAGCTCTTCCGGGGAAATCCCGAGGTGTTCCCAGGCCAGCTGGGAGACACAGTCCCTCCAGCGTGTCCAGGGTCTTCCCCGGGGCCTCCTCCTAGTTGGACATGCCTGGAACATCTTGCCAGGGAGGCGTCTAGGAGGCATCCTGATCAGATGCCCGAGCCACCTCATCTGACTCCTCTCGATGCAGAGGGCAGCGGCTATCTACTCTGAGCCCCTCCCGGATGACTGAGCTTCTCACCCTATCTTTAAGGGAGAGCCCAGACACCCTGCGGAGGAAAATCATTTCAGCCGCTTGTATTCGCAATCTCGTTCTTTCGGTCACTATCCATAGCTCATGACCATAGGTGAGGGTAGGAACGTAGATCGACTGGTAAATTGAGAGCTTTGCTTTACAGCTCAGCTCCTTTTTCACCACGACAGACCGATGCAGAGCCCGCATCGCTGTGGACGGCGCACCTATCTCATGCTCCATTGTTCCGTCACTCATGAACAAGACCCCAAGATACTTGAACTCCTCCACTTGGGGCAGAATCTCGCTCCCAACCCTGAGAGGGCACAGACAGTGTTTACTGTAGAAGCCATTAAGAAGACTAACAGAATGTTAGGTTATGTAACGCCCTGATGTGTGGAGTACAAGTCCAAGAAGGTTCTGCTCAAGCTTTATAACGTACTGGTGAGGCCTCATCTGGAGTACTGTGTGCAGTTTTGGTCTCCAGGCTGCAAAAAGGACATAGCAGCGCTAGAAAAGGTTTAGAGAAGAGCGACTAAGCAGATTCTAGGCTTGCAAAGGGATGAGCTATGAAGAAAGATTAAAAGAGCTAAGCCTTTTTAGTTTAAGTAAAAAAATATTAAAAGGAAACATGATTGAAGTGTTCAAAATTATGAAGGAAATGAGTACAGTGGATTGAGAATGCTGTTTTTAAACAAGTTCATTAAGAACATGGGGACACAGTTGAAAACTTGTAAAACTGTAATTTTCACATAAACATTATGAAGTTTTTCTTTACACGGAGAACCAGAGACATTTGATATAAGTTACCAAGTAGTGGGGTAGGCAGTAGGACTTTAAGAACTTTCAAAACTAGACTTGATGCTTTTTTAGAAGAATTGGGTGGATAGGACTGGTGAGTTTGAGGGGCTGAATGGCCTGTTCTAATGTTCAAAGCCAGTGGCTGAGCACAGAAGACACACTGTCCAATTTAGTCACATGCACACTCCAACAGGTTAAGTGGTTTTGCTTATGGTTACCCACTGTAGGGATCTGAACCAGCAACCTTTGCTTTAAGGTCCAAAGGCTTAGTTCTTAGCCTAAGTTACCAGACAGGTTTATCTACCTAAGCAAAGCACAGGCCAAAGTTCCACAGCAAGGAGTGAAGGAGTGGAATAATTCTCTGAAAACACAATATTACTCCATAAATCAGGTAATGTAGTGCATTATACACTGAATTTGAGTAAATGTGAGCAAACATAATAAATTATTATTCATTCTGCTAACTTATGCATGAAATATATAATTATTTCAAGTATGCATTAGAGTCTATTTTAATTTCCTAAGGCAGCTTATTATCTGTTATGATGGCATCACAGTGCCTCACCCTTTTTTTTTTTATTTTCTTTTTTCATACTTCTTCACTGTTTTTTTGTTTATGTTTTGCTTCCTTGTGTTTGTAATTTCACCCCAGCCAATCCCCCCCATGTTTCTCATTGTTCTAATTTTGCACTAAATGTAGTCCTTAGGTTTAGGCGCAGCAGTTACCCAGAGGGCCGTAAAAGCCAGCTGTTACCAGAGCCTCATTCTTGTAGCACTCGCAAGTGGAGCTTGCTGGGTTTGTCGCTCCTCTGTCTGCTTATTCTTTTTGCTAAGGTTTAGTAGTCGTCTGGCTACCTTCTTGTCTCTTCGAGGCCATTTTCATTTTGCCATTTTGTGTCTCTTTAGTGAATTTTCAGTTAGTACTTCTGGTTTTGGAATTATTGCTTCAAATGTATGCTTTTGCTTTTTGGTTGAATCTTTTTGGTTGAATTAAATTCTCCTGTTTCTTTGGTTTTGTCCTTAGTAATTTTAAACGTTTTTCTACTAAGATTATTCATCTTAAGCTTGCCAGTGAACAACGTCCAGTGATGCCAGCTCTGTGTGGTGTCAAATCTCAATTCTGGCTCTTTTCATGTGTAGCTCCTAGTTGGTGGCATGAGCTGCCCACCTCCACCCAAACTGCCGACTCCCTCAATGCATTTGTGAAGCGATTGAAAACCCTTCTCTTCTATGAATATCTGTCAGATGGTCAAGGAAGGTTTTTAGCTCCATAGATCTGTCATTGATAATTCATATTGTGTTTGTTAGGTTAGTTTTTATTGCTTTAATATCAATTGTTAATTGATTATTTGGAATTTTTTTATATATATTGTCAGAGGTGGCTGGGGTGGCGACCTGGCCGGGACACCCAGGAGGACCGGAGGAGGGCTTGCACCTTCCCCAGACCATCTGGGGGCGACCACCCTGGTTCCTTTGGGGGCCACGGGTACAGAGCTTTGAAGCTCCACCCTGTAGGGGCCCGTGGTCACCGCCAGGGGGCGCCCCCATGCTTTTGGAGCCCTGGACCTCAGCACTTCCGCCACACCAAGAAGTTCTGGGGGGAAGAGGAGCAGGGACACCCGGAGTGCTTCTGGGTATACAGCCGGCACTTCCGCCACATGGGGGCGTGTTGGTGGGAGGTTGCCTGGAAGCACCTGGAGCACATCTGGGTGTGGATAAAAGAGGCCGCCTCCCTTCATTCGGGGCGAGAGTCGGGAGCGGAGTGGACTGAGCTTGCTGGAGGAGGCAATGAGGGGGCCAGAAGAGGAAGAAAGGCATTGTGTGGCCAGGACTTTGGGGACTTGTGGGGTTTGTGGTGCACTTAAGGACTTGTATATATTGTAAATAAACATGTGTTGGGTGAAATGAACGTGTCTACCTGTCTGTGTCTGGGCCAACCTCCACAATATATATATATATATATATATATAGCTCTTCTCCTGTGGTGATCAACATTTGTAACCTGTCCTCCTACGTTTGTTCAAAAACAGTCCCTAGACTGAAGCTACTCGATTATGTTGACCTCCTTTGGATAAAAGCGACTGCTAAGCAAATACTGTACATGTAAATGAGAAACTTATTAAGTTTTTGTTGATTATTTACTATTGGATTTTTTTTTCTTTTTTCTTTGATGATTTCAACATGTGATGTAATTCCCAGAGGGTGGTCCGGCTTGCAGGATCCTAGGCTGGACCAGGCCAAGGGGATGCCCACGTGACACCTGGCTGTGGCAGATAAATGGTCATTTCCTGAGGGTGGGATTGGACTAAGTGTCTGCTGGGGGGGTTGCCAATCAGGATCCTGAGCTGTTTTGTTGTGTGGTAGGTACGGCAACTTGCTGTGCCAGTGCATGCTCCCCTGACCTGATTTCAATATTTCAGATGTATGGCAGACAGTGATATGACTAAAAACAAGAAATCCCTTCTCCTGTGAAATTAAATTAAAACCACTTAAAAATAAGGTATGTCAACCATATAAGCTACATAACAGTTAAATCGTCATAATCAAGCTTTTGTTGTGGGAGTTGTGGGAATATAATGCCATTGACCTGGGATTTGTTGTGAAGGATCTGATGGTGACTCTGTCCACATCTTAGGACTTTCTAACTTTCTGACGACAGGAGACTGAGATCTGCTGATGTCATCCTTGTGAATGGAAGAGGAACTACTGAGAGTTTTGTGTTTTGAGCTATGAGAGTAATTAAAAGATACATTTTGCTCCCAGTAAACTATGTTATGTTTTATTTTGTGTTTTTTGCCGCTATAAAACTATATGGAAAATTTTAAAGCTTTTTTTATTCCCTTTTGAAGGATTTTTTTTTTGTTTTTTTTTTTGCACCTGCACAGGAGCAAAAGTAGCTGAATATTTAGGGAAGTGTTTGGAAAACTTACTTGTTCTTGTTATTTGTATTCAAACTAGCGTCAGTGAGGCAGGGAAGTAAGGAGTAACTGAGACCAGAAACTCTGTAAGTAGAGAGACATAGAACTTTATAGATAGATAGAACGTTATTTGTCCCCAGGGGGAAATATGACTTTTTACAGGAGCTCAATAAATAAAATATGTAAATAGGTAGATAAGTAAGAAAGTAAATAATAGACACACATAAACTTTGGTCTGAACACACACCAGAATGACATTAAAGAGCGAAAATTTAAAAGTAGGAAAAGTTCTGACTTGGCTGTAACAATCCCAGTGAGGCATTATGTAGATGTATTGTTGTCGGTATAGAGGACCCACTGTAGCATTTCTGGACACACTTCTGCTGAATATTTCATTGGCTGAAAGTCCTCAGTTTTAGTGTGTCATAGAGAGGATCTGCAGCATTATTCATAATGACACTCAGTTTTGGTTTAATTATTTCATTTGCTACGACCTCCAGGGGGTCCAGAATGTGTCCTATAACTGAGCTTGCCCTTTAAATTGGCTTGTTGATTTGGTGGGCGTTTCTTGAAGTGATGTTACCAGCCCAGCACACAACAGCGTAGAAATAACTGATGTCATAGTGACAAATAGTTAAAAGTAACAGCAATTCCTTAGTGGGGAAAAAAGTCAAAACACGTACAAAATAATTGAATAGAGCACCATATGGTACTCATACAGTAAAGCATTAAATGCTAGCAAGCAAGGGCATATGCATTCAGAAGTGAGAAAGCTTTCTTTTTAAATACAGGTAGATGGCTGACTTCAACATGGTAAAGAGAGGCACAAGCAGCTGTAGGAAAACACTACAGTAAGAAACTAACTGTCAGCAGAGTATCTCCAAATCTTTTACTGTTTCACTATTAAGTCAGACCTAGCAGCCAGTTGTGGAGATCAAGCTCCAGTCTGCAGCAGCACTTGTGGTCATCGTCAGGATGAACCACTGCTGACTGAGTGTGTAGTTATAATCGCTAGACCCCCGGGTGATTTATGAGAGTTTATCATGAACATAATATTCTCTAAGCAACTTATTTTTCTAAAAAAGCAAAGCAAATAGATGTGAAAATTCTTAACAATACAAGATAAAAGTCTATCCAACCCAATGTTCCAAGATATCAGGTAGTTCTTTGAATTTTGCATTTTGCATCTAAAGCAAGCAGAAAAGTTCCTATTGACTAATTGACTAATCAAGCATTAAAGTGTCATTTTTTATTTTAAATCTTAATGCTTTTCTCTAGTAAATACTTCATCACTAAAAAAATACCAAGAAAATAGCCTCTCACAATTTGAAAGCACATAAACCAGACAATTTTTTTAAATCAGTTTCCATATCATCTTGGTAATAAAAAGTTGTTTTTTTTTGTGTTTCAGCCAGGGTTTGTTTCTCTGGCATGTGTTTATCTTCTGTTGTTTTTGAATTGTTATTATTTTTCATGTAATATCTGTAATGTGTGTATATAATTTACTAATTGTGCACTGTTACTCTAAGTGTGCTGCCATTCTGTGTACTTTGTGGGTGAAGCCGCAGGGGGTGTGGACACTCAGCCAGTGAGAGAATCACAATGGTGGATCATTGAAGTGTGAAGGAGTTGATTTGAGTCATTTGTTATGTTTTATCTGCCTTTTTCTTCTCTATCTTTGGATTTTTAATATTGGATTGTTTATTGGGACTTGGTTTGCCTTCTGGTCAACTCTTTTTTGCCCTTTTGAGCATTTGTTTTTTCCTATTTTGTTAATAACTATTCTTCACTTACAAAGAGAATAAGCCAAAATTTGACGGTTCTCTCCCTTGTACGATATTTTGATATATTTTTGTAATTTGAACTTTTAAAGATAGCTTCTCTTTGTAGCCCTGTACAGGCCGAAGCCAGTAAGTAGTAGTTAGGGGAAAAGCTGAATTGTGGTCAGCCTCTTCTTGGCTGGACAGTGAAGGTCTTAACTCTTTGAGGGCTGAATATTTTTTCCAGTTTTCTGAAAAGCACACAAAGCAATGGTTTCACACACAAATTAACATAAAATATCTTTTGCTGCATGTTGTGGCTGCTGTCGGTGCCCGTTCGACGTCTCTGGCGCAGGGGCAGCTCCATGATCTGCAGGAATACGCAGATACTGTCTCCGTGCAGCAGTAGCAGTTGCAGTCTAATGCAATCTAGTTTGTACCTCTTGTCATCATAAAAGCCTGTCCTTCCAGGTGCATTAGCTATACGGACATGTTCAGCACCACAATCAGCTGATGCTGGACCCTCACTTTCGTTTTCGATCTCCAGATCACTTACATCAAAATCCGACAACTCCAAGTCCGACTCAGCGATATAATACACAAAGCGCCATCCACAGAGTATTTTGCATTGTGTTTCTGCTTTGGTCTCTCTCCAGATGTCGATGCCAAATGAAGGATTGCTTGCTCTTTGCTACTCATGCACGTGCAGGAAATCTCAGACAAATCAAAGAAGCTAACTTTAAAGAGAGTCAAACTAAAACATTTTGACACATTTTACACAGCTAATTACCGTCCTCTACCCCTGCATTTCGATAAAAGTTGACATCCGCCCTGAAAAAGTTAACCTGCTTTTGTGGCTCTTTTTGGAGACGTCACACCCTATTGTTATGTTTGAGATGGCAGTTCACAACAAATGTGAAACAGCAATGCAGTCACCATAGGCCCAAATGGAACTGCCATGCTCACATTGCAGATAGTTATGACACAATGACGAGATGAACGTTTTCGGTGTAAACTAAGAATTAGCCTTGGATGAGACAACCATCCATGTCAGGCTACACTCACATACACAGCCTGTTTGCTATTTGACCTACCATTTATGATTTTGGGTGCAAAACATGACAGCATTCATACTCTACAGTATACTGAGTGGTATCAGGTCAGTGTTAAAGTCATTCTTCTGGAGGTATGCAGCTATTGAGCTAACTGCAGGGCTGCTGCACTGCTGACATATACTACAGTATCTTTGAGAGAAATGCAGACATGATTGCGGCATAGCTAATTACTGAAGGGTTGTGATAGATGGAGTTGTATGAAGCTACTATGACTGCAGATGTTATGGCGGAGCTGTTGTACATGGTTTGGTTTGCGTACTGCACTTGGAAGACATCTCTGAACTATGTATAGACATTGTTTCTGCTGTACTGCATGGTGTGCCATGTCTCTCCCTCCCCTCATAGTGGTTTGTACAGCTGCTATGCACTTCAATGGGCCTGGGATCAAATCCAGGCTTGGTCACCGTGTGGTCATTGCACATTGTTACCAGAGCTATGCAATTTTTTTCTGGTACTTCAGTTTCCTCAGGCATTCTAAAGACTCATATTATGTGGTAGGTTAATGGATGAATGCAGTCTTTCTTCTTCTATATTAGCGCAGATGTGCATTCAGTTTTTTTTTATATTTTTATTGAGGCATGTTGCAGTGAAATCTCTTGCTGTATTCATATTGCTTATGAGGTAATAATGGACAAGAATTATACACAATATGGATGCATCACTTCAAGTATACATAATGGACAGAATTACTGAGAGCTGCAGTGGTTGTAATTATTGGTCCATGTAAGCAGTTAAATTGCCTTATTATTGAAGATGAGCCATTTGTGTATCGTGTTATTGCTGTTCAGGATGTTGGCTTCCAGCAAAAGGCGGTGATATTGGGGCGTAGGTGTTTCTATCAAGTCACATGTATGATATTTATAGCATAAAGTAAGAAACAGGAGTGTTTATTTAACAAGCTGCAAGCAATGGACTGTCCTTGTTTGAATGAAAGCGTGTTAATGTCTGGCTTGCACTTGGGATTCTTTAATGGTAATTCAACAGAGAAATAAGAATAACTCTGCACGTGTATAATAAATGTTTAAAGAGAAAGAAAGAAATAAAGCCATACTCTCCCGCATTTGTCTTTTAAAGACTGTAAATAAAGTGGTTTATCGAGTGAAACAATTTAATCAAAAAATTGATTATGGGCTTCCATGAGGGGTCGGTGTGTAGTCCGCAGAGGGTGAGTGAGTCGCAAGCATCTTTCTGGCCTTAATTCTTTCTGGAAAGCTCACGTTGGGGTTTTAGCCATATAGTTAATGAGGCATTGTTGCCAGAAAAATCTTATCATTGCTAGTGGTGATCACTGCAAACTGTTTTGGGGATGAAATCATGTCTGTGACACTCCATAGCACCATTTGTCACAGGTTTGCTGTGAAAAGTAGCACTGTTCTTCAACCTTACATGTCTGACAAGGCAGCGATAGGAAAGAGGACGCAGAGCTGGGTGTGAAAGTCAGGGAGCCTTACGCTTGGTGCGCACTGCTGTTTTATGAAGCAGGAAATGTATTCAGAAAATGATTATTGCTCTACTGTAACAGACCTTGCATGCTGGATGGATTTGACATGGGCATCAGGAACTTTAATGAGAAAATTTTTGAGAGAAACGGAGCAGTGGCATTTTAATATCCGGCAAGGCTGATCCACAGCAAGAAGCGCTGGCAACAAATCTGCTGTCTGTAGAGAAACTGCAGGAGCTGCTTAATTGAGTCGGGCAACGGGTCTCTTGACCAGCAGCTGCCACCGTGGAATCGGCCAGTGGCTTGTTAACGTGCTTATGTTTCCTTCTGGAGGCTGAAGTTCAATAGTGCCATCCGGTGATGATGTAAACAGTGGCTGACATCATCCCATGAAGGCAGTGTTCCTTTGGTGTCCTTTTATTGGACACTGAATCCCAGAATTAGTAAAATGTCTGAACTCCGCTTGTACTAAATACCAAATGTGGAATCAAAAAGGAATTATTTTCCTTTTTGTACATGGAAGATGTTGCCAGTTGGATTCTGTCCACTCTCAGACCGAGAGCGCACAGTAAAGAAGCATTCTGCACTTGGATTAACAAAGAAGTAAAATGGTGCCAGAAGTTTTTATTCTGTATACAGCCTTCCTACATAATGCAATGCCAGATGCCTTTATGTATCTCTTAAAACCTGCTTTGATCTTAAATGTGCATTAAAATGTTGGATTTATCAATGAAATAAATACAGGAAGCACAACAAGGTAACAGTTAAATAGAAAATAAAGTAAAACCTCAACGCCACTAGATTTGCCTACTCAAAGTTTTTCCCTTGGTTTTAAGGTGGGATATCTTAACCACTTCTGATTGTTAAGAAATACGATTTATTTCATTTTTTGCTCTTTCAATGTTAGATTTCTGTGCTTTTGAGACTTTCCAAGTGGGAACAAATTCAATTTTCATGTTTTTATGCGTACTATATCATGTGATAATCTACTTTGCATCATTTCTGCCACAATTTTAGTTTTGATGAGCGTTACTCTTTTCATCTGCTGTTGTTAAGACGCCGCCACCGTTGTCAGGGACAGAGTCACGGTGCTTGTGACCTTGATGGTAACAACGTGATGGTTAAAACAGTTGTCCTCATGTGCACTTCACTATCCTAAATTTGCACTTCATGTTTTTCCTGCTACTGCTTTGATCGTCCTTGTTTTTGACCTTGCATTCCTCATTTTGACTTTGATTTTTGTCTCATAATTTGGCTTCATTATTACCTGCTCTCAATCTCCCAATTCTGACCCTTACTTTCGTTTTCAGTCTCATTTGTCTCATCATTCACTTGCTATCTATCTTGCATAGCACGAATGCTATCTGTTAAAATAAAAACTCTTCAGTCTAGTTTTCCAGCTTCTCTCAGTCTGTATCAGTCAGCCAATGTCCCAAACTCCAATTCTGCATTCATTGTGTTTCCTCACCCCTCACCATTTGATTATAATACCTGTGGGATAATCTCCAGAATCGTTTTCAAAGTCTGGTCCACCAGGCCACAGTGCGCTGCCGTGGTCCCTGGAACCCCTGTGTTTTATCATTGAAAACTCCTTATTTTCACTTTCAGACTCTTTATTAGGCTCACCTGAACAGATTGTCACATGTGCCCCCTACCACCCTCATATGTTTACATGTATTAATCTGTAACAAACCAAAATAAACAGGAGAGTAGTTTTGCATTTTTATTCATTCATTATAGATCACGTATGACTCCTAATTTGCCTAAAACATCAGCAAAGAAATGACTGGGACAAATCATATCAGATACAATGTGGATGTAGACGTCTAGGCATTCAGTGTTTCTAAACTGCCATCTTTGTAAGCTTGTTGGACTCTAGATGAAATGAAAAAGATGGAGACCCAGCCTCTGATCCAATAGGTCTATGAATAGAAAGAATAACAAGAGACTCAGTATTAACCTGAATTCATTCCAACCTCATGCTTTCTTGATATACTTTGGGCCAATGACGCATCGTAGTTAGGCCGCTTTTCTTGTCATGTGCAGGCCTCATGCCCTTAGACTGGTCCTGTTTGGGCAAATTTTATCTTACAGCCAAAAAGCTGCTCATTTTCTTTTAAGCAACCAGTTCTAATCCATCCTTTAAAGACGTTATAGAGACAATTATCATAAAATGCTAGATATCTTCTTATATAATACGCTACCATGGCTGTCCGTTTATCTGTCCAGGATTTTAAATCACTTGTAGCTCGCAACCCGTTTGACCTGCTGACCTGAAATTTGGTACACATTTACTACGTGAAGTCTACTATTCGCTTTCAGGGTGATTATTAACCTCCAAGGTTATTCCTCTTCTTCTTTTCCTTTTAATTTATCATAGAATCAACTCTCTCCAGCGGGTTCAAGGCGGCTATGCAGTGCCGTTCTCATCCCTACCACCTTCGCTGTCACTTCCCCTACCTCTTCATCTCTTAAATCATTCTTGAGGCAGATTAAAGAATTAAGTGCCAACAACTAAGTAATTGCAACACAAACACTGACTTAATCAGTTTTAACACGAAAAGATGTCAACGAAAGAAGAGAAGAAGTGGGCCGCTAGGGTGGAGAAAGGGAGAGCTGCTCAGGAAGCAGCAAGCACATCAACCTCTGAGCAAACAAATGCTAAACGTACAGAGAATGAGTAAGAAAACTATGAATTCTCAAGTCAAGTGTATTCCCTACACGTTATCGTGCAGTGCGCCGTTACTGGTTAGAAAATATAACAAGTCCAGAGGGGACTGGGCGGTCTCATGGTCTGGAATCCCTGCAGATTTTATTTTTTTCTCCAGCCGTCTGGAGTTTTTTTTTGTTTTTTCTGTCATCCCTGGCCATCGGACCTTACTCTTATTCTATGTTAATTAGTGTTGACTTATTTTATTTTCTTATTGTGTCATTTATTTTTCTATTCTTCATTATGTAAAGTATTTTTTGTATGAAAATGTGCTATATAAATAAATGTTGTTGTTGTTGTTGAAGTCACTGAAGTATCTGTTATCGGAAAGTCCATAAATATTTATGGCTCCCATCTTTCTGTACTGTTTAGGAGGGCTCCACCTGCCCAATATTTTGTAGATGTACTTCCAACGTTTAGGTTGAGGAAATCCATCTGACTTCCTTCCCATCTGCTTTGACCTGCCTTTAACTTTGGAGAATTAACTTCAGATGCAGCCCTTTCCATTTAAAGCATCTATTGCCCCTTGCTGACCCAGTCTTGTCCCCTTGACATGTTAGTGGTCTCGCCTTACACTGATGTAGGTTTCCTTTGTTCATAGGCTTTTTCTGGTTCATAGACATCTCACCTGTTCTACCTCAAGTTATTGTTAGCAAACCAGGTAACCCATCTCAAGTTCAGCCTTTTCAAATGCAGAGTTTAGACAGGTTAGTTCAGGGTCTTGCCAGGTAGTGGTGGTGAGGGTGATTTATCCAGGCCTTCTCCATATTCACTTAGCTGATGAGCCCACATCATCACAAGCCTTTCATTGTCTCTGCATTTCTTTTAAAAGAGCTGCCCGATCTGTCACAATTGGCAGTTTACAAACTATCTATCCATCCATCCATTTACAGTTGTCGCCTTCTAATTACAGTGTTGCAGAAAATTAGAGCCTACACTTGCAGTACCACTTAGAGATACAAAGCGTTGTTGCCACACAAGCGTCTCATCACATTTAGCTGTTCTTATGAAATTGATTCCAGTGGGGAGGAAAAGGTGCAGTCATCCATCTACCCATTTATTTTGTGAATCTGTGTTATCAGCCAGGAAGAGCCAGTCCTAGCAGATTGGGTTGAAAGTCAGAATCCAGCTCTGGATGGCATGTCAGGCCATCACAGGGCACAGTCACACACTAAGCACACTTACTCATGCCGGGTCAATTTACAGTCATCAATCAACCTAGCATGTCTTTGGGGTTTAGAAAGAAATCAGAGTATTTGAAGATAACCCGTACAAGCACCAGAAAAAGCTGGGTGAGTGAGATAGTGAGTGGGCTGGGAATTGAGCATAAGATATTGGAACTGTGATGCCACTGTGCTAACCGCTAGGCCACTATGTTACCATAATTTACACATTAATTATAGACATTTTACATGTTGTGGCAGACTACCTTTGAGACATCTTGCTTTTCTGACAAGATCCAAGAACAAAGGATATGTTTTCTGCTATTTAGTCTAAACAGACAAATGCCAACACCTTTTAATACTTGCAGAAATCATCCTGATAAGAACTGCAAATTACGAGGAGACCCTTTTGTGGCAACAACACTTTTGTATCTGTAACGTTATGCACTCTTTGATTTTTGGTAATTAAACTGCAACATCTGAAATGGTTACAATGCTTTCATAAAGCACTCAGACCTGTTCAGTTTTTACACGTTTTGTTATGTTGCATCCTGTGGTAAAAAATAAGGCAGCAGATAAGTAAAAGGTTTGAGGATGGCCACCCTGCAAAATAAAAGAAGCACATCTTTACAGATCAGAGTTCAACTGAACTGGACTGAACAGGGTGAGTCTGTTCTATAAATATGGTGGATAGAAGGAAGAGGTGGAGTCAGAGTGACCGGAACAGGAACTGATGTGGCAGGAAGGGGAATTCTGGGTACTGAAAGTGATGTCATCAGGGTTGGCTGGAAATGATGTTAGTGGGTGGTTTGGTGGTGATGTCACTGAGAGGCAGGGCCTTCAGCTGAACTGCAGAGGAACAAGAAGATGGAGGATCAGCTGAGAGCTCCAACCCCCAGTCTGGCTGATCAATAGCACTATTTGAGCCTGTAAACTGCCCCCCATGCACATGTGTGTGACAGGCCTTATACTAAAATGATTATTTGATCCCTCATCCAACAAAAATTAATACCCCAGATTGATAACCTGAAACAGGAGTTTAAGAATTATTTCAGAGTTATTAAAAATCAAAAAGTGAAATTTCACATTGGTACAGGTGTTCAGAACCCTTTACTCACTACTTAGTTGAAGCACCTTTAGCAGCGATTACAGTCTCAAGTCTTCTTTGGTTTAATGCAACAAGCTTTACACATCTGGATTTGGGGATTTTCAGCCATTCTTCTCTGCAGATCCCCTCAAGCTTGGTCAGGTTGGATGAAGATCATCAGAAGACAGCTGTTTTCAGGTTTCCCTAGACGTGTGCAATTGAGTTCAAGTTTGAGTTCTGGCTTGGCCACTCAAGAACATGCACAGAGTTGAAGGTGAATCTTCAGTCCTCTCTGAGGTTCAGAGCATCCTGGAGCAGGTTTTCGTTAATGATGTATCTGCACTGTTCTACATTCAGCTTTCCCTCAACCGGGCTCTGATACACATTGTCAACTGTAGGACCTTCTGTAGCTGGTGTTTGCCTTTCTTAATCACATCCAGCCAATTGAATTGAGCCCAGGTGGACCCCAAACAAGATGTAGAAACATCTCAATGACGATCAATAGAACAGGACGCCAAATTTCAATTGTCACAGCAAAGTGTCTCAATATTTGTGTCAATGTGATGTTTCAGTTTTTTATTAAAACAAATGGCATAAATGTCTTACATCATGTTGTCTGTTTGTCATTCTGAGATATTGACTGCTTCTTGATCAGACAAAACAAATGATTTTAGCAAAAGGCCACAACATAACAAAACTTTCTGAAGACACTGTAAATATAATATTGCCAAACCAAATTCAGAGTTTCAAGGCACTGGGGCATATCCAAGCAACACAGAGTGCAAGGAAGGAACCAGCCCTGGACAGGAAGCCAGTCCGTCATTGGCCCACTCATACTCACACCCAGAGCAACACTTTGCCAGTGGCCATAACACGTGTACCTCAGACGAGGTCATCCACTGGTCGCCCAGCCAGCACTTACAGGTCATGTAGGAAAAGCCTGGCTTGCTGCTAGAAGAGATGCTGGTGATGCCAGTAGGGGGTGCTTACCCTGTAGTGTGAATGTAGATCCCAATGCCCCAGTGCAGTAATGGAGCCACTGTGCTGTAAAAATGGCACAGACTTAAAACCAAGGTCCTGATTCTCTGTGGTCATTAAAGATCTCTTTGCAACCTGCACAAAGAGTAGGGTGTATCCTAATGTCCAAGCTAGATTGTCCTCCATGTCGTACTCATGGAAAGGGGTCTTTCTTTGGACTGCCTTTCCCAAGGTTTCTTCCATTTTTTTCCCTACAAGGGTTTTTTTTTGGGAGTTCTTCCTTGCCTTCTTAGAGAGTCAAGGATGGGGGGGCCATCAAGAGGCAGGGCCTGTTAAAGCCCATTGCAGCACTTCTTGTGTGATTCTGGGCTATACAAAAATTAATTGTATTGTATGCTATATATTGGTGGTGGTTAAAGTGCCCCTCTCCTGACTGTGTAAAGCACTTAGTAAGATAAGCTCTATATAAATTTAAGGAATTATGGATTATTATTATTATTATTATTACTAACAGTCCAATATTTAGTCACCAGTTAACCTATTATGCCTGTCCTCTTGGTGTAAGAGGAGGACTTCTTAAAATTTATTTAAAAAAAGAATCCCTCCTACACTTTCCATGCAGTGTTAAAATATAATAGCTTAAATATGTAAACATGGATCCATGTAGGGCGGCACGGTTAGGAGACCCGGGTTCGCTTCCCAGGTCCACCCTGCATGGAGTTTGCATGTTCTCCCTGTGGCTGCGTGGGTTTTCTCCAGGTGCACCGGTGCAACGTACTTGTTAATAGTCGCCCTCATTGACTGGGATTTAGCAAAATGGTTGTTTGTGAGCTGCCCATCAGTATTTTAAGATTTAATGAACTTAACAGTGGCTTAACATTGTTAAAGGCTATGACAGGTCAACTTTCTCCAGCTGGCATTCTGTAGATTTTCTGAAGAAGTTCTTTTGGTGAACAGACGCATATTGGCTGGAGTTCAACAGCATAACCAGACGGAAGAAGCTAAAGAATAAAGAGGCTGCAGCTGGTTCACAATGATGACTCCATACTTGGTTTTCTGGCTTTTTTCCTCATTTATAGTAGACACCTGAAATGTGTCACTCCATTTATATCAGGTCCTGTCAACCAGCATGAAGAAACATTTCTCACTAAACCAACTAACTCAATAAATATACAAATAAATAAAGTGTGAAGGAACACACACAGGGACAGGCATCCCAGCCAAGATAGATTATATTCCCTTAACTGGCCCGGAGGCAAGTATGACAGAACAATGGAGGGAGGCTTGGTTCCATAAATATATTATGCCTCCCCAAACCGCTAGATGGCAGCATCTCTGGAGCATGGACAACCGCAGGGCATGCTGGGACTCATAGTGTCATAAGGCAACCCTGCTGGGGTTCGTGGGTGCCACCAGAAGGCACTACTGAGAGTCACACTGCCTGGTACCACAAGTACTCCCAGGTCCAAGATAAAAGGAGCCACTCAACCTCACATGATCAGGTCAGAGTCTGGTGAGGACTCTGAAGAAGAATAATGAAGGAAAAGAATGCCTGGTTATTTGTGACTGTTTTGACTGATTTGAACCCATGACTGTGTTTGTGTCAGTTGTGTCTAGTGTTTGGGACTCCCCTAGCTTCCACAAAAGGTACTGCAAATATGGCAATAAATCAATAAAAACACAATGATATTTGAGCATTACTAATTAAACATTCATTTCAATATTTTTTTTTTGCTTATTTCTTTATGTGTCAATTTAATTACTTCCTCCTTTTTTTAGCTCACTGACACCTCATGCAACATGAAATTGTCAATTTCACTCATCAGAGTTGCGAGGGTGGGCTCTAGTGAGTACTGTGTTTTGATTGGTAGATCATTTGTAGAGTGAAGGTTTTGTTTTTTTGGTTATCAAGGGCCACATTTACAGCAGACACTTTGGAAGAAGAGTCCTGATGACGAATTTAGAGCTTCTCAAATTCAAGCAGCCATTTTACACTTCATTCTGGGCAACATTTAAACGTGCACTTCACTGATTATTCACTGATCAAAAAAGTAAGCAAGAAAAAAATATATTTTGTGAAGCGTTTAATTATTTATGTTCACATGTCAACAATCTATCCATTTCCCAAATCATTGTGTTTTTATGTATTTATTGTCAGATTTTACAGTATCTTTATTGTCTTTATTCAAATATTTATTTATAACATTTTGTCTGAAATCCTACTCAATAAAACGACATCCCCGTCCTTTGCATTCAAGAACTGAGGGAAGATCTGCTTTATCAATGATCTCCTCACTTCTGTCTAAAGCAAGTGAATTCCAAAGTGTGCCTGCTTCTGTAGCTTTTAGAGGACTGTCATTGAGCACCTAGAGAACATCTAGAAAGGAAATGGAGAACTAACTATATATATGTGTGGTGAAGGGCACAAAGTATACACTGTCACCCACTGATCGTCACTCATCAGCAGCAAAAGCAGACTGGGGGATTACCATGCTTTGGAGATTCAGCATTTACTGCAGCTTTAGGAACACACTGAAGAATTCAAAGATGGAGATTAGTTATGGATGGGGCAGAATGTGACGGACACTTGGGGCACAAATTTTCCTAGTAGACATATTTTTAGCAGATAAGGAGATAAAAATTTAAATATTTAGCTAATATTGTAATGTCTTCAGCTTACATGTGATACCACTGCCATGTTGATTTTCCATACCACTGGTAGTGTCCTATTCCTGTCAAATTAAGAAAAAGAAAAAGAGACATAGAATCCATGGAAATAATTGCAATTTCTCTTGTAAAATTAGAAAAGAAACTTTAACATTGACTTCAGCAGTTATAAGACCATGAGGTTATAGATACATGTGGTAAATATGATTTCTACTCAAACATTTTCATTTTATTAGTTTATTGCTGTGGGCAGTTTCTTCAATTCTTAACCCAGTTGAGAATTCAGGGAACCCAGAACCTAGCCCAGAAAATTTGGCCTTTAGGTAGGAATCATCCCTGGTCAGGGTGCCAGTCCATTGCACATGCCCGTGTGCCATCATACCAGGCAATTTTGGGATCTCTAATCATCCTAACACACCCATCTTTAGGTTGTAGTAGAAGACAGTGACTGAGCATAGGATTCAAACCCTGGGTAGTCCACGTAATGTGAGGTCATCAGTGCTTTGTCCTTGAACCCTTTCTTTTTTCTGATTTATATTAATGACATTAATTCTGGTATAATTAATAAACTTGTGATTTGCAGAGAACTCTAAAACTGGATGAATAGCAGACACTAAGGAGGCAGCAAAAACAATTCAAGAAGCTTCAGAACTGGACAAACATCTGGAAAATGTGGTTTAATGAGAGAAAGTGTAAAGTGCTACATGTGGGCAAAAGGAACATCTCTATATACTGTATATAAAATCCAATGTCTGTCTGTCTGATTTTTATAAAAGAACTACTTAATGGATTTAGATCTGGTTTTTTTTTCTATAATTTGCTTGAACGTTCCGGTTGATTTTGCGACTTCTCTCATTGTGCTATGTATAAGAGTTTGCTTGTGGTACTAATTTATTTGCGCAAATCCGAGAGAAAGACATGCAGCGGGCCAAGGGGAGGGTGGCAATTACCTCCTCACTCATGCGCCAGCTTCGGGGCATGTACCTTACCTCCGCATAGCTAACAAAGAAGACAACTACTTAACGGATTTAGATTGGGTTTTTTTCTATAATTTGCTTGAACATTCTGTTTGATTTTCATCGCGCTAAGAATCATAGTTAACTTTTAGAAGTGATTTATTCGCGTTAATCCAAGACAGAGGCTGCGGGGTGAGGGGAGGGTGAAGCATGACGTCAGGAGTAGGGAGCCAGGCAGGGCCCTCCTCACTCATGCACCAGCCTGCATTCGAGCCGCTCTACCTCTGCATTTTGCATATACTGTAAGATTGGAGACACTGAGCTACAGGAAGCAATCTCTGAAAAGGATTTGGAGTTTATGTAGACACAGCCTTTTCATCATCTACTGTACAGAAGTGATTAAAAAGGCAAATAAAACGTTATATCATAAAACTGTTAAATGTTAATCAAGGTATGTCATGCTCAGACTATATAATGCACTCGTAAAGACCGCATCTGGAGTATCGTGTGCCATTATGGTGCCCACACCACAAGAAAGACATAGAAGCAATTGAAGCCATGCAAGGAAGAGCAACAGGCCACATTCCAGGACTTGAGAACGTGTCCTACTGTGACAGACTAAGAGAATTAAACCTGTTTAGTCTGAAGCAGAGGAGGCTAATCTGGGTCTTCAAAATCCTCAGAGGATACAGTAGGTCCAGCAGAATTCTTTCAACTTAACGTTAAATCACGTACTCGGGGCGGCAGTGAAAATTAAAAGGAAGTGCATTAAACACTGACGCAAGAGTTGTGGGAATCTATACTAATAAAAGTCAAAGCCCTCACTGACTCACTGACTCACTCACTCACTCACTGACTGACTGACTCATCACTAATTCTCCAACTTCCCGTGTAGGTAGAAGGCTGAAATTTGGCAGGCTCATTCCTTACAGCTTACTTACAAAAGTTGGGCAGGTTTCATTTCGAAATTCTACGAGTAATGGTCATAACTGGAACCTACTTTTTCATCCATATACTATAATAGACTTCTGCTCGATGGCCGTGGGAGGCGGAGTTACGCCTCCCACGTAATTTAGTGCCTGCCCATATAAGGCCGTCTGTCAGCAGCAATCCAATAGAAACACTGCCGCTAAATATTCACGGGTGAAGGACTGTGCTTATGCAGACGAAGATGAGATGGTCAGGGTGGTGTTTGGCACAAACTCAGTGAAACTGCGAGAGAAACTTTTAAGTGCCGGGTCTTAGCTAACATTAAATGCAGCCGTGGACATTGCACAAGATGGCACCAGCATAGCTGGGAACCTTCGATGCATGTACACCGAGCGGCTCACGTGAACTGACGCAGTGCACAGACAAAAAGCAACAGTTCCAAAGAGTGCTGAACAAAAACTGAATTACACAATTGAGTAGGCAGCAAAAAAATATGAAGCGTGTGATACATACAAGCATATTCATAAGTGCAGCTACTGCGGAAACAAAGCACACGGTGGAAAAAGTCAATGTCCCGCTAAAGGAAGACAGTGTAAAAAAAACCTGTGCATGCAGTGTGTCACATCTCAGATAAAGAGGAAGACGAGCTGTTTATTGATGCAGTAAGAAACAAATCGATGAATGAAACCTGTCATCTTTACAACGATTGACAAACACGGAATGTAACTTGAACACAACACATCCTACAAATACGAACCTGATTGAAAGAAATAATGATAATCAAATCCTTGATGACAGCAACACTCCTAACACTCACAAAACAATTACTGTATATTGACAATCATGTTACGTTATTTTTAAAATGTTCCCTTTTCATTTTTATAACTTTTAACACACTACTTCTCCGCTGCGAAGCGCGGGTATATATATATGTATATATATATATACCCCGATCTACATACTCTCAAATAGACAAACCACACGCCGTGGCACAATGGAAGAGGCTTTGCCTCTAGCGCCAAGGTTCGATTCCCGAGAGGGGGTGCACTGAGTATGTACGCCTGATAACCCCAAAATTAGGGCGAAACACATGTTGCGTACTCTTTGCATTATTTCATAGTAAAACTATTTCAATGTATATATACATACATATATATATACACACATACATATATACTGTATCAGCGTGTCCCGATTCATTTTACCCTCGCATCCGCTTGGTTTGAGACGTATGAAAAAATATGAGGTTAACGCAGAAAGACAGATCACCAATTGAAGCTTTATGAATAATGGATACTTTATTCGCCATCAATGATTATTTTGGTAAAGCCATACTCAGTGTAATCATTAGATGAACGGTAAAAAAGTAAGAGCGAGGGGAGGGTAACTTATTGAGGCACGCAGGCGAAACCACAATAGCACGCAGGCTCGATGTACTGTAGTGCGTGTCAACTCGATCTGAATTGTGCGATCACATTCAAAAAAATATATCTTTTCAAGTTCTATTTAGTCGACACAAATATCTTTGGTTGGAATGTAAGGCGAATTTACTCTTTACATTTGTATGGTGAAGAAAAATTTATGCAATGATGCCTACATTTAACTTACATTCCTACCAAAGATATTTCTGTTGACTAAATAAAAATTCCTTCTATTTAAAATTTAAATAGAACTTGAACAGATACGATAGTTCATAATATCAATGCAGACTTGCACGTAAGAGCAGGAGTCATCCGTTTTAACAAGCAGCGTATTGCACTGATACGAAATAGCCTGCCCATTTAATTATTTAGGAATAGATAGATAAATTAAGATTTTGTACAAATAATGTTTCTCATTTTTCTTCCTTAATGGATTCTGGCACCCCAAGCAACAGCTGCTCGCACCCTAAAGAGTGTATATATATATATATATATATACTGCTCAAAAGAATTAAAGGAACACTTTTTAATCAGAGTATAGAATAAAGTCAATGAAACTTATGGGATAATAATCTGGTCAATTAGTTGCAGAGGGGGTTGTTAATCAGTTTCAGCTGCTGTGGTGTTAAAGAAATTAACAACAGATGCACTAGAGGGGCAACAATGAGATGACCCCCAAAACAGGAATGGTTTAACAGGTGGAGGCCACTGACATTTTTCCCTCCTCGTCTTTTCTGACTGTTTCTTCACTAGTTTTGCATTTGGCTACAGTCAGTGTCACTACTGGTAGCATGAGGCGATACCTGGACCCTACAGAGGTTGCACAGGTAGTCCAACTTCTCCAGGATGGCACATCAATACGTGTCATTGCCAGAAGGTTTGCTGTGTCTCCCTGCACAGTCTCAAGGGCATGGAGGAGATTCCAGGAGACAAGCAGTTACTCTAGGAGAGCTGGAGAGGGCCATAGAAGGTCCATAACCCATCAGCAGGCCCAGTATCTGCTCCTTTGGGCAAGGAGGAACAGGATGAGCACTGCCAGAGCCCTACAAAATGACCTCCAGCAGGCCACTGGTGTGAATGTCTCTGACCAAACAACCAGAAAGACTTCATGAGGGTGACCCAAGGGCCCCATGTCCTCTAATGGGCCCTGAGCTCACTGCCCAGCAGCATGCAGCTCGATTGGCATTCACCATAGAATACCAGAATTGGCAGATGCACCACTGGTGCCCTGTGCTTTTTACAGATGAGAGCAGGTTCACCCTGAGCACGTGACAGAAGTGAAAGGGTCTGGAGAAGCCATGAAGAACATTATGCTGCCTGTAACATCATTCAGCATGAGCAGTTTGGTGGTGGGTTAATGATTGTCTGGGGAGGCATATCCATGGAGGGTCACATGGCATGTCACAGTCACCTTGGCTGCCATTAGGTATCAGGATGAAATCCTTGGACCCATTGTCAGACCCTATGCTGGTACAGTGGCTCCTGGTGCACGACAATTCCTGGCCTCATGTGGTGAGAGTATGCAGGCAGTTCCTGGAGGATGAAGGAATTGATACCATTGACTGGCCACAACACTTTCCTGACCTAAATCCAATAGAACACCTCTGGGACATTATGTTTTGGTCCATCCAATGCCACCAGGTTGCACCTCAGACTGTCCAGGAGCTCAGTGATGCCCTGGTCTAGATCTAGGTGGAGATCCCCCACAACACCATCTGTCATCTCATTAGAAGCATGCACCGATGTTGTCAGGCATGTATACAAGAACACAGGGGCCATACAAAGTGCTGCGTACAATTTTGAGTTGCTGCAATTAAATTTTGGCAAAATGGACTAGCCTGCCACATAATTTTTTCACTCTGATTTTTGGGGCGTCTGAATTCAGGGCTCTGTAGATTGATCATTTTCATTTCCATCAAACGATGTGGCATCCTTTCGTTCCTAACACATTACCCAGTCTATATCAGTATAGATATCCAGGAGGATTTCTTTTTCCCATTGAGATCTGATGTGTTTTCAAAGTGTTCCTTTAATTTTTTTGAGCAGTTTATATATTGTGGCAATAGGGGGCAGTAGTGCACCCTCGAACCCTCAGGTACGACTCCCGAGACCAGGTAACAGTCCAAGACTCTTTTATTTTCTTTCCACAGTGCACCAAGCACCTTCCACACTCTTCACAAATAAACACACTCCAATAAACACAATAACCTCTCCTCCTCGCCCAGACACTTTGCTCCTCTCCCACCCAGCACAGCTCAGTGTCTGGACTGAGGCAGCGCCCTTTTATAGCCCCTGACCCGGAGGTGTTCCTGTCCCAGCAGTCCACAGTTCCTTATTCCTTCCGGGTCAGGGCAATCAGTCCATTAGTTCAACCCGGGAGCACGCCATACCTTCCTGTCACGTGACCGTGACGTACTCCCGGGTCATAAGGCACAACAGAGCCCATAAGTCCCCCCACAGCGACTCCTGGTGGCGCCCAAGGTATCCAGCAGGGCTGTGTATAAACACCACAGAGTCCATAAGGCCCTGCTGGACCTCGAGCACGATCCCGCTGTCTGGAGAGCTCCTCCTGTCGGCCTGGGGTGCGGACCGCCTCGAAGCCGGCAGTCTTCCACATATATATATATATATATATATATATATATATATATATATATATATATATATCTGTGTGTGTATATGTATATATATGTTTATATATATATGTGTGTGTGTATGTATGTATGTGTGTATGTATATGTATGTGTATGTATGTATATATACTGTATATATATATGTATGTATATATGTATGGATATGTATATATATATGTTTATATGTGTGTGTGTATATATATATATATATATATATATATATATATATATATATATATATATATATATATGACAGCAACACTCATCACTCACAACCGTGAAAAAACAATTACATTAACAATCATGTTACGTTATTTTCATAATGTTTCCTTTTCTTTTTCATTACTTCTTTAACACACTACTTCTCCGCTGCGAAGCGCGGGTATTTTGCTAGTATGGAATAAACTACCAAGGCATGTAGTTGGAGAAAAAAATCTTACGCAATCTTTAAGAAGTATTTGGATGAGATACTGGGACATTGTAGTGTTGGGGGCCAAGTGAAAAGGCAGAGTGAGTCCCAAGACAGCTGGAGTTCCAACTGGGCAGACTCTGTATAATTCAACGAAAAATATAAAAACAAACTTAATAGGTGCATAATGACGCCTTTGAGATAATACAGTCTTTGTATCACCCTTTAGTGGCATTCTCTGTTGTTACAGGCCCGAAGTCGTTCCTGACAGTCAGGCTGTCAGGATCAAATGAGACGCCACTTTCCAAGGACGTCTCCCTTTTATAAAGGACGGAACTTCTCTGGCTCTGTTTTCCACAAGGGGTGCTTTCTCTGCTCTGTGAGGGAAAAATGACACAAGACTGTTAGCAACAGCGCCCTCTCTTGTCTCTGGGTGGTACCACATATCTTAGGTGAGCCTGGAAGATGATCCCCTGGTGCATATGTATGACAGTAGCTGTTATATCAAACAAATGAGCTAGATGGACTGAATGGTCTCCTCTTGTTTGCCAAATTTCTTAAGCTATATTGCCAATATGCATCTCAGTAAAGTTCATAAGTTTTGTGCCTAAATCAGTGTGACTTGAAAATGCTTGTAGTTCAGTCCCTTTGTGGCCCCAAGTTAAGTCACTTATTATCCTCCAGCTGTCGACTGCACATGTAGCTGCGACATTGTAAAACACTTTGAGCTGGTGTCTGCTATACAAGGGTTCAATTAAAACAGTTATGTTTGAATGGATTCGTGCCATGCCTACCTTCCCTTTCATAATTGTGAACCTGTAATGCCATCCACTACTCTACTTACAAAAATAAAACACCTTAATATGACATGTGCTGTAGAAAACAGTTTGGTTGATTATCAACCGTTCACATGATTATAATGCTTTTCCACCCGTACATTTATCAGGTGACACACAGCTGTAGCGACAAGGATTTAATTCTCAGGCCTATCATTACTTGCTCTGAGTGTGTCCCAAAGACATGAATGTCTGGTTAGTTGGTGATTTTACATTGGCCTGCTCTGAGTAACTGAAGACTCAAAGCCTTCCCCAGAGCTGTTTCCTGCCTGGTTCCCAATTCTTTACATGACATAGTAAAGGAAAACTGAGCAGACCAATGGTTTGTGAGATTTTTCCATTAAAGCCCTACATATTTTGGAAAAATAGAAAATCTTTAGGGACTGAAGAGTGATTTTTCGCAAGTCGTTATTGCAGATAATTTCTGAATCAAGCTTGGGTACTAAAATTTAGAATGGCAGTCTGACAGGCAGCTGGCAGTGTAAGAAGAATAAAAGCTTGGCACTAGTCTCCAAGTATATCTGAGATGAATGACATTGAAATTTAATGTTGAGTCAGGGCAGATTTCCTCTTCCATGTGGTGGCTTTTTTTGAGCCTACACAGAAAGTTGTTGAGTCTTTAGAAAATGGGTTTGGAACAGAATGAAGTGTCACTATACATAAGAAAGCAGATAATCTGAGTGGCAGAGGCATACGTTTGCTTCATCTGTACTTGGGCCTGCTAGAGTCAGCACTGCTCATTGTAAAAGTGTGTTTATGATCTGGGGACAGTCGTGCGACTCCCACATGGCATGCAAGCATACTGTAGCACTCACAGAGCTATAGAAAAGAGCAGTTCAGAACAAGATTACATGCCTCACGCTCGGTGGTCATGTGGATTTCCAATCAGGCCCCATTGTTATAAATGGGTTATGCTAACAGCAACCAGAAGACTGAAATTACCAAGATATGCCTGACAATAGTGACACATTGTAATTAGCAGGTACATCTGTTGTCTCTGGCCAAAACAGAAAATGATGTCTCCTTGTTCACTGATGTAATAGTAGCTTTGTACAAGAGAAAAAGGATGTGTCTGTTCATAGATTTGTGGTGACTGAGTTTCTGCGACAAAAGAAAGCCCCATCTGGCATTCTTGTCCAACCTCTATGGGTGCAAGCAGAGTCAGTTTATTGGTAAACCTTATGGAAGATGGGATCATAGACCTCATCACCCAGTCTTTTATTGGTCATCCTTAAGCTGCCTTTACTGAGAAGAGTAAATGAACAAATCAATGAACTCACCAGAGAGAACTGACACGTTATAATCAGAAAAATTACAGCAATTATCAGAGAGAGTGAGAGAAAGAGTTGACATGTGACATCAGAAAAATTGCAATGGACAAGGGGAGTAATATGGCACCTCACAGTCCAGAAGATAGAGAGTAGCTTGGGATACCAGAAGATTTGTGCACACTGGATGTCATACTTGGTGATGGAACAGCCCAAAGTGTGTTGAAAAAAACTTTTTTTTTCATAATTCCAAAAACGCTATGCTGTCAAAGGAGATTCATTTGTCCATATCAGTTCAATGTTCAAAGTTGCTTTATTTAGTCCTTTTTACACAAGAAAACATGAAATTTGCCTTCTCAGTTGCATATAATAAGACAGAAAGAAATGAAACAAAATAAATAGAAACAAGACAGGTTACGGAAAGGCAGTCTGATAATGCATATTTGCACAAAAATTGTTACAGGATACATATGAAACCTTAATCATTTTCTCCGATATTCCTTATTAAAAAATCATATGGCACTAGGAAGAAAGGAATTTCTGGAATGATTTGTGTGGGTTTTCAAAGCCGTCCTGATTTACTGAAGTTAAGTTCTGCATGTAATGGATGTCATTCATCAGTTGAGATTATTTCTAGTTTCTTTAGCTTTGTCCTGTGACACACACTTGCCATCATCTCCATCAGTCCCAATAACTTTAGCTACATGCGTAGTAATCTGCTGGAGCTTTTTAAAATTTTGGTTTGTTAGACTACTTAACCAGGCAATGAAGCTGAAAGTGATAACAGACTGAATCATACTGCAATAGAAGGACAACATGAGGTCCTTGTCTACTTTAAATAATTTGAGTTTACGGAGGAGAAATAAACGCTGATTGCATTTGGAGAATATTTTTTTTTTTGTATTAGCGTTCCCGATAAGATTGTTATCTAAGTTAGTTCCTAAGTATTTATATTTCATTTACTATTTCTACCTCCTCCCCAGAACAACAATGGGTGGACATACAGATTTCTGTCTCTTGAAATCAAATATCATTTCTTTGGTCCTTTATACATTCAAAGTGAGAAAGTATTTATTACACCAGTTTACCGTACTGTACAGTCTACTTTATTTAGACAGTGCCTTTCTTCCTCCCCAGATGTGCGTCCTATGAGCATGGTGTCATCCGCATATTTGATCATGGAGCAGTGGTCATTGTTCTGTCTTAGGTAACTTGTGTACAGAGTCAATAGTAATGGTGATGAGACACAACCCTGCTAACTTCCAGTGTTTGAATGAATGACTTTTGATAAAGCGTCCTGTACCTTAACTGTCTGTGAACCATTTATAAGAAAGTCCTGAATCCATAATGTGATAAATTGGTTTACATTCATACTATTCAGATTTCCAATCAGTATGTGAGGCTGTATGCATTTGAACGCTGAAGAAAAACCCAGAAATAGTACTCTGACACAAGTACAAGGGTGATCAAGAAAAGTATAGATTTGATGTAAGATGTTGATGCAACACATATTGAAAGTTGAGTTTGATCTGTAAATGTTGGAGCTGGAGCCACATTCAGAAACAAGGGACCTTCTAACTTCTAGAACAGGAGAAAATCTATTTCAATGAGAATGAGAATTAAATAGACCAGTAATTAATGATATGTAAGATTTGATTGATGTGTAGTAATGACCTTGTCATATCTTTATAGAATCATAAAATGAATATGCTCATTACTTTTAGTATGACCCACACAGGAAAGACCAAAATTGCCTTATTTCCCTGCCTGCTTCTTTTCTTAATCCTATAACAGAGCCTCCATTTTTGCCTATTCCAATTAGTACCTGTTTTCTCAGAATCTGTTCACGGATTCATAACCTTTTAATCAAAACAGAAATAATTCAAGGAAAATGAATTTCTTTAAGCAAGAGCACAAAGTGTAACTTTCTCTTGGACTCCCGGCACTGTTGATCCAGGTGTTATGAAACCGCAGGAAACTCTGCTAATGTGCACCATGCTTGATGATTCTGCACATTATAGAGCATCAGTACCAAGCCATTCATCTTAGAGCTAAAAAATTTAAATCTGAAGGAGCCTAATTAAAAAAAGATGAAAGAAGAACATTGTTAGGCGGATTGGGTTAGCAGACTAACAAAGCTTGCACATCTCATAGAAGGAGCATCTCACGCAAGTGAGTGACTGAAGTGTGAGTCCTGACAGCTGCTGAAAAGATAAAAATAACTAAAATCACACACTACTACTTACAGAAAAACTCCAAAGAGCAGTTCTGTCTCAGAAGCTCACAAAATAGAAAGAGAAGCTGAGGATGACGTCCCTGACCAGGAGACCCCCTCTGTCCCTCCCCTCTTCTCATACACTGAGGTCTCAAGCTGCTACCTCTAATCCAATGCCATTTGGGAATAGTAAATTGAATTAAATAGATTTAGCTGCATGTAAACCTGCACTGAAATGCTTAATAAAGATGAAACACCAAAAAGAGCAAAGAAAAAAAGAACTAAACACCGAAAAAAAAAAAACAGAGATAAAAAGTGGATTCCATTAACTTGATTTCAGATAACTCTGCCACACTTGAAAGCTAACGTTGCTGTGTTAATCTTGCAGTCTCCTGAAAGCACCACGGTAATTCGATTTTACAGCTGTTTGCAGCTATTTATTATTATTTAATTGTCACGCCAGCTCGAGCCACCTTACCTTGACTTTAATTAAATAGCCACACAATAAACTGCTCCCCAAAATGCCCTAATGCTAGCAGCTGAAGTATCCTCCTTCTTTCTCTCTTCACTATGGTTGGGGGGCATTTGAAGAAGGAATGCGACCCCCAGTCAACTCTTCTGTAGGGTGTAAGGCATCTAAACTATTTGAACTGCACCCTTTTTGCATTAGTCTCCACAAGCAAACAATACATAAAAATGCATAATTTTGTAATGTCAACATTTATAACAAATAGATGGAACTTATTTTTGTATAGTGCTCTTCACTGAGTGTAGGCGCAGAGTGCTGTCAAAATGCAAGTATAGCTTACACTGGTTACTAAATACAGAATATAAATACTAAATACACATATAAATACATTTTTGTTAAAACACACAAGGGAACAAGGTAGAAACTGGTTAAACAGAAATGGAAACTAACAACATCTGTCCATTTATTAACTGATGAACTTTAGCAATTTGAACAATCAATCAGAGGCAATCAGAGGAGATTAAAATCGTACAAGCGAAAGTCAAAAACAAAGTCACAGTCCTGGAGACCTCAGCCAACTGGCTGCCTACCCGCTCCTGGGTTCTCTGTAATGGAGTCTATGCTGGATTAGATTTAAGCAAAAAAGTGAATTTGATGCACTTCAAAACATTAGTCTTTGTGAAGCTTGGTAATTAGCTTGACATTTCCTGGCTTACACTGGCCCTATGAATCTGAAAGTAAGATGTTGCAAGTGACAGTGATGACACAGAATCGCTGTTGGGAAAGATCTACTGGACACAATGGAACAACACTCATATGTGGACCTTTGAATCATACAACAGGTTAGTGCAACACCTACAACATTGCTTTTAACTGTCTACAGAAATGTAACATATTTCATGATTTCCTGTCATTATGAATGAACTATTCTCCTTGTTGGAGGATTGATGTTGAGTCACCATCAGAGATAAAGGCCACATCTTGCACAGGTCTAATGGCCACTCTATTCACATATATATACTACAATATATACTACTGTGTAATCTGGATGTTTTGGAACTTCACCCTATTAGGACAGCAGTTGTGTAAAACCATCACCAACTTGTTGTGAGCAGGTCTAAGGTGCAATAATTGCATGACAGGATGTTGTCATTTGCCACCTGATATTATTTGTCAGGGTGTTATGGTGCATGGCACCATCGCCAATTTGTTATGAGCAGGTATACTGCACAAAGTCATGACAAGGTCTGATAATAAAGTCAGCCAGTCTTGGGTCATTTTCTAATGGGGTGCCATGAATAAGTAATGACAACATGATGCGCACATCTTTCTCTAACTGGATGCCTCCATTAAAACATGAGTAAGTCATTGTGGACACCAACGTCAGTCTGGCTCACACCCTCTGCTGACCATTGCCCCTCTGCAGGAGCAGTTCAACAGTGATGGTTGGGTGTGTCACACAGTTGCAGGCATTGCAAACTCTACAGGTTTTGCTCCTTTCAAATCCTCTTCATTTTAAACTAAAGAATTGTTCTTTTGCTCTCCTGTTCAAATGGTGTCTTACTCATCAATTACAGCGGTGCTTGAAAGTTTGTGAACCCTTTAGAATTTTCTATATTTTTGCATTATTATGACCTAAAACATCATCAGATTTTCAGTCAAGTCCTAAAAGTAGATAAAGAGAAACCAGTTCAAAAATGAGACAAAAATATTATACTTGGTCATTTATTTATTGAGGAAAATGATTGAATATTACATATTTGTGAGTGGCAAAAGTATGTGAACCTCTAGGATTGGCAGTTAGTTTGCCTCTCTCACATTGGCTAATGTTCATGTTCATGAGTCTACCATCAGGAGTACACTAAACTTTAATGTTGTGCATGGCAATGTTGCAAGGAGAAAGCCACTGCTCTCCAAAAAAACATTACTGCTCATCTGCAGTTTGCTAAAAATCACGTGGACAAACCAGAAGGCTATTGGAAGAATGTTTTGTGGATGGATGAGACCAAAATAGAACTTTTTGGTTTAAATGAAAACTGTTATGTTTGGAGAAAGGAAAACACTGCATTCTAGCATAAGAACTTTATCACATCTGTGAAACATGGTGGTGGTAGTATCATGGTTTGGGCCTGTTTTGCTGCATTTGGGCCAGGATGGCTTGCCTTTATTGATGGAACAATGAATTCTGAATTATATCAGAGAATTCTAAAGGAAAATGTCAGGACATCTGTCTATGAACTGAATCTCAAGAGAAGGTGTGTCAAGCAGCAAGACAACGACCCTAAGCACACAAGTCATTCTACCAAAGAATGGTTAAAGAAGAATAAAGTTAATGTTTTGGAATGGCCAAGTCAAAGTCCTGACCTTAATCCAATCGAAATGTTGTGGAAGGACCTGAAGCGAGCAGTTAATGTGAGGAAACCCACCAACATCCCAGAGTTGAAGCTGTTCTGTATGGAGAAATGGGCTAAAATTCCTCCAAGCTGGTGTGGAGAAATGATCAAAAGTTACTGGAAACGTTTAGTTGCAGTTATTGCTGCAAAGGGAGGTCACACCAGATACTGAAAGCAAAGGTTCACATACTTTTGTCACTGACAAATATGTAATATTCGATCATTTTCCTTAATAAATAAATGACCAAGTATAATAATTTTGTCTCATTTGTTTAACTGGTTTCTCTTTATCTACTTTTAGGACTTGAGTGAAAATCTGATGATATTTTAGGTCATATTTATGCAGAAATATAGAAAGTTTTAAAGGGTTCACAAACTATCAAGCACCACTGTAGTGCTCTGCACCTCAATTATAAATCAAAGTGGACCACTGCTATCGTTTTGAGGGCACACTTGTTTGGTTAATGCTTATATCCAATCACAATAACATTTAGCTACCCATAAGTATTTCTCTGCTTTTTATGGGATGTTCATGCAGTCCACAATGGTGGTAGGGAAGCCGCCAAAGTTCAGTAAGTGTTGTGCTGTGGACTGATGTTGACCTGCGATGTGGTTAACTCAGGAGCTCTTCTTCTGGCCTTTGGTTGTAACTTATTGTAATAAAGACCCAGTTTTATATGTTTACTTTCCGAAGGTGTAGTGTTACTGTGCAGAGTGCTTAGCACATGAATCAGATTTACTGGAGTGTCAGAGCCTGAAATTACAGTATAGATGGTGGAAAACGTAAGATGACTGAATACATTGGCTATTAATAAATGTTTGAAAACATTTTACCAGACAAAGAATTGCAACTTATTCCTTAGCAGTGTACTTGGAAGTTGTGCCTTGGGGGCCTGTGTTGACATTAGGTGTACTACAATTTATAAGCTACATTGAAAAGAAGGCTTTCCATTTTTTATAGTTTATTGAGAAAGGGATGTTGTTTTTGTAAGTAATTCAGCGTTCATAATTTCATCCATTCACAGGACTAGAAATATCCCATTGATGTAAACAAATTGCTTTGAAACCCCAGTAACTGCTGCCTGAGCTGTAGATAAATAGTCTTAGACTGGCTTAGGATCCACTCAGCTGTACTGAAAACTTAAGAAATAGTTTGGGTGGGTCAGGAAATGGAATAAATGGTCAAGAAGGGTTCTGGTACATCTGCCAGTTTTTGTGTTTTTCAAAGGAAGAAAAGTGAAAGATAATAGATTGTTAACATAGAAGCCATTCATCATTCCAGCTGTCATCCTTTAGTAGGTTTCAAACTGGAGAAGAAGTGGTGTAGACTGAAGTTTGGCTGAAAAACTTGTCTCCTGTTCCAATGATTTCACACTGTGTACTTCTGTAGCTTTGGCATGTCCATCAAGAAAATCTCATGACAGACCCACATCCCTTGTTAAGATGGCTGCTCACTAACTGCCTTAGAATGCTTTACGTTTCTGGACAGGTGTTTCAGGATGAGCTCACTCATTTTCTTCTGTGAAATCTAAAATTTGTCCCTCTCTGTCTCTACAGGCCTGAAAGTGTTGAATGGACCCGCCTGAACGATTCACTTCCAGACAGGACAGAAATTCAGGGCAAAGCATTAACAATTCCACGGCTGAGCATGATGGACAATGGGACCTATGCATGTGAAGGAGAAAATCAGTATGGACGGTCGGTGGATGAGTACGTCCTGGTTGTGTACGGTAAGAACAAAAATCTGTTTTCTTGCTCCATGGGCAGGAGTTCAATCACTCTGACCTAGAACATGGCAGTTATCAATGATGCGTGCTACCTTCACCATGCAGTGGATTAACCTTGCTGGCAGGATTTCAGCTACAAATCGGTGTCTCTGAGATTGGTTAACTGCTAAAGCATGCCTACCTCACACACTTACACATGCACATTATGTTGAATCTTTAACTGAGTTGTCTGAAAAGAACAAAGCCATTTATTCAATTAAATCTCAGCTATTTACATGAGGCAAATGCCTTTCCACGACTGTGTACTTGGTGTACAATTCCTTTTGCAGCTCAATTACTGTCTCTGGTAGAATTCCTTCGGATAGAATCGAGCAATTCATCCATCATGGTTTCTGAACAGGTTTTTACTCTACAACCAAGAGACATTAACTCAATCAAGGGGCTGTGTATGCCTACGAAAAACTGAGAGGTACAAGGGCGATATGCATACCAGTAGACACCAAAACACTGCACTTGTGTGGCATTGGCGCTTAATGCGTTCATCACAACATCCTTAGGAGGGCAGTCCAGGAGGCACAGGGAAGCATCCACATGAAATGAAAAATGAAATAGCTTACCAGCTTTTGGTATTGTATTTGATAATGCTGAAGAGATTTTCACAAATGCCAAAAGGGTGTTATTTTATAGAAAGATTTGAGATCAGCTGTTCTTATACAGACACACATTCTGACAGGTGACACAGCTAGGATGTGCCACAAAACAGTGCATGCATCTCTGTGGGTATGAATACATGTGTAAGAACACGGTGAGCATTTGATGTGGTTGCTGAAATGCAGCACATATAATACACATAGTGATATCACAAACACAAAAACAGGGCAAAATATGTGTGATGATAGGTAGAACGAACATGACAAAAAATACTGTGTACATAAACTTTGAAGTGCATACAGTATATACAGTGTGTGTATGTTTGTGAACATATATGTATAAATTGTATGTATATATATTGTATATGCAGCATACTGTATATGTATATATATTGTGTATATATTGTGTGTGTATGTATGTGACCAATATATATATTATGACCAAGGAACATTCCAAGGACTCCAAAACAACGGTTGGAGCTACAGCAAAACTAGCCTGTAAACCAAAAAAAAAAAGATGGCTTAATTCATTCTTGCCAAACATTTTGACAAAAAGATCCATTTGTGGAGCTCTGTTGTTGCTGTTGGTTCGAGTTCAAGATGGACCAATCTTCCAGGAGACGCCCGTTTTTATGGTGTCTGAGACAAAAGGGGTGTGGTCAACTCTGGGTGACGTGGGTGGAGTTAGGTATCCTCATTATTCTTCTTATCGCAAAACTGTGGTGGAAAGAAACAGTACAGTTAGTGCTGGTGGCCATTCTCAAGGTGTCACCTTCCTCATCTGAGCCAGGAATGGTGGTCCCGAGGCATGCATGCATTTAAATATATATCTAGTTATTTATATATTTTGTGATCAACATGGGGCTCTACAGAACCCTAAACCCCTAAGACGAATGCACAGTAAAGAAATACCTCTGTACTGCAATTACAGGCACTCTTCAATTCACTACTGCTCCTTCCAGTTGAGTGTTTCCTGTCTCCTTTCCCAGCTCCATCTCTCATGGATAAGTTTGTGTGGTTCTTTTTATTGAAGACCCTGGAGTACTTCAGGTGCCAGGACATCCCATTTGGAAGTACTAGTTGGTCATACAGAAGTCCCATAAAGTAGGGAGTGTAACTCCTTACATCAACCCCTGGTGGTAACCATTGACCCCAGCATGGCAGCCCTACTGGACTACAATTACCAGCATTGCCTGTCCGAATGGGTAATGAAGTCCAGGGCTGCTGGCATCTAGTGGGTCAGGGCAGCATATAGCCAGCCCATGTGTGTTGTCCATTACAATATATGTATCAGTATTAGAAAGAATTGGGGCACTTGTGATTCCTTAATATTCTAATGATCAAAACAAAAAAAACATACGATACAAGTGTTACGTCTTTTGATACTGGTGTCCAAGATCAGACTGAGGTGAGGTGGAGTACGAGGTGCTTATGGGAGGGAATGACAGAAGTGACACTTGACGTGGAGAATGCTACTGGCCACTTGTATAAACGATTTTTTGACCTTACTCATAGGCCTTGTGTCATCAGTTATGGATATTTGCTCCAGTATTAGAAACTTTATCCCATGTGTGGTCATTATCTGTACCTAAAATTGCTGGTTACCAGTTTTCTGGCCACACAAAGGGAAGTTCAAGTGAAGAGGCCTAGAAATGTTAATATGAGAACATTAGAAAAGCTGTGACGAGAACATGGCATGCAGCCCTAGATTCTCCAAAACATTTGGTTGAGATTTGAAGGTCCTCAAACTCCTATTGTCTACCATACTACTTGGTCACTATTTCACTGGCTATGGCTCTTTGTGTGAAAAACTTTCTAACATTCTGTGAAATCTGCCCTTGACAGGTTACCTTAACATGTTAAAGACACACACACACACATGTTTTGATGTACACACCCAGAGTCAATTTGCTGACATGTGAGTGACACAAAGGTGTTCGCACACACACACACCATTGCTCACAGGTATAGTCATCCACCCTCAAACACCATTGTTCAATCAGGTGAATTTCACTCCGAACATGGAATAAAGCAATAAGAACAAAAAGAAAAGATGTATTCCAAGACATTGAATGACTCCACTACAAGAACTGTCTCCTTGAGAAAAAGTCAAAAATAAAATCTGTTGAAATGATGAATTATAAACAATAATAAATAATATATTGCCGTGATGTGCTGAGAGGAGCTCAAGCGTCATTTTTCATTAATTCTGCGATATTTCTCCTGTGAAACTTCAATAACATAGTGACAATAAATTCATGAGAGCAGACCTTCAAACCGGCGCACAGGCGGCACACAATTTACACCACCTAAAAGCCTTGAGTCACCAGGCATGGTAGCATTAAGGTTGTGATTGTCAGATAATGTGCCGCCGCTCTTTTTTGTCTCTCACTTTCACTCGCTCATGTTAAGTGATTTGAAAAAGTGCCTTCCCATGTTTTTTTTTTCTTTCCTTTCTAAAGTGCTTTGTTATGCTGCATGCTGTAAAACAGGCCATATAAAATAAAGGCTGATTGATTCCAAATGTCCATTGATTTTCCAAACCTGCTTGTCCAATTTGAAGTGTAAGAACTTAGAGAAGATTTAGCCAACAAGGACACACTGAGGCATGTATTTTGAAGTAGTGTGGTGCTGGCAAGTATCCTGACCACGTGTGTGGACTATGAAAATAAGGGGAGAGCCATAGGGAACCTAAAGATGTCTCATAGAAGACTTGGCAAGACTTAGCATGGACTGAGAGCTGAGCGTACTCTGCCTTTTCATTTCTGAATCTAGCTGATTGTTTTGGTTCTTACCCAGCCATGCAGTTTGTTTGTTTAATAGATATGAAATGTCCAGACTGAGACTTTGAATTCTTCAGAATGTCTCTCTTGAAGTGTTTGGTATCATTGTTTATTCATAAAAGATGCTTCAGACTGATTTCAGTAGAATTTGTGGTCTGGTGTGTATTCATTTCTGATCATTAGCAAAGCAACAGAGCCGTTGAAATGTGCCACGTATGAACCAGAGCCCTGATGACCTACTGATTAAATTATGCAGGAGTCTGACCCCAGCACTAGTCTGAAGCTGGAGAATGTAATAAGATGGATTCTGCTTGGACTACATGAGCTGTAACATCTATGTTCCAGCCTGGTGTTGGCAGCATTTGGAGGCTGCTGTAGCTGCATCACATTAAAGTCTGATCTAGCTAGCTCATGGAGAAACTGCCATAGAATCGCCTAGAGCTATAAAATGCTGCCAGATGAACAGATTAGGAGAATTCTCTGAAAATCAAATTTCTAGTTGGCATTGCCCTTGGGCAGATGAATGAAATGTTGTGTCCCTGATCTGCCAGAACTTTCAGGGTTCTGACTGCAGCCCTGCCCACTGGATGTGGTCCTCTGAACCTTTAAATTTTGCATCTTGAAGGCGCCTGGCAGGTGGCTTCATCTGACAGCTTGGCTCATAGACCGCAGCCTTACAGATATCAATTATAAATGCTGCTCTCCGATCTGAAAAGAACAATCTTGCCATTTCCAGCAAATTAGACATAAAAATCTAGGCTAGCTTCTTTCCAACAGTCCCTGTGGGAAGTTGAAAATCTAGATAATGAGCTGCCAGCACTGAAAGACTATACACATCCTAGTTCAGAGAGCACAGAGGGGCCTGCCTGAAGAAGAAATTTGCTTAGAAAGGAGCGGGGCCTTGAGAAGAATGACCCCCAGGGCTCCTGTGATAACAGGAATGCATCAGTAGAGTCGAGCCATCTGATAAAATCTTACCGTAGCCACCAAAATTACACGTTACAGGAAGTGGAAGAGTATCCCACAAGTGCCTTTATATCTATGGTTTTATATTGTGCTCTATCTATCTATCTATCTATCTATCTATCTACAGCAGGGGTCCCCAACTCTTCTTCTGGAGGGCCCCAGTGGCTGCAGGCTTTCATTCTAACCCTTTTCCTAAGTCAAGGCCTCAAACTCCAACCAATTTCACTCCAACCAGTTGCTGAATTAGGCTCTGATTCTTGTAGTTTATTAAACCCATTCTTTAATTCTATAGTTTGTTTCTGCTGTCATTGTGCAATAGAATACATATGTGGAATTGTTAATTTTCTCTTTTTTAAGACCACTATTAAAATGTTTTGGGAACCTGAGCAGATCAGCATTCCTGAGACCTTCACATTTCGTTATTTTCAAATATTGTATGATGGTCACAGTTTGCTGGTCATGTTTTGGCTCATTTTGTATCTCACTATAGTTTGGCAGCTAATTAAGGAAAAAGAATCAATTAAGGGGTCTAAGTCTTCAAGAGTAAGTCAAATGAAATTAATTAGCGGCAAAACAAGTCACTAATTAAGAAAAAGGTTAGAAGGAAAACCTGCAGCCATTTGGGCCCTCCTGGTGCGGAGTCTGGGACCCCTGATCAACAGTCATGTGAAAGTTTAAATACAATGTTGACTTTTTTAGTATATTTGAAAAGGGAAACAGTGGATCTTCATTCAAACAGTGCCTAAAGATAAAGGTAACCTACCTGAATAAAAATGCAAGGAATATTATCAATTGATGTAATGGTCAACTGGGAAAAAAGTAAGTACACCCTTGGCCTCAGAAGCTTGTATTATCCCCTTCTTCTTGTGGTTGTTTTATATAACAACATGCTACCAGCCTCTAACATCAACTTGAAGTTTTTGACCCTCCTCCATGCAAAATTCCTTCAGTTGCAAGCAGTTTACGGGTTTTCTTACATGTCCTGCTCATTTTCAGATCCTCCCATAACACCTCAATGGGATTCAGATCAGGGTTTGACTGGGCCAGTCCGTAATCTTCAACGTCTTTTTTTTTTTAGTCATTCATTGGTAGATTTTCTAGTGTGGTTTGGATCATTACCATGCTGAAAGGTCAATTTCTGATTAAACTTCAACCTTCTGACATATGGCCTCACATTTTCCTCAAGCACACTTTGATGAGATGCAGAATTGATGCTTGACCTGATGACTGCAAACTGTGCAGGCCCTGAGGCAGCATGCAACCTCAAACCATAACATTTCCACACCCATGCTTCACGGTTAGTTTGAGATTCTTCTCCTGAAAGGCTTTCTTCGGTTTATGTCAAACATGTCTACTGCAACCACAGCCAGACAACTCTATCTTTGGTTCATCTGTCCAGAGCACCTTGTTCCGTAAGGCCTTGTCTTTACCTAGATTGTCAATGAAAAACTGTGGTTTTGCTCAAGTGTTACGGACAACAAGGGCACATCTCTCATTCAGGTTGACACAATTACAGAAGTTACCTGCAGATCCTGCAGTGAAATTTAGGGGTTCTAGGAGGTTTCTTTTAGTATCAAACCATCTGCTCTTGGGCTGAATTTGCTGGAGTGGTTAGCCTTGAAGAATTTAACAGTCACTCAAAATTTACACCACTTGTAGATGATTTTCCTTACAGTGGAAAGATTGATTTCAAATAATTTGATGAGCTTTTTAAATCTCTAGCCAGGCACTTAGGCATCCACAACATCCTTTTTGTGGACGTTGCAGAGCTCTTTGCTACATCAATAGCAAAAGAGCACACCAGACCACCTAGGTGTATGTAATTTAAATAAGACTGGGTCAACCAGCATACTCCCTGAGGAGGTGCTAATCATTGGCACCTAATCTGGAACGCCTGATTCTAATTTTGTGGATCTGAAAAAGTGATAAATGTAGGGGTGGTCTTACTCTTTCCACATGAAAAATCAGCTTTTTTCTTAATTTAGATTATGAGAATGAATGCACCCTCTTCGTTTTTTGTGTCATTTGTGCAAGTATGTCGTCTTTATCTGTTGGCACTGTTTGTATGAAGATCTAATGTTAACCTGTTCAAATATGTTGAAAAAGTCAACAGTTTTCATGGGGTGTACTTACTTTTTCACATAAATCTACCTATCTATCTATCTATCTATCTGAGGCTTTTGGGTGTCTGTTTGGTTCTAACCCCTACAAGACAGCTTTGAAGAGAATCATTTGCTCTCTAAACAAAGACATAGTAATAATAATGACATAAACAGAAATGGTGATAATTATCTGCCTGTAGTTTATTTCTAATCTGCCTGTCAAGTTCATGAAAAAAAGTCTCAATTGCTAAGCTATTAAAATGCCTGAGGGTAGGAGAGGCCTATAATTGTAACTCTTGTTCAATTAGCTTAAAACAATTTCACCAATAACATCAGATATTTGGTCTTCTTGGCACAGGCAGAGATTATACACCAGCTTTGTCGGAGACAGAAGCCCTCATTATTCAGACTGGGTGGTAAGGAGTCAAGGGAACTGTGCTGTGAGCTTTTTTCTGTATAATGGAAGAAAGGTGAAGGTTCAATAGAATTAATTATTGGTGTTAATGAAGAAAAAAAAAAAACAAGCAATCTGTACTTTTGGTTTTATTATCTACAGAATAATTTTAAAGCAGCCCTTGCAGATGCTGAAGAGTGCAAAGAGACAGTAATTGTACTTTAAGGTCACACTTCAGGAGGCAGCAGTGGTGTTGTTTGCAAATATGAGTCACAAACAGATAATGTGGTGCACCTGCAGAGACAGAAGTTCCAGCTGTTGGTCGTGTGTTGGGAGAAGGCTGATCACTCAGAGCCAAAGCCAGTTTGGGTTTCATGCAGCTGATGTAAGATGATTTCCAGAAATTCAAGACAGTATGTGTTGCTCACTGTACCTGCAGTAAAACTCCAAACTTTCTCATTGTGTTTAATCTTTTTTCTTTTAGCATCAGATAAGTGGCAGGATTCATCTGTGTAAGGGGAGTACATGAGTGCTACATTTTACATTCTGTGCATTAAATGGATGTCTTACCTAAGGGAAGCCCAAAGCCTCACGTCATCCCCTAATACTCTCGGCCCAAATGTTCTAAGACTTTGTTACTGGTATGTGATGCCACATGAAGGCTCTCAGGATCTTATTGTTGGTTTTTGCATCAAAATCCTGCTGAGCCTGAACCACACTTAAGACATGTCCTCCTCTGATGTGTTTGTTCCTAACTATATAACAACTTAAGATGTGTAGATCCTAAATCTCCATTTTAAAGTATTTAAATAATAAGGAACTTTTGCTAGACGCTAAATATTTTTCCACTACTAAGAGGAGCTCTGACTTTTTTTCCATGTTTGTTTTGCCTGAAGGGCCCCTCATTTTCTAATCCGAGCAATTCCAAGGCCTCTTCTTTTACATTTTCTAATTACCTGCAGTCTTTTCAGGACTTTATCTTTATGTCACGTGAAGATCCCAAAACCTTTTCTCTGGCAAGTCTCATAATGTCAAGACTAGGGAGGCTCAGCTCTGGCTGCTCTCATTATTTTAAGACCCGAAAGAACTCCTGTCGGCCTTTTCTCACCATACTGACAGCTGCTGAAATGCTGTTTTTTGTATACAGCACAGTACTTGATCCGGCTTGACTTCTGGTGGCTTCTTTTTTTGACTGAAACGCAGTGCCTCAAGAACAATTGGAGGGGAAGCGGCTGATATTGAATAAATAAATACATTGAAACCTTGAGCATATTTTAAGTACCTGTCACTGCATATACTTGAAAGGAAAAAAATGTTTCTTGTAGAGCAGTAAAACACATAATGGCTAAAAATGGCAGAATGTAATGCTTAGCCTCCAGCCTGCAGCAATTGAGCCATCAGCATGACATGCCGCACTGAGTTAAAGGGGCTTCAGTACCTGTGGAGTCTAACATCAGTGTACTTGACGCACCATACGGCAGTGCAGTAGGTGTGTGTGTAACAGGGGCTAGTAACCCCTGCATAATTTTTACTGACCACCTAAGGAGCCAAGACCACCTCCAGTATATTTTTATTCTAAAGATTTATTGAGTGAATAAGTATGATATTAATATTGAATATTAATACTGAAGTAAGGTTGACATTAATATTGGAAGAAAAAATGACATTATTACCACTTAGCCTAACAAAGATTATAAGTCTATAATTTAAATGTCCTTTCTATAATACAAGTGCCTTGAGCTCTTATTTCTACATAAAAGCTATTCTTGTTAATTCTATCATATAAAATATTATTAAATATCAATGTTGGTTTAAAATAAAATAACTGTTTAATACACCAAAATATAGCTTAATATCTTGTCCAGTCAAATTAAAATACACCTCAATAAAGTGATAGGCAATGCACTGGCGTCGCAGCTCCAGGCAAGTGGGTTCACATTGTGGATTTGCCTCTTGTTTGTGTGGAGTTTCCTTCTTATGCTTTTGCTGAAGCCTTTACCCAAGGTGACTTACGAAAATTGAGAGAAACAGTTGGTCACATTTCTGTTTTTCCAACTGAAGCACAGGCACTTGAAGTGACTTGCTTGTGAACACACAGTTTCAGTAGTGGGATCTGAACGCACATCCTCAAGGTCTGTAGTCCAAAGCCTTAACCACTATGCCTACACGTGCCTGCCACGTCCAGGATCCAAACATGCAGTAGTGAGGAAGGCTGGGTGATGGTGACTCCTGTACTGTGCCCTCATTCTAAAGTAACTTGTTGGTCTTTGGAGACTCATATATCAGTTTTGTATTTAATCTTTCCATCTCAGATATTTCCACCACAGATATTAATTATGATTGGCAAACACTTTTAAATGCTGGAGCGATCAGAATTTGATTTTTACTTATCAAATTTAATATGAACGAGCTGTCATCAGTTATATTCAGCCAGCACAACTGGTATGGCTCAACAGGCAACATCCAGATAAAGAATGGCATTGAATTCATTGTATGTTGTTGATCTTGACTACTGCCACTAGTCTGAGAGAGAGAGAGAGAGAGAGAGGTGCAGGTGAGATTTATTGTACTACATATACATGACAACATATTGTACATGACCTTTCACCAGCAATCTCCTTTATAGAGTAGTCATTAACCAAACCTGGCCCCCTATGCTTGAATAAGGAGGCAAATGTGTGTTTCATAATTATGATTGAATCATTGCTTCATACAAATGTCTTCACCTCACATACCATCAGTTTTGTCATGTTGGGCTCCTAGGGAGACCCAATTATACCTTTCATTATGTAGACCTTAAAAGAATGCCTCAAAGTCCATACTCCTTACCACGCTGTCAGGCGCATTTCTGCAATCCCAGGCAATCCAAGTATCAGAATAGGCAGGAGAGAAAGTTACTCATGTGTTCATTTATTATAGATTATGTCTTAATGTTCAAATATGATAGCTGTGCCATAAACTAAAGCAAATAGAATGTGGCTTTGCAAATTATGCAACATGGTAGTGCTAAATATTTAGTTTCAGACAGCACATAGGCTTATAGTTAACACTCGATTCTCTCCTTAGCCACATATTCATCTTTACAGGGCCAGGCAGACTTATGGCTTCTAAGAGATGCTTGGTCTTCTCCTCCATGGATGAAAAAATGGCACAAATTGAGTTTCTTTGTTATCTTAGTTTTTATCTTAATCCAGCCTCCTTGTTGTACCTCCTGGACTAACAGGATAAGCCTTACTCCTTACTCCTATTCAGCCACACCACAGTCCTCCAGTCCCTCCTCCATTCTAGCTTAGACTTTCTACCTGGAGGTGGGAAAGGGTGTCATTCCAAGGATATACCTGAGAGTTAATGGCATTTCATCTTAGCTTACCATTAAGCACTAAGGTTATTAATAGATATTTCATTGTGAAATTGATGGAACACACCAACATTTGTTAAAGTCTTCACATTTGCATTGGTGTGACTGTCAGTTTATAGTCCACGATGTTTAGTTTATGGGATGTTCAGAACCAGCTTCTAAATGGTTTGAGCAAGCGAGAGTCTCTGATGCTTCCACAAGGAGGAACATCCTTTTAGCAGGTGGATTGAGAACGGACCAGGAGAAGAAACATGAGCCTATAACAAGCCTAATCCCTAAATGTTATATTTAATAATTCTATCACCAAACCAGAAACAAAGCCTGAAATTGTAGTCAAACAAAACCTCAAGAAATTCTTTATATCAGTAATTCAAATGCAAAACACACTTGCGAAATTCACAGTTACTGTCCATTCTCAGATAACCCTGAAATGCCTGAGGCTGAACCTTTAAGCCATTGACTTGGTGATAGCATATGCTTCAATTCAACCTACAAACTCTTTAGTAACATAGTGGCAGCCACACCACAAAATGGCAGTGAATGTAAAAACCATGGTGTTGTCAGGAAAAAGTCACAAATATACCAAAATAATGAAACCAAATTAAAAAAAAATAACAAGTGAAATGAAATCCCCAACCTCCAAAATATAATAGCCATAGGTGTATTTCCAAAATAAAAAAATAAACAGGTTTAATAATAAGAAAAAAAATAACAGAACATATTCTTAACGCTATGCTGCTGTAAGAGGTAAACCTCCTGGTAATGCCAATTGAGCTCTTAGCACCAACGGATCACTACACTCTATGCATCAACAGAGCAAATCCTGCCGACTGTGCCAAGTGTTTTGTTGTGCACATGGTTGAGACATACAGTACAATGGTTTGTTCCAGTCTGAACATTTACACTATGGTAATTACTGGTGGGCAGCTAAGCACTAGCAACACGTAAGTCACTGAGCTACTCAGAAGCAGCTTCTTGATGATTCGAGCAAGGAGAAATATCTCAAGCTGTAGAAGTAAAGTAGGCAGTTGTGTCATCCAACAGATGCTGGTTCATGCTTCACTCCACAAAAAAAAAAAAACGAGTATTACAAAGATGATTTGCAGTATTTTCAGAAAAAATAATGGAAACTAATCAATGTCTCTAAATGGTTTTCTTTCACACGACTAAACCATTTGAATCAGTCAATCCCAAGCACTCCAGAGGGTCAAATTACTTTTGTACCATGAAAGTTATCTTTAATCTTCACTACCTGCAAAGTATATGTATTGAATAATCCCCTTCAGCAGATCTATAACTGGCCATTTAGAGGAGGTTAGGATTAGATTCAAGTGAAGGGACATTACTTTCCTAACACTCTTTTGATGTTCATAACTGCTTGGTTCCACCTGATCTGAGGCAACTTCCACTTCTATCACAGTGCACCTCTTCACTCTTCACTCTTCACTCAGTCACCCTATACCTACACCTAAATCTGTTTCTCCTACCTGTCATTGAAGGAGATATTGGATTTTTTTTTCTTTTTCACCGCCAGATGCACTTCCTGACGCCAACTTCCCTTATTCAACATTTGTTGGTGACTTCATTTTAATTGTCCAAGGTCACAGGCTTAAGGAAGCTTTTTGCTTCCAATGTAAAAACAAGACCACCCCAGAAAATACCACCAGCCTATAATTTGTGATTGACCCCACAGCTAGCACTATGTTGGAAAAGTCTCTCTGAAGCCCTCCTTCATCATAACAATTCTTTGCTAGTCCAATATCAGCTTTTTATGCTTTATTATTAGGCACATCATCACATATTAAATAGGATTAGCATGATATAAATGGATTAGGATTTTGAAAAGGCAAATCTCCCTGTGTGCCACTTAGTTGTCATGTTGCCAGTAAGTATTTATCTTCTCTAAAAATTAATTGTGCAATAGAGGTGTGGGTTTTATTTTTGGAGTACCTACCTCACGGTGTCAGTCACACAAGCGACATGCCTCAGATGAATGTTTAATTTCTGAGACTGTGCGCCTGGTGAAATTTCATCGACTAGTCTAGTGAACGGCTGCTAAATTTTGGGTTTTGAGACTGTAAACCAAGGCCAGTCTGGCATTGTGAATGAAGTGTAGGTTTGACTAGCCTCAACTGTAAATGTTAATATACTTTAAAAGGCTTTTTGAAACAGGAAAAGGTAGAATTTACACGACAATTAAACTGGCATATCAAATATTAATCTGCAGCCTTCCTGAATTATTAAAATAAACATCCCGTGTTTTTAGAAGCTGAACTGTCTGGCTGTCGCACTTCATTAACTGCAATTTACGTTTTTTAATTAGCTCTCATAGTCATTAAAGCGTTATGAAGGGATTCATTTAATAAACTTCATTTTCTTTTTTGGTAAATAAGCTCCTTTTCACATCTTTGTGAAAAAGTATCTCGCATTTGAATGATCCGCTTTTATCACAACCGGAAGAATTATTTTTCAGTCTTTTTTCATTTAGAAAGAGGCAAATTTATAGCCGCAGTGGGCTTGAAATGAACACAGCTGGAGGATCGGCTGTGTTTTACTGTGGCTGTGACGTCCTATGTGTTCGGTTTGCCGCTCCTAGATCTTCAATTTGATTTAAAGGGCTCTCGATACTGCTGGCTCTTTGTAATTGCTAAGACAGAAACAACATGAGATTTGTGGTTAAGTTTTAATGGCAGGACCTTGGTTGGCTGAGTGGGTACAGACTTTAAGTTTAACCTCTTTGTTGTGTTTTGGAAGATTGTGGCATTTCTGCATCTTTTTTCTATTTTATCACTGGCCAACGTGTACACACAAGGTCTGTTTTTGAAAAACCTCTTTTGATCTTCATGCTAAACCACAATGTTACATTTCAGTATGACCACCATCTCAAATTACCTAAGTAGAATTAATTATTTTCCATTTTCTTATATTTGGGCCCAGACAGGTTAAGGGAGCTGATCAAGATCAGTCAATGAGTCAGAGTGGAATGCATAGCAAGATGGGGATTCAAGGGCACAGTTTTACTCAGTCTATGTGAAAAAAAGGGCTCATAACAGCAGGTACTTGGAAGAACCAAGGTTCATTCCATTTTCCTGAAATACAAATAGCAGGCCATTTAAATTCTGTTTTATGTTCATCCATTCCTACTTTTACAAACATGCTCTGGCCAATTTAAGCTGGGGTAACGCTGAAACCAAACCCCACAGAACTGGGTGTCACCAAACCAGTTTATTGTCATCAACTAGCCTAACACACATGTCTTTGGAATAGGGAGGAAAACCGACACAAGGAGAACTTGTAGACTCCACACAGAATTCAATTCCAGAGCTGTAAAGTGGTAGTGTTAACCATCACCGTTTTTATGTGAACATTATAATTATGAAATTTTAACCAGGGACCTTTAAGCCCGTTCAAGAAACAGTATACAGAAGACCAAACTCGCTTGATTAGAAAAATATCTAAAAGGAAACTCTAACCAGAGTGGTTCAAAATATTTTTGAGAAGTGCCATTGATGAGTTGAGGGTGAGGATGGTAGGAATGTTTCTCTCTTCCATTTTGACCCACGGCATACAGGCAAGGCCAATGAATCTGCTATTCCAATCTGGGGATTTAGGCCACATGATAAGGTACCTAATCCTCCATTCGGTTCCCAGCATAGTATCCAATTTCAATGTCACAGCAGCTGCAACATTTATTCAGATCCTCCTATTTAATATAAGTTCATCTTATCTGGCACTTAAAACAGAATATTTCCATTGTCACTAAATCCGAATTACCAATAAAGAACATACAAAGAAAACACTCATAGTTGTCATCACCATTCATTATCAAAGGTACCATAAAAACTCCCTTTCCATGTCCCTCAGCAACTGGTATACCAGCAGGGATTGTTTCCTAATTTGGACCTGATGTTTCAGGGATGAACCGCTATTCCTTACAATCCTATGACCCAATTAACGGGATTTGAAATTTGAATATTTACATATTCCTCAACAACTGGTATCCTATTAAGGACTGGTTGTCACTGTGTGCCCTTTGTTACTTGGATAGGGTTCATGTCCTTACAACCTTGTTATCAAAATTAGATTGAATTAGTCTAATCTTAAAACATCATCACAGGTCTTCCATATAATCGATTATAATCACATATACAATATAATACAATTTTGTTTTGTATAGCCCAAAATCACACAAGAAGTGCCACAATGGGCTTTAACAGGCTCTACCTCTTGACAGCCCCCCAGCCTTGACTCTCTAAGAAGACAAAAAAAAACTCCCAAAAAAACCCTTGTAGGGAAAAAGTGGAAGAAACCTTGGGAAAGGCAGTTCAAAGAGAGACCCCTTTCCAGGTAGATTGGGCGTGCAGTGGGTGTCAAAAAGATTGGGGGTCAATACAATACAATACACAAAACAGAACAAATCCTCAATCGAGTATTAAAAATAAAAATGTTACATGTGTGGAGCAGAATTTAACAGCAGATGACATCACATAATATGATTTGGATTTGTTTAGAGTCCTGGAGACCTCAGCCATCAAACTGCCTCACCCATTTGGCCATTCCACAGCTGAAACAGTACTTGGCCAGCCAATTCGATGAAAAGACCCCTCTACCCCATGATTCCTGCGATCCTCCATCAGGGATGACTTTACCTTAGGCAAGCAAAACAACTTGGCAGGTGGTCCATGGCACCAAGTGCGGCATTTGTGTACCAAGAAGAGAAACAGAATAGGTGAGGGTTAGTAACAAATTATAACTATCATGTTACTTATGTTTTAGTGCTAATGACTAACAACAGAGATGCAGTCTGTATAGTTAATCAGCAGCTCTAGTCAGGATATGCTAAACTGAAGTAGTGAGTCTTCAGCCGGGATTTAAAAGCTGAGACTGAAAGGGCATGTCTTATAGTAGCAGGCAGACCATTCCACAGTTTTGGGGCCCTGTAACTAAAAACTCGACCTCCCACTTTTATTTTATTAATCTTTGGAATCATAAGCAGACCGGCATCTTGAGATCTTAATGTGCGCTCTGGTTTGTAAGTCATGATAAGTTCAGACAAGTAAGCCGGACTTTGGCCATTTAGTGCTTTATATGTTAAAAGGAGGATTTTGAAATCTGCCCTAAACTTAACCGGGAGCCAGTGTAAGGATTTAAGAACTGGAGTTATGTGTTCGTATTTTCTTGTTCTTATAATAATTCTTGTAGCAGCATTTTGGATTAACTGTAGGCTGTATAAAGAACAGTTTGAACAGCCAGTGAACACCGCATTGCAGTAGTCAGTCCTACTAGAAATAAATGCATGAATTAATTTCTCACAATCATCATCATATCATTGGATAGAATCTTTAACAACTGTAGCAGGTAGGGGCACTCAAGGAAGCCTAGTCACAGATGACTTACTCATGAAGATAAATACACAGAAGTAGGTAAACACCAGAAGAAATCAATATGATACAACATAACTTTAAAATAAAATATCCCAGAACCCCTTTTTCAACACCAGAATGGGGGCATCTGATCCACTTGTCCATGAAGAACCACAAATAAAGACCCCCATTCTTTCAATTCAAACCACTCCGGCCTCACTTCCACATGCCTGCCGAGTTCTTGCCACTCACTAAACACCAAACTTCAAGCTCGCTAGCAGAATGACATGAAGGAGCTTTTAAGCCCCATGTACTACTTGGACTACTTTCAGCATCAGCGATGCCCTTGGGAACATGTTGGATCACTCTCCACAATCTCCCTTTAGTAGTCCTAGGTATCGTTACAGTCCTAAAACCCAAGCTGTAATGCAGTAAAATGGCCAGGCATTGCAACAGAGGTGTTATAAACCAAATATGGAGCAGGGGGCTATGCATTGCATTAACCGACTGACTGCTGCCGCCTATCAGCTTGGGGAACTCCTAATGTAACCCTTACATCCTTCAATTATTCTGCCATCTGCAACAAAGTTACATTCAAGGATCCTTCTTTTATTTAGACACATAATGTCTAGAAAAATTGACAAGTTCACTGTATTGTGCACTGGACTCATTTTATAGTTCATCTACTGGCTGGAATCACCCCTAAGTTAGGCCAGCTCTGTTCCTGTCAACATCTACCTTTACATATTCCAATTTTGTATGCTATCTCATACTCTAGAACCCATCCTTGTCATTAAATTGTGTTCTATGCCCAAGCTTTATGAATATAGCACCTTCTAATCTCACAAGTTCTCTCGTCATACAGTATAGTATCTATGTAGATGTCTTTAGTTTATCGTAACTGAATTGTTCATGTGAGTCTTTTCTACTCCTCACTCAAATCCCAGTTCATCATCAAAGTTCTTTTAGGTGACCTAACTTATGATGACAAATAGCATGCAGTATCCTTTGTTTATCTAAGGCACATAGCAGGACCCAGTTCTTTATCATGAATCCCCCAGTATGCCAATTCTGGCAATACCAGTTAACAGTCTCACAAACTGATTATATTATTTTTCCCAACTGTTCCTCCAACACCACTAAAGCATCTTGTGCTTCTTTATAACCTTTCACGTAGGACGTTATTCCAAAGAATAAATCTGCTGGACCACATCATTCATTTCAGGAAATAAAAAAAAAATCCCCAAATGCAGCATTAGAGCTGATGACTCTTGTCCTCTGTATACACTCTGAGGACACTTTTAATAACCTGTCTTTCTTGGGTCTAAAACAGCATTTGTATTCTGTTGGCTTCTTCATGTTGGGAGCCTGTTCTGTCATTGGCCAACTGGAACACAATAAAAAAACAGATTCTAATTAAAAAAGGCAGTGAAGAGGCCCGCCTGGCAGTTTATGGAGGGGCAGGATTTGTTATTGCTGTGTTCCTCTCTCTTGTAATTAGGAATCTCAGTTAATGAGGCAGCACTCTTCCAGGCAGGCATCCGTGTGACATGCCCATACTTTTACATATATGTCAGATAAAGCTACTGCCACTATTTGTAATTCTTTTATTAGACTGTCTTGGACTGCGGTATCAAATGAAGAATATGTCCAGTGGTTTAGTGCCAGAAGTTCAGTTAATTTCTTCAAATGAGAGAGGGAAAGATAAGCAGCTGTAGCCCAGAAGCCCTCATTGTTGAGCCCTTAGTGACAGATCTGACGTTTTTGAGCACCACAGAGTCCACTCTGCTACTTCAGATATTGTGCCATCTAAAATGTTGGTCTGTCTCATGTACTCCTGTCGCTTCGTTATTAGACAACAACACTGAGTACTGTCATAATAGACTTCCATGGTGGTACATCTCAAGTTTTGAAGATCTACGTAGGTTGATCTCCAAGAGGCAGGTCTCAAAGGTCATCCAGTTAAATTGTCTCTGTATTGTGTTTCTGATTGCTAACGGTATTAAAGTCTTGACCAGACAGAACGTCCTCAGGTATGTCCTCATGAATTGTTCTTTAGCACAATAAACATCACAGGTGTTTCAGACTCTGATGTGTCAGATGATTAGACATCTGAGGGTTACTGAATTCATCCATCTATCCATCCATCCAGGCCAGCTGTCGTTTAAAAGATAAAAGAGTTAGGACACAATACGAAAGGATGTTCAGCACTCCAATATCAAAACCAAAATGTAGTATCATGAAAATATCCAAAAGTCATTGACCCCGAAAGAGGCAGACTTCACTAACATTGTCTGCAAGGGCTGGCCAGGTTAGCCTTTGAGCTTAGAGCTGTCAGGCTTTATGTGAATACACTGCTCAACGCACAATATTTGTTCCTGGAATTACATTCTGTATGATACTTAATTCTGAACGATTTTCCCCTGCTGCTGGGCAGCTCATTACAACAGGGTTGTTGCATTTTTTGGTAATCCACAGTAATGTATAATGCAGAACTTCCTGCTCTGTACTGTAAAGGACATGGCGACATTAAAATCCAACCAAATGATAAAATATACAAGCACAGAAATCCCTTTAAAATGCAAAGTGAGATGGAGGAACTAAAGAAAGACATCATCTTACAAGGTCAAGAATAAGGGCACTGATTTTTTACACATCAGCCCATCAAAAGAAGTTATCAGCCCCAAAAGCAGGAAAGCAAGTTAATTAATACAGTGTCATTTAGATGGCATTTCTAAAAGAAGACTGACTATTTTAATATTTGAATGTGATAAAAAGATTACAGATGGAGAAATGTGGGTGTCTGAGATGTCTTTCACTCATTCATCATTAACAAAATAATAACAAGTGAAATGTGACGTCTTTGAAATGCCTTTCATGATGTTGCATTTTTTGACGTGGTTTAGCTGAACTTTTTTCATATTTTATTTCAGATTATTCTTCTGTTTATTGTTAGCACATCTAAGTATTAATTATTATTATCGTACAGTTTTCCCACCTTTGTTATAACTCTGTGTATTTGGTACCTGCTGTAAGAAGGTTGTTTTTCAGTTATCCATCAGAACTACCTGAAGTGCCTCAACAAGGTGTCTTAGATGTGGCACGAGAATACCAGCCCACATCAACTCCAGTATTTCTTCATTAGTTTCAGATTATCTGTTGGTCGATCTCTTTTCTGAATAACTTGTCCCACCTCATCCAACAGATGGTCGATTGGATTGAGATGTTGTGACTAGGGAGGTCTTAACATCCAGATGAATTCACTGCTGTGCACTTAGAAGCAATGAACCAAACTACCACTGGGAGCTACATCAGCAAAAGAACTGTGTGTCGGGAGCTTAATGAAATGAGTTTCCATAGCCCAGAAACTGTACATAAGCCAAGATGACAATGTGCAATGCCAAGTGTGGGCTGGAGTGGTGCACTGCACACCACCATTGGACTCTGGAGGAATGGAAATATGTTCTCTGGAGTGACAAATCACACTTCACTATCTAGCATTTAGATAGACTAATGTGGATTTGGTAGATACCAGGAAAACACTACCTTCTGGTTTGCATTGTGCCTACTGATAAGTTTGGCAGTGGAGAGATAATTGTCTGGGTCTGTTTTTCAAGGTTTGGTCGAGGCCCCTTGGTTCCAGTGAAGGGTAATGTTATTGCTACAAGATACAAAAACATTTTTAAACAATTGTGCAGTTCCACCTCCTTGGCATCAGTCTAGGGAAGGCCCTTTTCTGCTCCAGCATAACTGTGCTCCTGTGCGCAAATACATGATGGAACTTGAGTGGTCAGCATAGAGTCCTGACCTCAACTCTTTTCAACACCCATCTATGAGCCAAGTCATCTCATCCAACATCAGTACCCGACCTCAAAAATGCTGTTTTGGCAGAATGAGAGCTAATTCCCACTAACACATTCCAAATTCTTGTGGAAAGTCTTCCCAGGAAAATGGAGACTGTTATAGCCTCAATGAGGGGTCTAACTCAATATTAATACCCATGGTTTTGGAATGGGGTGTTCAACAGGCTCACATACAGTAGGTGTGATGGTCAGGTGTCCGCAAGCCTATGACCATATAGTGTATTTGTGGTTATGTATGACAAAGTTGTATAGTTATGTGCTGTTCAATCCTCTGCAGGTATCCTTATGGACTACATTTTGGATCATCTTGCAGACCATTATTTAATATAAACATTAACTTATTTAGGCACCCTTACTTCATGGATTTATTAACCAGAGTTTGAAATGCTGTTTGTGGTTGATGGTCAATCGTTGTCTGTATGTTATTCCTGTGTCTGCATGGCTTTTCCTCTTCAAGGTTTGGTTTTCTTCCCACATTCCCAAATAACATGGAGGATGTTTTCTGACTCTTGTATACATGCAGTAGTGGACAGGCACCCCACTCAGGGCCGTTTCCAGTTTTATGACCATTGCTACCAGGACCGTCTTAATGCATGGGCATGCTGGGCAGTTGCCCGAAGGCCCCACAAGCATAGGTGCCCCATGCTAATCTATGTATGTTGTTACTTGGTGAGTTGTTGTGTAGGCAGGGGCTCCAGTTCACTGCTTTGCTTGGGGGTCTACACTGCTGTTAAGACGGCCCTGAGTGCTACTGGAATAGGCTTTGATCTCCCTCAACCCTAAAATGCATTTGTGGGCCTCAGAAAGTTAAAGTTAAGGTTCTTTCTTTATTTTTTTATTCTTTTGTTCAATGTGACTTACAGCCAAAGTGATAAAGGCTAACTGCAAGTACACTTGTTCACATGTATTTTTTACAATTCCTTGTAGTGAACAGTCTTTCGCCTTCCAGCTACATTCAGTCAGATTTATTTGAATAAATATATTAGACAACCAAGGACAAATGTGAGTGTCATATGTTTAAAATATTCCATAGATTTAGTGGAGAGGATTACGCATACAGCAAGCTAAGTAAAAACATAGATAGAACAATACATTTTATACATCTGCAAGGATCCTGAAGTTTATGTTAAACCTGGTAGGTTATTACTATCATAACATTATCGTTCAATGTACAGAATGTTAATATCAAATCATCCCTGGTCATTCACTCGGACCACTTCTGCAATTAGCCTGTTGACCCTTTCCGACTTTTCAGTGATTAACATGATCTTTCTGCATATGAGGTACAATCTTACTGCTGTAGGGGGTAAAACTGAGTGTCTTTACTTATGCGGAGCACATCTAGGATCAGCTTACCGCAAGTGCCCCCCACATTTAGGAGGCTCCTGCTGTTTTCTTGTTCATAACGATGATCAATCAGGTTAGCATTTATGATTTAGCTATGAAGTTTAAATAATTAAATGCCATTGACTTCAAACATATCTAATAACCACCGTATTCCCATTCTTACCATGTTTGGTCTTGATAAGGGCCTTCTACATGTTTGCTACAATCTGATTACCCTATGCGTTATGTTTAGGTGTATTTTTTTCATTCAGGACACGTCTGGCATCAACTTGTTGCATCTTCTGAGGATACTACTGTGGTGTTTGAATTGACTGTGTGGCATGTTTGGGATACTCCTTCTGTTCGTTCTGATGACATTGGGTTTAATTATCCATCTGCAGCCCATCTGGGATCAGGTTACTGCATATTCTAATGAGACAGAACCTAAATATTAATAGACTGAATATTTATGATCTCCTTGCTGTCCTTTCTGGTCCATTTACTTAGGCAATCAGGATCATTAAACACCCACATCAACTAATTCTTCTTCTACAAGAGAGGCCACGATGAGGAACGTTTTACAAATTTCCTAAAAACAACAGAATAATTCTGGTTCAGAACTCATAAAAAAATCAGAAAGACTGTCTGAGCGGCCAAACAATTGGAAATTGTACTGCATAAGGGAAGACTAAACTGCTTGTTATTATCCGGCACTTGATGGACTTCAGAAGTATAATTGGCATTTGTTACACTGTAGGCGATGAAAGCTCTTCAGTTCTGTGGAATTGGGTACCTGAATGATTTGTGCATGGTCTCAAAGTAGAAAGATTTTTAGGCTTTGTCAGTAGAAATGGATTTGGTGTGAAAAGTGATGAAGATGTATGGAGCAGAAATCAATTTGGTCAAATAACCATTTAGGCCTCGAACAGTGGGACGTGAAAATGGTTTATGATTTCAGCAGTGAACGTGAATTGGATCTGATGACAGCATTAGAATTGTCTGGTAATTGTAGCCCTGAATTATAAACATTCAGGACCCACCGACCCCCTGCTTGGAGAGAAAAGCGCCATTTGCACTGATTATCCTGCTCATCTTTAACACTTTAGGTTTAAATATAACATTTTGTTCAGAGCTTGCATTGTGTTTCTCCTAATAATAAAATATTAGGATAGTTCTATCAATGCTTTAAGTACTATGTGAGCACAGATTATGTTTATCAGACCAAAAACAATTTTACTTTATGATGTAACACCTTCATGCAGATCCCAAAGCTGCAGTAATTGCAGATATGCTACATGAAGTGGTAGACAAGAAAATACATTTTTGAGAAAGAGGGAGATAAGCTGGAAGCAGCTTCCCCACAGGAGACGTACATTCTCAGAAATGTGCTTTTGCTTGATGGCGATTCAGCTCTATTCAAAAATGGCTCAATAAGATTACCAGCAAAACTTGAAAAATAGAATATGGTTCATAATTATCACATGATAATGCGACAGTTTGTGTATGCATGAAAGGGGCACAGCACCGCTTCATTGTTTTTTTCTTGAACCACTATGGTAACAAATTACTAAATGTCTGGAAAACATCTTAGACCATCAGTTACATTTCTAGAGATGTCTATGCAGGACATTCATACTCCTTTAAGGATATCTTGGTTTACCTAAAAGTCTCAAAGGAATTCAATTAAACTTGAATCAAAGAAACATCCTTTCTGCTGTACATCCCCTCTTTATAGTGTGCGCCATCCTCAGGCTTTCATTTAATTATATACTAGTCAGATGTTGCCACGTAAAGGATTGCCTTGCATGACTGCACCCATGTTTCATCCCTGATGACAACGCTTCTGAGAAACGCCTCACTTTTCTCCCACATACTGTGTCAAATGTGGCTTTGCTGTTTCCTTAGACGGCCATTTCTGCCCTCACCTACTTTTGTTATTTGTGGTTTTAGAGCTCCTTGAATCCTACAAAATAGCTAAAAATGTGAACACCGAAAGTGGCAAGTTACAGGTATGTCATTTTCTCATCTTTGTTAGTTTGCCATCTTCTGAGTGCTGCAGCTTCTTCCCACAGTCCAGGTTAGCTGGATTGGCGATGCTAAACTGTTCCTAATGTGTGTGTTCACGTGTTCACCCTTTCATTAACTGGCGCCCTCTCCATGGGCTGTTCCTGCCTTTCTGGGATTGGCACCAGCTCCTCCGTGGCCCTGCTCAGGTTAAAGTTGTTTTAGAAAATGGATGGATGGATGTTAGTGTGTAAGGTTTTTAAACTTCACTTCTTATTTAAAAAGTGACATAACCCAGCTTTGTATGCTCAGTGAAAGCTGCAAAGTAAAACCTTCTCCATTCAATTCAATTCATTTAAATGTATCTTTATATATAATACATTACCGTGGCTGTCTGTTTGTCTGTCCAGGATTTTAAATCACTTGTAGCTCGCAAACCGTTTGAACTATTGTCCTGAAATTTGGTACACATATACTACATGATGTCTACTATGATTCACCTCCAAGGTTATTCCTCTTTTTATTTTTATTTTATTCTATTGTGGAATCAACTCTCAACAGCGGCCAGTAGGGCGGCTGTGCGATGCATGTGTACGGACGCCGTTCTCATTCCCTACCACCTTCACCATCACTTCCCCTACCTCTTCATATCTTAAATCATTCTTGAGGCAGATTGAAGACTTAAGTGCCAGCTTAAGTGAAAAATTTAAGAAAATGTAACTAAGTAATCGCAACACAAACACTGACTTAATCAGTTTTAGTGCAAAAAGATGCCAACAAAAGAAAAGAAGAAGCGGGCTGCTAGGGTGGAGAAAAGAAGAGCTGCTCAGGAAGCAGCAAGGGCATCAACCTCTGAGCAAACGAATGCTAAACAGAGACAGAGAAGGAAGATGAAAACTAGGAATGCTCAAGTCAAGTGTATTCACTGCACGTTATCATGCAGTGCACCGTTGCTGGTTTTCTGTATATTGCTCATCACTGAATACAGGCGCAGAGTACTGTAACAAGTTTCGAGGTAGAAAACAAATCTACAAATGACATAATGTGCACACATAAAACTACAGGCAGGCCAGATTAAACATGCAGCAACACAAATCAATTTCAAGTTGATTAACATAAATGGATCCTGTATGTCCATTAATATCATCTTTGGGATATTATAATGAAGGTGGGGTTTGCATCCCTGGTCCTCCTTGCATGGAGTTTCCATGTTCATATTATTGTCTATCTGAGATTACTCTCACAGTTCAAAAACACGCAAGTTAGGTGGACTGGTGTTGTGAAATTGGCCATGGTGTGTGCGTATGTGAGCATGCATTCAGCCTGCGATGGACTGGCACCCTGTCCAGGGATTGTTCCTGCCTTGTTCCTTATGCTTGCTGGGATAGGCTCCAGTTTCCTGTGACCCTGCTCGGGCTTAAGCAGGCTTTGAAGATGGCAGGGTATAGTATCTTAAATTAGCTCAGGGCGAGACGGCATGTCTGTTGACAAAATCAAATCACCAACCAAAACCCAAAACTTCTATGACATACGATTTTCTTTAACCAGGGAGGCAATGCACATTGAACAGAGATTATCCATCAACCTTCGATAACAATAGGATGTCACGGGTGACCGTTTAACCCATCCTTTTGATGACATTAACACACGCCATGCACTCTGGGAAACCTAGGAAACACCCAGAGGCTTTGCTCAAAAATTGCAGCACTCGTAATAAAACAAAGGTGGATTGTGGCATAATCAATATATAATACAAGGAAATCCTGAATGTCGGTTACTTATACAATCCCACACACTTTGACTAATCTGGACCAAACTTGTTGTTCTAGGACCATATGGAACATTTTGACCATGGGGGTCGTAGTCTTTTTTTCTTTGTATGCTACAGTTCTGCTGGCTCAGAGTACTGTAAGTGATACATCTGAACAGACAAAAGCTGGACTAGCAGACAATATGACCAGAACTCAACACTACTTACCCAGGCAACATCACATGCTGCTTCTATCTACTGTAACATAGAAAGGGGTACCATGTGGGTGTTAGGTGAGTGTTGATCAAGAGTGGAAGTGCAGTCCAACAGAAAGGAGAATCACAGGGTCATTGTTTAACTACTGCTTTGTCAGCTGTTATTAATAATTTAAGCAGTATGAACTCTTCACCTTCTACAAAAAGGACGAGTCAGACATAACAGCATTCATGGTTACAACCCAACAAGGGGATACTGCAATTCTAGAATCCAGTTGGACCGAAAAGAACAAATTCCTGACTCAAGAGAGCAGAGACACTTCTAGAGTGGCAGTGTGGATGACACATCGGAAAGCTAGCGATTACAACAGGGTCACCATTTGAACAAAAACAAAACACATACGCCTTTGCTTTCTTTCCTTTAAACCATTTTATAAAAATACCACGGCAATGCTGGGTACTTCGGCTAGTGTTAAATAATTAGTTCATCAAGAAGTTAAAACCTAATGTTAAATTCTGGATTTTTAAGTCCTAAAACCTCCTAAATATTTATTCAGGAAAACTGGCAAAAACTTAAGTAAAACCTCTGATCGCAACCATTATGGCCACCCTGTTCTTGCCTCCTTTCACAATCCTTTACCTTTCTTCAAAGACCAGATGCATTGGAAAGGATTTTTCACACTATTTGTAAAGTAGAGTTAAGAGCAGGTTGTGATTGGTGAGCCCAAATTAGCTTTGAAAGGTAGGTGTTTGTTTTGACATGGCAAATTAACTGGAACTGCAATAGTGCTGTGAGGGATAATTTGATAGGCTTCACAAATAAGAAGCAGAGTCTGAAACAAGCATGTTTGAAATATTTAAGAGTTAATAACACAGTAAAAACAAAGAACAACTCAGTACAGAGAATAAGTACTACGCCACTAAAGGGAAAACGTGAGCCACAGTCAGAGTCCAGGAGACCTCGGCCAACTGGACATTCTGCAGTAGTGTTAGTGCTGGGCCCTCAATCTGATGACAGATTCTGTATATCCAATGTTTCCCATGCTCCTTTATCTGAGATGACTTTTCCATAGGCAGGAGAGCTGGTTGGTATCAACTGCACCATTAAGAGAACCAGAATAGTGGAGGATAATGATATGACATGGGAGAACAGAGTCACCTCACATCTCACATCTAAAAATGAAACAAAAATAAAAAAAGCAAAAATTAAAAAAAAATAAATAAATACTTGAGCCAGAGGTTAAATGCTACATGAACCATGACAAGTTCCAATTTAATGTCATTCAGATTCAGTGCCCTACCTGCCACATTGCAAAACAGATACCGACAAGAACTGAGTGGTTGGTTCCTGCCAGCTCCTTTTGACCCCACATTGATAAAAACAGGTTCCAAAAATGGACGCATGCTCTAAAGTGAATAAACCTTTAGGCTTTTGGGGGTTGGCATTTTATGGTTAAATGGCCAGACTGGCAATGCTGAAATACCAGATGACTATCCTTTCTGGAGAGACACACTCAAGATGAAGCCAATCTCTTTGGAGACGTTCATGGTCAGTCGAGTCGTGTTCAACTGGTGATTTGGAAACTTTCCCATATAGATGGCTCACGGGAGTCCTGTTGAAATGCAAGATCTAACATTTCTGTCCACTTCTTGAAATGTTTATAAAATAGTTTTGATTTCTATTTGATGCCTATTTAATGAATGTTTGTATGTGCGAGTGTCTAGTTTACTTTTATAAATGGCTGCTCTCGAAACTGTGACATTGAAATGGTGACATCTGAAAGTCGAAGTCTACCCGCTCACCTTTTAATTTCCCTACCTTTCACATTCTAAGACATCCTGCTTTTAATAATAGAGCCTAGATGTCTTTCATCTTTCTTTTTATTGAGGGGAGGGTCAGTCACCTGCTGTAAACATTTGCTTGGATCTTCTCTGACGGGGCTTTCCCTGATCATTTGGGCTGATCCTTTATTGTGTTGTCAGCTTGTTGTCATGTGGCCTTTTTAGCTCCAGAAGCTTTGATTTCTTTGTTTTGGTGCACTAAATAAGGGATTTACGGTGAATATTGCTCTCTGGCTCCTTACATTTTGCTAGTATATTTATTCTTTTGTGTGCCCTGCTACCAGTCTTTTGTGCTAACTTTCCACAAGACACTTTGTAAAGTAAAGACAGAGTGTTTGAAGCTGTATTAGCTATGCTCCACAAAGAGCTCGTCTGTCATAATAACAAGGAGGCCTTCGGCGCTGCTGTAGAAGTGTGCTGTTGGCTGGAGACAACCCTGCATGGACTGTATGATTTCACCATGACAACTGTGTACTGTGAAATGACCCAGATAGGACAAAAAATAGAGTTGTTCAAGGCCAAAAAAGCTCTGGCCCAGGAACAGCAGCTCAAAATAACGTATGCAGTGATGTACCTGAAGACAATTCCAGGTTAACAACTCACGCTGGGCAGCGTGGCGGCACAGTACTCAGCATTGCTGCTTTACCATTTCAGGTGCTTTCTTTAAATGCGTGACCTACTCACTGGCCCTGTGAAGTTTGTATATTCTTTATTTGTTCATATGAGTTATCAAAGATGGAGACCTTGAGTGAGTCTGTGAGTGAATAAGCTGGCCTTTAATTCAGTGTTGGCTCCTGTCTTGGTTCCAATAATGCCGGAGCTAAAATCCTCAGAGAGAAAGTGACTTTAGAAAATGAATGAATATTTATGCTCTTTAGTAACATAAATAGCACAGCATTGTGTGGCAGCATAACATTTGAAGCACACTTTGATTTCTGATGTAAATAATTATCATCTTGGAGTTCATGCAGGCTTCTTTAGGCGTTCCCATTTCCTCCCACAGTCCAAAGACCTTGACTTGGGGACCAGGAAATGGTTAGCCAGATAGAGCCAGACGTATAATATCACATGAGTGAATTCAGCTTAAAAGTGGGTGGGAACAATTAGACGTCTCACTGACTGTCACATTTCTAAACCAATCCAACGTCTCAGGAAAACAGCATCCAAAGTAGGGGCGGTGGTTTTAAACTGTAAAGATCAATGATGCTCTCACCAACACCATCTTGTGTGTTACGATGGAAAAACCATCTATGGCTGAGAAGTCACCCCGAAAAGATCCCTATTAAACAAATACATGTGTGCTGCATGTGTTAACAACAAATGCAGCCTCTTACAATGGAAAAACCTTTTTGTAAAAATCCAGATTATACCACGCCATTTGAAGAGATCAATAGACTAGCAGTAAAAGTGAACAATGCATTGTTGCTGTTGTTCACAGTTATGATGACAGTGTCAGATTCAAGGTTGAAAGAACTGTCAGCTAGGTTTGAGAAAATATGAATTGAAAAATATGCATTTGAAGTGAACGGTGTGTCGCACTCCATCAGAGGGACTGCTGTTAAGAGAGCTGATAACAAAGAGCTACCGGAGATGCAGATTTTGATACTCAAAACACAGGAATCAGCAAATATGCTTAATGACACTGACGCCACTGCAACAAAATCACAAACGAGACCACCTTCTGCCAGTACATCTAAACAAATAACTAAAGTATGTTAATGTTACTGTTTATATGGAAATGCAAATATGCTGTATGAAAAATAGCTGCAGTGTTTTAGCATATAGTGTATGCATTGACTGCAATGCTTATCTCATCTCTATTTGCTGTAATGCCATTTACTGAGACAGTAGTCATAATGACAGACATTGTAGCAGACAGAAGCACTTCTCAAACGCCTTGGAACAAGTACCTGCAGTAGTCTACGTGTCTGTCTCTTCTATCGCTGTGCTCGTTACAACATACAAACTGATCATTATGCTTCAGTTAACTTGCGCTTCTGAGCTCCTCAACTGATAGTAGCAATTTTGTAGCACACCCCCCACTTATAACTTGTGCAGAGGGTGTCACCTGATTTATGTAGCAAGGAAACCGCTACGTTTTTAAAACGAGGGATGGATGAAATCAGGCCAACACCTAAGCCTTACCGAATTTTCACCCTGCCACCCGAATATTAACAACACCCAAGAAAAATCCCCTTGAGATTAAACACACCAAACACACAAATATATAAAATAATCCTTATTTGCTAGAATAACTACTTACAAACACAAAAAATACTAAAACACACCCCACAAACAAACCCCACACGATGATGTTTACAGTCCTGGAAAAAAACGTCCTTACTGTAAATGATGGAAGTGATTCTAGAAATGGAAACTTGGGTTAAATGATGGAAAGAAGTGTGGAACGCTCCTATTCAATAGACTGCTTCCCGGAACATGGATAGTGAAATTCTGTCCGACCACCGGAGTCCAGAAGAATAGTCTTTGGTGGTGCGCCTCTTCTCCAAGAGCATTGAAGGACTGGATTGGGAGGAAAAGAACCCATCGCCATTCTTATGTCTTGTGGCCAAGCACCATCCTTCTCCGCTACGAATGTGCAGTAACTGAAATGTTTAGGTGCTGCTGCAGATGATGTTGATTAGAAAATGGTGCAATCGAAAAGTCTCGCCACATCCTTCTCTTCTGGTTTTATTGGTACAGTGCGTACCAACCACAAACTACAAATCCCAAAAGCCCCTTCATATCAGTGCAAACCTGTTTAAAGACACTGACCCCAATTTACAAACAGAAATCGTTTCACCCAGTGTTGTCATTCTCATTTAGCAATCTCTCAACAGGACATACTTACCTAGAAACAAAAAACATCCAGGTGGCCCAGCTACAATTTTATCTTTCAATTTTCTCTCATTGTCATCTTCTGTTCAGTTTCTTTTTCTCTCCCCCCCTGTCTTTCCATAGCTATTTATTTATTTGTCTGAGACATGGATAGTCATACAACAATGCAACACTGAATGTTTAAAATGTACAGTGAGAAAATGGAGGCAGGTTTTTATGCACTTTTATGCTATATCATTTGTATGAAAAGGTGCTATATAAATAAATGTTGTTGTTGTTTATAACAAAACCCTGTTTGAGAAGAGTACGTCACCGCTATTCACGGCAAACTTTTTAACAAAGTTATTTCCATGGCATTTCTTCTCATTCAGGAATCACTTCTGACCCCAACAAGATTAGAAAATGGTTAATTAGTGTCACCAATGAGAAATCGCTCAGGGCTCCCATCCCTTCATTACATGTCCTCACACAAAGTGGCTGGCTATGAGTTCAGGATCTCTGAATGAGAAAGCACTTACTGTACTTTTTGTTCAGGAAAGGGTCGAGGGCAGCAAGGTGCAGCAAGTCTAAAAACAGTTTAGAAGTTCACTCGGGCAAATCAGAGTTCCCTTTAACTTGGCTTGGTAAGCAAATGCTTTCTGTTGGACTGCTCAGAGGAGGGACGAGTGTAGCAAAGAGCAGCGAGACTAAGGTGAGAGAGAAAACCCTCTGTGTTAGGTGACACCCTCACATTTGCACCTTAGAAATCAGAATATACTCACATTACCTGACAACCAGTGTGGTATTTTCCATTGAAATAACAGAGGTTGCCAGAGGTGGGCAAAGTCATTCCTGGAGGGCCGTGGTGGCTGCAGATTTTTGCTCCAACCCAGTTGCTTAATAAGAAGCACTTATTGCCCACGTGACACTTTTGCTTCACTTTAGTTGCCTCACCCGTAAAGATTTTGAACCGTTATTGCTTATTTTAGTCTTAAACAGCTGGATTCTCATCTTTTCAATTGCTACTTATTAGCAATATCATACAAATGGCAAAAGAAGCCAGCATTTCTCCATTTAGCTTGTTTCCTTTTACACCTGTGTGTATTTATCATGCACTATTGGGTTTCATTAAATACTTGGAAGGAAAGTGAAGAGAAAAAAGTGAAGGACTAAGAATTACTCATCCATTTTAGACTTCAAATCATTTGGATGAAAAATTGAGGATATGAGAATGACTTGACATGGCAGAGATAAAGCATTAACAAGCCGTGACATTAAATTATTGGCAAGTATTGCTTTCTAATTTATCAGCAAAACACTGCGGCCCTCCAGGACTGACTTTGCCCACCCCTGCTCTAAGCTATCTCTTGATTATTATTAGCTCAGTGTCTTTGAGATCACTAGCTCCACTTTACAATGATCCTCTAATACACGCATAAGAACTTACATTAATTTTCCTTTCCGTGTTGAATATCACCTAAGGCCCTTTTCAAATTCTACAACTTTTTACAAACATATTATACAGATGGAGCACAGGTGGCTTGCTGTTGGCCACAAGATGAGTCAAAGGCTGGGAATAAACCAGCAGCTTTGTTGTCTAAAGTGCAACACTTTCATCACTCTGCCTCCTGTCAATGTTGAATACAAATTTCAAGCTTTTCCTGAAACAAACAAATCTGACTCACAAGTAAATAGACTGTAACGTACTGCATGTACCACACCAACATCCCACTCCCATGAGGAAATCTCAAATTACAATCATAAAGTGTGGCGGCAGAATTTTAACCACAGACTCTTTAGCATATCTTGGTAACTCTTAATTTAATTAGATGTCTTATTTGAAAATGAGAAAAAAATCCTGCCTTGTGTTATAAATTAGATGCGGTTAACCTTCTGAACACCAAATAACAATAATAATAATGTTAATGCACAATATATGAATCTTTCGGCCAACATCTTCATTGGGAGTCCACAGAGTAATCAAGCACGGCCATCACTTCCCGCTAGGAATCAGCCTCTAATTAAGAGATTGGCTTGACTTTCTCATTTAGAGGTGCCCACTGAGTTTGCCAGCTGTACTATAATATTTATTTAGTGTTTAGCCATCCAACACACTAAATAAGCCCCTTGTATATGGTGACCTGTAGTTTGCAGCAGGCCTCTAGCACAGTGTCTATTATGGAGTTGACGCCATAACTCTGTTCCACTCCTTTGTCCCACTAGTGAAGTATCCTCTAGTAAAAAATACGGCCTTATTGTACAAACACCACTGACTGTGCTAATGAATTGCGTTTTTCAGACAAGAATGCAATATTTCAAATGTTGTTCTTTTTGTTGTCCTAGATATTTCACTCATCTTGCAATATGGTCCCGTGATCAGCGCTTATACCTGGAGTCACAGGGTGTTTTGGGTCTTTCGACAATCATACACCTTTGGCTAGGTGACCCAACTGGTGTTGATCAGGACTCAACTTGTAACCAAGCAGTACTTGTTGTCCACAGATCATCTATCTTCATCCACAGCCATCTTGAGGATTTCTGTGTCATTACTGAGGCTTTTCTACTATGATATCCTGTGATGCCTACTTCAGGGTCCTGAGTGATTGCCATGAAGGGCCTCTATAGCCCACCTCTGTTAGCAGACGTTGTGTCCACCTCACCATGTCTCTGTCATTCTCTCTTTCATATGCCTCCTCCATCCGGTTTTCCCAGGGAAATCACAGTACCAGCAGAACTATATGTCCTGGTGTTTCAGACATCAGGACCAAACTGGCCTAAGGGTGGCTACTGCAATGGTGTTTGGGAGCTTGAGTTGCTTCAACTGCTTAGTCTCATGCTTGTGGTAAGAAGCCCACTTTGTACTTTTGGCCACGGTTATGATTTCTCCCTTACTTTGACAAAAGCAATTGAATGCTCTGCTAGGTGGTACAGTCAGCTCTGACTGATCTCATTGCAAATGGTTTTTGCTATTATTTCACCCACCAAGTGGTGCCACCAGTAATAGTGGTCCCCTTAAGAGTCTTTGTGCAACAACTAAGAATGTGTTCCAGGCCAGTGTTTCCCAACCAATGTCTTTTCAATCCAGTGTGTTGCGATCTGAGCAGGGGGAGTGGAGTGGACCCCTTGGTAAATCGAGTGCAGTCGTCAAAGTGGGAGGAAGGGAGGGTCACGCACAATCATCAGAATGTTAGAAAAATCAAGTGTGATTGTTACTGCAATTGGCAGAGTGGTGATTGGGGAGGTCATCCAGGATCCACCTGTGATGCTGTCGTTGTCAATCCGACACCATTTTCAGAACAGTGTGGGGGGTCCGGGGTTTCTTCCTGAGTCTGATACAACCAACCTGCAATGCCACCACAGCTGGTTAGGAGCCGCTGTTCTTGGCATCTTGTCCCAGTATTTGGATGAAGTGCAGTTGTGTCATGAAGGTCAGTATTATTAATGAAATTGAGGGTGGTGGTAGTTGGGCTGGATGGATTTGTCTTTAGCACACAGGTTTGTCATTTAAAATGAGTTCAACGAGAACACAGGGACACAGTTGGAAACTTATTAACTTATTTCTTACAAACGTTAGAATGTTCTTCTTCACACAGAGAACCAATGACACATGGAATCGATTATCAAGCAGTATGGTGAGGAGTAGAACTTTAGGGATCATCAAATATCGATGTGATGTTATCTTAGAGAAATTAGGTGAATAGGTTTGCCAAGCGTTTTTCATTCATTTTTATCATTAATTTTCTAATTTCTAATTTCAAGCTTGTGTTTTGGTTGATATATTGTTTACCTCTCCTCTAATAATAATAATACTCATCAAAATCTAAAAGAGTTTAAGTGGAATCACTGTTTGATTTCTTTGGTGTCTGCATAATTAAAAGCAAAATAATGATTAACTGTGCCTTTGGTGCTTTTTTAATTAACTGTGTCTTGAGTTTTGTATCCATTCTAACTTATTGTCATTTCTGTTTTTGATCATCATCATCATCCTCCCTCTCTGTTGCCATAACTGCTAAACATTGCCTCCATTATTCAGAAGTTCCCATCCAAACTGAAGAACCCACAGGTACAGTATCATCATGCTAACATTTCATGTTACACAACAGTCCTGTAGTGTCTGGTTGGCTTAGAATAAGTATTAATGAAATAATTAGTAATAATCCTACTAATAATTTAAGTTTGTTGTTTTGCCTGGGAGGAAGAAGAAAAGTTCAGATTGCTTCATGTACTCCATTGAGCCGAAGTTCTCAGCATTGATTTTCTGTCAGTCAAAGTGTGTGTAAATTGAACCAAGAGGTCATGGTAGAAGTGATTTGGGGTAGAAGTCATAGACTGTTGACAGGAAGCAATTCTTGTGATTTCACTTCTACTCAGATCTTTTTCATTTTAAAATTAAAGAGTCAGAGAGTGGGATGTTACTAATGCCATTTTTCCAATAACACCAGGAACAAGTAATATCCAGAGCCAGGATGATGGGCTGGTTAGCAGTGATTTTCTGATTTCAAACAACAAAGATGAAACAAACGTTACATATACAGGGGTTACCTTCATCGTTATTGACACAGATTTGCATTCTTGATTAAAAGGACGTGATGTGAGAGATTCCCATAGGAAAAGTTTACCGCTCAAAGGTTGATCTTTGATGGCTCAGGAGACATACAAGAGATTCTCATTTATGTTTCATTTTAGGATCAACTTTGTCACCGATGTTTCTCCTAAAATTCTTTAGGTAGCTTTACATAATAAGGAGACATGAGATGCAACTGAGGTAAAAGTAAGTCAAAATTGAGAATTTGGTTTGAAATCTATGGTATTATTTTGTGAGAACTCTTTCTAGTCTCGTTTTAATCTCTTTCAAGACTTCTTATTTAGACTTATTATTAGATTGGTGCCTTTATCGAATTCATCTCACAGCATTTTGGCAGCTTTTCCACTGCATAGTACGGCACGACACGGTTCAGTTCAGCTCGCTTTTGGGGGGTTTTCCACTGGGAACAGTACCTGGTACCTGGTCCTTTTTTTAGTACCACCTCAGCCAAGGTTCCAAGCGCGCCGAACCGTTACCAAAGCGTGGCGTGTAAACTCTGCTGGTCACTGATTGGCGGAGAAAATCGTCATTACTGCGTCACTGGCTATTCTTTTCTTTAAAGGTACACACACGCGGAAGTTTGTGTCTCATCTCTCCATCGCTGGACGCAGTTTGTTGCATAAGTGGATGAATGTTTCTTCAGACATTCGAAAGTTCTCCAGCCACTGAGTGTTTGTAAAACCGGGAACAATCACATCCCACCACTCTGAAGCACGGTTAAATGTCCAAACAGATGGTCTGTTGTGGCGACTTTTTTGCAAAATGTGGAAGATCAGTAATATACAGAATCAGCATTTTAATGTTACACTGGCAGTTAAGTTCATTTTATGCTTTGCAACAGATGCTTACCCTTGCGCGTCGTCAAGCTAAAGTGTTGTCATTGTCTGCGTGTTGTTGTAAAAGTTCCACGGTGTCACGGCAGTAGAGGCGGCGCAACTATAACGACACGTGAATAATCCCGCCCACTCTAAAGCGGTACTAAACTGCAGTCGAAACGCAAACCGAGTCGAACCAAGGTGAGCTGTACTGAACCGTGCTGTGCCGTACTATGCAGTGGAAAAGCGCCTTTTGAGATACAGCTGCTTATATTTCTTGTGTTTTTCAAATTGGAGCACAGGCAGATAAAGTGACTTTCTTGTGGTCACATGGTGTTAGTAGTGGGACTTGAACACACAACTTCAGGGTTGCAAGTCCAAAGTCTTGTCCTCTCTGCCACATTGCATGCCTTTTCTTCCAGAATGGCTATGATCTAATTGGAGCACAGCAATATAAATTAGAGTGACTAATAGTAGAAGTCCAGAAGCAAGGGCTCCAGTTTTGTGATCATAATAAAGTGTTTTATTACCTCAAACCTCCTTATATTTCATCATATATTATAGAGCACATAATGCAAATATTTTCAGAGTTGTAAAAAAATTGGAAAATCTGAGTCTATTGTGTGACTTTGCTGAGATCTCTTCTGAAACTCAAGAGGAGACGCTTGTGAGAGTAACAGGGTACTTTGTTTTAGGAGAAACATGTGAGAAGTAGGAGACAAAAGAAAACGTCTCCAATATATTTCTACCTCATCTCATTGTTGTCTAGGAGAAACGTTAAAGATATCAAGGAGATCTCTTTTTTGATTTTTCATTCCTATGGGTTACTGTAGTACTGCTTTTTCAGTTTTTATAGACACATTTTATGCACTTGTTCCCGTGTTTGCTTATATACTTTTTGTTAATGATGAAGGTTTCCATGTCACATTGCACACTTTCAGTAGCCCAGTCTGCAGTAAGTGCTTGTACTCCAGATATGGTCCAGCGCACTTCTGATGCCACTAGGAGGAAAATTTAAAAATGGCCTTCAGAGTGACATTATTTGAATTAGGATGTTGTCATCTGCATGGCCACACTGGCTGAAAGCCTTCGATGATCACTGTGTCACAGTCACACTGATGACACTCCACATACGGAGTCAGAACTAATAAAAATGCAACATTTCATGGGTGATTATATAAAAAATGTGATATTAAAAAAAATACTCCTGGTTCCTGCTGGTAGTGGAGAAATGGCCTAAGTTTCAATCTGCTTGCACTTTGCTGTCTTACCAGATATGCTGTGGCACCTCTGCAGGCAGCAACTGTTTTTTGCGGTGTGGTGGTCTTCCCTTATAGTGGTTACTTTTTCCCATATACTGTATGCTATGTGTGTTTAACACAGCATAAATACTGGGACAGTGAAGTCAAAAATGATTACTGTACTTGTGTACTTTAACAAATCTCATTTGAGATGAAAGATGAATAAATGTGCATATAATATCATCTTTTATTTCTGGGTATTTCTGTGTACTGTATATATACTTCACTTTTTCACAATAATGCTATTCTTTTATTTGTTCCATCTTATTAGGGCAATTGACTCTCACACTGGTCGTGTACACATAAATTTTACTGTGTAGAGTTGGATCTAACTTTTGCTCTGAAATTTGGCATCTGCCTTTGGATTTAGTAGGCATAAATCAACATGAAGACTGGAGAACTGCCCATGAATGAAAAGGAGACAATTTGGATGTTGAAAAAACAGACAGAATTATATCAGAATCTACTGTTGTCTTGAAACTCAGGCAGTAGGCTTATAAATGCCATGCTGTTAGACACAGACTCCTAATGCATTTTGCGTCCTGCTTTTCCAGTTTAGTGTTATGGAAAGCCAGAGCAACTCCAGGTAGCTTCCCTTGCAAAGTGGAAACCGACCCTGAATTGGTGCCAGTCCATCAGTGGACATGTTGCTGTACACACATACAGTTCACAGCTGGCATTTTCTAATATGCACACTGTGGCTGAGTGCAGGAACGACAGACTGCTGGATCAGCGAACAGAACGCACGGTGTGTAAAACTAGCTGCATACAATCCAAGAAATCACACTTTATCTATGAAACAAAGTAAGAGGTCATGTCCTGGTTGGACATGCATGGTCACATCTAGAAGGGGCTCACACTCATCCTTACAGATGAAGTAACTAATGATTAAAGCAGCAGATTGATTGACTTCACAGGTAGACAGAAACATCTGTCACTGCCCAAGAACATCTCTCCAGAGTTCTTGGTCAGTACTTAATTATGACCCAAAACACACAACCATCAGAACAGAAGAGTTCCTCAGGTGGAAAAAATAGGAAGACTGGCCAAGTCAATCTCCTGATTTAATCCAATTGAGTGGGCATTAAACTGGAAATAAGACTGAAGTCAGAAACTCATCTGCAACTGAAAGCAACTGAAAACTGTAGTAGCAAACACTTGGAATAGCATCTCAGAAACAAAGCAAACCTCAAAATTGGTGTTTTCAGCATGCAATGAGAGACAATGCTCTTCCAGCTATTCTCCCAAACCAGAATCATGTCAAGGAGGTCAAAATATCAACAAAAAGTATGCATTTATTAAATAATGAAACATAAGCAGGAGACTAAACAAAACAAAACAAAAAAACCTACAAGCTCTCTAGACCTACCTACAGCACAGAAGAGGTCTCCATCTCTGTCTGTCAGGTGGGGTGGCTTACACACTTGTTTACTTTAAATACTGCACAAAGTACTCCATTCTTCACCACCTGAGTCTCCTGCTGTCTTCAGCATTGTCTCCGTTTCTCCCACCAGTGTGCCCTTGCCTCAACTTACCTCACAACTCAAAGCTTGAAGTGCCCATGAATGGGAAAACTGAATTTATGTCCAGGTCACCAACACACACGCAAAGTTCTGGGATCATCTTACCTGAGCACCCTTTGGTGGACTCATTCATCTGTCCCTCCTTGAGCTCCAGTTCACAGTAGAAGGTTCCTTGTAAGCTTCCAGGCTGCCTGTCCTCCATAATATATAGCAGAGGCCTGAAATGTTCTTGGCAGTAACCCCTCCACATTGACATCTCTCTCTTCCACACTAATTAGTTTATGCCCTTCCTGTTGCATTGGCAAGACTATATGTGTTGGCAGTGCTGGCTTGTGCTTTTCTCTCTTCCCTAGGGGCCTTGATGGGCACCATCTTGTTTTTTTTCCTATTTGATTACCCTTTTTGAACCAAGGAGCTTTTCACATATTAACTCATAAGCTTGTACAGTCATTACAAAAAATTGATTTGCAACCATATTATACATTTTGTATTTCTTTTAACATATCCCAATAATTACATTCTCTTGAAATGGGTTCAGTGTAACACAAAATGTGGTATCATTTTAAAACGTGAATGGATATATTCATTGAACTACCCAGAAATAGGAGGTGAAATTTATGCGCGCTTGCAATTGAGGATTATAACACCCAAAGTCTGTAGAAGTGGGTACATTTTTTTCATTAAGAATGTTGATGGACTGTTTCAGAGCCTCCCAGTAATTAAATGTGCTTCTTCTTTGTTGCATCTTCCATTTTAATTAACTTTGTCTTTTTCTGCTTCATTCACATGTGTTTTGTCATTTGTTTTGTTTCTGATCATCGTCATCATCACCAACCTCAACCTTCATTAACAACATCATTCAGAGGTTTTCAACTTTTCTGAGCTCCCTAAAGGTACAGTAACACCGTCCTAACAAATCTCTAAAGTCATACTAGAGCTTTAAACCTCAAGACAGCTCAGGTGATATTCCTTTGATAGTGGATTGAAATATTAATAAGTCAAAGTATTCATACCCCTCAGTGTTTGTCCTGTGTTGTCGCATCACAGCCTCTAGTTAAAATGGATTTTTGGGGGTTAGCATTGTTTTGTTTTACATGCCTACCACATTGAAGGTGCAAAATGTTTTTATTATGAAGCAAACAATAGTTAAGACAAAAACAGAAATAATGAGTGTGCATAGGTATTTGACCCCCAAAGTCAATACTGCAATTCCAGCTGCAAGTCTCTTTTTGAATGTCTCTGTTAATTTAGTACATCAAGTCACGGGGATTTTCACCCGTTCCTCAAGGCACAACTGCCAGAACTCCTTCAAGTTCAATGAGGTGTGTTGGTGTACAGCAAACTTCAAGTCATGCCACAGATTCTCAGTTGGATTGAGATTCCAAGACATTGAAATGTTTCCATCTAAACCACTCTATTGTACTTTTAGCAGTATGATTAGGGTCATTGTCCTTCACCCCAGTCTCAAATCACTGGCAGACTGAAATGGGTTTTCCTCAAGAAATGCCCCTTTATTTAGTGCACTCCATCTTTCTTTCAATCCTAGCAAGTTTAACCTGTCCTTGCCTGTGACAAACATCTCCACAGCATGATGCTACCACCAGAACGCTTCACGGTAGGAATGGTGTCCTCGGGGTAATGGGGAGTTTTGGGTTTCCCATTGTGGCCAAAAAGTCCAATTTTAGTCTCATCTGCCCAGAGATGTGATTGGGGAGCCCACCACATGCTGTTTGGCAAAGTCTAAACATTTCTTCTTATTTTTTTCTTTAACCAATAGCTTTTTTTTCTGGCCACCCTTCCTTAAAGCCCCACTCTCAGGAGTGATCAACTTAAAGAGTTCCTATGGACAGATACTCCCAACTCAGATGTGCATCTTCACACCTCCTTCGGTGTTATCCTCCTTGTCTGTTCTACGCGATTTAGTGCCATATTCTTTCCGTTTTGTTATAATGGATCTAATGATGCTCCGTGGAATATTCAAAGATTGGGATATTTTTTTACAGTCCAACCCTGATCAGTACTTCTCCACAACGTTGGTCTCTGACCTGCTTGGAGTGCTGCTTGGTCTTCATGCTGCTTGCTTTGTGGTGGTGTTGCAGAGCCAGGGGCCTTTCAGAACAGGCAGAGTGTCATGTGACACTTTGATTGCACACAGGTGGACCCCAATCAACTAATTGTGGGATCTGTGAAGTAAATTGGTTGGAGCAGATCACTTTTTGGGATTTCATAGCAAAGGGGATGAATACATATGCATGCGCAACTTCTCAGTTTTTACTTGTGTTTTTATATACAGTGGTACCTCGGTATACGTCCTTAATCCGTTCCAGGTCCTTGGACTTATACCAAACAGGACGTATACCAAACAAATTTTTCCCATAAGAAATTAAGGGAAAATGATTAATCCGTTCCCATGAAAAAAAATCCTATTGTTATTGGCATATTATACATTGATGGGGTTGTATAAAATAATTTAAACACTCCTTAATACTAAAATACATACATTCAAAAGCAATTAGAAATAAATGAAAATTTAACCTCACTTTACTTTTTAATAACGTCTTTGTTTTTCACAATCGTAGATACCATTGCTCTCAGCATACAGTATGCAGCAGCCAAGTCCCGGATATGCATGCCACCTTCATACTTTTCAACAATCAATTCAAATTTACGCGAAAAAACACAAAATCACATGAAAATTCACAGAGAGTTATAGCGTGTACTGATGCTCGTGGGCAGTCATGGCTTTGTCTTGAGAGAGGTACACAAGGGTAGCACGCGGGTTGTTCACTGAATGCTAGCAACTGGTGTACTGATGCTCGTGGGCAGTCGTGGCCTTGTCTCGAGAGAGGTAAACAAGGGTAGCGCGGTGTTCTAGCACGCAAGTCGTATTCCAAACAAAGGTTGTATACCAAGCAAAATTTTTCGCATCCAAACAGGACGTATACCAAGTTGGACTTATTCCAAAGCGGACGTATGCCAAGGTACCACTGTATATATACAAGGTATTTTATTTAAATTCCACTTCGACAATTTGGACTCTATTGTTAAGCACATTACATAAAATCTAAATGAAAATCTATTTTAATTTGAGATTGTAATGAAACAAGACAGGACAAACACCGAATGCTTTCACAAGGCAATGTATGTTCGTAGAGGGCACACTGGGTGACGTATATGATAGCAGACTTAAATATTAACAGACTGAATATTAATGTTCTTGACTGACACACTGGGTAATATTGCACTCTTACACCACCAAAGAACTGGTTTCTGGCCTGGTCATTGCACATTCTCCCTAAGTCCATGTGCATGTGTGCATTATCCAGGTACAACAGCCGCATCCTAAACACGAATGTGTGTTTTTAATTGGCATCTCTTAATTTTACCCCAGTATGAGTATGCCCAGGCTATTTAGTGCTGGACTGGTGTCCTTCCCAAGGTTGGTTGATGCTCCACACTGGATACTGTAGAATCCCAGCAAATTTTTGTTTCTTTTAAGGAAGAGTTTACGAAGCCCACTTGGACCGAGTTTATATTTTAACCAGAAGAATCTGTGAGCTGGCAGTACAGTAGTTTGGGGGATTGTCCTTCTTGACTCCAAAAGCCTTTTCCATTAGAGACCATTTTGTAGCACAGCAAAATAATTTGATTGGATAAACAGGTGGTTGTCTACATTTGTATATCAGAGTTAAAATGAAATTGCAGTAACGTGCCTGAAGTCGTGTGTGTGTGTGTGTGAAACTGTTTGAAGAAACATGGACTCATCTTTGAAGAACTCAAAGGATTGACTCATCCCAGTAGACAGACTCCTGACATCAAACGGTTAAAGTATAGAGCGGCCAAGCTGGATAAACAGTTTGTGTTCCTAGCAAATAGTTTTGTTCTTTTTTTTTAACATCAGAGTTACATTATATTGTATTACTAGAAACTTGCCGCACGCTACGCTGCGTGTTGGATGACCACAGTTGAAGGACTCAATCGTAAGGACCTCTCGTCGGGTGTCTCATTGGTACGTTTTTGCCTCTTTCTTTTTTCGCGAACACGGCGTAATCTGTCTTCACTCTCTGTAGGGGTTTCAGTTGCCTTTCGTTGTGCGGCAGAGATGCGTCGTTGAGCTAATCTGTGTGAATGCTGAGTGCCCATTTCTTGCGAGCGACTGTCACGCCTTTGCCTCTTTGCTTCATGATCACGCTGTAATGTGTCCTCTCTCGCAGCAGCAGGTTTAGTTGCGTTTCGTTTCGGCATTGTTCCGTAAGGTCTCCTCCGTACAAGTGCACATGGGTAGCTGAAGACGGAAAGGCATAGTGGGCATAGTGAAACACACGAATTGGTGACCAGGGGAACCATCCGACTCAGACGCGGGGCTCGAAATACTCAAGTGCACATGTTATTTATAATTAAATTTTTTTTTTCTGTTATGAACTTCCCCAAAAGAGTTGATCCCTGTAAATAGCTAATAGTATGTGAACAATATAATCTGTTGTAGTACGGGCGTTAATTAGCATCACACCTCATAACCTACATACACCACGTGTTTGGCTATAACGCCAGAAGCGCGGTGGACGCTGTAAGGGTAGGTTGTGGTTTCTGTTTCTTTCGCGATTTTTTTTATTTCATTTTATTGATTATTTAATAGGCAGAGGGGAGAAGACGTTAATGTGACGCTCTGTCTATTTCTTAACTTTTGTTTTGAAAAGATTTTCTGGAACAGGAAAAATAAAAAGCAAAGGGGAAAGAACGGAGGGGGGTAAGCAGGAATTCTGAGAGGGGACGGACTGGGGCTTTTCTATGGGGCGGCTATACAGCCAAAAGGAACGCGGACACGGACACCGCGCTGGGCTTTTATTATATAGATTATTTTACAACAATAGGTAAAGGTATCAGCTCCCTGAAACACAGTAATGGAAACAATTAAATCAAAAAATGATTGAATGAATGAATATTTCTTTGCTACTTTCACATTTATTGCCTAGCAGCCTGACACATCAATACTGGCATTAGAATGTGTCGGGTATCCAGTTACACCCCACGATTCCAAGGAGCTGATCCTAACTCTTTTTTTGTGTGTTTTTCACAGCTTTTTCAATGCAAAAAGAATATGATATAAAAGCAGATAATACGTGTACCGATAGACTGTAACAGAGTGCACTGAAATGCTTTTATGTCCCAGGAGTCTTCCAGCATGCCTGACATGTAATGATGTCCAGTCAGGGTGCTTTGCCCAGTCTTGCCATTCCTTGAACGCTGGTAGTTCTTGCTGTGATATGGAATTTCAGAGAGCAGGTGTGGCCAAGAGCTGCACGTCTTTGCTGCAGGTAGGCTTCCTTGTGTCCTATTCCGAATAAGCACAGTCCAGTTTTCCTCTGCCAGCCACAGTTGCCCAGTTCCGTTGTCAACTCCACTGGACTGAAGTACACATTCTGGACCCCTCTTGTACACCTCACTGATGTAGAGTCCACTGCTGTTCTGCGGTGGGCATTAAGAATGGAGGACCCTCTTTCTAGAATGTTTTCATGTAATGGCCATTATGTATGCCACAGCAGGGATATTTCTTGCTTTCAGCAGAAATAAGGAGTCAATTTTGATTTGCAGCAGCTCATGGTCTGTCCTGTTAAATTGATAGAAGTGGATACAATTAAGCCGTTTGATCACGTATATGGCAATTCATGCCAATGACAGTGGCAAATTACCTGCTAATAGCACTCATGCTAATGAGGATGGCAGTAACAGTGGGAGTGCGGGAAGGAAAGCAGGGCTTCAGCTTTCATGTCATGAGCGTTCTCCTTCTGTAATTTCATAAAACCAAGAACTTGTAGGGGAGCATAGGTGGAGATAGAATGCACTTGCAAAAGTACAGTTTGGTTTTATCCGAAAATGGCAGATCACAGGGACTTTCTCTTTCTGTATCGCCTGAAGCTGGAGTCCTAGCTAAACCAGTAAATTATTTATTACACCATCCCCGAAGCACTAAGAATTTTTTTACTCCTGGAATAAAACGGCTTTTTTCACCTGCAGATCCAAAAGAAAAAAGAAGGTTATGTTGTTAAGCTACTCAAGATTAGCAAAAGCATCAAGCCATTCTGAAAATGCTGAGGCACTTGCTCCGCTGAATCTCAGCAGTTGGATGGACAGATCTTTTGAAGTTTTGTTTTCTTATACAACACTATGGCAGCACATTGGGTTGTGTTGCTGGGTCACATTTTCATGGACCAGGGTTTGAATCCTAGCGTGATTATTATATACTAGCCGTGCCCCGCGACTCTACCCGCGTAGTAGTGAAATAGGACAGTGAGGAGGGCCCTGCCCGGCTCCCCAACCCTGACGTCATGCTTCCCCCTCTCCTCCGCCCGCAGCCTCTGTCTCGGATTAGCATGAATATATATTGCTCCTTCAACCAAACTTTAATTCTTAGAGCAATGTGAGAAGTTGCAAAATCATCCGGAATGTTCAAGCAAATTATAGAAAAAACCTGATCTAAATCCATTAAGTAGTTCTCTCATTCGCTAGCTAAGTGGAGGTAAGAAACGCCCCGTGGCTGGCAGCAAAGGTAAGGAACGCCTCGAGGCTAGCACGTGAGTGAGGACAGACACACACACTTCCACACGTATGTGTATATATAAGACGTGTGTGTGTGTGCAACATGTGACCATTTACCCAGTTTCTGGACGGGTTTTTCTCAGTACACTGCAGTTTCCTGCCCAGTCTTCTGACTACTTACTTGGTGACTATACCACCCACAGATTTAATAATAATAATTCTTTACATTTATATAGTGCTTCTCTCATGACTCAGTGCATTTTCATAGTGAGTGGGGAGCCACTTCAACCACCACTAATGTGCAGTCTCAACCTTGGTGATGCAACGGCAGCCATTAGTGTGGTATTAAGCTTACCACACATTAGCTGTTAGGTGGTGAAGAAGTGAGAGATATAACCAATTAGACACAGGGGATGATTATGGGGGTAAGAATTACTAGGCCATGGTGGGCAGTTTATCCAGGACATCAGGATACACCCTACTCTTTATGAAGGATGCCCAGGCATCTTTTATGACTATAGAGAGTCAGGACCTCAGTTTTATGTCTCATCCAAAGGACAGTGTCATGTTTACAGAACAGTGTGCCCCGTCACTGTACTGGGTCATTGGGATCCACATTCAGACCACAGGGTAAGTGCCCCCTTCTGGCCTTACCTTTTCAACCCAAGCTTTTGCTGTTGGTCCCCACATCCAAATACTAGCTGGGCCTGAGCATGCTTAGCATCAGGTAGGTTTGTATGCGAATGTGTCATGTGATGCCATGGAGTCCCCCGCAGCATTGGTCACTGCACCAAGAGATGAGATAGAATATAAAAGTTAACTCCTTCACCTCCCAACCCTTAAGAGCTATTAAAAAAGGGTATGACAACAAATCATTTTAAGTAGGTTATTTTACTGGAAAAGACTTTAACCTCCAAAAATTTTTGTTAGTGACTGAGGGAAGCCATTGACAAACTGCAACAAACCTAACACTGTAGCCTTCAAAGTCATCCTGTGTCAACTCAGAGGATGCAAAGTGTCTTGTTTCAGGGACAGTGTAACATGTTGCCCACTTTCTTTAGGTCATTGAGTGTAAGCTTTGAAGAAACAGTTGCCAGGGCGTGTCCTAATTCTCCATCCATTTGTTATGATTCATTAAATTTTATTCCAGTAAATAATATTTTTCTGTATTTAGCGAGTTACTAATGTTTCTTAAGGTCAGAGAAAACAACTTCAGCAGTTCTTCAATTTTTGTTCTTCAGTGAAAAAGGTGAAGTTTGTAGCAGTCATGAAGATGCAAGATTCACACCATCTGAGGACCTTGATTTGTCTATTTGATTATGGAGACCCCAGGAACACATCCTGCCTTGACCCAGCATGGGCACACAAACACACAATAAGCGGCACAATGAATAGATAAATAATAAAGAATATATTAATCAAATGATAAAAAAACAATATTACACAAAAACTTGCATGCAAAAGCCCCAACCAGTTCCCTGACAGTGATAATTATTTACATACACTATCACAGTAACACTAACAACAAAATCCAACACAGCCTAGCAAAGCAGGGACAGATGATGATGAATGTGTGAAATGGAAATCCCGGTGTAATGAAAGAAATGTAAAGTGGGGATTGAGGTGATTGGGAGCGCTTCCCAGACGAAAACAAAGCCCACCAAGATAAATCCACAACGACAAGCATGCTCGGTACATACATTCAGACAAAACTGAAATCCGAGGTAGTGGTAGTCTGTTATCCAACAGTGTGTGCAATGAATAGAAAAAGACAAACGGACAGATGATTGCGATCCCTTTGATGTCTTTTTGTCTACATTTTAAAAGAGCCAGTCTGATTAATCTTCTTCCCAGCAACCTTTGCACCCTTCAAATTTGCCCAGGGCTGTAGGGAAATGTAGGCTATTTTAAGTAGTGCTGCTACAAGTTTTTTCTTCCCTAAAGGTGCTATAATTTTATGGTTCATTGTCATGACACAGCGAGTTGTTGTGAGGGGTGTGGCTTTAGATTGATATTCATTATGATGTCATTAATGTGATGTATTATAAGCAGTGCCTCCTGAGGAACAGTGTCAAAGTTTAGGGAAAAACTATCAAAAAGAGAATCCTGTAGTGTCAATTTACGTAGATTTCTCGTTAACTAATCAGCAAGTGTTTTGTTTCTTCAACTGAGATTCTGGTTTTGAGCCCTGCTAGTTTTCTGTTTACATTTTCACATCCAGAACTTTATCCTTATCTCTTTTGGTCCAACTACTGTAGGATGTGTGTGGAATCTCTGTTTCCCCTTCTAGACGAAATCCCAGACCTAGGAAGAGATCTATACAATTTATGAACAAAGTTCACAAATTGGCAAAAGTCTGCATTAAATAGCTTTCACTTTCTCTGTCTGTGGTTTAGATGTTGTGATAGACTATTTTTCAACAAATACCCAAACACGTTAGGTACAATTAGCCAAGTAATACAATTAATTCATAACATAAGGATTATAGAAGATGGATTTATGCACATATATACTGTTTAAATAGACAGATATAGACAAAGAACAATAATATAACACAAAACATAAATTTATGCTAGCTAAGTTGAACTTTTTCCCTCTTATAGCAAAGGGCACATAACTTATGAATTCTGATCTTCAGTTAGTGTGGTCAAGATGGATACATTCTTCAGCTAGTTATTAAGTTTCCAGCTCCTGCACTTTGATGGTGGTGTTAATTTGCTCACAGTTCATCCACACTTGTTTACTTCCTCACATACACACAGCTCCTTGGAGTGCATTGGCATGTGTATGTGTGAAGCTACTCTGAACTTTGCTACCGAATTTAGGAAGAAATAATTATTGTTAATTATTAACAGCTAAAAAAGTAACCATCACACAGGTTAATACTTTTCAGTCACATTGATACCAATAACTAAAATACATTAACTGTCTTTATTGTAAATCTTAAGTTACAATTAACAGTTGTTAGAATGAAAGTAGGTGTACTTGTGATTTGGTTCCTCTTGACTCTTTGTGTAGTTGATGCTTTGCTCCAACCACCCTGAGTTGGCTTTCTCTGGTACATGTAGAAGGATGTTTTATCTTTTTTTGTTCAGATGATCCTCTCCTTCTTCGCCTTGGGTGCACCTTCTAATTGTGGGTGGTATTGCAGCTTTCCGTAAGGTTTCACACACTGTGGTTCTCTTTTGTTAGCATTATGTTTGCTGAGTTGTCAGTGATTAGAATATTTCTGTCTCTAGCAAGATGAACGTATGGCTTTCGTATGGTCTCCCTTTTGCACATGCACCTCGCTTTGCTTTAACAAGGTTTGGACTTGTGGAACCCTTCTCTTACTCCAATGCAGGCAGTATTTTACTGTTCCAGTCCAACACCGGGTTGCTCTTTCAAGTAAAAGGAACAGCTCCAGCCTTTGTTGTGTCCACACCCTAGCCAACAAGGGTCATGCAGACTAGAAATACAGACTTAGAGCATGAAGATCATATAGAAAGAGCTTAAATTCGAGGCTTGCAATGGATTGTAAAGGTTGGAATTGTTGTTGTTGGTTTCTTGGTGCACTTTTGCCCAACCTTTTTTTTGACAATTGGTGCAAAGTTTTGTCCATCTAGGTTGCCAAACATTGAGTTATAGCTCTTTGTTCACCGACCAAGTGCTTAGAAGATGCACGGTGGTAGACATTTCTGGATTTCTCCTTGTGATTGATCAGTCTAATCAAATAAAACACCGAATCTTGTATTCCAAAGAGGTTTTGTAGGGAGAAAACTGACACTTGAGCTAAAGTGAAGACTGCCTGGCAGCTGACTCTTAAGTAAAAGACAGGTGTGCCAAAACAAAGCGAAATCTCTTAATACCAGTCTGTCATAACTACTTCCGCCTTTGGCAGAATGGAGATAAGGCAGTGCAGGAGTGAAGACATATGATTGGTGCCAAGTGTTTTTTTCTTCTCATCTAAATGGCTAATACATCTGTTGCTCTAACTAGTTGATTAGCACGGCCAATCTACAGTATGCTGATTAGTCCAAATGAGCTCTTTGTGTTCTTGGCCCTAGGTGTGCCGTCTTATCAGTCTGTTCATGTCTGGGTCATCTGTCCAAGGGCCGTGAAAACTAGTTTCATATCTGCATAGCTTTTTTTTATACAATAAAGGTTGCACTTGAAGTAAAGTTACAAATATACACATTACGCACGTGCTTATCTGCAAGACTGATGCCTGTTATGCTAAGCAGTACCAAAGGCCTTTTACCGCAGCCTTTGAAAGCATGCAGAAGTGACAATGTTGCGCTCCCCGAACACTGCCTTTTACTAAGTCTTACTGGAATAAGCACAGCATGACCTTGTATTGGAAGAAGGAGGTTTGGAAAAAATAGATCAAGTGAATGATGCATCACTGCAGTTCCCAGTGTGGCATTTGACAAAATAAAAAAACATGAAAAGACACAAAGAACTAATGTTAACATTTAATGAGCATTAGAGGTGTAATCTCGTTTTTATAAATCGTATAAATGATGAACAGTTACAAATGGGATCATGTGCCCAACAAGGCCTTTGTAGTGCATGTTGGTGGAGGGTAAAAGTTCACTTGACTAATTCAGGTGTGGGTGAGTGGCAGGTGCCAGGGACAATGGAAGACATTAACGACAGACATGTCCTCCAATCATGAAGTATGAAGTTATTATCCTGTTGAGGAGTGTTATGCTCTGGGCAGACAATGGAGGTGTGTGACCCCAATTTAGGTTAACACTGTTTGGGGGCAGAATATTTGATATAAATACAGTACAGCCATCTTAAGCTTCTTGTCGTTGGTTATGTCAGATTTGCTGACCACAGTTTCTGATCTCATCCCCGGGCCACATCAGTTTAAACGACTGAAAATCACTGGGCATGCCTCATTTACTGTCTGACCACTGACTGCCCCTTTTTATGACAGACCATTGCGTGCCACCTGACGGAGCTACCACTGTATGAGGGGTTAATTGGTATGGCGAGTTCACTGCAGTCTTGGCCCCTTTTTGTTCCATTCTATTGTGATATATAAAACATTAGACATCAGACAGACAAACGTATCTTCTGTCTGTGAGGTCCAAAGCCCCCATGTTTCTTATTCTTAATCGCTTCATTATATGACTTGCATTTCCGGATGAGCATTCATCGGTTATCAGCTCTAATGCATGCAGAGCCTCCCACTATGACTACAGCCAAAATCAAACCTGTTTGATTTAATTTCAACAAGTCATGGACTAGTTGGAGTGACTCACTGGTTATGTCAGACTAGATGACAGGCCCCATGGGAGCACTCAGCTGAAAGTCTCCGACACACTAAAGTTATGTAAATAAAGGCTACCACTGTAAATCACTGGAAAAGTCTCATAACGTGATCAGGACTTTACACTCCATAATGTGTGAGGACAGATTTCATTTTAACCCATTGAGGTTTGTGGAATAATCAGTCCATCTTTTTATCTATTTTCTCACCTACTTTTCCAGTTTAGTGTCAGGGAGAGGTGGATACCAAGCTGGCAAACGTGGCCTGGGCACCAGCTCATTGCAGGGTACACTCCCACACACCCCTGCTCTGAAGTGCTGGCTTAGTTGCTAATAAACCTTATCGGCACATCACTGGGACATGATAGAATATGGACAACACACAAAATCTAGGATTCCAAAGCAGGGCACTGGAGTTGTAGGGTAACAGTGCTAACCACTGTGCCAATTTGCTTCTCTGCAGAAAAGAAAGAAAAACACAGTTTTCCAAATTCTATTTTATTCAATAAATTGTCTAAACCATTAATTTAGCAGTGAAAAAAGCAGATCAACATCATGATTATGACTCTGGTGCCCAATAAATTAGTTTCTTTTTTTGGATCGGGCCACGCTTACATTTTCTATGAAAACTGTCAACTTGAAGTTTTGCCTGCCATTAATTGCTTGATTGAATTAATATGCTGTGCACCTTCCCAATATAAGCAGGAGGATGCATGGTGCCTTCTTAGTGCCAGTTGACGACTATGTAGCCACTTCTTAATCAGAGTGGATGGATGCATAGCATCTTCTTAGTCAGAGTGGATGGTTGCAAGTCCCCTTCTTAGTAACACTGGGTGGATTCACGCTGCCTTCTTAATGATATAAAACCCTTTCTAAGTCAGAGCAGATTTTTGCAAGAAGGATGTGGAGAACTTAACACCTTGCTAGGTAATTCAAATGGACGTGTGACCTTTTCATAATGGCAGTGTTCCTTCTGTGCAACTGTATGTGGATTCATAGGCCCTTCTCAGTCAGAATGGATTGGTGTAGGACCCATTCCTAATAACATTGGATAGATATCTGGCCGCTTCTTAATGACAGTGGATAGATGCCCGACCCCGTCATAGTGACAGCCCATGTATTCAAAGCCCTTTCAGAGTGACAGTGGATAGATGCATAGGCCCTTCTAAGTGACAGTGAATGGATACATAGTCCCTTTGAAGAGACTGTGGGTAGATGCATAGCCCCTTGTCAGCCCAAACAGATGAATGCATGAGACCTTGTTAGCCGGATCACAGGTGTCCAGCCCCCTTTAAATGACAGAGAATGGGTGAACAGCTCCCTTCTTGACAGAGTGTGTGGATATGTGGTACCTTATAATTTAGAGCATATAAAATTATACCACCTTCTTAGTCAAACTGGAAGAATGCACAGCAATTTCCCACTCTGAACGTATCATTACTGCGTAACTCACCAAGGTTGGCATTGCAAATATACCTCAAAGAATATTCTTTCAAACCAGAATATACATGACAATGAACAACACGCTTCACTATGCTTGAATAAAATAAGGATCACCTGAGCACATTTTGCTCTTTCCGCCTCTGAGAGGATGGAGGCTGACTAGCAGGGCAGGTGATGTACTGTATGGTCCAGCTAGAGAAGGTGTGGGTGCCAAATACCAGCTAAAATTATTGGGCCTATGAAAAAGATTTCACATTTTAATTAGGATACAACATTGAACAGATCACAATGGATTTAATTTATCTTTTTTGACATTGATCAACAGAAAAAGACCCCATAATGTCAAAGTGAAAACAGATCTCTGCAAAATGGTCTCAATAAATTACAACTATCAAACACAAAATAATTGGTCTCATAAATATTCACTCCCTTCGTGACAGTATTGGTACATACACCTTTGGTAGCCATGATAGCCTAGCCTCTGTATGCACAAGGTCCCAGTCTCTCTCTTTATCGGCTTTGTACGTCTGCACACAACCATTTTTCCCCATAATGCTTTGCAAAACTGTTCAGGCTCTGTCAAGTTGCATGGGGATTGTGAATGAAGAGCATTTTTCAAGTTCAGCCACAAATATCCAATTAGACTGCGATATGGACTCTGATTCAGCCAATCCAGGGCATCAACATCATTTTTTTGCAAGCAATTCCTGTGTAGCTTTGTTTTTATGTTTGGGGTCATTGTCGTGCTGAAAAACAAATCTTCTCTCAAAGTGCAGGTTTTTTGCAGACTGCATCAGGTTTTTCTCCTGGATTTCCTTTGTGGCCTCTAGGGGGCACCATTGAACCTCAAACCCCGACACAATTGTACAGACAAGTGAAACATTCACAATCAATTATTTTATTTAACAAAGTACCTTTCCAGAGGCTCCTTGTTCCATTGCTGTTCCCAACAAATCATTTCCTTTGTTTTTCCTTCTACTATACTATTCCTTCACTCCTCCCTTTATCCACTCCCGACTCCGACTCACCAGGCCATGTGGAGGTCTTTCTCTTTTAGCTCCCAACCTAGGAGTACTACAGGTGCTCAATTTATTGCCTCTGAGAAGCACTTCCAGGTTAGGCAAGACCACGCTGGTCACTCAACATCTAATTCCCAGCAGGCCCTCCAGGTGGCAGCCTCAGAACCTGACAGGGCAGTTGTATGGGACCACAACTCCCATGCTGCCCTGTGGGTGCCCATACCGGGGCCCACCAGAAGGGATAATGCAACCCAGTGTAGTGGAGAACGATCTGCCCATAGCATGCAGTTTCCCACTGTCCCACATTTCTGGCCTCCTGACTGGGAAAGGGACCGCCATCCAGCCCAGCTGCTATGATGTAAGCTCTTGTGCACTTGCTGCCACAGCGTCCCTCCATGTTTGCCTCCTGGCAGAGAGGGGGAAGATTGCAGCTCCCATCCTAACCGTCATTTATTTTGGCTTCCAGGAAGAAAGCAGGGTCCTTCCCGACTGGGTCCACAGCTGGTCTATCACACTCTGTATTTTGCTACATTTATTTTCCCCACTACCCTCACAAGCCTTCCAGAGCCTACTGCAGAGAAACATCCTCATGGCATGATGCTGTCACCACCATGTTTCACAGTGGAGGTGGTGTGTTTTTAATAACGTGCTTATGCCAAACATGGCATTTAGTCTGATGGCCAAAAACACTTCTCAGACCACAGAGCCTTCTCCCAGCTGACTTCCCCCATGTGCTATGTGATAAACTCTCTGGCTGAGATGCTAAGTGTGTTTTTTACCATTGGCTCATTCTTGACTCAGCATAAGTTGGACATTCCAGATCAGGTGCATTTATACAACAGTTGATTGAGACGCCAGGCAGATGATCTCCATTGATGCTAATGGCAGGACTTCTAAAAGAAGCAGTTGGCTGCACCAGTGAGGATTTAGGTGTTACAGAGGGTGAATCCTTATGCGGTCAGGTATTTTGTGCTTTACATTTGTAGTCAATTTAGGTCACTTTGCAAAAATCTGTTTGGACTTTTAAATTAAAGAGTCTTTTTATGTTGATGAGTGTCAAAAAAGCCAAATTAAATCCACTGAGATGCACAGTTGTATAACAGTGTTTGCAAAAGATCACAGAGCACTCCACTATTTCACTAACCACAACACCCGATATCTCATACATGTGCTCAACTGTCCAAAGAGGCAGGACTAGCGGAGATCAGCATTCACAGATGTGGCACTTGGTGAGCACTTTGGGCACATCTCCCAACTGCATGTGTCCCTTTGCCTGCCCCTCTCTGCCTCGGGGCAACTCGTATGCCCCTCTATCCACCAGCCCGTCCCGTGAGACTCGCTGGTGCCCAAACACCCAGATGGACTCTTAACAGCCAGGAGATGCGTCTGTAGTGCTTAAAGTGCAATATAGCGATTGTGGTTCTGCTTCTCCAGGCAGTTCTGTTCTCCTAAGACAGGTCTCAACAACAACAACAACAACAACATTTATTTATATAGCACATTTTCATACAAATAGTAGCTCAAAGTGCTTTACATATTAAAGAATAGAAAAATGAAAGACATAATTATAGAAAAATAAATCAACATTAACATCGAATAAGAGTAAGGTTCAATGGCCAGGGGGGACAGAAAAACAAAAAAAACTCCAGGCGGCTGGAGAAAAAATAAAATCTGTAGGGATTCCAGACCATGAGACCGCCCAGTCCCCTCTGGGCATTCTACCTAACATAAATGAAACAGTCCTCTTTGGATTTAGGGTTCTCACGGAAGGGCTTGATGATGATGATGGTCACGTAGACTTCTTCCTTTTAATCCGTCCATCATTGTTGGAGCATCATGAAGCTTTGAGTAGGTGGAGGTGGCGCAGGCCACCACCACAAAGAAACCGGAAAAAGAAACAGAAAAGAGAGTAGGGGTCAGTACCGATTTTAGAGCCACCATGAATAGTTGTTATGATGAATTGAACATAGAGTATCAGGATTAAGTTAAATTACGATTAAAATGAAGTTATAAAAAGGCCATGTTAAAGTAATGTGTTTTCAGCAGTGTTTTAAAGTGCTCTACTGTATCAGCCTGGCGAATTCCTATTGGCAGGCTATTCCAGATTTTAGGTGCATAACAGCAGAAGGCCGCCTCACCACTTCTTTTAAGTTTTGTTCTTGGAATTCTAAGGAGACACTCATTTGAGGATCTGAGGTTACGATTTGGAATATAAGGTGTCAGACATTCCGATATATAAGATGGGGCGAGATTATTCAAGGCTTTATAAACCATAAGCAGAATTCTCGACCACCAGATTCAGACCCAGGTATGCTACACCTGGGTACCTGGCAAGGCATACTATTGTGCTGAAAACACTGTTGTATAACAATAAAATGGTAAAACTTCCAAGGGGCTGAATACTTTTATAGTCACTCAGAAGCACTATGGGATATTGCCAGACTTGCAGTATAAATGTATGATAGGTGGAAACCTGAAGAAATTTTAATGGGCTTTGCAAGAAAATGTTAAACAAGGATTTAGCCATGTTCTTCAATTCTTTACTGTCAGAATGCTGCCATTTATTAACCAGAGAAAGTCTGCGATACCCCTCACCTTTGTACAGCTGCTACAAATGTACTGGTGTCAAGGACTACTGCAGACTAAATGAGAATTTTTAATTGACAATCTGATCGACTCAAAAGAAGAAACGTAAGCAGTTGTCCATTTTTCTTTTACTTTAAAAAAGGTGACAGGAACAGTGTACACTTTACATGTTTTGATTTGTAACCTGTTCTCATGTCTCCCTTCTAAACTGACAGATCCTGGTGCAATTGTGGAAGCTCAGAGCTCGGTGCCCTACGCAATCATCGGGGGGATCCTGGCAGTGCTGGTATTCGCAGTCATCTGTGTACTCATCATCATTATCTGGTGCTCTGTTAGACAGAAAGGTAAGAACTGGAGACACAAGTTAATAGGAATGCTAAATGGTAAAGGGTCGGTTTTTGCATCACACCACCTGTGCCCAGCCTTAACAATCTGAAATTTTTAGTCCAATTTCAGCAATATGCCCACACTAAAAATGCACTGCTATTGAATTAAAATGGAAAGGAGTGAGTGTAACCCTGCTCCGGTCTTTATGTACAAATAATGCCAAGGTAAAGCCAAATATTTATTATGACCACTGATTTTGTGTTTTTGAATTAGTAGCTCTTTAATCCCCAGAACCCTAAATGTATGTCCAGAATGCACACCATCTTTATGTTACTTTCTTTCACAGGAATCAAATTGCCTTTGAGCTTGTGCATTTTACCATTTCCTCAATCCCTCATGTCAGTGTTAAAGTAATGTTCTGTCATCACAAATGGTTTGACTCCTGGCAAAGGCGCCTCATACTTGCAAAAATATTTCCTTGTCACTTCTCTTGACTTACTGCTACCTGTTGGGCCCATTTCCTTGTCAGTCTCTTTGATAGCAAAACATTTATTTGGGCTGCAGTGGCCTCTTCCTGGAGATGGCCGCTTTTTCTTTTAATTTTGTCCTACAACAGCTCTTGATGAGCTCAGTGGCACTGAGCCTTTACCGACATTGCCGATGTGTGCCTTCATTCCTCCTGCTATAGCCATAGTTTTACTTGAGGTTGACTGAATAATAGTGAGCTTAAAAGTATCATCTGCAACATAGGCCTTTGTGCAGTTTGAGTATACGCAGGAAATGTCTTCATCCACTGAGGATTTTGAGGGATGCTAATCAATGGTTACACGTCTTTGAGTTCTGGGTTGTTTCCAACTCAGCCTGTAACGCAAAGTAAAACCCATGACAATCACACGTACTCTACAGAGTACACACAAAAATAAAGCAGTTTGGACAGACAGACAGACAGAACTGAAGAGCAAAATATAATAGATAGATAGATAGATAGATAGATAGATAGATAGATAGATAGATAGATAGATAGATAGATAGATAGATAGAGATAGATAGATAGATAGATAGATAGATAGATAGATAGATAGATAGATAGATAGATAGATAGATAGAGCACAATATAATAATGGCCATCACAGAACTATAGAACATATAAAGGATGTCACTAGTCTCACATTAAAGAAGTTATTTTGTGTTATCAAACTGGTCTAACTTGTCATTGATGTGGCCCCTTAAGTACTTTCCACAGTACACCACTTTCACATCCAATTCCTAAATGGTGACCAGGGACCGCATGTATAAATGGTGCGTACGCACAAAAATGTTGCATACAAACATTTCCATGTTCTATTCGCGATTTAGAAAATCTAAACTTGGCATGAAGCCGCGCACATTATCACGGTAGCTCATACCCTGGCGTACACAAATTCTCCGCTCGGTTTTGCAGACTGGCGGCACCCAGCATCAAAGCAGTGCTACTGTTCCAGTGTGGTTTCCCTTTCTTTTTTAGATCCACATCCCTGACGCAGCTTTATAAATACACTGAAATTAACCGCATATTGTTTATTAGTGTAATGCATCTGATTGTAAATAACCTGTAACAATATAATGGTTCACAGAATGGTCAAACTATTCCAAATACCACAGCTGCTTTAGCGTTGTTACTCTCACTGCACCTTCATTTTCTTCTTTCAGCTGCTCCCATTAGGGGTTGCCACAGCGGATCATCTTTTTTCATATTACTCTCACTGCACCACTCGGAGTATTTATATCACTGTATCTGAGTGGGAAACACAGCTGTACAGCAGCTGACTGGAAAGAGAATTATCGGTATACAGCATTAAGCACACGCTGCATCAGCCATGCTTCCTGTTTGAACTGCTCTCATACGACAAACATTTCAGAGCCTTTCCTCGCAGTTCAGAAACAGTTTCATCCCAAGAACAATAAATGCACTCAATCAGTCCATCAATTGCTCCTTGTAGAACTGTTTGTACTTATAAGTACAATCACCTCACTGTAAACTTGCACTACAGTTATAATATCGCACAACCTGAGCCTCTTTATAAAGCGCATATTTACATATGATGATGGTATCATTTTTAAGATGAAATGCAACAAAATATGTTTATTATATTATACAGATAAAACTTTAACTTCATTTAAATAATATATATTATACGTTGAGCTAAAGGGTTATTTATATTGATTTGCATATTCAAAGAGGCATAATTCTGGGAGGAGATGGGGCAGGACAGCAGGTCGCGTGCACACGCATTACTTTTCACGTTGACCGGGATTTATGTAGCGGAAGAACATGGAAGTTGGTGTTCACACAAATTTATGCATCTGGATTTTTTTGTACATACGCACATTTCCACTTTTCTCTGCACGCTATGTTATAGTGTGAATTCTATGCACTGCGTTATGAATGAGGTCCCAGGTGTAGAGACTCTTTGGTGTGATTAAAAGTCAATAACCAGCTCCCTGATGTTAAGCTCAAGATAGTTCTCAACATTCTCCACCTGACTTCTATCCTTTGCCTCACCCCATTTGTCAACACACCCTGGTAGTGAAGAATCATGGGAGAATTCCTGCAAGTGACATGACCTGGTGTTATATTTATAGTTGGAGGTGTACAGAGTGAAGGGAAGAGAAGACAAGCCTGTTCCTTGTGGTGCTCCAGTGTTGCTCACGTCCATAACAGAGACACAGTCCTTGAGTTTCACAAACTGCGGTCTGTCCGACAGAGAGTCAATTACCCAGGACACCACAGGCTCATCCACCTGCGTTTACCCCTCAACAGGGATGACTAGATGGTACTGAAGGCACTGGAGAAATCAAAAGACAAAATCCTCACAGCACTGCCATCTTTGTCCAGGTCAGAATAAGCCTAAGAAGCAGAAGGATAACTGCATCTTCCACTCCAGTCTTTGTCTGACACGCAAACTGCAATGGGTCCAGGTGGTCTACCACAAGAGGACTCATATAATCCAGATCCAGCCACTCAAAGTTACTTTATGGGGAGACTTTAGGCACAAAGGAGATTAACATTGGTAAGCTGCAAGCAGCTGTCTTTTAGTGAGAGGGTCCCTAAGATACACATTTTATTCATTTCAGCAGAACTGACGTGCTCCCATTGTCTTTTTTAATAACTTTAGAAGAACAAGGACATTGCTGCTAACTAACATTAAAAGCTTAAATCATCACCTTGAAGCATGTCTTATTTAACAAAAAAAGTCAGTTCAAGTGATAAATTTGACCCTGACAAATATAAATTGCTCTTAGCAAGAAATCTTGATTACTTAATTACGTATTTTTCAGCATGTTCACAAATGATTAATACCTTCAATCACGGAACGTAAAATGTATTGATTATTAAAGGATGATGGGTAACGTGGCTACCCCACAGCTCCAGAGTCTTATGTTTGAATCCTGGCCATGAAGATGTTGCTTGTTCTCTCTGCGTCTTTGTGGATTTTCCTCCCATATGCTAAACATGCATGTGCTGGATTGGTTGACATTGGTGACTGCAGGCGTCCTAATCCCTGCCATTGGCTCCATGATGCCAGGAAAGGTTCCTGCCATGCCATTCTGAGCAGATTCAAGAAAGAATGAATGATTATTAAAAAATTGATTCATAATTAATACTTTAAATGTCTATATCTTCACTGGAAATGTGGATCAGGCTCAATTTATCTTTGAATCATGCATTAGCTATTACTCATATTACTTTGTCTTCTAAACAACTAGGAGAAGTAATTACCCTTTGCTTAATAAATGTGCGGGAGTCTTGTCCTTGGCATTGTGCGAGTGATAAATACTAAACACATCCAAGAAGCACAATCTGATTAAGTAATTTCTGGCACCATCTGCAAAATTAACACATGCAAGCCTGAAGGGTTAAGAATGCATTTATAAAAACGCTGTGGTCGAGAGAGGTACAACATGAGTCCCAGTAGTATTTAAGGTGCCAACTGTATCACGTCGTTTTAATAATGGCTTTGAAAACAAAATAGGCCATTGGCATGGCTTTAAAAAGATAATGTTAAGGCTGTGGTGCCTCTTCTAAAAGAACAGATGCTTGTCTGAGCGGTCAGTCTGGAGTAGAGCTCCATCCTGTACTGGATCTACAACCAAATGAGACGCCTCACAGTGGGAGTGTCTCAGATTTATAGTCCTCGGAATGGTAGGGGCGGAGTCACTTGTCCTCATTGGATGTCTGCTTGGAGCTGTGGGCAGAGAAAGAGATGACACCATTAGTAACCACACCCTCCTCGTGTCCAGGGGTGGTATTGCTTACCTTGGATGAACCCAGACCGTCTTAACGTCCATTCATCCTTGATCTATTTTGAAAATGCTGTCCATCTTGACAGTTTTAGCTTCAAGACTAGGACCAAATGAGGGATACCAGTCTGTACACACACACACACACACACATACATACACGTGCACCCTCATATATCCCCAATTTGGAAATATCCAAAAAATATTTGAAATAACTATTTTAATTTCCACAGTTTTTCTTAAAGGACGTGTCCATCCTGTAAGACATTAAAACCTCAGAACTGGAATAACAAAAGGTTATAGCAGGAGGACTATATTGATAATTTTAGATGTTTCTTCTTTTTTACTAAGCTAATAGCTTGTGCTTTGTGATGAATTTGAGTAATGGGTTATCTGTCTGCCTTGGACTTTACGGTTTCTATCTCATTCTGAATTTGTTTCTGGCCTTCTCTTTCACCAACAGGCTCCTACCTGACACATGAAGCTAGTGGCCTGGATGAGCATGGAGAAGTGCAAGAGGCCTTCCTCAACGGTAATGAGAATCGAGAAGGGAAGAAGGAGTATCTACTGTAATATTAAAATGAAAAAAAGTAAATAAATGAATAAATAAAATAAACCACACACAGAAAATACAGAAAAAAAACAAAACCCTCAGGCCATAAAGGGGCATGGTGAACTTGTTTGAAGAGGGGTAGGTGAAACAAAAAGTCCTGAATTGTATGTTGGCTATGTTTTTTTTTTATTATTATTATTATTATTAATTTGTATTACACAGAAACACGTCCAGACAGACTTGCCCCGATTGTGGATTTGGAGATTCTGAACAGTGCAGGGACACGCTTTGTGTCTGCCATATGTCTTAAGTGCAGTATTTTTGTATTTGTGTTCTGTACGCTTTTTCCACCTTGCACACTACTGCTGGACTGAATACCACTAGCTTGTTGGGTGGGATAGAAATGGGGAGAGTGTGCACTTCTAGGGTGGTGGCAGTTGTTCCCAAAGTCAGCAGGACTGTGTGTCAGATGTTCACTGTTGGGTCCAGGGACAATCTTGCAGGTTGCTATCTCTTGTTGTTCTGCTTGAGCTGAAATGTTGAGCCTTCCGTGTTGAGAATCTTGTGTACTGAGGCAAAAGGTGACAGTCAGTAGAAGTGGCACTTAACACATAAGCACTTTGATTACAACTCAGTGCCATCAAGTAATGAGCTACTGACAATAATAAATAGTTAGCGGCATCCTTTTGAAATCTTTTTTGATCCTAGAGTTTGTCCCACACTTGCACAGGCTCTCGTCACATGAATCTTCACTGGATTCGATTGAGGGAATCATAAGGGGCGATGTCCACTTGTTGCATATCCTCTTTCAGGCAGTCCAGCCATCTTTTTTTCTGCCACGTTTTCTTCTTGGACTTTAGGTTGTCGCTGCAAACCGTGTGTCCGTAACTTCAAAGGTGAGGTTCACACTTTTTCTTGATGACAGGCACCACTCCCAGAATTCTTGACACATTGTTACTCATGACATGGTCCAGCCATGTTAGGCCAACAGAGCATTTTCGTCTCCATGACATGGAGGGCTTGTTCATGCTTCGTGCCTGCAGGCTAGCAATCCATTCCGTACAAGGCGACAGGGCGGACAACAGTTTTGTAGATTTTCAAATTCAGATAGACTGAAATATAAACCAGTTACTTTGTAACGTCAGGAACCTTCCCCACTCAAGCCAGCTTGGCTATACCTTCAGCAACCCCATGAAAGAGACCACTCACCCTGTAAGCTGCACAGTAAATTGACCCTTGAGTCCTGAGTCGTTATCCTAAACTTACAATTAAGTGTCTCAGTTTGTCAGCCCTTTTCTCGAGATAGTATACATTCTGCTCTGTTTTGAGCCATGAACAATCCAACTCGGAGAGCAAGATGGCAGGGAGTGGGGTGAAATAGTACAATCCCTGGACCACGAAATGCAAGGCTATGGTTTCATTTACTCTTTCTTGTAAATTAAACAATATTTATTTCACTTTCTCACTAAGCAGCTTTAGAGTAGTACAATCTATATCCGTAAAGGTTATTAGTTTTATATATATTGCTGGGTTCTTGGACATACAGTGTACAAAAAAATGCCCCCTTTGTGCTCCCTTGGGACGCCTGGATAACCCAATCACTAGACATTCATGGGACCAAATTAATTTGTGGCTCTTCTGCAGTGGATTATAGATGTTGGGTGAGGTTTGAACGCCGGCCTGACACTTTTGGTGGGTATAGCTCCCTTTAGATATCCACAGTAAGATAAATGATTCTGCCTGTAAAATTCTGGAAGGATCTGGAAAACACTAAAGCGCCACAATGCAGGTCCCCCTTCTACTGTAGCCTGCCCTGCCATGACTATGCATTTAAGAAATAGGCTGTTGCCCGCCTGAAAATGCAGAGCAATCATTATTGTCTTCAACACTCCCCATCTAGCTGTGTTCTCATTATAGTCCACTTGTCTATGTTTGCCTTATTAGCTTTGTGAAAGCCTGGACCAGATGGTAGCAGACCCCTGATATAAACCAGTAGGACTGTTGAATGTAGTGGTCACCTGGACAATGAGCACTCAGATGTCATTTTTATTTTTTATCCAGCCTACTTATCGCATAGGCCTTATTCACACCAGAAACTCATACACAGCAACCGCAGTCCTCTACTCTTGAAGTTCTTTGGATCATAAGTGACTTCTATCCTTATAAGCAGTTCACACGTATTGAAAGCTTCCATCCATTTTCTGTTAGAAGAACTGCAGGGTCAGTTGTATCCCTACATGCACTTGCATTGGGCCAACTAACCTAGCATGCATGTCTTTGCAATATTTGAGGAAAACCTTGCAGTATCCACAGAGAACCGGAATTTGAACTTTGGACAGCGCTGTCTCCACCCTTATAGTATGCAGCTAATGTCTAAACCGATAGCTCAAACGCGGTTTGTTACCTGCTTCGATCTTGCAGTGCACCCCTTCAGCACATGTCAGGTATGTGGCCTGCCTCTCGGTGACTTGCTGTCTTATAAGATGAAGTGCACCTCCCTTCTTAATTTCTCTAAATGAAAGCTGTAGGAAATAGAGGGTTGACTTAATGATTACTACCCAGAATCCGTCATCGTTCCTTACACTGCTTTCTGCAACACTGATCCCTGCCGCATTAGGCATAATTACAGAGCTAATAAAGCGGGAATAAAACTCACTCCAACTGCTTCCTAGACATCTGCCAGCCAGGCCTCTAATACTGTCAAGAGATAAAAAAAAAAATGAAATTACAACAAATCCCCCAAATGTGGTTGAGAACCAGAGCTGTGGAGGGAGATAGTTGTGGACACTGGGTGCAACGCTGATATGATACACCTCAGTGAATGTCTAACAAGGAGACACATTAATCAAACAGACAAACAGCCAGCCTTCCAGGCAGCATGCACTACTGGGAGCGTCCCCCTTTGCATGGCTCCTCTTAGCCAACGTGGTCTCCGTCTAACATGCCACTGGCCCTTTCATGTTCACATGAGTATCAGTCTTCACATCTGCATCAGAGCACAGAGCCGCCTTTAATGATTAGACTGGCATTATTCTCAGTTGGCATTCGGCACAAATTGTTATTTGCCCGCATCTCTAGGGGTTAAGGATGGAGGGATCAAAGCGACTGTGCACTTTTTCAGTCGTCTGCAGTCTGATCCTAAGCCTTAGAGAGAACCAAACAGGGTGCGTTCTAGCACAAAAGCGTCCCGCTGTTTGGGGAAATGCTACATCTCCGGGGATGCAGGCTTGAAAGTATCCTCTATCGGCTCTCATGGGCTCCCAGATTGTGTTTTCTCTCTTTTATTCTCTGTCTTTCACGCTGCCATTTACAAATAAACATAATATTCCAAGGACAGAGGGGCTGCTGGATGCAAGCCCAGTGGCTCATTTACACTTGGGAGACCAGAGGTTTTGGAAAACTACAAACACTCACACAAGCTAAGGAATAAAAAACACCCAAAGCACATCTTAATTTGAAGATATTTCAAATAACAATCACCCACACACACTTGAGCGCAGATGCACATCCTTCAGATATGAGATTCCTTAGATGAACCTAAACTGTATATTAATTAAAATGCCCGGCTCAGTCCCCTGGCAATCTCTTTTGTATAGCCAGGCATTGCCTGGGCCTCTTGTTGCAGTTTTCCTAGCTGCCTGAGAAGGTCCTGCTTTCCAAACACCAGGCTCAAAAAAATGCAACCATGAGAGGCGGCAGCTTTCCCTGGAGCTGCACATTTTAGCATTTGGTAGCACTAACTCAGAATAGCTCCAGGTTGTAGCCATCAGTACATACTTGAGGAGACCACCCGTCGTTTCTTCTTCCTGCTTATGCAAAGTGTATTCGCAAAGCAAGCTGGAGGAAACGACTCCCAGCACTCAGTCATCCAACTGGTTCACTTGCTTCATGCCTCTGCACTGATTAGGTGCGTCTTGTTCTCAGTAAAACTCACATTTGCCCACGGTCTTGCCTTTTCTCTATTTCAGTCTAAATTTATAATGTTTAAAAAATACCATGTTGTAAAATGGGTGGCTTGTTGGTGCAAAGATCTGGATTCAGTTCCTCTCCGGCTCACTATCATGGTGGAGATTGCATTTTCTCCCTGTGTTCAGTTTAATCTTTTCCATGTACTCGAATTTTCTATCACACTAGAGGCCTGTTGTCCTAAAATAAAGATGGCTCCTATAGAGCAAGATCCCCTCTTCAAGTTTGGCAACGCATTGTTTTGTTTTCACCATGAAAAAAAATGCAGCCGCACAGTGATCACATCAGTAATGTAACTTTCAAAAGTAGTGCCCGGTTGTCAGCATGCATTTCTCTCTTGTTCTCCTTCTTGTATTCTGCATCCAGTATTAATCACCTCCTCTGATGTGCCTGATGCTTAGCAGATGTCACTACCACTTTTCCTTCTTTTTATACTAGAGTTCTTTATTGACAATCAATTATCAATAAAAACAATACTTACACTTGACGATGAATTTAGAAGACATATATAACATGATACAGTTAATTTTTTCCGCTAACCCTCAACTCTGTCACTTTATCGATCATTTTAATTTTCAGAAGTTGTAACCTTCCAGAATGTATCAGGTTATAAGCTTCCAATAAAGACCAAGATGAATGCTCTAGCCCCAGTAGTTTGCAAGTACCAGCAGGTTGCCACACCATATGTGCTTGCCGCAGCTGGTATTCTTCTTCTTCCTATCATGTAAATGGTTTTTGCAATTTGCTTCATGCGCAGCAGATGCCGCTGCACTTCTGTTTTTTTCTGCATGTCATCTTCTTGATCAGTTCGCTGTAAGGAACACACAAATGTAACTCACTTTGCGGAGATTTGCGCTTCATCAAAACACGCTAACAGCATGTATCGAGTCCAAAGCTTTTGATTAAGACCAAGATCGAGGTCCTAGCCCCAGTAGTTCACAATTAATTGCATGACAGATGGACAAACCATATCATTTTATACATATACTGTAGATTCCTCCCATGTATGAAAGACCAGCTCAACTAATAGGAGAATCAAAGTTGGCCTGCTGTGTTATGAATAGACCATCAACCAGTCCACTTAATGGCTTGTGCCCAATGCAACATTCTTCAGCTCTGAAAAATAGAAAACCCCAACTCAGAATACGGACTGAGCGGTCATCTAAGCAGCTACGGAAAAAGCATCGTTATTGCACTTCAGTTGTACATTTCTGCCTCATAACAAAACATTATCTTAAGTGCTACGTTAAAAAATCTCAATTAACGGTAGCCAAAAATGAAAACTAATTCAATATGTTAAATCTAATTAATTGTTAAGCTACAGAGCACAATATCATAAAGTGCATTAAAAGCAAACCACCATACAGTTCAGAGTAATGTGGTAAAGATGAGTAAGCTGTTCTGCTAGACTGAGCAAAGAAAATAAGATGGAGTGAAATCTCAACCGACCTGGCCACGGACTGGTTGAAGTTCCCATACATCCTGTGTTTCTTTACACACGCCCACAACTTTTTAATGCTACAGCATGCAAGATTTTGTAGTAATATGCAAAGAAGTGAGCCAAGATATCCGCACCCTCTCTAGTCCCCCCCCACAAAAGACAGACGGCAAAACAGCACTTAGGCAAATCCTTTGTAAATCGACATTAAAGTGGACTATTCTTTTGTCTTATGGCCACTCCTCACAAACGTCATTCATGGACAGTGTGTGGAAACAAGCAGGTGACCATCTGAAGGGGAGCAAAGCCACACAGTAACATAAAAGGAATTGGGCTAAATAGTAAGGCACAAGATAAGTAGACACTAGGAGTGGTGAGGACAGCGCATGATGATGGTGATTCACCCGAGGAAGGTTCAGATTTTACCAGGCAACTTTTGAATCCGACACTGAGACTTAGAAAACAGAGCAGCATTTCCCAGGGCCAACTTTACAGTCGGTCATTGTCCCTGTCACAAAAGACCTAATAAACGGGCCTTCCGCTGCTGCTGCTGTCTGTGTGTCAGTCCTTCCTCCTCCATCTCTAGGCGGAAAAAAAACACAGCATGTTAGACAATAAAGTGGACTGCCAGCTGCCATCTTCACACATTTGTACCACTGGATGACTGTGGATAACAGATGGGAATAAACTAAAATCAGCTTCTTTTCAGTACCACTTTTGGCTTTGATGCTAATGGAGTGTTGTGGTTTGTAGCAATTTAAATGAACTCTCAATGTGTTTTTAATAATCTAGCTGTACGTAGTGCGCTATTTAAAATAGGCACACGGTCAAGTATCCCACGCAATTTTTTTTAATATTCAACAATATATATCTCTTCAGCTTTATAAATTAATAAATTGCATGTACTGTACTTCAATAGTTTATATAAACATGCTAATTTAGTAAATAGATTTTCAAGATGAGTCCTGTAATTCATATTTTTACTACATATAAATAGGTAATTATATTGCATAATAGCGAGTAATGCTCAGATGGCAACGTAATTGAAGATTTTGGCATGCCAGGCCAGGCCTTTGAGGGAGCACTGGCTTCCTCCAAATCTCAACAGCCAAACGTTAAGTTAGATTCCACCACCAGTGAGTGTGGGTGTGCCGTGTGATGGACTTGTGCTCCATTTGAGGTCGAATCTCACTTTGGAAGTGACCCTGAACTGGAAAATGGATGGAAATCTTGCAAATGAGATGAGGCCCTTGAAGTAATGTACCACCCAAACATGACCATTTTCGCTTTTATCCGTTACTTACCCCATGTTGTTTGTAGTGATGGCTGAGAAAAAAAATAAATTTCATGGAGAATGGAGAAACATAACTTCTGAGAGAATGGGTGCCTATGGAGAACAATACAGGAGGACAGCAAGCAATATGAAAAACATCCATGAAAGAACCTCAAATTACTCGTGTTGCATAATTTACACATCAACTCATCCACTCGTATGCTCACAATATGCAAAGTACATGCATTATTTAAAAAAATATATATTTTAAAATAAATGAAATGGGTGGGGCAGTGGGTTCTGCAGGGTTCACATCCCAAGTCCTCCCGGTTTGGAGTTTGCATGTTCTCCCTGTGGCTGTCGGAGTTTTCTACAAGTGCTCTGCTTTCCCGTGTATGTGTGTTTGAGTGTGATGGACTAGCACCCTGTCCAGTGGTTGTTCCTGCCTTGTGCTCGCTGGCGTAGGCTTCAGCCCACCCCATGACCCTGCTGAGGATTAAGCAGGCTTAGAAAATGGAAAGGTATAGTACTTCTGGAAATTCAGAGTGGTGCATGAGCAGGAAACGCATTCAGACAGGATCAAGCTTTTGGAAGATCAATGAGGAAAGGAGGAAGTTGGAGGATGTCTTCAATCCCGTTTGAATGTGTTTCCTGTTCATGCACCACTCTGATTTTCCATATTTATTTTAACATTTTTTCAGCAGAAAATGCCTGCGCTTTGCATGTTGTGAGCACACAACTGAATGAGACATGACATGTGGATTATGCGACACGAGTAATGTGAGATTTTTTCATGGATGTTTTTGGTATTGTTTGCTGTTGTCCAGCGTTTGCCTCCATAGATGCCTAGCCTGTCAGAAACTTTGTTATTTTGGTTGACCACGAAACCATGAGATTAAAACATTTTCTTGGCCATCGCTACAAACCAATTGAGGTAAGTAAAATATACAAAATTATTATTATTAGGTGGAGAATTCCTTTAAGGACCAAACCAGGTTTGAATGTGACTATCTCCCTTAGTGATATTAGATGCCATTTGGTTTTACCATTTTGCCACTCTCCTGTCAACATTAAATCATTAGTTACATTTATATAGTGCTCTTCTAAGCCACTCAAAAATCTTTACATAGACAATGGAGAGCTATTGAACCACCACCAATGCATAGCATCCACCAGGATGATGACAACGGCAGCCATTCTTGCTCCAGTATGCGTACCACTCATTAGCTATTAGGCAGCAAATGAGAGAGAGAGGGAGAGAGGGGGGTGATTGGGGGGTCGGAATGACCAAGCTGTGGTGGGCAGTAAGCCAGGACATCGGGATACACCCTACTCTTTTTGAAAGATGTCCAGGTATCTTTTATGACCACAAAGAGTTAGGACCTCGCTTTCATGTCTCATCTGAAGGACGGCACCATATTTAGAGCACAGTGTCCCCATCACTGCATACCACACACACAGACCACAGGGTAACAGCCCCCTTAACGGCTTACCTACTCCTCTTTCAGCAACAACCCAAGCTGGCCAGGTCCAAAACCTGCTTAGCTTCAGGTGGATGAGCTGTTCTGTTGACAAATGTTCTGCCATATACATGTATATTGAAACAAAGCATAACAGAGGGTCTTTGTGGCTGAATGTCATACCACTCCTCTTCATGGCAGTGGCACTGCCAAGAAATTGCAGCCTTTGGATATGAACAAAGTAACGCCTGCAAGTAGAAAGTGACCTCTTGGTTCTTGCTAACCCTTAATGGATTTTATAGTAGACCCATCAGTCTGTGGGCAGTCCAAGTGATTTTCCTTTTTTATTACTATTGTTTTGACTAATATATCACAAAGTGAAGACTACAAAAAAGCGACAAATTATTCAGTGGGTTTATGTCTGCATTGTATTATGGATCATACACATTTCATGAGTAGGAAAGCATAATTTCAATCTAGCATTAAAGTCACATCATCATTCCTGGAGATGAAGGGAGTCATGCATCATCATTTGTGTGAATTGTTTTTATTTCCCACAACTGGTGATGCGTCTCCATAGACCATTTCCATAAGGAAAAACATTGCAGTGGGAACCGAACCTGACTGACGCTGCAAGACGTTTGACAAAATCTCTCATCTTCCAAATCTAGGCTATGTTCTGCTCACATACTTCCATAAAAAACACCTGCCATCGTCACCCTGCAGCTTACAGGTCTGTGTTATCACAGCCTCCTTCATATATACGGGGTGTGGGACCCCTCGGGGGGTAAAGGCTGTGATGTCCTTCTGTTAAAAAAATACATTTATATGGCACCTGCAATTAATGCACTTGTACAAAGTGTCGACACTCTGAGGTGCACATGCTGTGGAAAATGTCCAACTCAACAGATTCAGTGGGATACTGGCATTTAGAAGGTCTTTCAGCTCAAGCAGAACCGCACCTTTGGTAACATAAACAGTAATAGGTGGAATGTGCGCAGCCTCATTTTGTGATTGGAATGGTGAGAGTGCCCCCTGGTGACTCCAAGCTGCGGTCTCATTCCTTTATTAATCTGAAGGGGCCTATTAATGGGAAAGCGTGTGTAGAATTTTATCATCTGAGCTGCAGGGCTTTGCTGGACTTTACTGGGAACAAAGTGACAGTCACAACCGAGGCATCTTACATGCACACTTTAGGTGAGGGATTGACTTTGCCATGTTTTTTTCCAGCACACTAATACAAAATTTAAAATTACGATCCTGACTCCTGCATTTCCACAGCATGCTATGTCACCAGTTTTGCTTTCTGGAGCAGCAGGGGAGAGCAGACATGCTGTTGTAAGAGAGCCTGGGCCGCCTGGACTTTTTTTGGGATCAAACCCTGGAGGGTGATGTGACAGAAGAGACTCAAAGCCATCCAAGTACAGGCAAGGGCATTTCAAAACATTTTTTTGTAAAATGAGAGCTCATGACAAGTGGATTAAGGACACAGGATTGGTGGTTATGGTGTCATGTTGAAAACAGTTGAAAGCTGAACAGAAAAAAATCTGTTCAGAAGGCTAGTGGTTTATCATAATGGGACTAAAGAACAAAAATTTAGCTTAATTTAGCCATTCACCAACTGTTTTTGCCAAACATGCTTCTGTTCAGCAGCATTGGGGGTCTTTCCCCTAAGCTTGTCAGTGTTTGCACTTTGATGGAGACCCTGAGGGGGTTAACGTCTTCAGGCCACCATCTCCCTCCTCCTACCAGTCATCACCAGTGTCCTTGGCTCAGATGAGCTGAAATGTAAAGTTTATTTTTTTGTTTAAGTCAATCCCAATTGGTAAATATTTTTAAACGATTTTCCAAGGTACTGTTCTGATCTGCATATTTTTTTTATCTGAATGTGGTGCCAGTTTATACAGTGTCCTGGAGCTCAGCACATGTACATATGCTTGCCAAAACAAAAAAAAAAACAAACAAAAAAAAAGCCTCGCTAATGTCCTTTCCTTAGCTTTGCCGGCCTTTTTTCCCCCATTTTGTAATCCCTGTGCTTACATGGACCAGTATAGTGCCGTGACTTACGCTATTGATGGATCTGCCCACCACCAGCCCCCCAAAAATGGGTCAAATTCATTCACACTTGAAAGCAGGGCAAAAAAAAAAATAAAAATGACACACTGTGATTTCTGCAATTAAAATGGGTGGGGGATGATGGGGTGGGGTGGGGGGGATTGGAGATAGGTGTGTTTCTTTAAAAGATGATTAAGGTTACTCTTGTGTAATATAGACAATTAAAAGACATTGTATAGATCTATTTTGTCTTATAGTCAAAAAAAAGAGAAACTGGAGTATGGTAGCAGCTAGCAAAATAAAAAAAAAGGTTCAATTAAATCTTAGTTTTAATGTTTCACACTGGAACCCATCCCGTCGTGTTAGGGGCAGGGCCTGATTCTTCCTCCTTTTGTCTAGAAATGACACCTAAGCTGTACATTTTCATGACCCTACTCCTGGCCACTCTCACCCACCGGGCAGCGTCTTTCTGAGGCTCCTCCTCATCCATTTGACTTTTCTTCCCAGCCTAAAGCTAAAAGCAGCAGCAAGTTAAGTAGGAAAGGCAGTAGTTTGTAGGAACATTGCCCCTTCATCTCCAGGCCCGACTGATGTTTTGGTTTAGCAGGTATCCCAAACGTTCTCGAATCAGGAGTAGACCTGCACCCGGGTCTCACGCCTACATAATATCTCAAGCTCTGACTTTTTAGTTCTGCTTCTCATGGTTGATAAAAGAATTGGTTACTGCATTTGGGTTGGGTTTTGGCCTTTTGGGTTACTGGGTTGAATCTTTATTTCTTTAAAGCTACAAAAGGTTGTCCATTTCAGGTGTGACAAGACTGCAGTGAGTGCCAAAAAACAGAATAGGACCTGAAGAGAAGACGTAAATAAGAAAACAGGCAAAGATTTATAATGAGGAAGTCAAACACACAGTCGACAAACCAAAAATCAGAATTCGAGAAAGAAGTCAATATTTCGTTTGCAAGGATTTGTTTGCCTAGAACACAATCAAAAGTACAAAGGGCCAGACTGTTGGTTGTCACTCTGTAAACTCGCATGACTACGAAGTGTTCATCATGACGTTTATACTCACAACCCTGTGGTCTCACGCTCACACTCGACAAAATGGTCGATCCAGCTTCTCATGGGTGCCAAAAAATTCAGTTATTGTATTTGTGTTAGGTTTTGACTCTTTGGATTAGTGTGTTGAGCCTTTACTTCCTTAAAGCTACAAAAGATTGTTCATGTCAGGTATGAAAAGACCCTGATGAATGCACTTCTAGGATCAGAAGATAAGACGTGAATAAGAAAACAATCAAAGATTCGTAAGCAGGAAGTCAAACACAAAGTTAACAGGCCAAAGATCAGAATTCAAAAAAGAACTCAATATTTCACTTGCAAGGATTAGTTTGCCAAGAACACAATCAAAAGTACAAAGTGCCAATCTCTTAGTTGTCATTCTGTAAACTCGGATGACTATGACATGTGTGTCACGATGTTTATACTCTCAACCCAGTGCTCTCACGCCAGGCTTGTCTGCCTAACAGTGCTGTAGCGACAGCTCCACATAATGGTGGCACCTCCTTCTCACAGCTGTCAAAACAGTCGGTTATTGTTGTTTGTGTTGGGTTTTAGCACTTTGGATTAGTGGGTTGAATCTTCACTTCCTTAAAGCTACAAAAGGTTGTCTGTTTAGGTGTGAAAAGACCCACTCACTGTTCTGCCAGAATGAAATAGGCACAAAAAAATTTAAAATAACATCAGAAGACGTGAACAAGTAAACAGGCAAAGATTCACATCCGGCAAGTGAAACACACAGTCGTCAAGCCAAAATTAAAATTTCAAAATAGAAGCAATACTTCGTTTGCATGGATTCGTTTCCCAAGAACACAATCAAAAGAAAATGTGTCAGTGTCTCAGATTTCACTCTATAAACTCAGAGGAATAGTAAGTGTTTATGTGTGTGATACCATGATGTCACAGCCTCTAATTTCCAGGCTGTTTATCTTGCAATGGTGTAGCGATCGCTCCACAAAATGGCGGCACCGGCAAAAAACAAAATGGCGGCACCTAAAAAAAAAAAGGTGCCAAAAATAATTCAACCGCATGAAATACATTCAGTCAAGGAAAGAACTGAAATCTATATGTTCCAAAACCTAAAATTAATCTTAAAAGTTCCAAACAAGTATAAGAAGAAAATCAAAAAACAAAAGAAATTAGAAATTAAACCAAATCTCATGCAATCCCAGAGAAGGGAGTCCATGTTTCTATTTACCTGATTGGGTTTACTTCATGCCAAGCACAGGCCAACATTTTAGCAGTCACACTTTAGGAACACATCAAAGGTGTTCCCCATTGTGATGCCTCCAGACGGTTACAGGATAAGTGTCATGCCAGTTATAAAATTTGAACCAGTTAGCAAACAATTAAGATTAATAGTAAAATGGGCAAGAAAACGAGGAGGGTAATGGAATTTAGTTATGCAAATTAGGATTTGTCAGACAATAAGGGTGACAAAAGGGAAACAAAAGTTTGGGAAACTTACTTTTGTGATTGTTCAGGCAACTAAAGCATCAGAAAGGCTCTGCCCAGTGCTGTTGAGGTGGTGATCACTGCTGTCTCTTTTGCTTCTAAACCTTACCAGTTAACCTTTAGGTAGAATGGCATGAGGTCAAAAGCAAAACTCACCCCTTCATGGAAAATGGCCACTCCGCATTCTTCTAGGGCAGTCCCAGTAGGAGAGACCTGCTAATAAATCAATGTGTAAATATACTGCCTTTAATGTTGTGCCTCTAACAGACTGGCGTGCTGTTCCCAAACTGTGCCATTTTGTCCTGTACACGTGACCTCTGTTTTAGTTCATTTTATTTTCATTTATTTAGTTTATTATTATTATTTTATGTCTGCCAATTTGTCTTGAAAATATTTATTATTTTTTTCACCTCTTTGTTTCCAAATGAATTGTGTGCTTCATCAACCTCCATTTTCTATACGTTGTTGTAAACCCATTTTGTACAGAAAAAAACTGCCAAGAAAAGGTGTTTAAAAAAACTAATAAACTTTTAATGTTAAAAAAAGAGTGTGTTTTTAAATTGTTGAGTGTCTGAGTGGTACAAGGTGAGCAGCTTCTGCAGTGCTAGACTTGTTGGCATGGGGTCACAGAGGGGTTGTGAACTGGTGTTACAATTTACAAAATGTGGGGACAGAAGAACGGGGAAGGTGATCTCTGCAGCATATGGGATTGAACGGGTGGGTTTCTGATGCCCTGTGTTCTCGGCCCAGCACAACTCACCTTAGGCATCTTATAGTTCATGACAGAGAGAGACAGACACTCCAAACAACATTCTTTGCAGTGCAGAAGAATAAACTATAGATCTTTATTAGAGCAGGTGCATCGATATATCCGCAAATGATCCAATTTCACACACTCTTTAGATCCAAACCACATTAGATAGTGTGGCAGACGGCCATGGATTTACCTGGGTGGGATGCCTATGAACTGGAACAGCCTGGGGAGAGAGCAGACATAGGGCATTACCTCCCCTGGAGAGCTAGATGGCAGCCACCCTGGGCTGCAACAGTACCTTGGATTCTGACAGGGTTTCATAGGAGTTGGAGTTTGGCAAAGCCCTGTTTGGGTGCTGCAGGGACTGCAGAGCCCTACTTCATTGGGCTTCTGCCTTACCCAGAAATGATTCCGGACCAAACTAATGGACCACCAGAAGTACTTCTGTGTGCAGGATAAAAGGAGCCTGATGCAAAGCTTGCTGGAGGAGGAGTGGAGGTGGAAGAAAAGAAAAAAGAAAGCAAAGAAAAAGACAAAGTGCTGTGTATTGCTGCAATTTTGTACTTTGCATTGATGGGAAACATTTGGAAAGAGTTTTCCACAGCTGAATAAAAGCCTGTGTGTTTCTTATCTTGTATCTGAATCTATCTGTGTCAGGTTTGGGGAGCTGGAGCAACCTCTGCAAGCCATGATAAATAGAACTTTATTTTATATGGTATAAACACACACCAGATTGGCCATAAACCAAGAAAATTAAAATGAAAGAAAACTTCTGACTTGGCAGTCCCAGTCTCAGTCAGGCATTATGCAGACGTATTTCTGTTGGTATAAAGGTAAACCTGGCCATCATAATTCTTCACACACATCAGCTGAATACTCTGTTGGCTGAATGCCCTCAGTGCTAGTAGTGTCAGAGACAGGTTGTGCAACTTTGTTCATAATGGCATTCAGTTTTGTCTTCATTCTCTCCTTTCCTTTACACTCTGGGGTACAGAGTGTATTCCATACTGAGCCAGCCCTTTAAATCGGCGTGTTAATTTGATGGGCCTCTCTTGAAATCATATTACCAGCCCGGCACACCACAGTAGTAAAACAAATCACACTGGACATCACAGAGTTATAGACAATGTGAAGGATATCACTTCCCACATTAAAGGAATGCAGCCTTCTAAGGAAAAAGAGCCTGCTCTGCCCTTTCTTCTCTAGTTCCGCTGTGGTCCAAGACCAGTCCAACCTGTCATTGATGTGGACTTCCAAGTACCAACTCTACATCCATACTCTGAACAGTGACAGGAGATAGAGTCTCTTTGGTGCAGCAAACGTCAATAACTACTTTATTGCATTTGGTGATGTTAAGATGCAGAAACTTCTCTGCACCAAAAAACAAACTTCTCACTTCTTTACTTGACTTCTCTCATCTGTCTCATCCCGTTCTCAATAAACCCCATGAACACAGAATCATGGGAGAATTTCTGCAAGTGACATGACCTGGTGTTATATTTATAGTCAGAGGAGTACCGAGTGAAGAGAAGAGACAGGCCTGTTCCTTGTGGTGCTCCAGTGTTGCTCAAGTCCATATCAAAAATACAGTCCTTGACTCTCACAAAACGACTGTCTACCCATCAGAGAATCCATTATCCACGACACTACAGTCACATTCACCTGCACATCTCTGCATTTATCCCATAACAAAGATGGCTGGATTGTAATGAACGCACTGGAGAAATCAAAAGACATAATCCTCACTGCCAGCTATGTCCAGGTGAGAATAAGCCTGGGGGAGAAGAAGGATAACTGCATCCTCCACTCCAGTCTTTGTTCAATAAGCAAACTGCATTGGGTCCAGATGGTCTACCACAAGAGAACTCATAGAACAGTCTCTCAAAGGTATTCCATGAGGCGAGATGTGAAGGCCACTGGTCGGTAGTAATAGGTGATGAGGCGTCTGCCTTCTTTGGAACAGCAACACTGCAGGATGTTTTCCACAGTAGTGGCACTTTCTGGAGCCTTAGGGACAAACTCAAGAGGTGACAGGGGACACCACAAAGTCGGTCAGCACAGGCCTTAAGAACTCGAGGACTGACTCCATCTGGTCCCGCTGCTTTCCCTATGGGTAGCTTCCTCAGTTGTCTCCTTACTTACTCCTTACTAATAAAGATAAATACAGGAAACTCAGAACTTTGAATTAGAATATGAGATAAGAAACCAGAATAAATACTCAAAATACCACGAGAAAACCCTAAAAAACATAATTCAAATCCAAATCATCCTGAGCACCTGGACAGAGAGGGTAAACTTAGAGTAGTCAGAATGTTAGGGTAAGTTCAATGACAAGACCAGAACAAATGACTTTTAATTTGTTTGTTTTTAAAGAATGAATTGAGTCAGCTGATTTAATTAGTTCTGGAGGTCATTTCAAAATCTGGGATTTCAAATAACTGCCATCCTGTCCAAGCCAAGCCGTACCAGAAAGATCAGCCTGAGTGCAAAATACTAAAGGATGTCTCTAAGGACCCCAAGCTTTCATTACAGGACCTCTTGCCACTGTTGATGTCAAAGTGCAGGAGTCTACCATTAGAAAGACAAACAAATGAGGTCTACGTGAGGGGTGTGCTGGGAGAAAACTTTGCTGTCCAGGAAGAACATTGGGAAAAGACTAAAGTCTGGTGATGAACACCTAGGCCAGGGGTCGGCAACCTACAGCACACGTGGAACGATTTTCAATAGCGCTCTGAGTGAATTGAAATACTGTATAGTAAAAATTATATCTTAATTACTATGCACGCATTTGCACCGTCACCTATGTTTTGCGTATGCAACTCGCATGTAAATGGTTAACTACATATTCAGTGCATGTACGTTAAAACAAACCTCGTTATTATATTTTAATTATTGCATTGCGTTCCACGTCTCCACCTACGAAAGCAGGTGTTCAGTGCCAGCCGTGGTACGTTAAAACAAACCTCGTTATTATTAAGTAATATTCCATCCATCCATTATCCAACCCACTACATCCTAACTACAGGGTCACGGGGGTCTGCTGGAGCCAATCCCTACCAACACAGGGCACAAGGCAGGAAACAAACCCCAGGCAGGGCGCCAGCCCACCGCAGTTATTAAGTAATATACTGCCCTAAAATGACTCATAAAAGACAACTTGATATTCAGTCATTTCAAGGCTCTTGGATGAATGAATATGGATTTATACAACAAAAGGATCGTGCCGTGTGTGTGTTATAATGTGAAAGTGCCGTGTGTCAAGTGTTCAAAGACATTATCAAACTAAACATCAGTCCACGTTTAAAAACAGATGAGAAAAGTGAACCTATATATAAAAAAAGGCAGTTTCTGGCTTTAAGAAACAAACTACTTATTTTAGTCAAATAACTGGAACCAAAAATAAAGCCACCGAATGTAGCTATACAATTGCTTTGCATTAATTAATAGCTCTGATCAATAATAAAGAATGATTAATCATATCCGGATTCTTGATTTTTTTTTTTATTCCAACTAGGTATTTTGTATTGAATAAACTTGTAATTAATTTTTAATAAATGTTTTGAAAACTAAAATTTGACAAAACATCCAACCATCCATTTTCTAACCCGCTGAATCCGTTGACAAAACATTCTTTTCATATATGATCATATGTATTTTAAAATATTGAATGACCAATAGTACAGTATAAGATGCGGTTATAATGGGCCTCAACAGTATATACACATTTTAAGCCCATTATAACCAGATCAATTCTGATACTAAAACAAAATTGGTAGAATTTTGTTGGCACGCGGAATAACATTGTATCATAGGTTCAGCATGACACCACTGAAACGTTGCCGACCTCTGACCCAAGGCAAAGACCAGAACTTGGGGGTCAATGTGCTCTGAACAGATGAGAGAGAGATTTGGCTGCGCTACCAGAAGACCTGTTCAGCAGAAACCAAAGGCAGCACAGGTAGTGGAAATGTGAGGATTTGGAACTGGTTTGCTGTTTTAGGGTCTGCATAGCTCGCTGTCATAGAATCCATTCTGAATTTGTCATTGTACCAAATGACGCTTGATGATAATCTGTCAGAAAAATCAAAGCTCCACCAAAAGTGGACTTTGCAACATGACTATGATGCTAAAGATACCTGTAAATCCACCCAGGAATGGCTGAAAAGAAAGAAATGGAATGGCCAAGTCAAAACACTGAGATACAGTGAGGGAATTTGAAATGGCTTGTGAAACCAAGATTGCACAAAAAAAAAAAAAATCACATAGCTGAAAGAATTCTGCAAGGAAGAGTTGGAAACACTTTCTCCCAATCGATGTCAGACACACCTTGACAGTCACAGACAACACAGACTTTAGGGGGCACCACCAGCTATTACAGCCAACAGGGTATTTGCTTTTTCAAGAGATGGAAATTGCATTTTTCATTTAATAAACTATTGCAAAATTACAGTTTTTGTGATTTTTTTTTATTACTGTAAGAAAGTTTAATAAGGTTCCACCCTCGGACGGAAGTGGTTGCCTGTTCACAACAGACTTTTCTTTCTGCCATATTGGTTTATCTACAGCATGTTTGTTTGTTTATTGCTTCAGTTGTTTTTTTTTCACGTTAAAACAAATATAAAATACTGGAATTCAATAGTCTCATATCGCCACTCATCTGACCGTGACTCCTGTTTTCAGCTTTCTGTTAGCTAAACCCTGCGAATTAGTACATTTCAAGAGGTCCCTAACACCCCTCTTTTACAATTACCGTAATCGAAAGATAATGTTTACGTGAATATCAACTCCTGAGGGTCCACATATGTTAAAAAAGAAAAACCAAAACATTTCATGAGACACCCATCCTTTCCCAGACAGACACCTGTACGGTTCACCTCACGGCTCCCCCCTTCTGACAGTCCATGGATGTCCGTGTGATGATTAGATTGGATATATTAACTTAGACTTACTTGATATTTACAAAGAAACAAAGCAGACAAACCGACAGTGGCGTGTGGTGAGGTTCATGGCTGATGAGGCACTGACTTCTTCAGAGTCAGAGTTACAAATATATGAACCCAAAAGAGTAGCTTATTCGCTATTCAAATGGCAGCATGCACATTGAGTACTGCTTATGTTTTATATCTCATCAGCATTTTTTACAGACAAATCGGTAAGGTACATGTTTGGCTAAGAAAGAACGTTACATGTATAGTGGCGAAAGAGAGTGGAGAGAGCGCATTTGCTCTTCACCCTCCATGTGTTCTAAACTTTCCATTGAAATTCCACAATTACTCATTCCATACAAATGAAAGTACTGAGTGGTGTACAAAAAAAAAAAAATTCAATTTTGACCTTAACAAAAAAAAACAAAATAATATTATTTAAAGGTCCAATTTTAGTTTTTTTTTTTATTTATTAATTTTATTACAATCAATACATAGCAATCACGTTTTACAAAAAAAAAAGAATTATGCTAAGAACAGATCGATCCCCACCCTTGAGAGAGAGAGCAAGCCAAACGGTGTAAAATTTAAGGCTTGTAAAAATACCTAAATTAATAAATTCTCTGTGCTTTATAAAATCATTTCAAAATATTACTGATTAGATCCTGCCATGTTTTGAAAAAAGTCTGTACGGATCCTCTAACTGAGTATTTGATTTTTTCCAATTTTAAATAATATAACACATCAGTTTCCCACTGACTTAAAAGCGGAGAGTTTGGGTTCTTCCAGTTTATCAGAATAAGTCTGCGTGCCAACAGTGTAGTGAATGCAATCACAATTTGTTTGTCTTTCTCCACTTTAAGACCCTCTGGAAGAACCCCAAACACAGCTGTTAATGGGTTAGGAGGGATTGTGAGTCCAAGGCTGTCTGAGAGGTAATTAAAAATTTTTGTCCAGAATAATGTTAATTTGAGCAGGCCCAGAACATGTGACCTAGTGAGGCTGGAGCTAATTTGCAGCGTTCACAGGTTGGATCATGTCCTGGAAACATTTTGGAGAGTTTTAGTCGAGACAGATGTGCTCGATATATAATTTTGAGTTGTATAATTGTATGCTTTGCGCATATGGAGCTTGAGTGAATTCTCTGCATTGCTACTTTCCACTCCTTTTCTGATATATTAATTGAGAGGTCATTTTCCCAGTGTCCTCTTGGATCTTTGAAAGGAAGGGATTGTAAAAGGATTTTATATATTGTAGAGATGGAGTCTAACTCCTTGAAATTGAGCAATAATTTTTCCAGCGTGGATGAGGGTGCAAGATGAGGAAAATCTGGAAGGTTCTGTTTAACAAAGTTCCTGATTTGAAGATAGTGAAAGAAATTTGTAGCTGGAATGTTAAATTTGGAATGTAATTGTTCATAGGATGCAAAGACGTTGTCTATATAAAGATCTCTAAGCAAGTTAATTCCAAATTTTTTCCAGATATTAAAACTGCACATGTTTGTGAGGGTTGAAAGAGGTGGTTCTTTTGCAGGGGTGCCACAGAAAGAAGCTTCTCTGTCTTAAAATGCTTTCTACATTGGTTCCAGATTCTAAGTGAGTGGAGCACAATTGGGTTATTAGTGTATTGCCGATAACGTGTGTTTATTGGTGCGCAGAGCAGGAATACAAAGAAGTACTGCAGGATTTTACTTCTATTGCGGTCCATGCCTGTGTATGTTCTTCTATTTGTGTCCAGGTTCTTATCGACTGTATATTTGCCGCCCAGTAATAAAACTGGAAGTTAGGTAGAGCCATGCCACCTTCTGCCTTTTGTCTTTGTAGGGTCGCTCTTTTGATGCGTGGATGTTTAGAATTCAAATAAATGAGGTTATTGTTGAATCTAATTGCTTAAAGAACGATTTATTAATGTATATTGGTATGTTTTGAAATAAAAAAAATTTAGTTTTTAAATGCTGGATTATTTTTTCATTAGTCTGGTCCCTTTTTTTTTATAAAATAGAAAACGGTTTATGGTCTTACCTTTATTTGTAAATGAAGTCCATGCGCCTATTCTTTTTCACGAAAATCTCTATCAATTTCTTGTAAAAGTCCACCTTATTTTCCTTTAGTTTTAAAAATCTTAATCTTCTGTTTTGGCAGTCAGTCGGAACAAAAAATAAAAATCAATGGACCGCTGCAGTGCACTTGACTTTCTGATATCGCTAACTTATTGGCGCCTCTGCGTAGAACAGCAGCAAGGAGCACCTGTTGGGCTCACATGCGCCCCCTTCATTGTGCCTTTTCACTGCGGTTTTATGTTCGGTCAGCAACACTAACTATGACACACACATTCATTAAAGATATTAGCCAGATTGTAGAAAGTCAGGGTATATAATAAACGCGTCTGTAAACTTTAGATTGGCGACAGACAGACAGCAGCAGCAGCAGGCCCCGCCAATTGCAGGCATCAACCCAGCGTGTGAGGAGAGCGCAGTCCGAGGTGAGGTGAGGCTGGTCGCTGCTGCATGTATTTGAACAGGAAATGCGCCAATTCAGCGATTCTGACTATAAAAAAAATCAAAATTACTGAAATCATAAAGAAAACGAATTTATAGCACAGACCAGTGGACACATTTTTTTAATATTATCATTAGTTTATTACTTTTCAAGATGACAGGTGAGGCTCCTGCCCCCCCTGAGCGCATGTCCCTGCAAACAAGTCACGTGGACACAATTCAGTGAAATAAATTCAATGGATTTCGTTTAAGAGCTCACCCCACTCTTCAGTAGTCAACTTGTTCTGCATCACATTTTTTATAATAAGCCCATTCACAAACTACGAGGGGCGTTCAAAATGTTACTGCACTTTTTCATTTTTGTTGGAAGCGGCATTACAAAGTTGGTACGACGCTGGGAAAGTTGCATCACAAACATAGGTAACTGTAGAAAAGTGATGTAAATTGTTTTTGAAATTCTTAATAGTTTTTAAAAAAGTGCAGAAACTTTTTGAACGTCCCTCGTGCTTCAAGAATGCATCATAAAGCAAAAAGAATACAAAATATATGCACTTTCCATTTTCGTGTGTTTGATTTTATAAAAACTTCCACAATCAAAGCACTCAATAAGAAAATTTCACAATACTTTCAAAAAACGTGTTACAAAGCAAGGAGTTCACAAAAGCAATATAAACAAAATGGAAAAGAATTATACAAAAAGTTATAATGTTGCAACCCCAGTTAAATGTATCAGTTTATGGTGCAGTGCTGCAGTGGGCACCAAGATAAAACGCTTTAAATGGTAAAATGACCCAAAACCTGCGTCACTCCATTCCAGATCTGCCTCTTTGTGGCTGCGAGTGGACCTCTGCGATGGAGTGACCCCTCGGCTCTGCCCCCTATGGCCCTAAACTGGATTAAGGAGTTTGAAAACGTTGCCATGAATAGCAGGAGTCTCCGAGTCCCGTCCCAGGGCTCTAACTGTGGCTGCAGGTTTTCATTTTAACACTTCTTAGTGACCAGTTATTGTTGCTAATTAACTCCTTTGTCTTAAATTTTACTTGACTTGCTATTTAATTGATTGTGTCTTGTTTTCCTCAATTAGCTATAAAACGAGCCAACAGATGACCGGCTAACCCGTGTCTATCATAAAACACCTGAAAATAAAGAAGGTTGATTGTCTCGGTAATGTTGATCTGCTCAGGTCCACAAAATATTTTGGCAGTGCTCTTTGAAGAAATAAAAGCAACAGTTTTGGAATTGTCTGCTATGGCAGAATAAGAGCAGCAACAAAACACGGAACTAAATAACTGGTCTAATTCACAACAAGAATTGGCTTCTAACTAAGAAACTGGTCGGAGATAGAGGCCCGACTTAGCAGGTCATCTATCGGCTCGATGACTTCAAATCTCATTTCTTTTTGAGGGACATTAAAGAAAAAATAATCAATTCAGGGAACGGAGTCTTAAAAAAACAAGTAAATTGAAATGAATGGAAATAAATTAATTTACATCAAACACTGGTCACTAATTAAAAAAGGGATAGAATGAAAACCTGGTGTCACAGTAGCGCTTCAGTACCAGTGTCACATACCCCAACTACACAGTAATCGGCACAAAGACACTCTTTATAAAACATTTTAACATTAAAAAGACGCAGTGTTGATTCAGCCCTCATTCCTGTTTACAAGGATAATGCAAGAATAACGCGACGCCCCAATCTTCTTTTTGCACAAGTCTCCATGACGTCGCCTTTTTGAATTTGTGGTTAAGCAACTCTCTAGCACGTCTGGTCCTGTGCTGCCCTCTACTGATTAAGTAGCATCAGCTACACTTTCATAATTATAATTTAAATGTAGTGACACCGAACCTGGGAGCTTTGACTCTGCGACAAAAAAACGCTTTCCGGACACGTCCGGAGAAAGAGACAGAATGAATAACCGAAACTTGACGAAACTCGGTGTTTGGAATATGGCTTGGCAGACTGAGCCATTCTACAGATATGGTTTAAACCAAAAAAAGATCTCCATGCAGAGACATCCATCCATCCATTATCCAACCCGCTATATCCTAACTACAGGGTCACGGGGTTTTGCTGGAGCCAATCCCAGCCAACACGGGGCGCAAGGCAGGAAACAAACCCCGAGCAGGGCGCCAGCCCACCGCAGGGCGCGCACACAATTTAGGATCGCCAATGCACTATACCTGCATGTCCGTGGACTGTGGGAGGAAACCAGAGTACCCGGAGGAAACCCACGCACACACGGGGAGAACATGCAAACCCCACGCAGGGAGGACCCGGGAAGCGGACCCGGGTCTCCTAACTGCGAGCCACTGCGCCAATGTGCCGCCCCCATGCAAAGACAACAAAGTAAAAAAATGAAAACAAAAAGTACAATGAGAAACAATGGTGTATGTCAGAGCAAAAACAACGCGCAATATTCTACTTTAAAAAAGGTTGTTTTTGTATAATGTTCGTCTCCGGTGGTTGCCCCCCACCCAAACCCCCTGAGTTAGCAGCATGTTGGTGTCTGGCCGAATCTCCGTGTGTCCGAGACTTGCCCGCTGGTCTGGCTTGGTTCCTTCCCACACAGACAAACACATGGGGCTTCAGATCGACTGGCTCTTCTAAAGTGGTCGTGTGGGTGTGCTAGAGTGGGCGATCGGCTAGAACCTTACACAGAGCTCGTTGCCTTACATCCGATGCTGCTTAATTGGATAATAAATAATGAAAAAATACATAGAATCCGACTATCATACCAATTTACACTGACGTAAATGTGTTGTTTTAAATAAATAAAAGACATACCTCCTGGCACATGGTTTCCCTTTTCGTCTTTTCGCAGATGAGCGCCCTCTCCGGTGGTCTCAATTAAATATGAAACCCAGCTAGTAACATCCAGCCCTGAAATTACTAGGGAACGTTTTATACAAACTCAATAAATAAATACGCAAATAAGTTAACAAGCTGTGAAATGAAACATTGCACTTTCATAAAAGAATAAATGTCTGTGCACGTCCCTGTTGTTCCAATAGATGGCGTATCACAAACAATAACGCTTCTTTTACGAATCCCAGGCCAAATGGCATATAACAGAAATATATGCATTGTATAGTACACGGCAAACTTTAACGCTGATGTCTGCGTTGATTACTTAGATTTCAGCCTGCTTAAGATAGATAGATAGATAGATAGATAGATAGATAGATAGATAGATAGATAGATAGATAGATAGATAGATAGATAGGTTTACAGTGAGAAGTGCTGGCTCATAATATACAGGTGACCAGTTCTTGAAGTGCATACTGGCCCACACTGGTTACCTGTATCTCTTCCTGAAATTCCTCCTTGGAATAAATAAAGTTCTATCTATCTATCTATCTATCTATCTATCTATCTATCTATCTATCTATCTATCTATCTATCTATGTCTTTAAATTGCCTAATAAATACATAAAACACATTCACATGTAAGTACAAATAATTAAATTTGTCATTAAATGTGATTGTCACTTTTTTATGTAATTATTTTTTCATTCAACTATTTCAGTGACACAGTGAACATGAAACATGACTTGGAAAGAAAACTGTCATTTTCACCCATCAAAGTTGAGTGGGCGTACTCTAGCAGGTACTGTGTTTTGATTGGTGAATCATCAGTAGTGGGCTTGGCCATCAAGGGACACATTTACCGCAGAAACTTCAGAGGATGGGGACTCCTGATAAGAAATGTGTGTCTTCTTGTGTTAAAATGGCCCCTCACACTGCACACCAGGGTATGTGGACACCCCTCCAAATGTTTAAGTTCAAGCGTTTCAGCCCACTCATTTTTAACAGGTGTATCAAATTTGCATACGACAACATTTATTTCTATAGCACATTTTCATATCAACAATGTAGCTAAAAGTGCTTTACAAGATGTCTAAGAGAAGGTTACATGAAAAGAAAAACAAATAAGATTAGGCAATAATATCAAAGATAATATAACAAATAAAGAAAAAATAACAAATGAATCTAAATGATCTTAAAAATAGCATACGATATCAAGTAAAAGTGTAGCATCCTTATATACCGTATCATGATATAAGTCTCTAAGGATGAGTCCGGTGACAAGGTCAGATGGTCGGAATGACAGAAAAAAAACAACAAAATTCCAGTTGGGCTGGAGAAAAAAGCAAAATCTGCAGGTATTTCAAGGCCAAAAGACCACCCAGTTCCCACTGGGCATCCTACCTAACAAAAATGTTCTCAATCTATTCCTCTAACACGGTCTCCATTAATACACATTGGCAGTAGAGTGGGTCATACTGAAGAGCTCAGTGACTTTAAACATGGCACTGTCATAGGATGCCAATGTAGCCACAAGTAAGTAAATGAAATTACTGCTCTGAAAGATCTGCCCTTCGGACAACTGTAAGTGCTAACATTGTGAAGGAGAGTCAAGGAGAATCAACAGCTCATCCACAAAGTATTATGCCATGCAATCGCACAGAGAGGGGCTGTGGAGGACACAGTGTGTGAAAATCACCTATCCTCACTTACAACAGGGCTCAAAGCCACTTCTGGAAGCAACATCAGCACAAGGACTGTGCATCAGGAGCTTCGTGAAATGGATTTCCATGGCCAAGCAGCTGCACACACGCCTAAGATCACAACACATGGCACCAAGTGTTGGGTAGAATGTTGTAAAGCCCACCGCCATTGGACTCTGGAGTAGCGGAAATGTGTTCTTTGGGTGATGAATCACAATTCACTATCTGGCAGTCTGATGGGCAAATCTGGGTCATCACATTCATAAAAATATTGGGAAATAAAAAATCGATCAGATTCTGTCGAGGAAAACCAAACCGAATAGGAAACCAGGAGGGCTGAGGAAGAACAAAAGGAAACAGTAGTGTTAGTAAAATGAAGTTACTCAACATCATGGTGTGACAGCTCTGTGCGTACTGGTGGTGTTAGGGGCTCAGACGGCTGACTTAGACTGTTACACTGCTAAGAGCACCTCGTCCTTTAACTTCATCCTTCTACTGGTTAGATAGTGGGGATTGAGGGAACCGCACAAGACAAGCCAGGCCAAATGTCAACACAGAGGCGTTGTGGAGGTGTACCTCAATAATGGTCACTCCAGATGTCACAGCATAACCAGACGATGATGCCACTCTCGCTCATATATCCCATTGCCCTCTGCCAAGCTCATCTAAACAGAGGTTGCTGCTTACCTTCCATAACTGCCTTTAAGGTGACACTTACATTAATTGTGCCCATTGTGCTACTTCCTATTGGTTTTGCATTTCAAGATGGTTAAGGCAGGCAACCCTCACTAGACAGCTGGTCTTTCTAATAAAAAGCCCACCATTATGCCACCATTTTTGCACCCTTGTTTTATCCTGAGCCTATAGGGAACGCTCCTTGGCACTTGCACTGACATTGGGCAACTCTAGGACTTCACTTGATATCCATCACACACCATTGAGCAACACGGCTGAGATGTGTTCACAATGAAAAAACTAAACATGACCAGTCAGGGGCATCATGCCAGCAGGGGGCTTCTAGGCAGCCTTACTCTGCAGTTGTGGTGCCTTGCAGTTCTCATTTCCTCTACTCAATAATTATTTTTTTAAATTAAGTGATTAGTGACCCATTCTAAATAAATAAACACATCCAGAACTTTGGAATTATAGAAGATCCACGGAGACTGGTCTAAGGTGAGGGTCCATTGTATTATTTTTTTTCATTTTGGTCTTATTAGGGAGGAGAAAAGTGACATGTTAGGGAAATCCAGAGCCATATGGAGCAGCACTACACTGAAAGGTGTTAACGGTTTCATTATGTGAAACCTGTTAGGAACAACTGACAAGGAAAACGCAACTTACTTACAACTTACTTTCAGGCGCAGAGCATGGTGAACAATTCTCAGTTGAAATATGAGTACATATTACACTAATGACTAAATACAGAACTGATAAACATAAAATACACATTTGTTAAAACTCACAGAGAACAAGGTTGAGACTGATTAAACATAAATGGAAGCCAACAATATCTGTCCGGTAATTAAAATGATGCCCGTTTTAAATAATGCCATTCAGACAGTGCGTTATCACAAAGTAATTACAACTGGGGGACGCGTCTTTGGTGGACAGCTTTAGCCCCTCATTGGCATCTCCTCTTCACCGGACTCTCAGAGCCAATTCTCAGAATGACGTCATGTCAGAGAATTTAGCTGAGGCCATTCTGCAACCTGGCAGTTGATCACTCATCAGGGGCTTCTCCACACTCCCATCACCCTGTTCATATAAATGTGTCAGCTGTATCCATTCTTCCTCAGCCAGAAGCCATTCAGTGACAGCTTCATCTATCATGCACAGACCCTGGAGGTGCAAATGTATAGAATTCACTGCAGAGCTCTCCTCTGACAACCACACGAGGCTCAGCCCTTTCTCTCTCCTGGACTTTTTGCTTAAAATGACCTGAGCTAAAGAGAAAGACAGTGGCTGTAAAAGAGGCCACTACATGACAAAGACTAGGCCATTGTCTTCATAAACAAGCAAACTTGGAAATTAACAACGCCTTTTCCAGAGATGTTTTCCATGAGACTATTCCATGTTTAATACAATTTAAAAATTTAAAGAACAACAGAACAACATTGCAGAGTCCAATAAACAAATAATAGAAGTAGTAAAAAATGATGATAGATAGATAGATAGATAGATAGATAGATAGATAGATAGATAGATAGATAGATAGATAGATAGATAGATAGATAGATAGATAGGAAAGGCATTAAATAATAGATGCACTTTAAGAACTAGCAGCATGGTGGTGCAGTGGTAGCGCTGCTGCTTCACAGAAAGGAGACCTGGATTCGCTTCCCAGGTCCTCCCTGCTTGGAGTTTGCATGTTCTCCCCATGTCTGCATGGGTTGCCTCTGGGTGCTCTGGTTTTCTCCCACAGTCCAAAGACATGCAAGTTAGATGCATTGGAGATCCTAAATTGTCCCTAGTGTGTGCTTGGTGTTTGGGTGTGTGTGTGTGTGTGTGTGTGTGTGCCCTGCGGTGGGCTGGCGCCCTGCCCGGGGATTTGTTCCTGCCTTGTGTCCTGTGTTGGCCGCGATTAGCTCCAGCTGAACCCAGTTACCTTGTGTTAGGATATACAGTAGCGGGATGGATAATTTTTCCGGTTTCTTTGTGGTGGCGGCCTGCGCCACCACCACCTACTCAAAGCATCATGATGCACCAACATTGATGGACTGAAAGCCAGAAGTCTACGTGACCATCATCATCAGGTCCTTCCATGAAAACCCTAAATACAAAGAGGACTGTTTGACTAATGTTAGGTAGATTGCCCAGAGGGGACTGGGCGGTCTCGTGGTCTGGAACCCCTACAGATTTTATTTTTTTCTCCAGCCTTTGGAGTTTTTTTTTTGTTTTTTCTGTCCACCCTGGCCATCGGACCTTACTTATTCTATGTTATATAATGTTGACTTATGTTTATTTTTTATTGTGTCTTCTATTTTTCTATTCATTTTGTAAAGCACTTTGAGCTACATTTTTTTGTATGAATATGTGCTATATAAATAAATGTTGATTGATTGATTGATTGATTGACTGACTGACTGACTTCAAGAACAGGTCACCTGTATATTTACCAGCAGTTAATGTACATGAGCTATCTATCTATCTATCTATCTATCTATCTATCTATCTATCTATCTATCTATCTATCTATCTATCTATCTATCTAGTGTCACAAGTATAACAAGAAGACATCAAAAAGGTTTGGGGCAACCACCCATATATTGTGCCCTGGCTTCTAAAGGGTTGTTTAGATGAGTTGTATTCAGGTTAGAGTCCAGAACAGAACTGATTTCAGAGTGAGAATAAAGGCCGGAGCAGGAAGTGAAGTAATCTGTACCAGGCCCGGAAGTGACATCATCACTAGCGCCAGTGACGAAAGTGATGTCATCAATGACACCAGAACCAAGCTGGATTTCCTGTGAATTGTCTGCAGAGGATTGAGAGAGAAAGTCAGTGCAGTCGCCACCCCCTGGTCTGGTCTGGTGTGGTACTACTATTATTCAGGCCCTTTAGCTGACTCCCAATCACACATGTGTGACAATAGATAGATAGATAGATAGATAGATAGATAGATAGATAGATAGATAGATAGATAGATAGATAGATAGATAATGGTGTGTGTCCCACATCCTGCCTCAGTCGCCGTCTGTGTGGGTGTTGCATATCCCCCGTGTCTGTGTGGAGTTGTCCTCTGTGTACTTGTTGTGTAGTAAACCTGCCCTGTATCTGCAAGTGTGGCAGTGTGCATGAAGTTACCCAAATTTTATTATGCAGCGCCATTGTGCTCAAGACTGGAGCCATTCCTCGATCCACAACTGGGAAAACTCACACCGAGCTACAGTGCTTAGAGTGGCGATTTAGCCTCTCACCATTTTTGAGATGTGTAAGCAAAACCATGGAACATGGATTTCTAATATGGAGACTCAGGACTATTAAAAATTTGCAAACCTGACATGTAAGAGCCAAGTCTTTTAAGCTAATGTTGGTTTTTACTTACTTTGAATATCATATATTTTTCACACAGATAAATGTAAGATTCTATTTTACCCTTATTATCTAACAAAGTAATGGAATGTTCCTAATATTCAGAGGTATCCCTGTGTGACAAAAGAATGCTCTCAGATTGTACTTAGATATGGATGGAGAAATAATGCTGGCAACAAGCCTGGGTGAAAAGCTTTGTGAAAGGCATTGTTGCATTACAGCTCATGGGAATTTTATGATTTATTGCTGTCTTTGTTCATTTTTTTCATATTTGTATTACTTCTGCCCTATATGTGTGTTATTGGTTAACTATGTACTGTCTCTTTATGTTTATTCTTTGTGGGTGGTTTCCCAAGAGGCGGGAACACCCTGATGCCACCCCTCCTGAACTCCCCCTCTGACTTTAAGCCCAACAAACAGGAGCTTGAGCAGCTGTTCATGGGAGTTGGCTGAAGGACTTCAGGTAATGTTTCTGTATTTTGATTTTACTGTTTTCTTTAATCTTAATGACAAAAATTTACTGTTCAAGACATTGAATCAACTGAAACGATTAATTCACAAAAAGATTTCGTCTTTCAATCGTTTGAAACTTTGCGTCACAGTGACATCTAGTGGCAGAAACAATCAATAGACATTGTTTTGAAGCCAGCACTTTTCCCTGATCTGTTGTCCAATGGTGTACTATTAAGTTTGTATTCCTACTTTTGTCTCCATCTACTGTAAAGTGTATATATACGTATACATCTACATTTATTGTAGGTAAAACATAAGCACATGTTAAAGTACTTCTTATTTCTGACCTTTTGACACCTGTCAGGTATCTTCATTAGAGGAAAAATAATTAGACCTGAGGATAGAAGAGCATCTCATGTGGAAGGAGTTGTGAGTCATTGATGGTTCAGTGGCTTTAGCTCTGAGCGGGCCGAAAGCAGAATTCAGCTCAAAGTGTGTACCAGGAACTCATCCGTTAACCAATACCTCTTGTGTGCTTTTGAGTTTCCTCTTGTCCTAATTTGAGATGTGTTCAGATTAAAGTTCTGTCCTGGTGAGTCAATGTGGCTGAACACCAGGAGTCAGTTGCAGTGTAGCAGAGATAGCCATGTACTGGCAGCGGTTCAAGACCAGACTACATAGTGTGGTACTAAGAAGAGATGGTCCACAGGTCTAAGTGGTACTAAGAAGAGATGGTCCTCAGGTCTAAGTGTTGCCTCAATGAACAGCGGAACAGGACCAAAAGTAACTTTCACTAATCCACAGCTAGTCTTGTTTTGCTTTTGTGTTTCTCCTTGGTTTGCTCAGCTGGCCATCTCATTGCCAGTTAAAGGTTAGTTGATGGTAGTTTTCCTGCCCGGGAAGCCATAATGGATGGACAAGTAAAGATTCTCTATCCAAAACAATTTCTCCAGCAGTACACTAGATGGCAATACTCCACTGGTGTTGACCCAATATGGACACATGCAGGAATCAATGGGATTTGCAGTCCTGACGGACAACCTCTTTGGGGTCCTTGGGTGCTGTCCTGTTTCGTGGGACTTTCAAGTGCTTCTGCCATTCAGTGTTATGGCACAGGAAGTACTCCTGGGTACAACATAAAAGGAAGCTGTCCAGACTCCTCCAGTGGAGTCATAGTTGGAAGGTAGAAGGAGACACTCACCTGGAGGACTGGAAGGAGAGAAAGGAACATTTTATAATCGGTGGCTATAAAAGTGGATTTTGTTCACACGTAAAGGTACTGTCTTAATACACAAGAAGATTTATTTGAACTTGGGACTGCATTGGGTGTGTTGTTGTCTGGGACATGGTGGTGGTGCCCCCTACAGGTTACAATAGAAGGGACCTGACAAGAGTGGTCAGAATATGGGACATTTTATTGCGGTCAACGCAATAAGGAGTATAAAGGGGAAAATAAGGTCACATAGGGCTCTGGCAAAACAGAACACTCATGCAAACCTATTCAGAAATGATTGAAATCGTTATGTTACATCAGATCGGCTGTCGTTATTTTAAACATTATTCACTTTGTGTGTATGAAAAGATCCAGAAATCTCTACATGGAAAGTAATGATAATTACTAAGGTGGTATCTGAAGAATTACTGTCTCTCTGTAACACACAATCAGATCTGCCATGATGGTGACCTTGTGGTGTGCACCCTGGGGTCCCAGTCACTAAGGGGTCTTGGCATATGCATTTTACTGATTCTGTTTTTACTTTGCACTCTTCCACACATCACATGTATGTGGTTACTTGTATATTATATTACCCCCCTTGTCATTCATTAGGCACCCAGCTTTCCCAAATAGCTGAAGTAATTCAACAGCCACCCAAGCACAGGCGCTATATAAGACATGTTGTGAAAGATCTGATATCAGATCTGAAGGACATCCACAAAGCCAGATGTTTTAATTTATGCTTGTTGTTTTTTTTATAATATTTATATTTTTCTTGCACTTCTGTAAATAAGCATTTCACTACAGTTTGCATGATATGTATAAGTATACTATGTGCCAAAAAAGAAAATGATTTGATATCTCCAGAACATTCCAAAGGAATACAGCACGGAAGAAACTGGCAGCATCTTTCAGTGCGCACTTTTGGAACTGGCAGCTGAGCAATTTCTTAATTAAGGACACTAACTCTGCATCTTTTCTCTGGTATTATTGGCTAAATATGTGTATCTTTATTCTTCTATTTCTTATATTACACAATATGAAATTTTCCATTCATCTCATTATTTTCTATGGCATTGAGTTCAATATATTTAGTTCAGTATGACACTATACTTCTGTCCAAATAGAAATATGAAATATAGTATTCTATAAATTTTAATGGCATATGTGTGCTTTTTCATGTCTGTAGCAGTCTGTCTGATGCATGTGGAATTCAATTTATAACATTACCCATCGTATTAAGTCTGTTAAATGTGCTCACAAACTGGTCTACATTAGTACACAATTTGGTTCTCTGTCTCCGACCCCCAGAAGCCCTCTGCAATTGCAAGTGGTTGTCCGAGCATAGATCGCCACTAGACTGCAGCTCTGAGGTGCACTGTAACAGCGTTCAACCCCAAAGTTGTCTCGTTACCGTAAATAACATACAAAGGCCAGATATGCACGGGATCATCTCCAGCTCAGAGCACACTGCAACTGAGCCTATTTGATTTGGATTTCTTCCCTTCATAGCCTTTTGACAGTCAGAGAAGCCCAATGGTGCACATGAAGAGACGACAGTAAGACACTCGGGAAACTGAGGCAAGACTTTGCAAATATCTGAGGCTCACACTGCCCTACACGTGATGCAAACTGGGTTGAGATATGAGATAACAGCCAATTAACAGCACAAGGAAGTGAAATGTTGTCATATTTTAATTTTTTGATTTTTATACTATAAAAGTGTTATTTTGCTGTTAAAATATCCCGATCAAAGGTCACCCCATTTTGTTTAGTTTTTTATTTTCAAAGTCAAAAGAACAACTGGAATGTTTTGAAACACGTGGTGACATAATGGGGCCCAGTTCAGCCGTACAGTTGTGCTTGAGAGTTTGTGAACACTTTAGAATTTTCTATATTTCTGCATAAATATGACCTAAAACATCATCAGATTTTCACTTGAGTCCTAAAAGTAGCTAAAGAGAAACCAGTTAAACAAATGAGACAAAAATATTATACTTGGTCATTTATTTATTAAGGAAAATTATTGAATATTACATATTTGTGAGTGGCAAAAGTATGTGAACCTTTGCTTTCAGTATCTGGTGTGACCCCCCTTTGCAGCAATAACTGCAACTAAACGTTTCTGGTAACTTTTGATCATTCCTGCACATCGGTTTGGAGGAATTTTAGCCCATTCCTCCGTACAGAACAGTTTAAACTCTGGGATGTTGGTGGGTTTCCTCACATGAAATGCTCACTTCAAGTCCTTCCACAACATTTCGATTGGATTAAGGTCAGGACTTTGACTTGGCCATTCCAAAACATTAACTTTATTTTTCTTTAACCATTCTTTGGTAGAACGACTTGTGTGCTTAGGGTCGTTGTCTTGCTGCTTGACACACCTTCTCTTGAGATTCAGTACATTTTACATTTACATTTTCCTTTAGAATTCTCTGATATAATACAGAATTCATTGTTCCATCAATGAAGGCAAGCCATCCTGGCCCAGATGCAGCAAAACAGGCCCAAACCATGATACAGTAATCCCTCGCTATATCGCGCTTTGACTTTCACGGCTTCACTCCATCGCGGATTTTAAATGTAAGCATATCTAAATATATATCATGGACTTTTCGCTGGTTCGCGGATTTCTGCGGACAATGCGTCTTTTAATTTATGGTACATGCTTCCTCAGTTTGTTTGCCCAGTTGATTTCATACAAGGGAAGCTATTGGCGGATGGCTTGGAAGCTACCCAATCAGAGCATGTATTACATATTAACTAAAACTCCTCAATGATATACGATATCTTTTGGCTAAATCGTATACTTCTATTTTATGTTGATGTTTCTAAATGTACAGCACTTTGGTCAGTCGTGTGGCTGTTGTAAATGTGCTATATAAATAAATAAACTAAACTAAAACTAAAACTAAACTAACTAAGATATGCTTCCCGCGCGGTGCTTGATTGCTTGCTTTTCTCTGTCTCTCTCACTCTCTCTGCCTGACGGAGGGGGTGTGAGCAGAGGGGCTGTTTGCACAGAGGCTGTTTGCCTAGAGGATACGACGCTCCTCTAAAAAATGCCTCTTTATCGCGGTGCTCGGCATACTTAAAAGCTCAAAAGCATGTATTGATTTTTTGATTGTTTGCTTTTCCCTCATGCTCTCTCTCTCTCTCTCTCTCTCTCTGACATTCTCTGCTCCTGACACACATTCCTTTGAAGAGAAGATATATTTGCATTCTTTTAATTGTGAGAAAGAACTGTCATCTCTGTCTTGTCATGATGAGCACAGTTTAAACTTTTGACTAAAGGGTGTTATTTCATGTCTAGAGGGCTCTAATAATGTTAACAGTTTGGAAGAGTTTATAAGGGCTTAAAATATATAAAAATAACCACACAAACATATAGTTTCTACTTCGTGGATTTTCATCTATTGCGGGGGGTTCTGGAATGCAACCCCCGCGATCGAGGAGGGATTACTGTACTACCACCACCATGTTTCAAAGATGTGATAAGGTTCTTATGCTGGAATGCAGTTTTTTTCTTTCTCCAAAGGTAACGCTTTTCATTTAAACCAAAAAGTTCTATTTTGGTCTCATCCATCCACAAAACATTCTTCCAATGGCCTTCTGGTTTGTCCATGTGATCTTTAGCAAACTGCAGACAAGCAGCAATGTTTTTTTTGGAGAGCAGAGGCTTTCTCCTTGCAACCCTGCCATGCACACCATTGTTGTTCAGTGTTCTCCTGATGGTGGACTCATGAACATGAACATTAGCCAATGTGAGAGAGGCCTTCAGTTGCTTAGAAGTTACCCTGGGGTCCTTTGTGACCTTGTTGACTATTACACACCTTGCTCTTGGAGTGATCTTTGTTGGTCAACCCTTCTTAGGGAGGGTAACAATGGTCTTGAATTTCCTCAGTTTGTACACAATCTGTCTGACTGTGGATTGGTAGAGTCCAAACTCTTTAGAGATAGTTTTGTAACATTTTCCAGCCTAATAAGCATCAACAACTCTTTTTCTGAGGTCCTCAGAAATCTCTTTTGTTCGTGCCATGATACACTTCCACAAACGTGTTGTGAAGAGCAGACTTTGGTAGATCCCTGTTCTTTAAATAACACAGGGTGCCTACTCACACCTGATTGTCATTCCATTGATTGAAAACACCTGACTCTAATTTCACCTTCAAACTAACTGATCATCCTAGACGTTCACATACTTTTGCCACTCACAAATATGTAATATTCAATTATTTTCCTCAATAAATAAATGACCAAGTATAATATTTTTGTCTCATTTGTTTAACTGGTTTCTCTTTATCTACTTTTAGGACTTGAGTGAAAATCCGATGATGTTTTAGGTCATAATAATGCAAAAATATAGAAAATTCTAAAGGGTTCACAAACTTTCAAGCACCACTGTAGTCACAGGACTTCTTCCTTTTGCTACGGAGTCGAGTTTCGAAACTGAAGCTTTGCAAAGTGTTTGGTGTGTCTCAGTTCGCAGTTTCGAGTCTGACATCACTACTTTTTGCTCTGCTGGTTGGTTTCTGCTTGCCCTTTAAAGCTACTCATTTTTGCTCTTTTAAGCTTTGTCTATATCCTCATATGTGACAGTTCTGTATTTAGTGAGTGCATTTTGCCTTGAGAGTTGTCGTGGCACCTGCACTTGGTGATAATGCTACTTACGTTCCATTTTGTGTGTTGTATTTCGCCCATTTTTTGACACTCACGGCAAATCCAACCTACCTGGAAGAGGGTCTCTCTCTGAATTGCCTTTCTCAAGATTTCGTCCATTTTTTTTTCCCCTACACGTTTTGTTTTTTTGGGAGCTGCTTCCCGTCTTTGAGACTTGAGGCTGTCAAAAAACAGGGCTGCGCAAGAAAAAAAACTGTTTTGTTGTTTGTTATGTCTTTGTTTATCTCTAAATATATTACTCATTTGGATCTTGATCTTTGTTTGTCTGCAAATGAATTAGAAGAAGAAGCACTAGATGGCAGTAGAGAGACAGCTAAAACATAGGCATTGCATTAAGAATCTCCTCCAGGCTTATACTACTGAAGACTGTAGTACTCCAGTCACACCTCAAAACACAGACATTCAAACTAAACAAATTGTTGTGCTTTAAATTATAACTAAAAAGATCTTCATTTAGATCTTGATCTTTGTTTGTCCGCGAATTCCACGCATGCGTAGACCACCTTCCAGTTTAGTACGTTGTTGTTACTCACGGATGTTAACAATGTGCCGGAATGACGAAAGGGGTGGTGGACAGTGTTACGCTGATTAGCTCCTTAGGCCTGGTTAGAGAATGAGATTGCCAAAGATAAAAGGTACGTGCCTATGTAACATATGAATGAAAGAAAGACAGTGGGTAAAATGAATGACAACGTAACAGCACGTTCCAGAAATTATTATTGTTACATTGTAGCCGGCGAGTGCTGCGCGTCTCACAGTTGTACCGCAGCTTACTCACATGTCAGTGAAGTGATCCCTATTTATGCTTTAAAGAGCCTGGATACCTATGTGTCCCCCTTTTATAATCATTGCTCCGTGTATATTGCCTTACTCTTTTGGTTGCCACAAAGTAACCTGCGAGACTGGAGATAGGTTGAGAAGACATCATGAGAGGAAAAGATAACGTCGTGAAAACGAGACGGACTGTGAACGGACAGACACAGAAATTCTCCTACACCACCACATAATTACTATTCGGACAGTGATTCTGAGTAGGTCGTTCCTATCGAATCAATGTCCAAGGGTTTTCTTTTGTAATTTTGTTTCCCTTATAACAAATCATAATGCTGTGCGACGAAGGGCCCAGTTCACGACTGGCAGCCGCGTTTAAACAGGGAACTTTAACACGCACAACGTAGTTGGGCGCACATGGCTAGTAAATACAGATTTTTTCATTTATAAAGAAATTATCATTGCCCTTTGGTGATAAGCTATGGTTTGACAGTTTTCTCCTTCTTTGGAACATTTAACCTTATTTTAAAACTGTAATGCAATTCTCCAAATTTTGGGCCTAGTCAGGTCAAAGCCTCCTAATAGTAGTCTTAAGTGAGCTGGTATGGACGAGTCACTTCCGGGCTTGGCCAGTTAAGGTTTTGGCCTGCTTTATGTTCTTTTTCTGGAGGCCTCACATCCACTTTCACCATATTCAAGTCTCCTTCACATAACAGGCGTCCTCTAGGACAGGTCCTATATGAAAAGCAAAGGGAAATAGGGCAACATGCTCTTACAACATGACCTTTGACCCTGATTTAAATAAATATGAGTTCAGGAGATGAAAGGAAGATATAGGATGTCTGCAAAGAAACTGATGTTCAACTAATTTCAAGTACTGTAAGTTTCAAAATCAACCACACATGAAGAAAAAGTATTGCAGAAATTGTGCAGAAGAAATTGGTTTCTGTATGAGTTTATCATTTAAAAAAAGAGTTCAGCTCAACTGGTGGATAAATGTGAGCATTTAACAGAACGACTATAGCACAAAATAGACATCAATCAATCCATCCATTCCCTAAATGTGCTTATTTGTTTATGCTAGCATCTAAATTCAAACACAAGGCAGGAGCTCCATTGTTGGGCTCTCGCTCAATTTGGCCCATCATGTAGTCACCAGTTTACCCAACACGCCCGCCCAGAAGCCACTATATTCAAAGGACCTCTTACGAGAATATGGCCAGGCAATTATGTTCTTGGGACAGGTCAGCTTTCTTCTGTTATAGTACACATTAATTATGGTTCAATTTTTATTCCCGTTCCATTATTTGTGACACGAGGGACTGGCCCTGTGACCGAGACCATCAGATTCGCCACATCAGCAGATAATGTGACAGTAAAAATGATGGTGGCTCTTGTCTAAGTTATCTTTTAGTCATACAATCAACAAATAACAACCTTTAGTGTCAGTTAGCTTTATTACAAGTAGGCCTAGAGCTTTGATTTTGAATTATTTTTGCTTTGTCTCTGTGCTTTGTTCATTCGGTTAACATTGCGCTCTTCAGGTTTCGACCTTACTCCTCCTCCACTTCAATTTTGCCTTGTGTTTCTTATCTCCAAGTCTTTCAGTTCACGCACAGTAATTCCTAGAGACTCCTTCTCAAAACTCCTTTCACCAATGCTTTTTTCTAACACTTAGGAAAATAATCTGTGAATTTGTACCAATCCCCCTGACTATGCCATGCAATCAGCCAGAGAGCCAGATCGGTTTGCCTCAGCAGCTCATTGCTGCTATTTCTTATGATAATGGGGCCTACTCTGGTTTTCCCATCTCCATAAATAACAAGACAGCACACTTGTACTTGGTAGTTAAACACTGTGATTATACGGAAATCAGACCAAGCTATAAAACACAAAAATGACATACAGTACACACGTACAATTCACAAATACAAGACAAGAACAAAACAACATTAGCAGCACTAAGGACTGTTAGCAGTCCAACAAATATGAATCCTGCCAAGTTCATTTCATAATTGGAGAAGCTCAGGTCAATGCCATATGGAAGATGGGGAAGATTCCCACGCACAAAAAAATACATTTTATTCTTACCGACTGTTCACAATTGCCACATCACAACAGGTACCCACCTCTAGAGCAAAACAGGCTTCCATCTTAGTAGTTTCCATGTCTTCCATCCAATTGCTTCTCTCTTCCTGCAATTACTGAGCACCTCTGATGTTTGAAAATCTAAGGGCTTAGTTTCTTCTATTTAAATTCCTTTTATTTAAATTGCAGTTGGCCAGTCCACAGTATATCTTCTCAATTAAAGTTGCAGATCTTAGTGTCCACTTTAGGGCATGTCAGCTCCGTCAAACAATAATGGGAAATGACAATGCCAAAGACAACACTTATGTGGACACCATTACAAGTTAACCAGCATTTGGACTTTTTATACACCAAGGTCTACCAGACATGATTCATGGTGCCCACTGCAGCTGCAAGATTTCATTGTCACCAGTGGTCTTAGTTGGATGACTAGTGACGCCATTCCTGCTGTATGTTTTGTAAGACATTTAGTACACTGAGTGTTGTCATCACACCCACTTTGAATGGAAAAACAGAAACACAAACTGAATTAATCAATGAATTGTTGTCATAGCTTTCATCATCAGGACTCGTCTTATGATCTTTATTCATTTTCTTTTGAGATTCTTTTAACCTCCCTGTTACCCATTTGCTCCCTTAATTACTTCTGCAATTTCTGTTAAAAATAACAATTAACAAACAGCAGGCAACTGCTCTAATAACACTGTGTCGTACGCACAAGCTTCTCACTCAGTTCCACTCACAGTATGGGTTCATTATTACATGTTTGATTTTAATAATAAAAAATAAGAGAGCAAAATATTCACAAGTGTGCCTAATAAAATAAACCCATCACAGAAAACCACCAGAAAAAATGAAATCTAAACTGCTAAAAAAAATTAAAGGAACACTTTGAAAACACATCAGATCTCAATGGGAAAAAGACATCCTCCTGGATATCTATACTGATATAGACTGGGTAATGTGTTAGGAACGAAAGGATGCCACATCGTTTGATGGAAATGAAAATGATCAACCTACAGAGCCCTGAATTCAAAGACGCCCCAAAAATCAGAGTGAAAAAATTATGTGGCAGGCTAGTCCATTTTGCCAAAATTTAATTGCAGCAACTCAAAATTGTACGCAGCACTTTGTATGGCCCCTGTGTTCTTGTATACATGCCTGTCAACATCGGTGCATGCTTCTAATGAGATGACAGATGGTGTTGTGGGAGATCTCCTCCCAGATCTGGACCAGGGCATCACTGAGCTCTTGGACAGTCTGAGGTGCAACCTGGTGGCATTGGATGGACCAAAACATAATGTCCCAGAGGTGTTCTATTGGATTTAGGTCAGGAAAGTGTGGTGGCCAGTCAATGGTATCAATTCCTTCATCCTCCAGGAACTGCCTGCATACTCTCACCACATGAGGCCAGGAATTGTCGTGCACCAGGAGCCACTGTACCAGTATAGGGTCTGACAATGGGTCCAAGGATTTCATCCTGATACCTAATGGCAGCCAAGGTGCCTTTGTCAAGCCTGTAGCGGTCTGTGTGACCCTCCATGGATATGCCTCCCCAGACAATCATTAACCCACCACCAAACTGCTCATGCTGAATGATGTTACAGGCAGCATAATGTTCTCCATGGCTTCTCCAGACCCTTTCACTTCTGTCACGTGCTCAGGGTGAACCTGCTCTCATCTGTAAAAGCACAGGGCACCAGTGGTGCATCTGCCAATTCTGGTATTCTATGGCAATGCCAATCGAGCTGCATGCTGCTGGGCAGTGAGCTCAGGGCCCATTAGAGGACATGGGGCCCTTGGGTCACCCTCATGAAGTCTTTCTGGTTGTTTGGTCAGAGACATTCACACCAGTGGCCTGCTGGAGGTCATTTTGTAGGGCTCTGGCAGTGCTCATCCTGTTCCACCTTGCCCAAAGGAGCAGATACTGGTCCTGCTGATGGGTTATGGACCTTCTATGGCCCTCTCCAGCTCTCCTAGAGTAACTGCTTGTCTCCTAGAATCTCCTCCATGCCCTTGAGACTGTGCAGGGAGACACAGCAAACCTTCTGGCAATGACACGTATTGATGTGCCATCCTGGAGAAGTTGGACTACCTGTGCAACCTCTGTAGGGTCCAGGTATCGCCTCATGCTACCAGTAGTGACACTGACTGTAGCCAAATGCAAAACTAGTGAAGAAACAGTCAGAAAAGATGAGGAGGGAAAAATGTCAGTGGCCTCCACCTGTTAAACCATTCCTATTTTGGGGGTCATCTCATTGTTGCCCCTCTAGTGCATCTGTTAATTTCATTAACACCACAGCAGCTGAAACTGATTAACAACCCCCTCTGCTACTTAACTGACCAGATTAATATCCCATAAATTTCATTGACTTTATGCTATACTCTGATTAAAAAGTGTTCCTTTAATTCTTTTGAGCAGTATAGTTATGTTAATCTGGGGCTGCATACAGAAAGGAAGCTGTGCCATATGCAAGCCGCTTGCAATCCAGATAGCTGCTACATTTGTTTTCCCAGAGTTTGGCTGCCAATATCCTCAATCTGACAGCATTTGGATTCCAGTTGATGACCAAAGTGCTAAATGGACAAGCAATTTTTCCCTGTGTGTTTGAAGAGGGTCCTCTAACTGAGCATTTGAGGGTGTTAGGTTGTTATATAAAGCAAACCCATATATTTATACAGCTATATACAGTCATGTGAAAAAGCAAGTACTGAACACCCCATGGAATCTGTGGACTTTTTCAACATATTTGAACAGGCAAATGGTAAATCTTCATGAAAACAATGCCTACAGATAAAGGTGGCAAATTTAAAAAAGCATGAAAATTGTGCCTTTTCAGTTATTTACTCAACAAAAATATCAGTAGATGTCATTGTTTACAAGGGAAAAAGCACACCCTCGACATCAGAAGCTGGTGTTGCCCATTTTTGCAGAAAGTACGTGTTTGGCATAATTGCCCACCAATGTCTGACACTGACTCTGTAACATTTTTTATTCTTTCACTTGCAAGCTGTTTGTGGATTTTCTTGTATGTCTTGCTCATTTCACACCCCCAAAAACATTTCAATGGGATACAGATCAGAGCTTTAACTGGGTCAGTCCATAACCTTCCATTTCTTCTTTTTGTCCCATTGCTTGGTGGATTTGCTGGTGGGCTTCTAATCATTATTGTGTTTGGACAGATAGTCTCAAAATGTCCTGAAGCACACTTTGATATGATGCAGAATTCACTGGTGACTCAGTGACTGCAAGCTGGCAGCCCAGGACTTGAAGAAACAAATCAAACCCATACCAGGACATTTCCACCAACATGCTTCACTGTTGCTACAAGGTTCTTCTCCTCAAATGCTGTCTTTGGTTTGTGCCAAACATGTCTACTGTAACCATGGCCAGACAACTCTATCGTTGAATCATCTGTTCAGAACACACTGTTACAGATGGTATGGTCTTTGCCGACGAACCTTTAGTCTTGTTCTAATGTTCTTTTGTTTGGACAGCAGTGGTTTCCTGGAATAAATGGCATGCAGGTCAGATTTGTGTAATCTCTGATTGCAGATGTATGCAACTTAGAACAATTTGAATTCAAGAATTACGTGCAGATCCTACAATAAACGTTTGGGGTTCTTGCAGACTTCTTTTAGTATCAAACGGTCAGCTCCTAGACAGAATTTGCTGGGCCAGCCAGTCTTGGACAAATTAGAAGTCATTTAAAATCTACGCCACTTGTAGAGGAGTTTCCTTAAAGTGGAATAATTGATTACAAATAATTTGGCAATCTTTTTAAATCCATTGTCAGGCTCATAGACGTCCACAAACACCTTTCGGAGAGCCTCAAAGATCTGTTTTGATCTTGGCATGATGACACCACACACTTCAATAGCAAAGAGAACACCACACCCTGCAAATTCCCTGAGGAGGTTCTAATCGTTAGCACCTCTGATTTACATTTTATGGGTTTGAAGAGGTGATAAATATAGGAGTCCTCATATTTTTTTAACATGACAAATCTGCAGCTTTGTTTTATTACATTATGCAATGAATATTTCTTCACCTGTAGGCAGTTTTTATTAGATAGATAGATAGATAGATAGATAGATAGATAGATAGATAGATAGATAGATAGATAGATAGATAGATAGATAGATAGATAGATAGATAGATAGATAGATAGATAGATAGATAGATAGATAGAACTTTATTGCATGAAGATCAAATATTTGCCTGTTAAAATGTGTAGATCTGACCATCTCTGCTCAGGAATTCACCCAGGGCGTCACCTCCCCTCATTAGCTGTTCATCCTCCCTGCCATATATAGCAAAGGCTTGGCTCAAACTCAGGACCTCTGGTTTACAGAATAACCTTTTCTGCCAGAGGTGTTAAAGGAAAACTCCTTTTGGGAATAGGGCTTGGTTTGATTTGAAGAAACTAATTGTGAGCTTACCTCTTAATTACAGGTTTTTATATTCTTACTCTCTTCATGCCTTGCTTTATTTGCCTCTTTGCGGTGCAAACCCAGGTCACTGTACCATTTGTCTGTGCTGTGGAATCATCTATTTCTGTTTACCAGGCCACCAACATATTTCTGACTCAAGTGTGACCTCAAGCAAGTTATTTCACCCACCACTGCTCCAAAAGGAGGAATGCAGAAAGCCTCTGTATGTTTCCAATTGAAAGGCACTGTATGCTTTACCTTTTTGGATAGTTTATGACCTTCAGTGGCCCTGGAGAGATGAAGCAGGTTTAGGATTGAGCAGTTTATTTTAAAATGCTAGAATGAGATAGTGAATGCTTCCTATACATTATCTGAGGAAGGAAAACACTCCTTAGGGTATTATTTATCACAAAGTGCTTTAAAAGTAAATACTTTGGCAGGAATGCTGTGTTTTAATGGCACTCTCAACACCAGACTGTTTTTCTATACACAACTCTGAAAGCAACAGCGTTTAAACCTTAACTTTCAACACATTCTCTAAAATACTAACACAACTGTAAAGAGTTGGAGCTACAATCTTTATTTCTGTGCAAGGAATGGCTCAGCATCTTTTCTGTGAATCATATTTCCAAACTCCCGTATGGAGTTTGCATGTTCTCCCTATGTCTCTATTGGGCTCCTTTGGGTGTTCCGGTTTCATCCCACAGACATGGTGGACTTGTGATGCTAAATCGACCCTGATGCGGGTGCGCTCACCCTGCAGTGGTCTAGTGCTTTGTCCAGGGAATTGTTCCTGTCTTCCACCCGATGCTTGCTGTAATACTCGCCAACTTTCGTGTGATACTGCATTGGGTAAGTGGATTTGAATAATGTATGGACGAATGTTATTGTTGTTGGTCAAAATATTTATTTTTTGAGCCAACCTTTGCTGCAGTTTTAAGGCTACCATTAAAGCAGTGTCAGTATACATAATATCTGCCAGATTACTCTCATTATCATTACTCCTGCTGAGGTTTGATGAGTTCTTTTTGACTGCTAGATTCCTAATTAGCAGCTCTCTGGTGTTTGTTACCTTATTATTTGGCCAGCATTGCATGTGTCAGTCGTAGCTGTGCAGCATCATGGAACAATGAGATACAAGAGGAAGAAGACTTGATTTATGAGGCTGCATATCCTCATTCAAAGTATAACAGAATAGTGAAGTCATTCATATCTTGTAATACTCTGACTGTTTATTTTATGTATTGCTGTACACGAGATGTGCCCATTTGTAATAATTTTGCTATGTGGAGGACTGGTATTCTCAAAGCAGTGCAACAAAGGAATCTCACCATCATAATGCCACCTAATAACAGGGATGTGTCTGATTAAAATGTTTTGTGAACATGGATAGAATGAGCCTGATTTTCTTTTTGATTTATTTAGTCTCATGGAGGCTAAATACAGAATAGCTGAAAGATTAACGTCATAGTCATTTTAAGAAAGACCTTAGATCTTTTTCGGTAAAAGATGTAATATGATGATCCCCATGAATGTTTGGTAGTCATAGGTCATACAGCAACATTAAAGAAGAACTCTGTTTTGGCGAATGCAAAGAACCTAATAGAATCAAAATGAACATAGTCGAGGTGCCAAACTGTTCTGGGCCTAATGAACCTCATAAAGCAATGAACCAGTGATGCTGCGAGCTGTAGGAGGTACAGATGAGTACATCATACAACACATTGAAACTGTAATAGTTACAAAATAAAAATAAAATATACAAGAAAGTTTTTAAATAAGCCATATACTCCAGAATGAGCTATCCAACCAAAACCCATATTGCCAAAATTGTTAATTTTTCACAGTTCTGCACTCTCGCCATTCACCACTGTTTTAAGAATATGATCGATATACAGTCATATGAAAAGGTCTGGGAACCCCTCTCAACCTGCATAATAATTTACTCAACTTTCAACAAAAAAGATAACAGTGGTATGTCTTTCATTTCCTAGGAACATCTGAGTACTGGGGTGTTTTCTGAACAAAGATTTTTAGTGAAGCAGTATTTAGTTGTATGAAATTAAATCAAATGTGAAAAACTGGCTGTGCAAAAATTTGGGTCCTCTTGTAATTTTGCTGATTTGAATTCATGTAACTGCTCAATACTGATTACTTGGAACACTAAATTGGTTGGATTAGCTCGTTAAGCCTTGAACTTCATAGACAGGTGTGTCCAATCATGAGAAAAGGTATTTAAGGTGGTCACTTGCAAGTTGTGCTTCCCTTTCACTCTCCTCTAAAAAAAGTGACAGCATGGGACCCTCAAAGCAACTCTCAAAAGATATGAAAGAAGCCCTTAATGCACTTGCGCCACAAACAGAGTCGTTTGTTGTATTCAAATGCTCATTTAGATTAGCCAGATTCATTTTAGAACAAAGTGCTTTGGACTGATGAGACAAAAATTTAGTTATTTGGTCATAACAAAAAGCTCTTTGCATGGTGGAAGAAGAACACCGCATTCCAAGAAAAACACCTGCTACCTACGGTCAAATTTGGTGGAGGTTCCATCATGCTGTGGGGCTGTGTGGCTAGTTCAGGGACTGGGGCCCTTGTTAAAGTCGAGGGTCGGATGAATTCAACCCAATATCAACAAATTCTTAAGGATAATGTTCAAACATCAGTCACAAAGTTGAAGTTATGCAGGGGTTGGATATTCCAACAAGACAATGACCCAAAACACAGTTCAAAATCTCTAAAGGCATTCATGTAGAGGGAGAAGTACAATGTTCTGGAATGGCCGTCACAGTCCCCTGACTTGAATATCACAGAAAATCTATGGGATGATTTGAAGCAGGCTCTCCATGCTCGGCAGCCATCAAATTTAACTGAACTGGGGAGATTTTGTATTGAAGAATGGTCAAAAATACTTCCATCCAGAGTCCAGACACTCATCAAAGGCTATAGGGGGCATCTAAAGGCTGTTATATTTGCAAAAGGAGGCTCAACTATGTATTGATGTAATATCTTTGTTGGGGTGCCCAAATATATGCACATATAATTATGTCTAATTTTGTTATGGTGCATATTGCATATTTTCTGTTAATCCAGTAAACTTAATGTCACTGCTAAAATATTACTGTTTCCATTAGGCATATCATATATTAAAATGTCAATGATAAACAAAAATTCTAAGAATTAAGAGGGGTTCCCAACCTTTTTCAATATATATATATATATATATATATTGTCACACACGTGCGTTTAGGAGGCAGTCAAAAAGCCTAAAGGTGAGTGAAACATCGTGAGACAAGGGGTTGTCACATGGTACTTAATCCAAATCTCTCAATTTCTCAGCAGGAAAACCGATGAGAAATAAAACAACTTACTTCTGGGTTCCAAAATGGTCCCTGAGACATCACTTCTGGCGCCGTCCTTGATGACACTTCCAGCCACTACTGATGACATTACTTCCGGTTTCCGTCAAGATGACGTCACTTCCGTCTCCCCGTTTCAATGTCACCTCCTGCCAACCATTTCCACCATGCATTATCAATTACTGTATACTGTATAAACGCCATTTTGTTCACTGTACTTTGTCAACTATCAAATAATACTTTGCTTTTGATCATTGAACATTTTCTTTGCGTGTTTTCTTTTGTCCGGTGGACAATATACGGGTACAATCCCCAAAACTTATTTTTGGTGAAGATTCTTTTTTTTTTATTTATGAAGAATTATCCACTATATATATATAAGTCATTAACATACCAAAAACATTTAATATCTATGCATATGTCTCACTCTTCACTATGGTGTGAATGTTATTTCTGATTACTTTTATTTTAAATAACAGAGAAAGAGATTCATAAAAATAATCTCCATATCAAGAGCTTTGATCAGTGTATGCCAATTGGACTTGGCATAGTCTTTTTTCTTGAAATTAAAACAGAAAACAATAAAAACAATTGCTTATTTGTCAAAATTAGATAAATACAAGTTGTATATAGTTTATTAAATACACTTAAGGCAAAAATGTATTGCAGTGATCTTCAAATGCTAAAAAGAACAGAACCATTTCTAAAATAGAAAGCCATTAAATTAATTAAATGAAGCTTTCAATTCCAATGTGCTGGGCTTAGTGTAAAAATGACATTTAACTGTGACAGCATATTCAGTTTACAAACAACAATAAGACCTTTCAGTTACAACAATTTAACCACATGAACTTTGGCCCAAAAGAAATGCACATTAATGAATGTGAAGCATCGATCCTGGTTAACTGGCATTAACCACAAATCAAAAGAGGCAGCGGCTGTAAACTGCCCACTCAATTTGACTCAACAAAGTGATAAGAAAGACAGTTTCTGTCACATAAAGTGTCTCTAACAGTACAGGGTTAAGCTCTTCGTAACACTGCAGCTTGTAAAATTTTAAATGAATGCTCTGGCTCAAACTGTGATAGGCCGATTCTGCATCCAGCATTAAACAATCCCTGTGACTCTGAACTGGAGAGGCAGGTTAAAAAATTGATGGACAGAATCTTTAAAAATTGTTGGTCAACTAGGAATATTCTATTTTTCATAATGAAAATCGGCTTAGTTCACTGATTATTAAACATCATGGAAAAGCCAGCATTTTCAAAGGCTTCTAACAATTGATCACAATATTAAAAATTAAGCACTTGACCTCTCCCTTCAACTATGCTCTCTGCATTTCAAAAATTCTAAAGAATTTTTTTCAAAAATGCCAAAATACAGCTTGTGTGACCACAGCAGAAGGTGCTCACCTTTTTAAACATATTCAAAGCCTGGATGGAGGATTAACACACCAATTGCTCAACTATTGTGCTGCTCTTATTCTGACAATAAACAGAAGACTTAGGTTACAACAACTTACAAACCGACAAAGAATTAAATTGAGATACAGCACATTTTAAATACCACAAAAAGCATTTGAAATATAAATACTGATTTTGCAAAGTACTCTTTGTTTGAGCTCAATATGGACATGTTTTTAATTGTCAGTTTTCAACATTTTGTGTGCAGTTTGCACTGGTAGTATTGAGTCTTAACAAAACTACCCATCTGTATTCTACATCAAAAGATTCAGAATCCTTCCAGTAACTTACAAGTGTGGAAGACAACATTTACCAGAAAAGCACATTGTCTCAGTGCAACAATTTACTTTGTAGGTTCTGCTGTTAGTACCGGAAATGAAAACATACCAGCAACCCTCAGGTTATGGAGAGAAGTACTCAAGAGCTTTCTCATCAAACTGACCATGGGAGAAATTCTCACTTCTCAACTGATAGTACATCTTCGTGTGTGTGAGCAGCATGCTCTGACATAACGCGTGGCACTGTTCCCAGCTGCCCACTCCTTGTACCGTTACATACCTAATCACCTAGTACTTTAGACACACAAATCTCACCGTAATCTTCATACAGATGCAATGCTATCCAATTTACCTCAGTTTTACAATCTCAGACACCTCTTCACTCCAGCTTTACATCTCTGCACAGCCTTTTCAACCCCTCAGTTAGGAGGCCAAGGTCAGTCAATGGTGTTGAAAGCTGCAGCTGACCACACAGGTCCTGTACCAGGTTTTGCACATGGGGACTTAAACGGTTTGCATTCTGCTGCAAAAGTATGTCCAAAAATTGTGTAATGAGATCTGGGGATGTGTTAGCTGCAAGCATACCAATCGTCTGCCAGAACGAAAGGAGGATCCGCACATTGTTTTTGAAGGTTCCAGTTGGATCCTCAGCATCTTTATTTAGCAAAGTTTGTGGTTTTTGCAAGACAACTATATGTGGCTCCTTGTGTGATCTTATAGTGCTTCTAACAATCCTGTGAGCCAGCGATGAGTTGACTGGAAAAGTGCCTGCATTACAAACTTTCCGGCTGGAGTTCATATTAACAGAAGAAGGTCCAACAAGGGCCAAAACTGAGGGTTGCACATTTGAGAGACAGCTAGACATTTTTTGAGCCATGAAAGTAGAAGGTTTCAAGCCTATCAGCTTATTAACAATCCCATTAGGGGGCAGGCTTCGTCCTGCAGTTGACTGTGTAGCAAGAAATCCAGTCATGGTGCTTGGAAGGGCTGTCTGGGAGTTTAATGTTGTAGTACTCTTTACAGGTTTAATCTTCCCTGGGCATTCTGACTCGATCTGTGTTGAAGACACTCTTTTCAGCTGGACGCTAGGCTGTGTCTCTTTCATGGTGAAATTCATAAATTGCTTCGAGTTGTCTAGGGGCTTTACTGAGGCTTGGGAGGCAAAACAAACTGATTAGTTGGACAAAGTATTTGTTAAAGCATACCCCCAAATAAGCCACAAAGACGAAATGCAAGGCAGCTCATTTGAGTGCAGTACTGGGCCCCTTTCAGAGTAATTGGAAAACTAATAAAATAAAGGAACTATCATTAACACTCAACTATGTGAAAAAGTAACTACCATACCCATAAAATGTTTTCTTTTTTAAAGTATGTGGATATATCAAGATTTGATCTCCATTTAAACCGTATCTATAGATGAAGGTGATTAAAAATAACATCCTGACATATTTACATTTTGTAGTCCATTGTATATTGAAATAAATATAAATGTAAATTTTGCATGTGGAAAAAAGTATATTGCCTTGAAAACATATCTGCCCCTTCCTGCTTTTTGCTATATTTGTTTGTTCATAACACTTGTTTCTGATCTCAAAGTACATGAGTCTACCATTAGAAAGAGGCTACACTAATTAGATCTACAGTACATCAGAGATGTGCCAAAAGGGAAACTTTTACTATTCAGAAAGAATATCAGGGCAAGACTAAAGTTTGTTCATGAACATCTAGGCAAAGAGCAGAACTTTTGAAACAATCTTTTATGGACAAATGAGGAAAAGATAGTTAGGACCACAAGACATGTTTGGGAAAAACCAAAGACTGGCCAAGTCAAAGCCAGGATCTAAATCCTATTGAGATGCTGTGGGGAGATTTACAACGGACTGAGCATGCAAGACACCCACAAGCATCATAGCTGATGGAGTTCTGCATGGAGGAGGGTGAAAAATGTTTTACCAGACAATGTCACAGCCTGGTAGACAGGTATAGGAAACTCCTACTTGAGGCTGTCTCTGCCAAAAGGTGAAATACCAGATATTTGAGCAAAGGGTCTACTTACTTTTCCCAAAGATGGAAATGGCATGTCTGTTCATTTTACGTTGAATAAAAGATTGCAAGGTCAAATTTTCATTGTTTCTTTTTTCCAAATACATCACCTTTACCTAACAATACTGAGTAAATGAAGATCAAACTGTGATATGTCCACTTATATTTAAAAAAGAAAAAACCTTTCATGGGGTATACTTACTTTTTCACCTCACTGAAATTTACATTTAGACATCAATAAAAAAAAGTCAACTAGGGTAGATAAACAGCTATGCAACTAAATATTTTACTAATGTTATGTCATTGCCCCTTTTAAAAACACATTTATAATAAAAAGATACATTTGTAATTAATATTAAACAGTTCAAATAAAATACAAAACCCAATAAAAAAAACAACTGTAACTGCAAGGTAATGAACCACTTTGGATGGCTACAAAAATGTAGGTGACCACCATAAAATAAATAATTTTAAAATTAATTAACCCTGCCATTTCAAGAAATTTGTTATTTACTATACAATTTTGAGGAAGAAAACCATGATAAAGGAAGTAGAGAATACAAAATATGTGGTACTTTTAAAAACCGTGTACTTACAACCTTTACAACTTTTGCAATAGCCTCTTATAATTAAAATGCCACATGCTTTACTTAAGCCATATTGTATGGAGAGGTACAGAAACACTCACAGGAAAAGTCAAACCAAAAAAAAATCAAAAAACCTACCCATTCTAGCAGACATTGAAGGACCTGCAAGCCTGCTCCTCACATTAGATGGTAGTACAGCATCACCCTGAGGTGTTCGTCCTTCAGCAATCTCCTTATCTGGAGACAGACAATTACCCTCGCGGACACTTGTGTTACCTGTATACTCCTCACAGCCTTCCATTGCCTCTTCCTTAACAACAATTTCTTCCTGTTTAACAATGACGGGACTGACGTATAGAACCTTGTTTAGTGATTTCACATTACTGGTTTCCACATTACTCTCAATCAATGGGATCTGCTTAACTTCCTTAAAAAGAAAAGATTAGATACACAATCATTAGTTAGATAATAATTAAAATGATGTCTAAATATTAAGCTGTGAAAGTGGTGCTTTGTTGTAAATGTGCATAGAACATAAAGCACATGCAGACAGAAATGAATGCTTGCAAGAAGAAAAGAGGAACACATGATCAGCTTTTGCCTACACAAAGAACACGGTAATGCTTTACACAAGGATAAAAAATGCTCTTAACAACATAAATTGCTCTGATTCCATCCAATAAAATTTACTGAAATCTAAGGACAGAAACACCACTACTAGAATGTACAGTTTTACTCAAAGTAATACTGATAACTAGGCATTTTTTTATTTTATTATGAGAGATACATTACCAATGAAAATCAATCAACAACTCCCTGTGTCTTTGAAATTGAGAAAACTGGTTCAGATCAATGGATGGCTAAAACTAAATAGTTTGCACACAGGTCTTCTCATCCTAAAATAGCTATGAAAAATACCTACACTGGGGTGTTACAGTGAGGCTAGCTCTGCAGTCTTGTAATAAGGAGACTGGGTTTCATGTATAAGGTGCTCTCTATGTGGAGTCTGCACAATCTGCTCATGTCTGCTGGATTTTCTCCAGATGCTCCTGTTTCATCCCAATCCAAAGATGGACAGGTGAGGTAAACTGGCATTGCAAAACTGGCCTGTTTTTGAATGTGTATTTGCTCTGTAATGGACTGTTATACTGTCTACGTGTTGTTCCTGCCTTGAGTTTGATGTTTGCTAGGATTGGCACCAGCTGCTCTGTGACTCAGCAAGTTAACATAATGGATGAACAGATGGATTGAATATCTACACCTAAATAGGAATCAGGGAAAACTACATTTTGTGCTACACTAAAAATGTAACTTATTTGTAGACATTTTTATAACTCTTTTCAAATTAGAAGCATAATACTATAAAAATGCTAAAACCATACCACTTTCTTTTCTGTGTTCAATGCTGGAACACACAAGTATTAAGCACATGAAAATAAGCTAAACTTGTCAATACAACAAGCCTAAAAAGCTATTCGTTGATTAAACCGGCTAAAGCATTCTGTGGTTATAGAAAACATAAACAGAAACTGACACTAAGGGTACAGGAGTGTAAATGATGCTTGTCACATGCAACCTATTTATACCCTGATTCCAAAGCCATACCATGAGTTTACTAATTGCCAACATCAGTCACTTTGGACTACAAGAATCCTTTAGCAAGTCTTGTACTTGTCAAGTTTTCAAAGGACCATTTCAGATAACATTCATCTTTCACATTTCAGTCAAATAAAAACAGCTTTTGTCAGAAAAGAAATACTCCACACAAAAATGATACATCTTGTTATATGTAACTTACCCCATGTAGTTTTCTAATAATGGCTGAAAAAAAAAGTTTAATCTCATGCTTTCACGCAGAATGACAGAATCTAATGGTAAGCGGCAAACAATGTGAAAAACGTTCATGGTAAAACAGAAAAAAATTCTGACGTTACTTGTGTTGCATAATCCATAAGTCTTTTATCCAATTCTATACATATACAGGAAAACCAAGTTGTACGAGGTGTTAAGGAGGTGCACTGGACATCATTCCAATCACTTTTACTCCACTGTCTCCTCATTTCTAAATAATCCGATACACGTACTTTTAGAGAATTGTAGATATTATAAACTCAAACCAGAACACGCACTCCAGGAATCTCACTTTTCTTATACAAGCTTCCTTTTATTATTATTTTGTTTGTTACCTTTTGCAAGCTCTGCCTCAATCATTTTAAAATAAAGAAGAATGGAAGGACATTGTGTGATTAACATATAAAAAAATCACTTTTGGGTGGAGTATTCCTATAAAACTGGCTAACTAGAAAAGTTCTATTGTTAAATAACCTTGCATATAATCAGTAAAGTTGTCTATTATTTACATTAATAAATCAATCACTCAAATATTTTGGATATCTGGAGTAAAAAAAAAAATTGGTAACATTACCGGCCCAAGCTATACACTGTACTACTCTGTTCAAGTATAACAACTATTATCAAAGTAATTCATAAAATGTGCTGAAAACTTTTTAAACTCTTAATAAGAAACTGCACGTGTATACTGTAGCTCTTGGTAACATAATGTGATGGGTCCCATTTCAGTAGGAAGCTTACTTTGCTATTAAGGAGCTGCTACAAAAACAAACACTTCACCTGTGCACCACATTAAATCTTTCGTTACAAACTTCATTCAGTTTTAACCCAATTACAGCTACAGCTCAGTGTACTGTAGTTGGTAGACGTCTCCGGCTGCTCTGCTATGTCATATATATATGAAAATGTCATAAAGAATATTTTAACTGAGTAGATACGTCTGCGCGATTGTTTTAAACAACGTAGTTAAATAAATATTGTGCACTCATTAAACAAAACTTGATGACGACTTGCAGCTCTCGCACCACTTACTGCAAGAAACTGTGACTGCAGGTTGCTTAACAAAACTCAGGCTTATAAAAACAGAACATAAAAACTGCATCAATTAAGTATAACTGTGAACTAAGCTCCTGTTTTACAATAATGAAGCAGGAGTGGGTAAATACAGTTCAAATGAAAGTTATGCATTATTAAAAATCAGTGCCAAGCCTACGATGTTGGTGTAGTTGCGCGAAGAAGCCTTCTCGAGGATGCTTCTGACATCACTGGTGGACGGTGCAGAGATAAACATGCGAGAGGGCGGGGCTTCGCGGACAGGTCCGAAGCCGAAGAGTTTATTCAGGTTTGCGCCTGCGCGCTTGGAACACTCAGCCAGATGCTTCTCGGTGCTCTGCTCGTTGACGATTAGCACGTGCTGTGCTCCCAGGCCGTACTTGTCCAGTGCCGTGATCGAGGCGGCCCTTAGGCAGTGATTGGTGTACAGTCTAGGTAGCTGGTAATGTTCGGATATTGTCCTCATGAAGGTTCCCAGGGCATTTTTCCCAATGGCTTGATTAGTATACCACGGTTTGCCTTCAGACGGGATGGTCGGCTTTGCTTTCTGCCAGAAACTGGGGTTTGCTGGATTAAGCTTGCCAAGGTATTTTTCGAATGAGCTTACTGGGCACGTGGGACTCCCTGCATAGGACAAGGAGACACGTTGTAATTTGTCATAATTTGTGTTATGATTACATTGTGAACGACGGGCAGCGGGGCACTCTTACCTTTAATCTCGTACATGCGTGGCTGACTCTCTGCCGTAGCCCCACGGGAGTTTTTTGTGAAGTGGAAGATTCGGGAACACACGTATCGAGCCCCGTGGGAGTCGTTTTTAACATGAAACTCGTCCTGTTGGAACTCGCGGAGGTTTTCTCTACCTCGGATGCACAGGTACAACATGATGTCGATGAACACTTTATGTTGAAGCCCCACAGGGGTACCCATGTCCATAGAGCGATAGAGCAATTGCAGGTCTTCTTTAGTAATTGGTGCTTTGTGTTTCACGTCAGCTTTCCCTTCTTTTTTGAGTTTGGTCATCATTTCGGAAAACATTAAGTTTGACTGGCCAAAAGCTGGGTCTCGGATGATGTCCTTTTTTGTATGCCGTAGGAAATGCTTGTATAGTCCATAGCGGAGCGTTACCAGCGACTTTTTAGCGTAATAGTCTCCGTTTGGCTTCCTGACTTCAGCATAGAAGTCCCGAAGGAGTCTGTCCAGTTCTGCAGACTCGGAGCTTGCCACCGCCTCCATGCGGACATCCCGGCGCCTAAGATATTCACTAAACACAGATAACGCCGTTTTGATAACAATCTTAGTATTTTTTGCATCATTCTCTTCTATGACTGAATTGATTTCGGGGGTGAATACATTTGCGACGCCCTCTTCCTCCATTTTGGGAGGAATAAGGGATGCGATTGTGGAAAATGGCGATTTGACGTCTTCACGTCCCCGGTGAATGACGTCAGGACGCTTTATATACTACTAGCATGGTAATGTACGATGCGGTACACAGGTCCATCCACAGAACTGCTGTCGATTTTTTGTCAGTCCCCCAGCACACCCTCGTTTTGACAGTTTGCAGGTAAATACGGAAAACGACGGGATGTAGACAGCTGATCTAGTCATACTGAAGAGCCCGCTATCCTGCTATATTTCTAGGTACAGAAACATCAGCAAACTTTGCATGCAGACATACCAGTGCCCGTATTTTGAACCTCGCTGGATTTTTTTTTCCTCTTGTGTCGCCAATGATGGTACATGCGTGTAATGTTACTATGTAAAATAAAACGGCAACAATTCTTGTAACTTTTATTTAAAAGTCTATACAATTCAGACCTTGAGAACTATGTGTGCAATGATTTGTTAACCATTCTGCTGATAGCAAATTTGGTATCACAATTGCAATGGCCAACAGCATTGAGTGTAAAGTTCAAATTTTAGTCTAATTTTCTGCCTGCCATGGAAATTTTTTAAAAAGTCGTGAAGAACTAAATATAACACTGTACATTTAATTAAAACAAAACTAGGTGCTGTTATGATCAAAGTTGCAAATCCTTTCGCTGATGCACTAACATGGCACTTTAAGCCAACAAATTATTGAGGAGAAGTGTGTCAAGAAACGCTACTATGGCTCCTTTATACTAACAGCAATACACCCATACAGTGCCTCACTGGATCTGCCAAGTCAGAACCTTTCTTTTTTTCTTTTTACATTTTTCTTCCCTTTTAGTTATTCTACTGTACGCGTCAATACCCCGTATGTATGGTGTTCGCGTTAATACCTGGACTAAATACAAGTTAGAACCATGCAATGGGACTCTGTCTCAGTAGTTGGAACATAATGTGGCAAACGCGAATGCAGTATTGCATGATTGGCTAAGAATGTTTGAATGCTTCAGTGATGCCGCTGGAGGGCCGAGTATAGTAAGTCGGTGTTGGTTCGAGCAGATAACAGTAAGTTCGGTTGGTTTTTGGAACGTTGGTTTGGTGGGGCATATTTTCAAGGACTAACATCGTCGACTGACTTAAACCCTTTGACAGCTCTGGAACCGTAAGCAATTTAGAACGTATCGCCATTTGCTTGGTACATCAAAATCTATCTTTGGGCAGTTTGGTTTTGGCATCTGTTCTTCTGACAACTATTGGCAAACTGAGTAATGACAGCTGGGTATTAACAACGGTCATTGTTTAAATTTTAGCTGATCTCAGATCTAAAATGACCGCGCCAACATAATTGTTACTCTGACTCTGATTAGAGTCGTAGAATACGGTTTGTTTTGAAAATTTGTTTGCCGGAAAAAATCAAATGAGATGCGCCGAAGAGCTGAGTTCACGTCTCGCAGCCCCGTTTAAACAGGAAGCTTTTCATTGCATTGGCCAAAAAGGTCTATTTTAAGCACAAATCAGTGCCATGATAACAAAATCATTTCAAGGACTTAAATAATTCTTTGCGGAAAAGGTATGGATTTCACAAACGTAGAATTTGTAGCCAGATTCGATCGGGCTCCCAGTCGCTAGTATATATATAATTTCCCCTTGTCCACAAATGAAGTTCTATCTTTCTATGAAAAGTTAATTATATTTAAAATTCTGTAATGGACTTTACGTTGATGTCGGAACACTGTGTTTATCAATTTTTAACAGTTTTATTATTAACTCAAGCAGATCCATTATTTTAATGTTAAAACCATACTACATAAAATACTTAATTCTGTGCAGAAACATCTCTTTGGAGAATCCCCAAAAATTATTGTATTTTGCTAATATGTTCATTTAAATTTCTATTTTGCCCATTAAAATGAATTTCTTGCCAAGTGTGCCAAATTTACAGTGGCAACTGAAAATTTTTTACGTCATGTACTGAAATATAATCCCTCTAATACACTGAATTACAGTTTGTGTGTGTGTGTATGTATATAACCATCCACCCATTGTACTATCAGAGCAGAGTCGCAAGAAAGTTGGACTCTAACTCAGCAAGCATCTAGTGCAAGACAGTAACAATCCCTGGGCAGGGTGCCAGTTCATCACGGGATTGATCTTCAGTTTGAACTGAGAAATGTAGCTTCTTTCTGCTTCTAATGTTGATGTACTTTTATATTTTGTTTATCTTCTCTATACGTGTGTGTGCATATACAGGGGTGGGCAACAGTTGGTTTATGGTTGAGAGTACATGAGGCCTGCAGTTGGACCACTTATGAAACTGTAACTATGTACACTGTGCCATTCTTTTGAGTTAATAAAGCTAATGTAATAATCATAACCTGTATGTCTCTTTCCATACAAACAACTTTAAAGCTACGTTTGTCCTTGCCTTTATTTGGGTTTGTGTGTGTGTATATATTTATGTGTGTGTGTGTATATATATATATATATATATATATATATATATATATATATATATATATAATACACACACACACTTCGGATATAGCAGGTTGGATAATGGATGGAATCAATAGCGTCTTAGTTTTTGTTTATAGCTCTAAAAATGAAAAAAGTGAAAACTTAATATCATAGTTTATTACTTTTTAAATTTTGACTTTTGTTTAAACAAAACCTTTTGCAGATGCAGATTTCTGCAAATTAATTTTCTGAACTTGCTTAGTGTAATAAAGGTCTCTGGAGTGCCAGAACCAATCCTTGCAACAACTGGCACTCAACAGGAAAATGCTACAGAATTTCAATTAAAAAGACACCATGCATGTCTCTGAATATACTTTTATATATCATTCTTCAGTTTACAAGTCCAGAAGTTTGTATGTATGTGGACATACAGTAGAGTTAACAAACAAATCATCATGCATCGAATATCTATTTTTTACTTAAGAGCATAGTCCTCTCAAGACTTAATTGTTTCATGCTAGACAAGCCTGAGACTGAATGACCAGCACCTGGGCCCCCAGTTCTAAAAGGCATATGAGAGAAGCACCTCAAAAAGGGAGGTTCCTCCAAGTGCTTAATATCATTCCTACTTTCCCCAGTGCTTGAAAACAGTCCTGTGCTACATTTTACACTAATAACCTGTCAATATGAACTCTTTAGTGGATTGCAACATTATGCATAGTGTTAGTTCATAAAATTTTTGATACAAACTAAAAAAGAAAAATGATAAAACCATTTATTATTCTTAAATACAAAATGTGCATTTAATTCCGTACTAAAAATAATGCTTGGTTCTGCCCCATAGCGTCATAGTTGTCTATAGGTTTTCATTGCAGCAAATGTCCAGTGAGGCACTACATGTGTGTCAAGCTTCTTTTTAGACTTTAATGGCGACTTCTGCAGAAGACGCAGCACTCAGGCTAGGGAAGCTACCAGGCTGCTATGTTCAGCCACAGATGTACAACTGGTTCTTTCAGTCAGCTGTTACCTGTGTGAGTGTCTTTCATTTTAATGCAAAATGTATTCTCAACAGCTTCTAGTTTTACCCATGTGTACTCATTAAAAGAAGTCATTTGAAAGTAGCGATGGGTTTCAACTTCACTTGAGATCTTTTCTATTTTTACATACTCCTATTGTGCTCTCTCTTAATCTCCTGTTCGTGCTTTATGGATTCGAAATTAACTTGCTCTGTCAAATTTACTAAAGATATATTGCTTAATGCACCAGAGAGCATTCACTCACTGCATTTATCATCATTTTATTCAAGTCATTCGGAAGAGCTGCAACGAACAGGAAAGATGATGAGCTACTGTAGCTGCTCCTCCGCATTTCAACGTGCAACTGGCCACAGTTTTAAGGGACATTTTAACAGAATATTAAGTGCCTGGCACAGAATGCTAATCTGGTCTGCCTTGAAACAAGTCATGATTTCTTTCTTTATGAAGATGTAATGTGAGTAGCTCTATAAAATGAGTGCCACATTCTAAGTATTGCATAGCCAGATGCAAAAATCTTGCCTCATCTCTATGCTTTGTATTATTTGGCCCAGTAAGATGGTGATGAGAGTGGGTTTTTAACTATTGTATTCAAAATCCATAATTATCAGTCAGCACAAGGTCACACATACCTGGCAATTCTCATATTATTTCTATTTACTGTTTGCAATACAAACAATTCAAGCAGGTTTCTTATCTAGAAAATATAGAGTCTTGTTCTTAAAGCATGTGTCCTTAATTTACGTGTATTGTCTATGCTTGGCACTTATTTGTGTCACGTCTTTGAGTCCTGTTTTTATTTCACATGCATGTTTGGAGACCCTTGGGTGGAAAGAGGCACCAAGCCATTTTAAACAATCTAAAACAAAAGAGGTTCATATCTTCCAATAGACTTAACAAATTATGGGATTCTTGGCCTTAATAAACAGAAACCAATTAAACAGAATATAAATGCAAAACATTATTAAAAATAACTGCATGAGGCACATTTTGTTTTCAGACTTTTTATATTAATACCTTCAGTCCTGGCATAATGTCCTAAAAACAGTGTAGTAATTGAACTTCACAAAACACTTCCCAATGCTGCTGTACTCTAGGTGGCATATAGCACCTTTCAGAGTAGTAATTCATTAATAAGAAAAGGTCTACAAATGTCATCTTCTACACTCTAAAAGGACATACAGTATTAGCATATTTGTCAGATTAAAACTAAACATTTACTAGGCCTGGTCTAAAGCTTGTAACTTGCCTCATGTAGATTGTACGTTAAGATATGATGGAATATTCAGTCTTAAGTGATGGAAGTCAACCTAAAACCATTTGTTTTAAATGTAAAATGTGTGCTGTCATGCCTGGCCTTTTGGTAAAAGCCACGTCTCTGTCATCAATCACTTATTTTTCAAGAAGAATTCTCAAAGCAGCTGTTCTTTAAATGCCCTCCTTTTGTGTTTTACGGTTTTCTGCTACAGACTGCGACCTCTAGCTAGAGAAGATGTTTCTTCAGTGCTCTTGACTTTGAACAAAGAAGCCATGTAAGGACCCCTTCTTTTTTTGTGACTTTCTGCCAACAACATAAAGAGCTTTTAACAGTGTAACTCCATGAAGCTACTTATTTGACTGCTTATTTGCACAGCTATACAGGAGCGTTCAATGTTTTAAAAGGTATTCAGTGATTGGTGCCATTAAATTGATAAAAAATACATTGAAAATGAAATATTACGCATTTTGATTGCGTGTGAGTTTTGCCCAAGCCCAGGAAGTTGCACTAATCAAGTTCCATGTCAGACTGGCACACTGCTGTGCAAAACGGAATGATCTTCAATGTTTAAAGGACACTATAAAAGGTTTCAGACAAAACGTATAACGAGCATGTTCAGGTTTGTATGAAATCGGAGTGCCGGCTCAATTCAATGACACACTCCCATGACTGTAACAAGAGAGCAGTTACAATATGAAGCAACCACTGAGAAAGGGTAAATCGCATAGGCTTGGACAAGAGGGATCCCTCATGAAGGTGAGTTTTGCCCAGTCCAGCGTGGGCACACAAGTCCAGCTTCCATGGCAGACTTAACACTGTCCCATATGCACAGAACAGACTGAACACTGATGTTTGGTGTACACTCGGTAAGAGGGTTAAATCATGATGGGCCACTTTAATTTTTACAGATTTTGGACAGGAGGTGGGCATCTGTGTTAACTTGAAGGTGAGTTTTGCCCCCCAGCCCAACGTGAATGCAGTAGTTCACTTCCTTCAAAAAAATTGCCCACTTCTGTACCTACAGTGCAACACTGCATGGGAAGAAGCAGACATCTTCCACTAATAAAACTCTGCATGTTCACTGTTTCTTGTAATCTGTTACAGCTGCTTTAAGTGTTTTTTTCCCTGCCAGTTAACAATATGATATAAAAACCACAGTTGCTGTCTGTGTTGGTGGTCCATGTTGTGTGCATATGTTTACATTGTTATGTTCAGGTGTACTTTTAAAAAGAACAGTTCCTTAATGGCACTGTGTGGCTCCTCATAGAACGGTTGCTTTATCAAGACCCATTTTGATTCTGTGAAGCATTCGTTGCATGGGAAATTGGTTTGTTTGAGCTTTAAGAAGGTACCCAATATGTGGAAAAAACAAAGATCTTTCATTGTACTAAACTACAAAGAAGAATACTGACAGATCAAGAAGACCTGAACTTAGCCTGTGTTCTTGTATATAGAAAAGAGTCCTTTTAAAATCAAACAGGAGTCCAGTGGTTAGACAAATTTATCTTTAACTATTTATGGAGCCTATTACTGATAAAAGGGGGTTCTTTCTGGAGCCTTTATGTAAATGGGTCTTTTGAGGACCAAAAATGGTTCCCCTATGGCAGGGGTGGGCAAAATCAATCCTGGAGGACCGCAATGGCTGTAGGTTTTTGTTCCAACCCAATTGCTTAATAATTGCTCTAGAAACACTTCTGCTTCATTTTAGTTATCTCCCTCATTAAGATTTTGAACCCTTATTGCTTATTTAAGTCTTAAACAGCTGCATTCTTGGTTTTTAATTGCTCCTTATTATCAATATGATGCAAATGACAAAAGAAACCAGCAGTTATCCATTTTGCTTGTTACCCTTTACACTTGTGTGTATTTAATATGCACTATTTGGTTTAATTAAATACTTGGAAGGAAAGAGAAGAGAAAAAAGTGAAGGATTGAGAATTACCCATCCATTTTACACTTCAAAGTATTTGGATTGGTATCCTTAGAATGGAAAAAAAATCTAGGATATGAGAATGACTTGACATAGCAGAGTTAAAGTACTAACAAACCATGAAATGTAATTATTGGCAAGGATTGTTTTCTAACTAAGCAACTGGGTTGGAACAAAAACCCGCAGCCACTGCGGCCCTCCAGGAATGACTTTGCCCACCCCTGCCCTATGGCATCACTTTGAAGAACCACTTTGGCAACTTTGTTTTTAAGAGTGTGTTTACCTATCAATAGCTACATGCATGTCTGACATATTACTAGTTATCAAAAACAAACAAAAAAAAGTTACATTCCCTTTATCTGAGCACGCTTTGCCAATAAATGAGATTCTAATTCTAAAACCAACGCACCTAATATGTATCTTGTGTGCCCTCTAGTGGCGAGAAGTCATTCTAATGGAAAAGGAAGTTATTGAAGGTTGGTATGGCATGGCAGCTACTCGTGTTGTTAAACAATCTTTAGTATTCCTGACGATGCAGTTATTTTATGTTTATATTAATCATCGGAGTGTGAACTTATGAAAGACAAATACATAATTACCTAACATTGCAATAAGAATATAAAATGCACAAAAGAATACCGACAAAAGACCTATGGATAACCTTAAAAAATATATATATTTGCAAGAGTATTTTCTCACATAGTATTTTTAAACATTCCCAGAAAAAAGTAATGTAAATTGAGTTGTCATAAGGTATGATTATTAATTAACATTTGTCTAAGAAACAAAACAATGTTTAACAAAGAAATTGCCTTCTTATCCTGGAAAAAATGGAGAAAACGATATTCCTGGATAGCTTGCTAGTATCTCTCCTATTCTGTAGGTGGTGAAGGTAAAAAATACTGCAATTAGATCTAAAATGTAACTTTAGGCTTTCAATTAATGTACTCATTTTAGACCATTTAAGGTGAGAATTGTGTCTATACATCAAACTGCCTGTGACACACGTAACTCTTGAGAGGTTTGATTCCTACCCTGCGTGGAGTTTGCATGTTTTCTTCCTGTGGCTGTGTGAGTTTCCTCTGGGTGCTGTGATTTCTCCCACATTCCAAAAACTTGTAGGTTAGCTGGATTGTCGATGTTAAATTGGCCCTAGTGGGTGTGTGAGCGCCTTGTGATAGACCGGCACCCTGTCTAGCAGATTGTTCCAGCCTTGTGCCCAATGGTTGGTGGAATAAGCTCCAGCCTCCCACAACCCTGTTCTGGATTAGCAGGCATAGAAAATGTTGTGGTATTAAAACCTGCTAATCAGAATTATATTTAAATCACTTTATGATTTTTTTTTAGAATATTAGAACAATCTAGATGAGAACAGACAATTCAGCCCAACAAAGCTTGCCAGTTCTATCCACTTAATTCTTCCAAAACAATATCAAGTCCAGTTTTGAAAGTCCTTAAAGTCCTACTGTCCACCATACTACTTAATAACTTATTCCACGTGTCTGCGGTTCTCTGTGTAAAAAAAAAAAAACACTTTCTAATGTTTATGTGAAATTTACCCTTAACAAGTTTCCAACTATGGCTCTGTGTTATTGATAAGCTCATTTTTAAATAACAGTCTCGATCTACTGGAATAATTCACTTCACACTTTTAAATACTTAGGTCATGTCACCTCTTAATCTTCTTTTGCTTAAATTGAAAAGGCTCAGCTCTTTTAATCTTTCCTCATAACTCATCCCCTGTAGCTCTGGACTCGGCGTAGTCGCTCTTCTCTGGAAGGAACAACTTTGAGGAACAGTTGTGGAAAATGAAAAAGTTGAAGGGACGCATGGTGACTCACTCATTGTGGTGCTTACTTACAACAAAGAGACCAGAATTCACATCCTGGGTGCTTTCTCAGTGGAGACTCCATGTTCTCCCCATGTTTACGTGAGTTTCCTCCTGGTGTTCCAGTCCAAAGACATGCATGTTAGGTGGGCAGGTGACAATAAATGTATTTGTGCATGTGTGTTCACCCTGCAAAGGGCTGCTACCCTGACCATGGATTGTTCTTGCTGGGTTTAGCTCCAGTTTCCCCACAACCCTGCTCTGGATAAGTGTGTTTAGAAAATTAATTGGAAAAGTTTAACAAATATTGCTGAAAACATTTCTCAGAGTTTCCAGTAGCTTCTGGTTTGCCATGATTTACCTTAAACCATGGAAAATTTTAAAATAAGTTCATAAAGCACCGAGAATTTATTTATTTAGGTATGTTTACAAGCCTTAAATTTAATGCTGTTCGGCTTGCTCTGTCTCTCAGGGGTGGGGATCGATCTGTTCTTGACTCAATTTTTCTTTTTGTAAAAACTTGATTGCTTTGTATGGATTGTAATAAAATTAATAAAAATAAAAAAACATGGAAAATTTGTTGTGCATGACACTTTGACTATGATTTTTCAGAAAAAATTATTCAATTGAAAACAGATGTCTGAACAATGTCTGAAACTTTTTTTTTTATTTAATTCAACAGTTTTTCAACAATGGAAGAAATGGGATACATTAACCACAAGAAGATCTCAGATGTCCATTGAGTTATATCCATTACATCACCAGTCTCTTTCACGTAAAGAATATTTTCAGTACAGTAGAGACTGTTGCATGTTCACGTCTGCTGAGCGAGGCTGGATTTGTAGGTAACAAGTTTGGACTGAGGAGCACAGGTGTCCTCTGTGGAGAAGTCTGTGTGGCCCTGAATGAATTTCATTGATCTTATCTTTTAATACCTTCATGAAACATATAGAATTTTTGTGTGGAAAGATCTATCCCTTCATCCATTCATGTTCTTAACCTGCTTATCCAGGGCAGGTTTGTGGGTGCAAAGTAGGAACAACACTTAGATAGGTCACCCGTCTGTAGCAGGGTGAACACACCCACACTAGGGCCAATTTAACAACACCAATTCATCTAGCCAACATGTCCTTGGACTGTGGGTGCAAACCTAAATACATACACGGAGAACATACAAAATCCACCCCAAGGTGTGAGTCTCGGCCTCCTAATTGTAAAGCAGCAGTGCTACCACTGCATCACCATTCCACCCACTCTGTACAGATATGCACAGTATGTTTATTTTTAAACAATCAACTTAATTACATTCAGAATGATCTTATGTGTCCATACTTCCCAGAGGGATACATGACATGAGATTCTTAAACACACTTCATCCAATTCAGGATCACATGAAAAAGTACTGAAGTCCATTGCAGGGTTCAGTCACACACACACAGAGTCAATGTGCAAACAGCAATTAGCCTAACCTGTAGGTTTGTACAGAAAATGTGGAATACCAAGAGGTAAAGCCACATAGAAATGGGGAGAAGATGCAGACTCTTCAAAGACGATGGGTGAGCATGGAAAATTTCAGATCACCCTTACCAAGACATGTTATAATGCGTACAAGTCGACTGAGACAACTGGATGGAAGGCCATTCCTTGCCCAGCATTCTGGTGGGATCAGAACGATGGATGGGTATTGTGGGTGCCTGCCTCAGGTGTAAGGCAGGGATAATGAAAGGACAATGGGAGACTGCTCCTTGGTGACAAATAGTCCCCCAGTAGACTAGGTGGTGGTACTCTGCAGCTGTGCCCCCAGTTTGGGCATCTGCAGAGGCTCATGGAAGCTGTAGTTCTGGAGAACAGCTCTGTTTGGTACTCCAGGGGGTGCTGCCAGGGGAGGCTTCCTATCCACCTGATCCAGAAGTGCTTCCTGGGTGCAATGCTGTCTCACCAGAAGTTCTCCTAGGCCTGGCCTTAAGGGATCCAGTCTGGCTCAGCGAAGGAGTTGGAGTCAGAAGAAGGCTTGCCTGGGTACAGAAAAAGGAAAGAAAAGTGAAGGATCACACTCACTACACTGGACTGATTAAAAGAAGCTTGTTAAGGTACTTCTGCAAATACAATAACTGTATTTGAACCCAGGACTGTGCTGCTTCACTTGTGTCTGGGGTTTGAGGCTCTGATATGCCCCCCTAGTGGCCACAGGGTCTGTTAGAATATGAATCAGAGGTTTTTATTTCTATTTTAAAACATTGGTTATACGTGTAGAAAAAACATGGCATTTACTATATCAGAGAGTCTGTGGAGATTTTTATGGGTCTTTGTGAGGAGAAACAAAGAGGGAAGATTAAGGGTGATACTCTGCCACTAACACAGTTTTTATTTGTGTCTTTTGTGCCATTGTGGATGTTGGCGTTCATTTGGGAACCTGCTTTTTAGGACAATAGAGCTCCACCATAGAGGAAAATTATTTTGAAGCTCATAGGGAACGTAGAATTGGTGACAAGCACTGAAATTTTCCTTTCCTATTTTCTTTAAAAACAGTTGATTTGGACATGAAACAGGGTCTGCGGCAAGGTGGTGCAGTGGTAGTGCTTCTGCCTCAGAGTTAGGAGAACATGTTTCACGTTCCAGATCCTCACTGTATGGAGTCTGTATGTTCTCCCTGTGTCTGCGTCCTCCCAGAGTCCAAACACATGCATTTTAGGTAGATGAGCAATACTAAATTGATCCTTGGTGTGCGGGTGGGTAACTGTAGGTGTTTTCCCTGTGATGGACTAGTGCCCTGTCCAGGGTTTGTTCCTGCATTGCACCCTCTGCTGGTTGGACTAGGCTCCAGCACCCCCATGACCCTGTTCAGGACTAAGCAGGTTAGAAGATGAAAAAATGAAATTAAACAGGAGGTCCCTTGAGTCCCAACTCTATCTGATTTTGTCTCCCATTCACAACTGTTTAAGTCCAGAAACCTATAAAAATATTTGCAAAACAGAACACACATCCTGCTTTATAATGATAATACTTACACAGTATTGGCAACTTTTTACAACTTCAGGAGATAGTAATTTAGGACTTTCAATTTACAGACGCATAATTTTAGGCAGTAGCATAAAATTTGGAAAAATTACATTGATGACCGAATTGCACAGTTTAGGGACAAAAATTAAACGAAAAGCTATCTAAATTCTATACTTTTCCATTATCTAGTATTGAAAGTTTTAAAACACATTTTGTCAAAATGTTTATAAAATGTCCTGTTCATAACTAAAATAGATGTTAAATTAGTGCATATTAAGGATTTCTGTAGGGTCATGTTATGAGCGAGCGAGATTTTCTCAAGGTGACTCCAACAGCTCCACAGGGCCATACTTAGCATCTTGAGCCATGTGCCTGAACATGAAATGAAAATAAAAAAAACAGCCGTTGCTAACGTTTCTGTGCCATCTGTGCCCTGATGTTTTCTTTGAACAGCCAGTTTTGAAGTGACAGCTGATGTCCGCCATACTTACTGCTTCCATAATTTTAAACACTTCTGTCATGCCTGCTTAAAGAATAAGTTCAGTATTTTTCAAGTCAAAATTATTTCTTCATAATTATGGCAACTATTAATTTGCCACAAAAAATTGAGTTCTAAAGTGAAGTGTTTTGTATAAATTTAAAAAATACCTTGCCTGTTCGTGCAGCTTATAATGGGGATAAAGGGGACATGTATCCATAAATGAAAGAAAAAGCCTTAAAATGTACTAAATATGCCCACTTCAAAACAGCAATGGTTTAAATTTAAGAAAATATGCCTTCTGCGTTTATGAAGCATCCTTTTGATAATCAATCCATCCATTTTCCAACCCATTGAATCTGAACACAGGGTCAAGGGGGTCTGCTGGAGCCAATCCCAGCCAACACAGGAAGGCAGGAACCAATCCCGGGCAGGGCGCCAACCCACCGCAGGACACACACACAGAATCCACCTAACCTGCATGTCTTTGGGAGGAAACCGGAGTACCCCGAGGAAACCCACGCAGACACGGGGAGAACATGCAAACTCCACGCAGGGAGGACCCGGGAAGCGAACCCAGGTCTCCTAACTGTGAGGCAGCAGCACCACCACTGCGCCACCATGCCACCCTTCCTTTTGATTATGAAAGGATAAAAATAATTATTTTATCACAGATGTTTGGAACTATTGTCTTTGCTGTAAGATTATATTTCCTGTCTCTTGTCTTCTCACAGTTGCCATCTTGGGTAGAGTTTAGCCATAAATAAGCAAGCTGATCAGCACAAAACTAAACATGTGTCTGAAGCTATTTAGAGCAGCTTTGTCTATCAAGAATATGGTCTGAAAATGTGCATATCCAGGATGTAAACATAAGCTTAAAAAACAAAGAATTTACAATTTCCATCGACTGTGAACACTCAAAGACCTACCGAAAGTGGATTTGTGCATTTGTTGCACTCATTTCTCCATGGATGACTACTTGCAGCTATACGGGAAACAAAAACATGTTCGAGACTATTGAACCCAACTACAGTTTCAATCCCATTCCAGGTGAGTCATTGCACTGCAGCTGTACATGAAATGGGCTGATTTGCAGAGCCATAGAATATTAACAACATGTGATGTAGGGTGACGAGGAAGAACAATCATTACCAGTGCTGCTTCCCAAACGTAGTGTCAGGGGTTTGAATTGTCTGCCTGAATGTTGTCCATCTGGAGTTTTCATGTTTTCCCAGACTTATGAGGTGTTATGTTATCTTTAAAATACTTACAAAGCCATAACAAACTGAAATTGCACATTCCAGGTTAGCTTGGAAGGGATTATGCATAGGGGTGTAATCGACTGATGCCTGTTTCTTGGCTTTACCACAGCACTGCAGACAAAGTGATAATTGCTGAGAGGTGGTGCAGAGCCAGATAGCTTTTAAAATTACATAATCTCACAAATAATTTACTTTTTTTTTTTTATCGCTTTCTAAAGTGATGTGGATACACTGTTTTACAATGTTTGTGCAATTTCAAGACGCAGGTTAATGTCTGATAACATTCTTCTTCTGTTAAACTGACACATTGGTAAGTTTACATTTTTACATTTTTTTCATGTCTCTGCCCTGGTGCCCTTCAGTCCCATTGTAAGCTGCAACAACAGACAAGGAATATTTAAAATTTATAAAAAAAATTACAGTACACTTTTATGTGGCAAATTAATACATACCATGATTGAGTTTGAGTCAATAGATCGGAATTACTTATGAATGTTTTGAAAATCACTTTAGTTTATTTCTCCTAACTCACCAGTATGAAAAAAAACCCACACAGTATATATCATTTGACTCGTCCTGGTGTCTAGTTATTCAAGGAATTAAACGTTTTGGGGTTCCCCCTATTTTTGGCCCTCTAGACCTAAAAAAACCCCACTTATTTTAAGGCCATTATTAGGCCATATTTTGTACAGGAAATGACACCCTTATGATAAAGAGTAAACCAATAGGTGTCTTCAGCGAAAACTAATCAAAAAGATTTGAAGTTGTGCAAGCTACATCAACTGACCACAGGGGTTCACCCTTTATTGGGATACGAGGGGTCAAAGTTGCTCCTTTTCATAAAACTTGGGAATTGGTAATATAGGCACGTGGAGCGTCGTTTTATACTATTTCAAGGTTGCTGACCACGAATATGATATTTTTGATATTTGATTCTTTATTGGTGGTCCTAGCCCTCTAACAGACACTTCAAGAAAGTTAAAAAAAGGGAAATTTCAAACCTAAGTGGGGTATTGTTTTAGACTATTTCAGTGTGAATAGTTATGAATATGATGTTTTTTTATCCTTTACTAAGGATCTAACCCTTCTTGGACCTCTGTCAGAGGGTGAAAAGAATATTGAGACTATTTAGACTTTCAAAATGTAATTTGAAGCACACATTTTAATATTTTAAATATTTGACACAACTATTCCTGTTCATTATCTACTTCTACCTCATGAAGTAAATCATTATATTTCCTATGTATTATAATCATATTAAATCAATATATTTCCCATGAACACCCTGAATTAGGGTGATGTATGCTAATTCAGACTTTTTAGTTTTTATATGATTTTCATTTGCCTAAGATGAAAAGATTTGGCTGCAATAGTGAAATGTAGTACTGGGTAATTCAGATTGCTTGTCTCAAGTTAAAGTCAAGTCAAACTTTTATAAAGCACATTAAAAACAGCCTAGACCGAACCAAAGTGCTCTACAAGAATAAGCTAAAGGAAACAAATAAAATATATACACACATAACAAAACCTCAATCATGACAAGCCATACATACTGTAAAAGACATACTCAAAATACCAACACACACACACTTACAAATACACACTCGTAATCAGGAATTTACATGAACCAACATATACAAATATCATATTTAATCATCATATTTAAGGGCCAGTAAATCAAATTAAGTCTTTAATGATGTCCTAAAAGTAACTAACATCGGGACGGGCCTAATATAAAAAGAGATGTAGCGGCCACAGCAAAAGCGCAATCCCCACTTCGCTTCAGCCTCGACCTCGGCACCACTAAGATCTTCTTATATGTGAAAACATGAAGGAATTCCAAAAGGTAAGAGGTGGCCATTTGATTCAGACTTTTAAAAAGAAGTAACAAGATTTTAAAATCAATTCTGTAGCAGACCAGAAGCCAATGGAGCGAGGTTAGTACTGGCAAGATGTGGTCATGCTCTCTGCGGAGCCCTCAATGGTGCTGTTCTGTCCTTGTATTAGGGAGATGAAAATGATGACACCCGGGATTCCAGATGTGAACTCACAAACCAAAGCATAACTCCTTCATTTTACCTCATATACTGCAGTACATAAGCTTGCACAATCTCCATCTGCTATACATGAGTGTCTGTAATGAAGAGTACCTTTTGAAACTCTGGGATTTAACTGCAAATCTAGACGACTGAAAGCCATCTTATAAATAATGACATCCCCCAACACGTTCAAAGACATTTTGTGGGGTCTCTATCCATCTATTCCTCCACTATAGAGCCCATTTTCTCCTAAGCCCTTTGTATTTGCAGGCTAAGTTAAATGTGGGAGTCCTTGATTCTCTTATTGGTCTTTAGAAAACCAAACTGTTACTTTTTCTTCTCCTGTTACTATTTTAACTTTATGGTTATCAAACACATATTGCAAGCTTTCAGTTTTACTCCCCACCAGAAATAACAAATACACATGTAGTTAAAATTGAACAATAAAACAAATAACCTTAATCATTAATAGTAAAACTTTGTTTTGTCTGGAAAATATATAATCCAAAATCAAAGAAATGTAAGTTTCAAGCTAGTGCCAGTAAAGTAAAGTGCAAGTATTTTCATGATATTGAGGATGTGGTTCATATTGATTTCAGCGCCTATAAAAATATTCACCTCCTTGGAGGTTTTTCATTTTAATGCTATGCAATGTGAATCACAGTGGATGTAAATTGTTTTTTTTTTTTTTGACACTGATCAACAGGAAATAACACTTTAGTGTCCAAATGAATACATCTCTGCAAACTGATCTAAATTAATTACAAATTTAAAATGTAAAATAATTGACTAGGTGCTGTACATGCTTGGAAAGACTCACATGACTTGTCAGTTTTATTCTAATTTGGTGTTTACATTGAAAAGCAGCCTGGAGACTGTCATCATCCTCCCCTCAAAATCGGTCCTTTCTGACATTTCGTTTATATGCCTGTTGCAGGCTGTTACCTTGTGTTCAAGTATCCAACAGCCTTTACCTATCATACTTCATTAATCTGGAGGAGAATGGAAAATTCTAGCCAACACTACACAACTGTTGCAGCTTTATACATAAGTGGTGTGCAGAGTGTGATGTCTTATTTAGGAATCTGTGGTCTGTTCCCAGAGAACTTGGTGTGGAGTGATGCAATACGGTAAACAAATATGCCAGTTGGCATTTCTGTAGCATGCATAATTCTTTATGGAAAATTTCTTCCATCTGACCTTTATTATGTCTCTTCCCTCTGGGGTCTGGTTTCTGTATGTTTTCTCTATTACTTATTACCTGATATTTCTGTGAACCACCTGTAATGCTGATGGCTTGATTTATTTTCCACTCTGGAATATGATTTCAAATTTATCTAAAGATAAAGCATGCTGTAGAGAATATGAAAGGAATTCAAAATACAGTAGTGTACAAAATGTACTGCTGTAGTACAAAAGTGTCACTGCTAAAGGACAATCATCAGATGATGGAGTGTCGTAAATACTTTATTTTTAACCTGGTCCTGAATTTTGATGCCTCGGTATCTTCTGCATGACTGTATTAGTGAGAGGTTTCTGCCCCAGATCATTAGCTTTTTTTAGGATGGCGCATGCTTTACTTCAGTAGAATTTGTAATGGAGCACTTCAGCTGATGACAGGTCAGGTCTTATTTTATACATGCATACATACATACATACATGCAGTACATACATTCTGTATATAAATATAATAGATTCTACATCTTTGTAGGGGAGTGGAAGCATCTGCAACAGTTAGACATCAGGAGGTAACTGGAACTAAAAGGAAGGCTGCCACTGTGTCCATTCACAACACAACTAGATTATAGAGGGAAAAGTGAGACCCACCACATTCATTACTAGGTTGGTCTACTCATTCCTTAAGATTAACACAAACACAGATACACACACACACACACACACAGATTCTATTCACACAATTTTGTATGAGTGATTCATAACTGCCAGTCACTCTGTAATATTCCATGTAGGATCCTGTCCACATAACGTGCTTATGAGTGAGGCCTCCAATGCCTGTCACTCTTTGGTAGTCCACATAGGTGCTCACTCTCTCTGGCACTAATAACAAGCAGATGTCCCCGAGGTACATGAAGGCTTACACACCTTTTGGTTATATGCCACTTACCAACAAATGGTGCATTACTTCTGGCACACTTGCTCTTCTTATTGAGGTGTGACTTCTCAGCCTCCCTAAACCTGCAAGGATGAGCAAATGGCATGCTCTGCTGCACCAGGTTCCTTAATATTTACTTTATTACTTCATTCTAGATTTAAAGACAATCTATAGAAATATAAAAGCATCATGGTATGTATTAACATATAATAACAGTATAAGAAAGTATAATGGAAAATAAAATAGCAAAGTCTGGATGTACTGTATATACAGTATATAGTCTTAGAAAAGCTTGTTGACTTGGGAGGGTTTTAGATTCAGCGACTGATGTGGTGCATGAGTTACACTCTTTAATGTCCAGATGAAATGGTCTCTCTCTTCCTTTATGACACCTCTCGATCTCTGATATTGCTTCCTATGTCATTCTTTTTGGTCCCTTGGACAAGCCATATTTAAATTCAAATCTCATGGGGGTACTCTGGAACATGTGACATTACATCCATATGAGTGGCTTGCTGTCCTGTTCATGGATGGCTCTACCCAAAAGCTTTGATCTTGTATAAATCTGTAAAATCTGTTACTGTCTCCATTCTCATTACTATTAAGTTGTAAACTGATTGACTGTTTTGGACTAAAATCAACATACATTATTTGAACAACAAAACAGATGCATTAAAGTTAAGAATTACTAGTACAATACAGAAAGAATGTACAAATGTGTTATGGGTCATAAATTATTAGCCCACAAGAGAGGATGCTTTCTTTGTAAATTGCCTTTGTACGTTAGTTAGTTAAACTGAATCAGGGTCGTGTAAATGCCTTTGCAGTTTAGTTCATTATGGTTTGTTTAAGCAATACTGAAAACTCAATATAAGCAGTCTGGAGTTTTAATAAAAAAGAAAATTTTATTCTTCAGAATAACACATAAATAAAAGGAAAGGACTGGCCTTGTTGGTTTGGGAAGGAGTCCACAGTAGGAAGACAGTTTACTTCCGTACATCACAGAGAAAATTAACACCCACCCAGGATGCACCAATGGTGTAACCTTTAGAATATGAATGGGGGTAATTTTACTCTGCTAAATTAGGCCTGCTAAAAGATGCCCTTAATTTGACTTTTAATTGAAATTACTTAATTGAATTATTTGGCTAAAACTAAACAAGCCCCAGCTTTAATAACTGGGAGAAACCAAAGACTTTGACTAAAGACTTTGACTTTCTGTATAGTTTAACTTATATTTAGAAATTCAGCACCATTACAGCTGGGATTGAAAACTTACTGAAATAAGTTGTGTTCTGGTTACTTGAGCACTTCATTATGGGCCCAAAAGGCGTATTTGGCATGGATCATGGGCCATTTCATTACCAGACACAACTCCTCTAAAGAAAGTGATCAAACTTATGACTTTTTAAAACTTATCTCTCTTTTTAAAAGCTACAGGTTTTTAGGTACTGGGTTGCAGATCTTAAGGCAGCACTATGAATACATAACCTCACCAGACCACCACTGCTGGGAAAGGCACACCCCTCTACCTTGGATGGTGGGGCAGAATTCGGAAATCCAAGCAGAGTAGTCATTGATGGAGACATAGTGTTGTAACTTGGTCCTCTCCCTGAGGTAAGAGTTGAGACAAAAAAGTGTCACACATTTATTTTATATACAGGAAGAATGACACCTGTTTTGGTGGACATACAGTAGTTTCAGAGCTGGTTAGCAGAATTGACATCTGGGTGGATAAACCTGTTAAAAACTTGGGAGGCACTTATTACAAAATTGCAATACACTTTTAAAAATGATCGTTGTACTGGGTTATTTAATTCCTCTTAGAACCATTGCTTGACAAAGAACCATTTAATTCTGAGAAGGGTTCTCTGTATATGAAATTGGCTTGTTGGGTTTGAAAAGGTTCTTAATATGTGTATAAGACAGAAATCTTAAATTTAGCAGGCTACCTAGCAGGATGCTGACATATCATTAAAACCTGAACTTAGCTGAGCTATTGTATGCAGAAGAAGTTATTTTAAAATCAACAACTCTTTGGTATTTCAACAAATCAGTTACTATCTCTTCATGGATATTTTTGACACCTGTTATAGATACCTAAATAAATAAAGGTCCTTTCTGGAGCCTTCATCTGATTGGTTCTTTTGATAGCCAAAAATGGCACCTTTATTTTTAAGGGTATATATAAAATGATTAGCCCCAATATTAAAACCACTGAAAAGTGAAGTGAATAACATTGAATATTTTGTTACAATGGCACCTGTCAAGGGATGGGAAATATTACAGCAAGCGAACAGTTAATTCTTGAAGGTGATGAATTGAAGCAGGAAGAAAGGGCAAGTGTAAGGATCTGAGCGACTTTGTCAAGGGCTAAATTGTGATGACTAGACAACTGGTGCAGAACATCTCTAAAATGGCAGGTCTTGTGGGGTGTTCCTAGTATCCTACTGTTCCTGCATCCACTGAACAGTGTCATCTCCTGGCAGAGGAGCAGCTTTAGTGACAGACTGCTGTCCCCATCCTGCTCCACTGACAGACTGAGGAGATCGTTCCTCCCCCACAGTATGCAACTCTTCAGTTAAGGTGGGTAAACGTTAACATTATTCAAAGTTATTGTCTGTTTTTACCTGCATTTTTATTACGATTTAATTTAATATTGTTTTTTGTATCAGTATGCTGCTGCCGGATTATGTGAATTTCCCCTTGGGGATTAATAAAGTATCTATCTATCTATCTATCTATCTATCTATCTATCTATCTATCTATCTATCTATCTATCTATCTATCTATCTATCTATCTATCTATCTATCTATCTATCTATCTATCTATCTATCTGTCCAGTACGCAGTGGTTAATAACTATCGAAAGTGGTCCAAGGAAGGACAATTGGTGAACTGATGATGGGGTAATGGGTGCCCAAGGCTCCTTGATGCACGGGGAGAGTGTAAGCTAGCCTGTCTGGTCTGATCCCACAGAAGAGCTACTGTAGCACAAATTGCTGAAAAAGGTAATGTGGGCCATGAGAGACAGGTGTCAGTACACACAGTGCATCACAGCTTGCTGCATATGGAACTGCGTAGCTGCGGAATGGTCAGTGTCCAAGCTGAACCCGTCCACTATAGAAGATGCCTAAAATGGACACATGAGTATCAGAACTGGACCATGAAGTGATGTAAAGAGGTGACCTGATCTGGTTTTTTTTAGATCATGTGGATGGTTGGATGCAGGTACATCATTCTCCTGAGGAAGAAATGGTGACAGGATACACTATGGGAAGAAGGCAAGCCAGTGGAGGCAGTGTGATGCCCTGGGCACTGTTCTACTAAGAATCTTTGAGTCCTGGAATTCATGTGGAAGTTGCTTTGACATGTACCACCTACTGTCACACACACTTGTTTAGGAGGCAACTAAAGGGACTGAACAGATGTAATTCCAGGCCGTGCCAGGGGGTGGCGAAGTGTACTAATTCTCTCTCTCAATCCCTTGCAGACTATTCTCGGGAAATCCTGCCTGTTTCTGTGGCAGCCAACGACATCACTTCCTTTATCAGCCTTTAAAGCCGCCATCTTGCTTCCACTATATCAGTTCTGTTTTGGACTCAGTTGTGTGAACATGTCTGTTCTTGCTAATCAATTTTGCAGCCGGGAAATATTATATGGGTGGCTACCCCAAACCTTCTCAATGTCTTTTTGTAGTTCTTGTGACATTACCTAATGATTGTTACAAATCATGAACACCCCTTCATGTCAATGGTATTCCCTGATGGCAGTCGCATCTTTCAGCAGGATACTGCGCTCTGCAAAAATTATTCAAGAATGAGGTTTGCGGAACATGACAAAGAGTTCAAGATGTTGAGTTGACCTTCAGATTCCCCAGATCTCAAACCGATTGAGTACCTGTAGGATGTATTGGAAAAACAAATCTGATCTATGGAGGCCCCACCTTGTAATGTACTGGACTTAAAAGATCTGCTGCGCATGTCTTGGTGCCAGGTACCACAAGACACCTTCAGAGGGCTTTGTGAAGCTGTACGTAATACTTGTTTTGATTTAATAATGATACAATGCTCCAGAGACCTTCAAAATGCAAGATTGAATGCTGCTGCCTACGATTTGAAGCATAGACTGTTATATGGTAAACCTTGTACTTCTAAGTATGGAAAATTCATATTTAAATAATGTTAGACAGTACAGTGCTGTACTGGCATAACAATCGCTTTGGATACAAGAGACATGGCATACATGTGTTGTGTACGGAAAGCTGTTGTGCTCACTTTTTCTGCTATGTCACATTCTCCAATAGGGATTTCTGAACTGTGGTATAACATTATGGAACCATGGACGCATACGCGGTCACGCGCTGCCCAAAAGGAGGTTATGTGAGATATAGTTTACCAATGGGATTCTTGACTGTAAATGCATTCTGGCATCCAATCATAAAAAAAAAATCAATCATATTATTTAATTGTTGTAAAGGTTCACACTGCAACTGAGTTGCATATATTGTTATTTTAATTTCACATGGTTCTCCTAATCTTATTCCATGGGTCTTTACGTCAATTGGTAATCAAAATAAAACCATCAACTAGCATTACATGAGCAGAACAATATGTGGATTGGAAACATTGTGATAACTAAGAAACAATCAGAGGTAGGGACTGGAAAACCAGACAGATTTGAGAGAAAGCTGAAGGGAACAAAGAACAGAGATATCCTTAATGAAAACTGGCTCAAGATCACCCCAGCGTTCACACTGGGCTGAAGATTCACCTTCCAACAGAAAAGCAAAAACAACACTAGAATGGCTTAGAGAAACTTTGAGAATATCCTTGAGTTGCCCAGCCAGAGCCCAAATGAACATCTCTGGAAAGAGCTGAAAATCGACGGCTGCCATCCAACCAGACAGAGTTGGGGAGGATCTACAGAGAAGAATGGCAGAAAAATCCCAAAATCCAGGTGTGTGAAACTTGTCATGTCCACCCCAGGAAGACTCCATGCTGGAATCAGTGCCAAAGGGGCTTCAACTAAGGGCCCGAATGTTTACATCAATTATAACATGTCAGTTTGGTATTTTTCATCTTTAATAAAGTTGCAAAACTGTCTAAAGTCCTGGTTTTTGCTTTGTCATTCTTGGGTGTTTAGTGCTGCTTGATGAGAGAAAAAATAAATGTAAATGATTTTAGCACAAGACTGAAACATAGCAAAATGTGTAAGAAGTGACGGGGTCTGAATCCACTGAATCTCCACTCTGTGGCCTCTCCGTTCGCGCCTACCTTCTTCCTGGGCTTTTAGCACATGTGCTATTGCTGGACGAGGCTTCACAGTTCTTGCTACCAAGCTCAGGAATGAGTTACCTACAACCAACCAAACTGCTTATGTCTCCAAAGAATCTCGAGGCCGCTTAGATTTCTTGCCTTTCTGCTCTAATCCTGCATATCTGCTGCTTTGCTGACCACATAAACCGTCAAGCAATTTTTAGTATATTGTTTGACTTTTAGTTTTTCATTGACTTTTGGAACTAATAATAGACCTACAATTTGTGTGCTGTGCTTTGAATTTTGTTCTCTAAATTGTACCTTCTAACCACTTAAATTAAATATATTATGGTTTGCTTTGTAAGTTGCCTTGGAAAAAGGAATTTGCCAAGCAAGGACTAATAATATAAATAATGGATTTTTTCATTTCCACACCTTTCACATTTGTTGACAAAAATTACCATATTTTTATTTCACAAGCAAGTTCTTGCATAAAAAGTTAATTATTTATGAGTCATATAAGAGCGATAACATGGCACAAATGGGGCTGACAGATAACTTCCCAGGACACAAATTAATGTCTGGAAAGATTTTTCACAATGACAAGCTATCTGCTATATATAAAATGAAGCCGCATTGTGAGACGTAGCAGAGCACAGCAGCAGCAATGAAGATCATCATATTTACAGTTTTGGTTGGCTGGGCAGGTAATGTTAAAATGAAAACGAAATGATCGTTATTTCTTTAGGCACTGAAAGGTTTCTTTGACATTTTTGTATGCTCTATACATTTTTAGACAGGAAAATATATCAACGTATTCTGGCTTTATACCTCATTAAGAGAGAGCAGAGATATGTTTTAGATTAATTATATGAGCACAATGCTGAAAAATTACATTTAAAATGCATTCATTGGCAGTATTTGTAACAGACCTTATTCCTCTTAAATTCAGCGCTACAAGAAGGATTTCATTTTAACCCTTTCCTTTATTCTAGACCTGAAATAGACCATTTATTTTGAAAATGTATTCCCCAGCGAAGTGCTGCTGCCTTACAGATTCACTATGCTAGGTGTGACTCTCCTGTGCCGTCTCTACCTGTGTGGAGTGGACATGTTCTCTCTGTTTCTCTATGGGGTTTCCTATCATATCCCAAATAAGTTAACTGATGACTCTGCACTGTCAATATGGCTGTGGGTTCAAGTAGGCTCTGTGATGGACTCCTTTTCCACCAAGGTTTGGGACCTGGTCCACCACAACCTTCAACTGAATTAAGCAGGTCTGGGATTGTTACAATATGTTATACTGGAGAAACACGCAGCCTACAGTCCTAAAATGAAATGCTACAAAAGGCTAGATAAAAGCCACAGTAAACTCGACGGCTGTTGTTTGTAAATTTAAAAATGTCCACTTGATTATGAATTCTAAACACATTTGTGCCATTTCCTGGGAGGTTATCAATATATCAATATATAAATATCAAAATGTTGTGCCCGCCAGTAAAAAGCCAACAATTTTCTGAATTCCCAGGACATATCAAGGCAAAAGCTTTTGATTTTGTATAAGATCAAGGATCAAGCCCAATAATTTTATGAGTAACCTCATGACAGACAGACATTAGCTCTTTATATATTTTACTTAGCCAGCAAGTTAAAAAATGACACTCCACTTGCTAAACTACCATCTCTTTTACTATTTATTCTTATGTTTATTTATTTCTGCTATCTTCCTGTTTTCATTCCTGTGACTTAAGAATTTTTCAACTGCTTTCTTAATCAAAAGCCAGCTAGACTCTTTTTTTGTTTAAAAAATACTGAATTCCAACGTTATAATTAAGAAAAGCTGTATTGTAAGTTTATAGCAGTCCGCACAGATCATTGTCACATAGGCTGGTGGTCTAGTCAGTGCTATCAGTATAGAAAATGAATTAAACATAAAAGAAGAAAATCACAAAACACAACTGGCATGAAGACAACAAAAAAGGGAATTGAAAACTCTGAGGCTAGTTGAATTTTGAAGAAGATTCTTGCTCTTATTTCTAATTTAGCTCCCTAAACTTGCAATAAAATTGTACATATCCTAAAATAGAAATGCTGGCTCTTGTGCAAAAATGCTATTAACTTAATAATAATAATACATTTTATTTATTTGTAGGCGCCGTTCTAAACACTCAAGGACACTGAACAATAGATGAAACATAGATTATAAACAAAAGTAAAATACAAAATTAAAATCAGACAGAGCAATTGTAATCAAAGAGAAAAAGCAGTCTTAAACAAATGAGTTTTAAGTTTAGATTTGAAAAGTGAAAATGATTCAATATTTCTAAGCTCAGGGGTAGTGAGTTCAGGAGCTGGGCAGCAGAGTAACTGAATGCTGTGCTCCCCATAGTGGTAAGACATATGAAGGGGACATTCAAATAGATGGAGGAAGAGGATCTAAGGGTATGGGAGGGAATGGCAACATGGAGGAGTTCAGACAGATATGGAGGGGCAAGTTTGCGGATACCTTAAAAGTTAACAGAAGAATTTTGAATTGAATGCGGAACTGAACTGGAAGCCAATGAAGCTGCTGCAAAACGGGAGTGATATGGTGAATAGAGGGGGTTCTAGTAATGATGCGGGCAGCTGAATTCTGGACCAGATGAAGCTTATAAAGAGATTTGTGAGAAATAATCCAGACGAGAAGTGACAAGGCTATGAACAAGGATAGCAGTGGTGTGGGGAGTGAGCGAGGGGCGAATACAGTTAATGTTATGCAGGGGGAAATATAGACCAGGAGATGTTATCGATGTGGGACTGAAAGGATAAAGTACTGTCAAGGATGACACCCAGACTCTTAACCTGTGGGGAAAAGGGAGACAGAGGAATTATCGATAACAAATGAAAAATGATCAGTTTTGGATAATGTTGATTTTGTACCAATGAGGAGAACCTCAGTTTTGTCACTATTTAATTTAAGAAAATTTGAAGAAAACCATTTACTGTTATGCAATTAATAAGTGAGAAGGGTGGAAAGGAAGTAGTAGGTTTGCTAGTGAGATAGAGCTGGGTGTCATCAGCATAAGCAGTGGAAGCTAATGTCATATTTACGAAAGATATTACCAAGGGGAAGGAGGTAAGTAATGAATAGGAGGGGCCCCAGGACAGAGCCCACCTGAAGTAACAGCGGTGGGTTGGGATGTGAAAGTTTTAAGCTGAACAAACTGAGTGCGGCCTGAGAGGTAGGATCTGAACCAGTTTAGTGGAGTGTGGGTAATGCCAATTGAAGATAATCTATTGAGAAGAGTCGTGTGACAAATAGTGTCAAAGGCTGCACTCAGATCAAGGAGGATGAGAATAGTAATTAAACCAGAATCAGCCGCCATAAGGAAGTCATTAGTAATTTTTATAAGTGCCGTTTCTGTACTGTGGAGGGGACAAAAACCAGACTGGAACTGTTCATATAGATTATTTTGAGATGAATGAGAATGAAGTTGAATAGCCACTATTTTTTCAAAAATTATGGAAATGAAGGGTAGATTAAAAATAGGACGAAAATTACTGAAATTGGTCAGATCAGCACCAGGTTTTTTCAGTATTGGGGTTTTTGCGGCAGTTTTAAAAGATGAAGGAACAGAAGAGTGGATTTTAGCAGAAATAAGAGGGACCAGAGAGAGGAGGCAGGCTTTGACCAGAACTGTAGGGAGGGTGTCCAGTTGACAGGTGGATGGCTTAGACTTACAGACAAGATCTGAGATTTCTGAGAAAGTAGGAAACTGAAAAGAGGAAAATGAGTGAGTTGGTGGGTGAAATTCAAATGAAGTACTGGAGGAATCCATACAGAGAGACTGATGAATCTTCTGGATTTTTTTCATTAAAAAAGAACCTAAGGAAATTGCAAAATTCAGTTGAGTAAAGGTGAGAAAGTAAAGAATCCAGGGGTTGTGTGATATTATTAAGTAGTGAAAGCAATGACTTGGTGTTGCCTTCATTGGAAGGAATAATGTGAGTATAATAGTTAGATTTAGTTTGGGCAATACAGTCCTTGTAATAAAGTATAAGGTTTTTGTACATCTTTTTGTGAACAAAGAGTCCAGTTTTTTTATATAACCATTCAAGTTGCCGGCCTTTGGCTTTCAAAAGCCGAAGTTCAGGTGTGAAACAGGGAGCAGAAAAGGAGAAAGAAACAGATCTAGTTTTTAATGGAGTGACGGAGTTAAGAATACCATTAAGTCCAGTGTTATAGTGTGAGACCAGTTCTTCAGGAGTGGATAAATGATGAATGTCCATAAGGGAATTAATACTAGAGGAAAGAGAGTCTAAGTTAATATTCTTAATATTACGGAAAGACGTGAGACTGGAAAGATTAGTGTTTAACATTGAATGAAATAAAAAAATGACCAGTTATGGGGAGTTCATCTGCAGTAAAATCAAGCGGGGTAACTCCAGAACGGCAAATCAAGTCCAAGATATGTCCTATGGAATGAGTGGGAACATCAGTATGCTGCTGGAATTAAAACTCTCAAGGCAGGATGTAAAGTCTCTAGTAATAGGGACATTGATTATCTATATGTATATTGAAATCCCCCAGAAGTATTATGTTTGATGAAACAGTGGATAAGTGTGTAAGGAAAACAGCAAAGTCATTCAGAAAGTCATTATTTGGTTTAGGGGGGCAGTAAACAGTTGCAATAATAGTAGAAATAGGTTCATTTAAATGACACACAAGAGAGTCAAAAGAACTGAAGGCAGAAATAGACAATGGCAGGACTTTCCACTTCTCATGCAGTTTCTATATCATTGCGACATGTGTTTGTCTGATATGTTAATTACTTTATTATGGAAATTTAAAAGGGAAGGAGGACAAATCTTAAGTAAGTTAAAAAATGGGAGTCCCTGCACATTTCATAAGAACAGCTGGCACAGAAGTGTGTTGGGTAGACCTGCTGCTTCACATGGCTTGAAAACCAGTTTGATTCCCAATTGCTCTCCTTCTGTTCATGTGGATCTCTTCTGTTTACTTACGCTGTCTCCAACAGTCCGAAGACATGTGGTCAGAAGGATTAGCAAACTGAGAGCAGGTAAATGTGTGCAGACATCAACTGGGGTCCCATTCAGTGCAGCGTGCTGCTGGGACAGAGTTCATCGCAATGGCCAACAAACAGCAGGTACAGAAAGGCAGTTGGGATTTTTCACAAAGTTAGTTAAGAAGTTTAATTATCTACAGTAGTTTAAATTCATTTTTGAATATATAATTTCTCAAATGAAAAAGCTCACCCTATGATTAAACAATTGTTAATAACATAAGGCAGCAGCAATATTAATTATTTTCAGAACTGACATGTCCAATTTAAATGCCATCTTTATGCTTCTGTTCAGTTTAATTTCATGTCATAGGCAGCGTCTATCAGTTCAGCAGTTTTACATTTACTGTATTTTAGTGTTTTTAAGTAGATCATAATTGGGATTCAGGATTACAAGGTAAAGGAAAGTAATAATCCGCCTGACATGGCCAAATGGGAATTTAAAAATGTACTGCAGGGTAGGCCACTCTCCATGTTGGTAGAATATGACAACAGGCTGATGCCTTGATCTGTTCAACTTATGCTGAGGTCCCCAAACAAAACCATTAAAAACAGTGGTGCAAAAATACCTCCTTTGGAGAGAGCAGAGATACAGAATGGGAAACGTTTGGGACCAGCTGATCTAAATGGTTAATAACCAGTTAAAAATGAAATAGCGTTCAAGTGTGTTTGGGCAGCATGTTTCATTTTTGACAGGGATATCTCATTTTGTCTTATGAAATATTTTAGTAGCAGTGAGTCCTATTCAAAAATAAAAGTGATGGAGAATCCTAACTCACTTGTTTTAAGTCAGCGGGTGGCTGATGTCATACACTATTTGAATTAGAAAAAACTGTAATTCTCTCTTAGAGGATCTGGAAAAAACTTTTTACAAATTTGTGAGGCTCTAATCAATAACATTTTAGAATAAACATTTAAATTGATGAAGCAGATTCTCTCCCCTCCTTTTTATTCTATTTATTTTTATTCATTTAATAATTTATCTATTTACTTATTTTTACTAGTTTTACCCTGCTGGCCTAGCTCTCTTTCTCATGTGTGGGGGATTTTGTTAAACTTGACTTGCTTGTATGGAATGTTATTTGATTTTAATAAAATCAATAGAATGCAAAAAAAAAAAACAGTGATGATATTATGTATTTTGACAGACAGCCGGGTCCCACGCCCGGCCGGGACGCCTCTGCTGCATACGTCCCGGGGGAGCCACCATGGACAGTGCAATGCCTCCCCCGGGGGGCCTGGGGCAACCTCCTGGCCGTGGGTCCTTCCTCAGTCTCCCCCGTGGCTCCATGGGACATGGAGTCCACCACAGCCCGGTTGGGAGATGGGGTGGCCGCTAGGGGGTGCTGCGGAGAGCCAGCCGCCACAATGGCTGACTTACCAGCCTCACCTGGAGGTGCAATTAAGACCAGCTGGTCAGGCACCTGGAGCACTTCTGGGTGGGCTATAAAGCAGGCAACCTCCCTCCATTCTACGCCAGAATCGGGAGGAAGAGGACGAGGTTGCCTGGGAGGAGTGGTGGTGCCAGGAAGGGTTGTTTGTGCTGTATCTTGTGCTTTGGGAACTGTGTTGGGCCTGTGGGACACGGGGAAGACGTGCCCCATGGCTGAAGAAAAGAAAATAAAGCCTGTGTGTTTTATACACGTGCCTCTGCGTAGTCTGTGCCGGGTCGGGCGCTATGTAGCGCCTTTTACAGTATTTACATGGATTATTTACAGTACCAGAAACAGCGCAGTGCACGATGACGTGCAGTGAATACACTTGACTTGAGCATTCATAGTTTTCATCCTCTTTCTCTGTACGTTTAGAATGCGTTTGCTCAGAGATTGATGTTCTTGTTGCTTCCTGAGCTGCTCTTCTTTTCTGCACCCTAGCAGCCTGCTTCTTCTCTTCTTTCATCGGTGTCTTTTCACATTAAAACCGGTTAAGTCAGTGTTTGTGTTGCAATTACTTAGTATGTTTTCCTTAATTTTTCACTTAAGCCAGCACTTAAGTCTTCAATCTGCCTCAAGAACGATTTAAGATATGAGGAGGTAGGGGAAGTGACAGCAAAGGTGGTCACTGCCAAGAGTTAATTCTACAATAAAATAAAATAAAAATAAAAGAGGAATAACCTTGGAGGTCAATCATCATTTCGAAAGCGGATAGTAGAAGCCACATAGTATATGTGTACCAAATTTCAGGTCAATATGTCAAACAATTTGCAAGCTGCGGGTGATTTAAAATCCTGGACAGACAAACAAACAACCATGGTAGCGTATTATATATAAAGATTGTGTAATGGAGTCCAGAGAAGCTCGATGTTGCTTTCAGAGACGCCAGATTCCTACCGAAGTGATGGAAAATTGTACTGATACAGGCACATTTGTTAATTGTGAATGGAATATGGTCAATTTTAGTTCATATTGCTTAAACACAAGAGAGAGTTCAAATCTGTGTTGAGGTTGTGCAAGCAACTGACATGACAGCAACATCCCTGCTGGTATTTCAATAACTTGTGTCTGCCATCAGCGTCCTTCAAACGATTAATAAAAGAAAACGTAAGCATTGAAATAACCTCCGACAAGGTAAATGTACAAGAATGAACTTAATCAGTAATGGATATCTAAATATAAACAAATTTAACAACTTCCCCAATGCTTTGAGGTTGGGAGTTTTTGATATTTCAAAAAACTGTCTGGAAATATATAAAAGAAATCAGAACGTTTCTGACATTTTATTTTTTTCTAGTGTATCAAAGTTCAACAAAATCAGTCCACTGGGAGCCGCATTATTTCATACAGACAGACAGAAGTACAGAAAGACAGACTGAGAGGCCTCACAACTACAAAAGGTGCCCTAAAACAACAGGGCATTAGCAGCTCTGCTGGGCTACAATAATGCGTCTTCAACCAAAACGTAATTCAAGACGAATGGATCATTACAGATTAAACGCTCTGCCTCTTACAACAGTTTTATTTCTTCTTGAAATCACCTTGTACAGCCAGGATTATAGGCATTCATATGTTCCATTAGATAACAGGGACAAAGCCATTAATGTTTTCTTAACGATTTTTGAAATGAGCTCTGACCTTACTGTAAGGGAAGCTGATGATTTAATGATTTCAGTTCCTCCTGAATTGGAGTCCTGTTGTTGTAGTCCCTAGTTCTAACAGGCATTATTGCTTTTTTATTTTTTATTTAAATGTGAAGTAGCAAATGATCAATCTGAACAGTCAGGCCTGCATGATACAAATGAATGAGCTGGCTTTTCTTTGCCCATCCATTTGAGTCATTGTATTAATTTTGAAAAATTTCTTTATTAGAGCCAGCAGGTCTTACTTTAGAAATGTGTTGACTTCAAAACAGCAACACCTACGCTTTAAGCCTTTCGGTTTTAAAAGTTTTCAATATTGTCTTACATTTTGTGGAATTTCCACCTACCATAAACATTACATGCTTTCCAAATTTAAGAACAATCAATTTTCACTCCCAGAATTCATTGACAAATAACACATACTATACTGTAGCAACAAAATCAAGTGCTCAAAAACATCCAAGCATGCATTCCTGACTGTATGTTGTGGTCAGTTGTGCTAAAAGCCTAAAACATTTAATGCCTTTATTACACTTCATTATACCTCTTAAATTCCAATTTTGCATTTATGCTTTGTTGAGCTGCCATAACAGCAGCAGTCCATGACCTTGACTTTGTTCAGTCGTCTCTGAAATATTGAGCTGTTGCACCCACTTAACTGTCAGACCCCAGCCGCAATGCCTGACGTTTGAATGATTTCATTTAATTTCCTGTCTTTTTCTTCTTAGCGGCAGCCAGCCTCCCAGAAAATGATGAAAGGATCATCAACGGTTATGAGTGCAGACCTCACTCTCAGCCTTGGCAGGTTTACCTTACCTACAACAATGGAAATCGCTGGTGTGGTGGGTCCCTCATCAACCAATGGTGGGTGCTGTCGGCTGCCCACTGCTATAAACCGTAAGTAAAAGAAAGGCTGGACTCTAACTAATCTGTCCATTATTGACCAACTTCCCTTTCTAATTCCATTACTTCTTTTTCTTTTCCTTTCTTTCACCTCATCCAGTAGAGCCTTATTGTCATGCACAGTATGTGCAGTGTTTACATATTCTCTCATTTAATTTTTTGAACTTTGGTTTCTTCAACAAGTTTAAAGTGCACATTGAGTACATTTGCAAATCTAAACTGGTCTTGTTTCTAAACTGTGTTTTGTGTTGGACTTTCCTAGTTTAGTTCTTCCAATTTGCCTGATGGGCAGCACGGTGGCACAGTGGTAGTAGCACTGCTGTCTCGCAGTAAGAGGACCTGGGTTCGCTTCCTGGGTCCTCCCTGCGTGGAGTTTGCATGTTCTCCCCGGGTCGGCGTGGTTTTCCTCTGGGCGCTCCGGTTTCCTTCCACAGTCCAAAGACATGCAGGTGCATTGAAAATCCTAAATTGTCGCTAGTGTGTGCTTGGTGTGTGGGGGTGTGCGTGTGTTTGTCCTACGGTGGGCTGGCACCCTGCCTGGGGATTTGTTCCTGCCTTGCACCCTGTGTTGGCTGGGATTGGCTCCAGCAGACCCCCCGTGACCCTGTGTTAGGATATAGCAGGTTGGCAAATGACTGAATGACATTTGCCTGATACTGCCTAAATAGTCTCTCTTTAGAAAAACTGGGTTTGGACAATTAAATCAACACAGGGCCCAATGAGTCAGTTCTTTTCTTCATGCTCTTCTTTTTTCATACAACATCTAGTGTCCTCCTTTCTAACAGTGACATTTGTTACTGTTAGCAAACAGAACCCAACATCTACCCAGGACTGCCCCTTTAACCACCCTTACTGTCTTCAAATGATGAATACTGCAATTTCGTTTTGCTTCTTCTTGTTATAAACTATGTAAGTATGAACATTATCATTTCTTTCTAACACATTATCTTACAGGGCAAGTTCTTTAGAGGTGCACCTGGGTGAACATGACACCACCAGAGCAGAAGGCACTGAGCAGCATTTACCAGTGTCCAGAGCCATCATGCACCCAGAATACAACTCCTACAATCTAAACAATGACATCATGCTCATCAAACTCGCCAGGCCTGCCCAGTACACCCAGTATGTGCAGCCAATCATGTTGCCCAGATCTTGTGTGTCAGCTGGCACCTGGTGCTTGGTTTCTGGATGGGGCAATCTGCGAACAGATGGAGGTAAAAGAAGAATTGTTTTAGTGTTGCCAGGACAATGCAAGTAATAGATGGGGAATGATGACATCAGGTGTAAATATGAATGTCCAAAAATGACAACTGCCCTGGTTTCTACTAGTCAGATGAAGCCAAGTTTCACTTTAAAAATAAGGTTAAGCTCTTAAGTGTGCAAATGACAGATTCAAGAATAGGTTTGTTATTTTCAAAGTCAAAGTTATATTTCCATGATCATGGTATATGGTAGTTTTTCACTGGGACTTGTGTTCTTAAGTGAAGCATTTTTTTTTTATAAATTTTAAAACTTACCAAGCCTGTTTTTGTGGTAAATGGCATCTGCAGGGCACCAGTCCAGCTTACTAAATGCAGTGTCCATTTTCAAGTCAAAAGTGTCCTCGAGTTGATCTGTGTCTTGTAATTGTACTCATCTTGCATATTATTTTTAGAAGATAAAAAAACTTAGATTCTGTCATTTTAAAAGAAATGCTCTTCACCTCATTGCCTGTCTTTCTCTCTGTGGGCAGTTCCCAGGGTCATGATTTGCTGTGGCTGGTTTTGTGAATACAGGAGTTGCCATTGTTCTTTAGAGGGTGACTCTAATGCTTAGGGTACACTTTCTCTTCGGACCTAGCCCAACAGGCCGTCATATCAGCTGTCACAGATATGTCCGGCTACAAAAAAGCACAAAGGTAACTTTGCACAAAACAGCTTCAGACACGTGTGTGGTTTCATGCCCTTTCTCTTCTTTATTTCCATGAAAACTCCACCTATGACAGTGGCTATGAACAGACAAGTGAATGGGAATATTATCTTACCACAGGATTAAAACAGTAGCATGAAGCAAGGATCTCATTTATTATTTCTAGTTTCCCTTTGTTGTCTCACCTCAGAAGTATATGCAACATTTTTTATGAAAATCTTCATAGTGGATGTATTCAGTCAGATTTAAGGCCTTCGTTTTCATGTTTGTACAAGTGCCCCAAAGAGACTGGTATGGCATGGTATTTTTTTTAACTTTACAAAAATATTTCTCACAATTTTAATAACATTATTAATGTATACCATAACTGTGAAAAAATAACTTTAACTTGAAAAACACCAGATTTCATCTTTATATAAATGACAGACCTTCAGTGGTTTGAATCCAAATTAAATGTGCATAGCTATGTTAATTTACTGTATCAAGCCAAATTTCCATGTAAGGATATCTCAAATACATTTTCAAATACAGTGGAACCTCGGTTTACGAGTAACTTGGTTTACGAGTGTTTTGCAAGACGAGCAAAAATTTTTAATAAATTTTGACTTGATAAACGAGCGATGTCTTGCAATACGAGTAGTATGGATACACTTTGTCTGCTGAGCGTCATGTGATCACAACTGAGCTGATGGTGGTTCTCTCTCTCTCCTTATCTCGCTCGCTCGCTCATCGCGTCTTTTTCTCTCTCTCCTTATCTCGCTCGCTCGCTCGCCCAGTGCGTCTTTTTCTCTCTCTCTCCTTATCTTGCTCGCTCGCTCCCTCATCACGTCTTTTTCTCTCCTTATCTCGCTCGCTCGCCCAGTGCGTCTTTTTCTCTCTCTTCTTATCTCGCTCCCAGCGTCTTTTTCTCTCTCTCTTCTTAGCGCCTCTCTCTGTTTACTACAGCATTGTGACTGTGTGTGTGCTGTGAAGTGCGAGTCCTCATCTTGCTCCCCAAAACACGAAGCTGAGTCTCAGTACTTTAACACCAGCTGAATAAACACCAGTTTATTCAGTTTGAAACAGCAACAGCGCTGTTATTTATTGCAGCGGGATCTTTATAATGTTCCTTGATCTTTTTGGATGCGCTTATACGGCGAACTGCTACAGCGCTGGGAGACTGCGATTGCTTTGGGACACTCTTCAGCGTGTCGTCCCGTTGGGTGGAATTCCACATGAGTTTAGAACCTCACACCAGCCATGATTCTTTTTAAAGGTAAATTGCAGGTTAATTTGTATTATGTATTTTACTTTATATTTTGTATTAATCCTTTTTATATGAATAGTTTTGGGTTGTGGAACGAATCATCTGAATTTCCATTATTTCTTATGGGGAAATTCGCTTTGATATACGAGTGTTTTGGATTGCGAGCACGTTTCCGGAACGAATTATGCTCGCAAACCGAGGTTCCACTGTATCTTAAAATAATTGTGTGTGTATTTTAAGACAACTCAAATACATTTTGTGATATTTTAAATGGACTTTGCATGCATTAAAGATATCCATCCATCCATTTTCTAACCCGCTGAATCCGAATACAGGGTCACGGGGGTCTGCTGAAGCCAATCCCAGCCAACACAGGGCACAAGGCAGGAACCAATCCCGGGCAGGGTGCCAACCCACCGCAGTGCATTAAAGATATCGGATATGCATTTCGAGATAACCAAAATCACTTACCATAAAGATCTCCATTCTCTCTTTGGAACTTCCTGTCTATTTTAAGGTACTTTGAAATGTATTTGAGATACCTCAAAGTGAGCAGAAAGTTATTTTAAGATATCTTGAAATGCGTTTGAGGTATCTTAAATCGTATTGTGCATTGTTTCTCATTCACTCAGTCATCTGCCACCTGTGGGTTGTAAGTTGCGTATATTGTAGTGGATCATGGTGGGTTGCAAATTGGGTTGTGACAGGTTAAATCACCGAGGGGATGCTCTGAAGAACATGCTAGATTTATCAAAGGGACCAACTATGACAATCGCGCTCGATTCACCAAGCATGGAAAGTCACTAACATAGGAAAAAGTGGGTTGTGAAAAAGGTTGCACAACAATAATATTGTAGGTAGATATCTTGAAATAAGTCCAGGTCTTGTTAAAGGTAACTGAAAATGAATTTGAATAAATGTGATTCAATATATTTAAAAAAATCTTGATTACATTTCCAGATATCTTAAGATGACACCCATATCAGAAATACATATATATTTGCAAATATCTTACAATAGCCTTCTGCCCATTTTCTGATGGCTGCAATCTACTTCCTGCTTCTTTCAAGATATCTCAAATTAATTTCAAGATATCTTTAAACAGGCAGGAAGTCCCATTGAAAATTTTCCAGGAGCTCATTTTGAGATATCTTGAGTCATATTTTAGATCTCTCGAAGTGCGTATGGCCTTATTTTAAGAGATGTTAAAATGAATACTGAGATATCTCAAGACACCTGCGAACATATGTCAAGATATCTCGAATTGTATATCACTAACTTGAAATACATCTGAGGTATCTTTAAATGAACAGGATACCATGTGAAGATATCTTGAGATATATTAAAATGCCTATGGACTTATTTTAAGAAATGTCAAAACAAATACTGATATATCTCAAGATGCCTGCGAACATATGTCAAGATATCTCAAACTGCACATCACTAACTTGAAATACATCTGAGGTATCTTTAAATGAACAGAATACCATGTGAAGATATCTTGACATATTTTAAAATGCATTTGTGATATCTTGAAATAGACATATTTCTAGATATCTGCAAATCATTTTGAGATATCTTGAATGCATTTCCTGATTTCTAAAAATGCATTTTGAGATATATCTAAATGTTACTTCAGCCTAAAATAGGGTTTCCAGCAAATCCCATCTGCATGTGCAGACTCTCACACAATTCATTATACCTTACATATTTACAGTGCTTTGCTTTCACTCCTCAGGTTTATTTATGTAAAATCTGTAATACAGTATAAATAGCCATTTCCACAACCTTTCTCACAAAAACATGACACAAGGATGGAAAAGGATATCAGTTATATTAGAATTATTAATTATTTATTAACTCCTTTACTGTAAGTTGTTTGTAGTACATGACGGCCTTTGATTCCTTAAAATATTTCCAGTACTGATCTGAATCTGTTGTACATCACATTTAATCCAGATCACAAGAGTTTACACCACAATCCTACCCGGAATCAGATGATTCTGGTATCACTCGATTCTGATCATTTTATAATATGAACACAACTAATGTTACTATCATTTAAATGTAAAACTCTCATGAGTGTTGTGCTACATTCCCAGACTGTTTCACTTGTAAAGTCACCATTTGATTAAGAGCATTTGTAGCAAGAGAAGGTGAGGGAGTAGGGTGATTAGGTGTCACTCATCTGCTTTGTCTTCTGTCTTTTAGTCCAATACCCAAAAGCTCTGCAGTGCTTGGACCAGCCGATTATTGATGATGCCACCTGCCGCAGGGCTTACCCACCTTATTTTACAGAAAATATGATGTGCTCTGGCTTTATGGAGGGGGGCAAAAGCAGCTGTCAGGTGAGTACTTAATGATGAATGGGGAGAAGAATTCAAACATCACACACTGTTTAATCTGAAATAGCCAGGTAGATGCAGGGTATTCTCTTTATGGTATTGAATCTGTAGGAAGAGAAGTTAAGACCAGACATGATTGAAAACAGAGGTGCTGGCCACCAGCTTCATGAGCATCTGTGTGTCTCACAATGATTTTTTTTTCTTTTTGGTCCAGGGTGACTCTGGTGGTCCACTCATATGCAACGGAGAGCTACAAGGAATTGTGTCATGGGGTTACGAGTGTGCTCAGCAAGGACACCCCAGCGTCTATGTTAGAGTCTGCCGCTACAATAGCTGGATCAGTAGTGTCATGGCTTCCAACTAAATGTTAATGAAGAGAAGCAAAGGGCAACGCCTCGACTTAAGTGCTTAACATTCACTGTGGGAATCAGACAGCCCTGCTTACAAATTGTAATTTAAAGGCTTCAGCTTCTCTAGGGCTTAATAAAATAAATCTAAAGCAATGAAGTGCCTGACTATTCAAGATTTTTCTTAGAACACTATTTGGTCAGGAGTCATTTACAGGAATTGCATGTGACATTTGAATCAATTCCTGGGTTGTTTGCAAATAATAAAGGGAAAAGAAAATGGCAAATTAAACAGCAATTACCCTGATTAATTTAAAATGACCTCATCAGTAAAAGTCTTAAATATAATAAAATATTGCTGTCAGTCAAGTGAGCTGGCAGATAAATAATGAAATCTGAGGATATGCAAGCCGTGTCGCTAAACAGTGAATGGAGGAAGTGACAGCAATTCATGTCTGATCAATCTAAAATGTTTGGCAATATTTGAAATTACACTGACACGCTTTTTAAAATAATCTATCTCAAATGAAATGTGTTTAAGCTGTTACATACATGAAAACCTATGTAAATTAAAAATTCTAGCAATTCATTTTCAATTCTTACCGTTCCTCATATTTATTTAAAATCTTTGATTTGAGGGTAATGGAAGTCACACAGCTTATTTCTCAAACATATTTTATTAGACACTGAAAATAGAGTGGCACAAAGGTTAGAGGTCCATTCCTGGGGCCTCATGTATAACGCCGTGCGTAGAACTCGCACTATAACATGGCGTAAGCACAAAAGCTGAAATGTGCTTATGCACAGAAAAATCCAGATGCAGGAATCTGTGCGAACTCCAACTTCCACGTTCTTCCGCTACATAAATCCCAGTCAGCATGAAAAGTAACGCATGTGCACGCGCTTTATGTAACGCCCTAACTCCTCCCAAAATTACGCCTCTTTGAATACAAATCAATATAAATCGCCCTTAAGCGCAGCCTTCTGTGAAAAGACAATGGGAAAAGCACGGGGAAAAATATAAGAATTTCAGCGAATACCAAGTGGAGGCAAAGTAAAAACATACAATTTGTTCAAATAAACCGTGGTATAATCAACAAAAGGAAGTTGATCGAGTGACATGGCGTGTTGGAGAAACTTGAAAGCTCACATCACAAAATCGCACAGTGCCGGACATAAAAAGAAGTCACATATCAAAGTCGCCGTGAAAAGCCGAGTTGTAGCCCACTGTCTGAGTGTTATATGAAAGCTTATTAGGGTACAGAGAAAAAAAGGCACACAGTGGGAGAAAAGCACGAAATGTCAACTTCAATCTCGACATTTCCACTTTAATCACGTAGTTTATTTTGTCATTAAAGTAGAACATCATAAACTTCATCTTAAAATCATTTAATTAACCAGTTTCTCAAATCACATCGTAATTAAAGTAGCACGTTAAATGCTTTGTTTTGTATTTGATCTTCTATGTGCTCTATGTGTGTGAATCACTACTTGCTTCTTAAACTCTTGCTCTCTTCCTCCAACTGGGCACAGAGTCCATTACATTCGTGATATTACAGCTCTCTGAATAACTAAAATACTGAGATGTATACGTGATATCATTTTCATGATGATAGGAGTTAAAGCACGTTATTAAACATGGTTTCACTTGATGAAATAATTTATTGCAGCAGTACTCAGGGGCGGCTCTAGGCTTGTGGTGGCACTGGGCAGAGGAAGAATCGGTGGCTCCTTGCCCGCCGTCAGTAAGGTAGCTTATGCACGTGGATGGCCTCGTCCGTTGCAGACACTGCATAGCCGCCTCATGCTCATGACACAAGCATTTAACTTTTGCCGAAATTTGTCGCTGCGTTTTTAGCTGTGTTGTTATTTTCTCTTTCTGTTTTATATTCAATATATATTGGCGTAGCCGTCACTGCAGTCAGTGCTTTTCTTTCCCCAAGTAACCGATCGCCACACAATCAGCTCTGTAATAGAAGTTAAGCCATCTGTAAGCTTAGCGCCGATTCTTCAAAACGTTTAAAGAACATTGAAATATCTTCGTAGTACATGTTTAATTATTCTATCCTTAACGACACTCCCAGTGAAGAATATAGATTATTTAAATGAAGTTAAAGTTTTATCTGTATAATTTAATAAACATATTTTGCTGCATTTCACCTTAAAATGATATTGTCATCATATGTAAATACAAGCTTTATAAAGTGGCTCAGGTTGTGCGATATTATAACTATAGTGCAAGTTTACAGTGGGGTGATTGTACTTATAAGTACAAACAGTTCTACAAGGTGCAATTGATTGAGTGCATTTAAAGTTCTTGGCATGAAACTTTTTCTGAACCGCGAGGTCTGTGCAGGAAAGGCTTTAAAACGTTTTGCAATGGCTGAGACAGCGTCTCCATGAAACTGTATACCGATAATTCTCTTTCCGATCAGCTGCTGCTGTGATTCACACTCAGATACAGTGATATAAATACTCCGAGTGGTGCAGAGAGAGTAATATGGAAAACGATGATCCGCTGTGGCAACTCCTAACGAGAGGAGCTGAAAGAAGAAGAAGAAGAAGTGAGAGTAACAACACTAAAGCAGTTATGGTATTTGGAATACTATGGCTGTTCCCTGGACCATTATATTGTTACAAGTTAATTACAATCAGATGCATTACACTAATAAACAATATGCGGTTAGTTTCAGTGTACAGTAATTATAAAGCCGCGTCAGGAAAATAAGGAGTAACCACACAGGAACAGTAGCACTGCTTTGGCGCTGGGTGCCGCCAGTCTGCAAAACCGAGCGGAGAACTTGCGTACGACAAGGTATGAGGTACCGTGGAAAAGTGCGTGGATTTACGCCAAGTGTAGGTTTTATACATCGCGATTTGAACGTGGAAAAGTTCTTACGCAACATTTCTGTGCGTACGCACCGTTTATACATGAGGCCCCTGGTCTGATCACTGTATGCATGGAGTTTACATAATCCCTCTGTGTCCCTGCAGGTATTTTGGGTTCTCCTCCCACAAATGAGTGAGTGAGTGTGTGAGTGAATGAGTGAGCCCTCCCAAGTATTGGTGCACTTTTCCAGGGTTAGTTCCTACCATGAGCCCAGTGCTTCAGGGATAGGGTTTGAGATTATTATATTAGGCGTTATGAGTAAATGTGTCCTGCAGGGCAGAGTCAAAATAGACTTTACCTTCTTACATACTGGGCCATGATTCGAAAGAGAGGTTTTTAGGCAATAAATACCAGAAATATAAGTGAACTGAAACAGTTTTGAAAGGAGGAATGACCTACAATGCCTCACATCCATTGTGAAGTTAAAAGAGCAGTGCTTCATTCTTCATGCCCGAGGACTCCTAATTTTATCATCACCTAATTCAGAAAAAGTTCCAAGCTTAAAACCCTTTGCTTTGTGTGCTTGAGACAGTTTTGCACCCAAGCACACGGTGTGCAGTGTCAGCTCCCATTTCTTTTACTTTGATCAACAGCCTCTTATTGTTTATTTCTCAATCTAAAGGTAATTAACATAATTATGCACACCTATGATAAAATGCTCTTGTTTCTTCCTCGCACAATTCTAGCGCACTAGTTAAAAATAATCACTAAAGCGGACTGTTTCCTAATATTTTTTGCAGCAATTTAAATAAAAGTGCATGTTAGTGGTTTATATGTGTAATGATAAACTTCATTAAATACTCTAGCACAAATGTTATCTATTCAAGGCAATTTGTTGGATTGTATTATTTATAATCCCAAATCCACACTTCTATCTTTTCATTCAAAAATACAATCTCCATCCACAGTAATATTTTCACATCTTTCTATTATGAAAGTAAATCCTGAGACAAGACTTTTTGAAAGAGATAATTTCAAGTCCCACGAGACAAGACTTTTGGCCATGAGATGTTTTCAAGTCACGCCCTCCTCTCAGCCATATTCAACCACACACATGGCCCTCTCACCTGTTAATCATGTGAATGCTTTTGACAGACACAGTTCCTGCTCTCTTAGCTTTTAGAAATTTTTACGTTTTCCTCATTTTAACTTCCCAATAAAAGAAGACTTATTATGTCCAGATCTTATTGAAGAATTTTATCCCGAAGGGTTATCAGCAGCAGAAATGAATACACGGGAAATCCTAGCATCGAGAAACAATGAAGTCAAATTGTCGATCGGTTACACAGCAAAACGATTAAATACGTATCAATAGACTATGCTGAAACAGTTGGTGGTGATCGTGCTGAAGATGAAAACATCAACTTACAATATTCGAAGAATATCTACAACCGTTAACACCGTATGGTCTTCCACCACCCGAATTACTGTTGAAAGAAGAATGTATCCAAGAAAGGTAATTTAGTACATTTCCCTCAGATAACATTAGACACCAAAGGAGATCTTGATATGCCATTCGTATTAAAACATTAACAGTTTTCTGTTAGAATAGCTTTTGCAAAGACAATTAACAAATGACAGGGACAAACATTTGAAAAGTCGGTTTATTTATTAGAGAGAAAGAAACGAAATTCACTCACGGCCAGTAATATGTTGGATTGTCAAAATTCAATGCAACGTTGACAAAAATGTAATAAAAAAAATGTTTAACTGAATTTTTACAGAAAAAGTATAAGTTTAAAAAGTTCTTGCATGTTATTTTCAAATCCAAACCGAACAAAATCATATAACGCAATGAATACTTCTAACGCAACATGAAACATAATTTACTTTCAAATTATTATGTTTTTACTATTTTTAAAAATGGTTACCGGTAATTACTTGCTGTAATGTAAATAGTTAGTTCTATTATGGATATGTAACAATTCCCATGAAAATAACAATCTGTTTAAATTATACATCTGCATCCCCATACGTGAGCGGCTAAACTGCAAAGTGACTAGTGCATAGCACTGCCCAGGGGGTTGGTGAACGAAGCAAGCGATCTTTTATAAAAGTATCTCTTCCCACACTAAAGCAAACAATAATGCATATGACGTAGCCATTCACCTACAGTACATTGGGCATGTACTCATCAGAGGAATCTGAAACACTAAACATTCATGTTCAGCTTGCATTCAGAGCAGCAACGGCAAATACAAAAAATACAACAAAACAAATGGTTTTGTTTAGACTGATGATGAGGTTTAATTGTTTAGAGCAATAAAATGGCTGAGAAAAATGCAAAGAGCAGGATCCATTCTAGTAAGGGCCACATAAAAAGCACAAACGTAATCAGAACATGATTAAAGTTTGCAATATCAAAGCTCTCTGTTTTACACACTATAATGCTGAGCTTACGTTTTCAGAAGTTTGGGCCTCTGGAGAGCTTTTTCAAAAGGGTTAAAAATGTCAGGGCAGTGTAGACGTGAGGCCTAAATGGAGACAAATATCTGCATTTTTAAACAAAAATGTATTAGTGTGGCTGTAACACACTTCACCATCTACAATCTCTAAGTCACTGAGGACAGTCCGTGTAGCGACTTTGAGCTTATCAGGTTGTGTAGTGTTCCTTTACCATGATATGGCAATGAGAGACAGTATACAGTGAGTTCTGATAGGCGCAAAGCAGCATCGCCATATACAGGGGTCTGCTGACTTTGCATCGTGATTTAAATTGTGATTATGTATAGGAGACATTGTGCTGTTTCCTGTGACATGCAGAAAAGGGGACTTCGCCTTTAACCAGAATTCTATTTTGGACAGAGACAGGCTTATCAGGGGAGACACTGCATTTTAAAAAGGGAAAGGAGTGCTTGTGTGAGGCTGTAGTGTGGTATTCTAGGTAGTGAATGATTCATTATTGGCCATTTTTCACCCATTCAAAGTAATAGGACAACATGATGTTGAATCATGACGCACCTTTTTTCTCTTTAGTTTTGTTGGGAGGTACATTACTGGTTTTTAGGAATGGAGTTGCTCCCTCTTAAAGTGGGGGAAGCCTGTATTCCTCTCTGTTAGTGCCCACCCCACTGAATTAAGATACACTCATTATGATGAGCACTCGCACTCAATGTCACTATTTCATGTTGCCATTACTTGAATCATACTTTAGTGATTGAAAAACAAGCTACATATGAAAAGAAGGTAACCTGAATTATATTGTTTTTAACAACTTTTTTTGACTACATATAAAATTGGAAGAGAACCAACATTTACTTGTGCTTTTGATACTTAAGTACAATTATCATCAGATGCTCTGCTCTGTTGGGCCCTTGAGCAAGGCATTTAATCTGCAATTGCTGAGCGCTTTGAGTAAAGTGAGAAAAGTGCTATATAAATGCAAAGAATTATTATTATTAATTTAAAACTTCTACTGGAGCAGTTTTCTCAAGAGCTGATTTTACTTCAGTAACTTTTCAGAACATTGGCTCTATTCTACGTTTACTCAAGTATGGCAGTTAAGTAATTCATACAATACTGCATGAAAGTAAACCAGTCATTTATAGGACTTACTCACTCATATTTTGTTGTAGGTATTTATTATACAGCCGTTTTAATTTTTAATGCCTTACTTTAACTAAAAAGTGAAAATTTGAATTCTATGCTCTAACTCCTCATAACACTGAATTGGATAAGCCAGTTAGAAAATGCATTGATAGATTGTTGGAATATGAATTCAGGCATCTACAGTATATTTCAGAATGGATCAAGGAGTGGTGGCTCTGAGGCTAGGGATCTGCACTGGCAGTCGGAAGGTTGCTGGTTCGAATCCTGTAAGGTGCCAAAAGGGACTCTGCTCTGTTGGGCCCTTGAGCAAGGCCCTTAAGCTGTAATTGCTAAGCACTTTGAGTAGTGAGAAAAGCGCAATATAAATACAAATCAGTGAAGGTAGTCATTACATTTTCTAACATTAGAAAAAGTGTGACAAGAACAGGCCATTAGGCCCAACAACTTAATCTATCCAATTTATTCAGACTATTAAAAATGACATCAAATCAAAGTCCTACTCTTCACCCTACTATTTGGTAATTTATTCAATACTGAGCAGACACATATTCACAATTCAGTTTTTCCAATCCACGTGACATGCATGTTAGAGGAAACTCTGAACAACTAGAAATAAACTCACACTGGCACAGGAAGAATGTGTAAAGTGCATGCCATCGGTGACCAGGCCTGGGATTCAAATAAGCACACCTGGAGCTGTGAAACTTCACTGGGAGCTTCTGTGCAACTGTTGCATCTAATAAAAAATATGTCTATATGTTGTGGCGGGCCCTGGCCAGGACACCTCCTCGCTGGAACTATCCCGAGTGTTACCTGCCCCAGTGCACTAGATGGCATCCCTCCTGGGTTGCAGCGGTGCCTAGGGGAGGGAGTTTGGTGCAGCCCTGTTGGAATCCATGAGCGCCACCAGGGGGCGCTGTAGCTACTGCTGAGCCCTATAGAGCAGCTCTTCCACCACACCCTGAAGTGCTGTCGGAAATAGATCATCAAACACCTGGAGCACTTGAGGGTGCGTTATAAAAGGAGCCAGCAGCCACTACTCTGAGAGCCAGAGTCAGGAGGAGGGAGATGAAGCTTGCCAGGAGGAGAAGAGGAGAAAAGAAAAAGAAAAAAAAGGAAAGAGTATCATGATATGGTTGGGAGTGTGTTGAGCTTTTTGGAATGGGGAAGGTGTTGCTTACAAGGTAAAAAGAACATTGAAATTCACGTGTGCTTGAACTTATGTCCTATGCCTGTTTGTGTCAGGGTCAGCCTTTACAATGTACAATCCTGAGTGTAACTGTTCTACTGTCCTTATAAAAGCAAAGAAGACGAAATAAGCCAGGAGTCTCCAAATCTTTTTCTCTTCTCTTTCTATATCATTTCTCAATGTTTATCTATTTCTATGTACATATGATGTGGTGCTTTGCTTTTTAACACTATTATATTTGAAGAGGTGAACTGCCTATTTGAAAGGATGCAATCAAAAAATAAATTGAACTGAATTAAATTCAATACTGGGGTCTGTTGATGACAGAAAGGTTGCTTGGCCAAACATTTTTTTCACAAAACACATTTTTTAGCTGTCAGTTATAATATTTTAATTATCTTTGTACATAAAATACTTAAACATCAATATTTTATTTTTTAATAAAAATTTGTTTGTAGCAAAACAGTTAATAAGATCTGAATACAACTGGAATTGTCCTGGCATCAGGTAGCAGCATGTAAAACCATTAGAAGTAAAAAATGTATTACTTCCAGACACAAATTTCTTGGAATCAAAACAGAGAAGAACATTTGACAAAATATTTCAAGAAAGATGGATCATTGGCTTACTGCACTGGCGTAACTGGCCTAGTGCCAAACATGGCAGAGATCATAATACAGAAGAACAGAGACTTATGAGCATGTTGGTTTATAAACGTTGTGTGTATCTCACTGAGGCAGCAGTCAGGGCACACACAATTCCCAGGTTTTCTTTATTAGTGGGACAGCATCAGGTTCAGAAGGAATGGCCTGCTGGGAAAAAGCTGCAGATGCTACAGGTGGGTGCAGAAAACATTATAAACCCTAGCTTGATGGACTCAGATACAGTGCTGTGACTACTGCTTCACATTAAGTGTGGTTTAATAAAGCAGTTAATCAAAGCCCTGTCAAAAAATGAAGCCTGTTCTATACTTCTCCACTAAGTTCCTGGCTTTGTCTGAAGCTAAATTGAAAGCGGGAATTTTTGCTGGGCATGAGATTAGAAAAATTCAGCAGGTTGGAAAATGAATGGATAGATGGATGGATTTGTGATGCAGAATTTGATGGCGTAATGAATGATCTGGAACAAGAGGCTTGAGAATTTTTAGGTAATAATAAAGATCTATAAATGATAAGGAAATTGTAAATAATGTATTAGTTACATTTATGAAACTAGGCTGCAACATGATTCTCAAGGTTCACTTTTTGGATTCACATTTTGAATCTCAAGTGCAGGGTGAAAGATTCCATCAGGATATCAAGGGCATGGAAGGAAGATACCAGAGTCGCTGGGATGTCAGTTTGATGGTGGACTACTGCTGGATGATTCAAAGGGATACATCAGAAAAAGCGATGGGCCACCAAACAAAGTTTTGGTTCAAAATGCTAAAGAGTGACAAAAGCTGTAGAGGTTATGCAGTATATAAGTCAATGAATACAAAGGTGGCTCTCTTTGCAAATGTGTTTAAAAATTATTAGAGTGAGTAAATATTTTCATGTTAAATTGATTGAGAAAAATATTGAATACATGAATAAACTGTGTAATTGGCTAGATTTTAATTATGTTTCTTTTCAACGTTGAACCTAAATGTTCTTGGGGATTAATAAAGTATATCAAAAATGTGATGTGATGGAAACATTTAATTATATTTTTGTTGTCTTCAAGAATAAAAATAAAAATAATTATTCAGTAATAAAAAAATATTTTATAAGTTTCATTTCTCAGATCTGTGTTAAATCTAAAAAGTGCATGGCAGTGAACAGAGAAGGGTCAAGGCTGTCAAGAACAGGCCGTCTGTAAATAAACATTCATGCAGTTGGTCACACAGATAACAATCACAAAGTTAAATGCAATCCCACATCTGTCATCTTTGAGTTGTTTCCCATAATCTTTGAACCTAATGACCACCTACGTCAAATATTTACTCCCCTCAACCATACACTAGAAAAAATAAAAAATGATTTACCTATCTAACATGTATATACTGTATATACGACATTTTGATAGTTCCTTGCAGTTAGGAGACCCGGGTTCGCTTCCCATGTCCTCCCTGTGTGGAGTTTACTTGTTCTCCCCGTGTCTGCGTGGGTTTCCTCCGGGTTCTCCAGTTTCCTCCCACAGTCCAAAGACATGCAGGTTAGGTGCATTGGCGATCCTAAATTGTCCCTAGTGTGTGCGCTTGGTGTGTGGGCATGTGTGTGTATGTGTGCCCTGCGGTGGGCTGGCACCCTGCCCAAGGTTTGTTTCCTGCCTTGTGCCCTGTGTTGGCTGGGATTGGCTCCAGCAGACCCCCGTGACCCTGTAGTTAGGATATAGCAGGTTGGATAATGGATGGATGGATTTTCATACTTGAAACTAGCTTTACAATAAGAAATGCTAAACAGAGTTACAAAAATAAATACATGAAAATTAAAGAACATTCATATGTAACAGTTATCCAAAGTAACACAAACATGAATGTATTTTTCCACAGTTCTACAAAGAGAGCACCAATGTATTAAGTGACTTGCTGAGGATCATAACCAATTCCGTGTTAAAAAGCTAATAGGACTCACTACTTTGCAGATACATTGAGGGTCATTTGAATGTTTGTAAACTATCATTTTATAAGGCTCCTTTAAATGGTGAACACCAGCCCAATGTGCTTTCAAAAGGAAGAAATAAAGCACAACTGGTAACTCTGACATTTTGTACAAATGTCACTCAGTTAGGTTGATTAGCTTATTCAAGACAATGCGGTGAGTCAGTGACGGGCTGAACCCGCAGTATCGTCGTGTGAAGGTCAACACTTTAGTCACTCGGCCTGTTCATAATGGAAACATTTTTCCTACCATTCTACATTCAGATGGCCTGTGAGCCTTACATTTATCACCCAGTTTCTTATTAACCTTTTTACTTGGAATATTTAAGGATTGTTTGAACAAATTCACAAAGCCAATTAAGGCAGTTTCTACAAGTCAAGGTTGCGTGTTAACGCATTGGGAAAAATGACTGGGCGAGAATCGCATAACTTCAATAAAAAAAAAAAAAAATCAAAATACAGGACAAAAAATAATGAGAAAGTATATCCATGACAATCCATTAAAAAAGAAAAGAATGGGAAAGTGTATACAAGATAGTCCACTTAGGCATATTCATAGGCTAGTTCAAAATGTACAGTTCTCAGAATTGCCTAATCTAACACAAGGTCACATGGTGCTGGAGACTATCCCAAGAGCCTTAGAGGGACAGCAGCAAACAGTCATGGACAGGGAGCCAGTCCACCACAAGGCCCCCAAGTGAATGCACCCACATGCCATCTCATGCAGGGCCAGTTTGGAAGTGCCAATCAGTCTAACCTGCTGATCTTAGCAGGCGGAGGAGGAACACCAGAGTATGTTGAGGAAAACACAAAGACATGAGAAAAATGTGAAAACTCCACATGGTCAATGACCAGATTTGAAGTAAGAGTGCGGAATCTGTGAGGAAACAGCTTGTATATAAATTAAAGTAAGAAGCATCTTACTCTCTTGGCATTATAATGGCCCATCTGCAGGTGATTCCTGACTGGCATTTGATGTTAATCTGGCTAAACTTGGGCTCCTCATCACCCTGAGAAAGACTCAAAGTAAGTGCATTGATCCATAGATGGAAACAACACTAAAAAGGCTAATCTTTTGCTCATAAGTATCACTGTGGTACACAGAGGGTGAAAGATCCAGAGAATAAACCTTGTACAGCTGATTAATATCTATATATTCAATGATATTTTTAGGTTTTTAATTGCTTTATATGTTATTACAAAAACAGTAAATTAATATGCAATTAATATTAAAATTAATATGCAATCATAAAATGCATAAAGTTACAGGATATGTTTGGTATTTTTCAAGTCAATGTAATTTCTTCATAATCACTCTACATATTCATTTGCCTCATCAAATTGTGTTTTAAATTTTAAAAACACCTTGTCTGTTCTCATAGCTTACAATGGGTCCGTTGGTGTATAAAAAGCCTTTAAACTTACCAAATACATCTACTTTGAAGCAGAAAAGGAAATATGCCTTAGGTGTGCATAACCCGCCCCTGGGATAACGAATAGAAATTAAAAATAATCATTTTATCACAGATTCTTTGAACTGTTTTTCTTGAGATAAAATGTAATTTCCTGTTTGCTTGTCTGCTCACCTCCACTGTCATGGCTGGAGTAAAGACATATTAACAAGCCCCCAGCGCCAAGTTATATTTTGCTTATAATCTTACTTTTGCTTCTGCAATTCTATTTTTTTCAATAGTTATGTTCTGCCATAGCTTGTAACAACAGACAGATACTCACTCAAATCAAACGGTAATTTTTCCAAAATGGATTATTTTCATCTAAACGGGAACTATTTTTTGCCCATTAAATTTGTGTTATTATTTAACACTTACAGTGTAGTAAAAAAGAGCAGATAAAAGTTTCATTGTACTTTGTACAATTAACAATGGATTTGAAGTGAACTTATCATGTCTTTTAAATAAAACCCTTAGATTTTTGAAAGAGCCATGCCATCTGCATGTTACAGTTGCCATGGTGTGTTCAGAGCGTACATAATAAAAAAAATTAAAATGGCAGAGTGGGCGATAGAGCAGATTGAACTGAGGAAATAGTGATAAAACAAACTTAGGACAGTGTGTGTTGTAAGCGGCTGCTCAAGAAACTAGAAAGTCATTTCAAATGACAGGTCTGACCAGAGTAAAGTGGCTAATTCCATTCCTCCATTTCAGGGTCATTTCAATATTCTCTCTCACTGAAGCATACATGTGCATCATCAATCCAGCAGTAGCAGGAAATATCTTTGTGAAATAATGAAATAAGTTTCCAGATAGTGAAGCACTTGTGATTTCTTCACTTTTTATTATCTAGTATTTATTATCTAGCTGTCTAACCAACAGGAACAACAATTCACAACTGGGCATCAACACTCCATATCAATATGTCGATACTGATGTCTGCTGAGGACTTTCAGACGTGAATCTGTGACCCTGGCCCTGAAAGATGCTGTGGAGGAAGATGGGTGGTGGAGTAAAGTGCTTGTTTTCCTGCCTAAAATGAAATGGATATGCTTTTTTGTAATATATTTGTAATCTCAAGACGTGAACAATACTCAATAATATTTTTGACTTGAAAAATGGATGTATTGGTGAGTTTTAAAGCTTTACTTAAAAATGGGTTCCAGTACCTATTCACCTCCATTCTGAAAGGCAAGAGCAGGCTAGTTATTGCTATAATTTACAAAATGTGCTTCACATTAGCATGCAATTTCATGCAGTAAATTAAAATATACAATGAATGTGAAGAAATAACTTTGACATTTGTCTTTTATTTTCTACTTTGAATTTTCCCTGTATATATTTTGTTAGTTTAATAAAATTGTGTCATATTTGTTCTGCCTTCTTTATGGTTGTTCAGTACATGTTTTTACATGAATTCTAAACCTCAACGAAAACTAATTTCACCTTAGTTTTGTAAAATTTGCAACAGGCAAAAAGTAAAAGTTTAAAGTGTATTATCACAATTTCATTTTATTTTGTTAATTGAGTGCCACCTTTTGGTTTGTAAGTATTGGTCATCTATATATATAATATATATACTTTTCCAAATATTAGGACCGATATCTGCTCCTTTGGGCAAGGAGGAACAGGATGAGCACTGCCAGAGCCCTACAAAATGACTTCCAGCAGACCACTGGTGTGAATGTCTCTAACCAAACAATCAGAAACAGACTTCACGAGGGTGGCCTGAGGGCCCAATGTCCTCTAGTGGGCCCTGTGCTCACTGACCGGACACCGTGGAGCTTGATTGGCATTTGCCATATAATACCAGAATTGGTGCCCTGTGCTTTTCACAGATAAGAGCAGGTTCACCCTGAGCACATGTGACAGACGTGAAAGGGTCTGGAGAAGCCGTGGAGAACGTTATGCTGCCTGTAACATTGCAGCATGACTGGCTAGGTGGTGGGTCAGTGATGGTCTGGGGGAGACATATACATGGAGGGATGCACAGATCTCTACAGGCTAGACAATGGCACCTTTATACCATTAGGTATCGGGATGAAATCCTTGGACCCACTGTCAGACCCTATGCTGGTGCAGAGGGTCCTAGGTTCCTCCTGGTAAACAACAATGCCCGGCCTCATGTGGCCAGAATATTCAGGCAGTTCCTAGAGGATGAAGGAATTGATACCATTAACTGGCCCCCATGCTCGCCTGACCTAAATCCAATAGGACACCTCTGGAACATTATGTTTTGGTCAATCCGATGCTGCCAGGTTGCAACTCAGACTGTCCAGGAGCTCAGTGATGCCCTGGTTCTGATCTGGGAGAAGATCCCTCAGGACACCATCTGTCGTCTCATTAGGAGCATGCACCAGCATTGTCAGGCATGCATACAAGCATGTGGGGGCCAAATAAACTACTGAGTACGATTTGGAGTTGCTGCAATGAAATTTGGGCAAAATGGACTAGCCTGCCTGCCGCATCATTTGTTCACTTTGATTTTCGGGGTGTGTTTGAATTCAGCCCACTGTAGGTTGATATTTTTCATTTCCATCAAACAATTTGGCATCCTTTCGTTCCTAACACATTACCAGTCCATATCAGTATAGATATCCATCAGGATTTTTCTCCCATTGAGATCTGATGTGTTTTCAAAGTGTTCCTTTTACATCTTGCCTGAAGAAGGGGCCTGAGTTGCCTCGAAATCTTGCATATTGTAATCTTTTTAGTTAGCCAATAATAGGTGTCATTTTGCTTGGATTTTCTCTACATTCGTAATGTCTAACACGGTACAACACCCTAGTACTACAAAGTGTTCCTTTAATTTTTTTGAGGAGTTTACTTGATAGATGGCCAGGAACCCTGCCCCGCCAGGACGTCTGGAGGAAGGACTGACCGGGAGAGTGGCATTATTCTTCCCTGGGCACCAGGACAGTCCTTGAACCCTGGAGGACCAGGAATGGTGTATGCCCGGAGTGCTTCCACCACACTGGGGGAGTGCTGCCGGAATGTCGTCATCGTGCATCTGGAGCACATCCGGGGCAAGATAAAAGGGGCTGCCTCACTCCAATTGGAGAGCCAGAGTCAGGTGAAAGAGGGCGGAGCTTGTGAGAGAGGAGCGGGGGTGGCCGAAAGGAACAAGGACTGAGCTAAACACTGTAGATATTGTAACATAGGTAAAATAAAACGTGTGTGTGTTTTGAACATCTGGAGTCGTGTCTGTCTATGGCCGGGTTATCTTTTACATTAAATAAATATATTAAACAGAACAACAGCTGCAAAATTTCACTTCTGCCATCACCTAATTCTGTAAAAGTTCTCCTCACAATAACCCTTGGTGTTTGAGACAGTTTTGTACCCACCAACGTCCTACACCCAGAACTCCCTTTTCTTTAATATAATCACTTTTGTGTAAGATCTTATCAAATTTCAAATGAAACTATTTTATTTTAGTATGTTCCCAATTTTGAACTAAATTAATTAATCATTAAATGTGAATGTCCAGTAAAAAAATGTAACTCTCTTTTTATATGATTTCCATTAAGGTACATACATTTCTTAATAAATTAATTACAAAAAAGTTCCCAAATTATGGAAGAAAATGTAAACTGTACATATATATAATTAAAATGCTACTTTTTTCTACTGTGATGGACATTTATATGAAGTGATAAGATGGATCAAAGTGAAAGATAGCAATTATCCATTACCTCAATGTCAGAGGAAAGGCAGTGGAAACACATTGGTACAAAAATTGCTATTTTTAACACCTTGTAATGGAGAATGACACAACATCTGATAAGAAGAATATATAAATACAGAACTATGGTTTGACAGTACACAGTTTCTCTCCTGAACCCTTAACATGTTGTTCTTTGTAACTGCTGCTCTGATCGCTGCTTCAGGTACAGTAAATCACAGGTTTACTTGATCTTTCTTTCTTTCTTTCTTTCTTTTTCTTTTTTACAAGACAAGGTAATATCATTGCTTCTCTCTTTCTCAGTCTCAGGTTTTAAATCTTGTTTGAATACGTTTATATATGTAGCTTTCTATGTTTGCACTGTGTCCACATCTGCTTCTGTACACAGCTCTGACATCTAGCCATATTGTAAGCCTAATTAGCAGGCTGGCTTGCTCCAGTGTGTTAGTTTGAGTATATTTGTGTGTACACCTCAGTGATCATTTCAGTCTGGAGGCGACGCATCTATAACTCTGACTGCCTTCAAATCTGTTTGTTTTTACATTGAAAACTATTTGTATTGATGAGAGACCTGCAGATAAACAAAAGCAATGTTGCTTAATGTTCTGCATTTGTGGATTAATAGTAGTTGAGGTATGAAGATGTATGCATTAGTATATCACTTAATTCAACCTACTATAAGTCAGGTGAATGTCTAACTAAGGGTAGACATCAAATTCAATAAATAGCCTTTAGTCTAACATACCGAAGAAAAACCTAATCAAAACATTTTACCAATTGGCAGTTCACTTCTTAAATAGCAGAACACTCCATGTTCCAGAGGAGTTTCTTTAATCAGACCTGTACAGCATTGTGAGCTATGGCAGATGTTCATGGGACATGTTCAGTGTGTGTACTTACGGTTTTAGAGCCCAGTTCTTCATGCACTGCTTAACAGAATATAACGTGGATTCTAACGTGTCTTAAAGGTATTCCTTGCACTGTCAGTGATCAGTGCTGTCCATACATTTAGGAGATCTAATACCGACTGTCCTCCTGCTCTTTTTCCCCAGTGGCCTTCCCACTTGAAGATGATGATAAAATCATCAATGGCTATGAGTGTCCTCGGCATTCACAGCCTTGGCAAGCCTTTCTGACCACCAACAACAAACGCTGGTGTGGAGCCGTTCTCATCAACGAGTGGTGGCTGGTGTCTGCTGCCCACTGCTATAAACCGTAAGCACTTAATGCTAATATGCTTTCATTTTTTTTTAAGAAAATTTTATCTTGGGTATTATGTAGTCTTTACCAGTTTGCTCTGTTGCCTTAGAAGTTATACTGGTCACTACACCACAGCCAATTACTACATCTATAATTCAATTTTGGACCAATCATGGTGACTTTTGCAAAAGTCAATTCGAAAAGGTTCTGGGCCAACTCCTTTGGTTTTCCTGGATGAGAAGCTGCAGGGTCAGTCCATGGTTACCTTTGCATTTACTTGACTGATTCACAGTTATTGTACCATAGTGTGATGCTTTTGGACCAAATCTGTTTACCCCGCTAAAATAGTGTGACCAAAATAATATGCTTGTCTGTCCTCAAGGTTGGATTAAAATCCCCATGGATCCAGGGTAGCGTTGGTCAAAAGCCCACCACCCCTAGCTCAACACAGGCACATTCCTATTGAACAGCACATACAGTATTTTAATAATAAATCTCGTACAGGGACTGAATTAGAAAAAAATTGTAAAACTTTGTACTAGGTCAACTCCACATTTTTATTTTCTTTTTGTTTTGTTCATTAGAATATTACAATGAATATAAGAAGCTAACATCACATTTAGAGTTAATCAACCTTCATGTGATAATGCAATTAACAAACCTCAATGAAACATTTTTAAAAGGCCCATATCTCAAAATCAGCATCCTACATTCAGGTCTGGTCTTGTCTGCTAAGTCATTTCTACTGCAATGGCCTTGTTACTAGCCACATTGTTGTTCATGTCTATGTTGGTGTTATAGGACTCAAGATAATTCATCTGCATGTTGCTGCTAAAAGCTGCTAGAAGTGCCAGTATTAGCTCTCTACTGACTATCAGCAAATTCACAATTATATTCTCAACTATGAATTGACAAATACACGGATCTTGACTTTGCTGATGATGCTGTGATCATCATGGAGTAAATGAAGGCTCTGATCGGGGCTCTCGAGAGAATGAGTGAGGAGTCTGAGTGTCTGGACTTGTGAGTGTCCTGGATAAAAACCAGGATCCAGGTCTTTAATGACCTTTTGGGCACAGCCATCAGCAATGTGTCTGTTTGCAGAGAGAGGTCGACCTTGTTAAGAGGTTTATTTACCTTGGCAGTAACATTCATGTCTCTGGTGACTTTTCCTATGAACTCAGTAGATGGATTGAGAGAGCATGGGGGGTTATGAGGTCACTGGAAAGGGGTGTGTTAGGCTCCCGATATCTATGCAAAAGGACGAAGGTCCAAGTCTTTAGAGTCCTGGTGCTTCCTGTCTTGCTATACGACATGGTTACGAGACATGGACGCTATCCAGTGACCTGAGATGAAGACTGGACTCCTTTGGTACTGTGTCTCTTTGGAGAATCTTTGAGTATGGCTGGTTTGACTTTGTGTCGAATGAGTGGTTGCTCATGGAGTTCCAAATGAGGCACATTATCTGCATTGTGAGGGAGTGTCAGTAACAGCACTACGGCCATGTGATTAATAGTTGAGAGAATTAAAGTGGGATTTGAAAGTGGATTGCTGTGAATGTATATATATATATATATATATATATATATATATATATATATATATATATATATATATACTGCTCACAAAAATTGAAGGAACACTTTTTTTATTGGGCCTGGCATGAAATCAATTAAACCTGTCTGATAATTTTCTGGTTGGTTAAGCAGCTGAGGTCATTGTTAATCACTTTCAGCTGTATTGATGTTCATGGACTTAACGACAGGTGCACTAAAGTGGCAACAATTAGAAAACCCTCAAAACAGGACTGGTTTTACATGTGGAGGTCATTTCAAGTTTCTCCCTCTTGATCTTTTTTGGCTGGTTTTCCACTCGTGCTAGTTTTGGCTTGAGTAATCATCTCTGCTGGCAGTATGAGGCGATTCCTTAACCCTACAGAAGTTGCACAGGTTGTCCAACTTCTCCAGGATGGCACATCCACCCGTGCTGCAGCAAGAAGGTTTAATGTGTCTCCCAGCACAATCTCCAGAAAATGGAGGAGATTTCAGGAGACTGACTGTTATTCTCGGAGAGCTGGACAGGGCCGTAGAAGGTCCTCAACCCATCAGCAGGACCGATACCTGCTCCTTTGTGCAAGGCGGAACAGGCTGAGCACTGCTCGTGCCCTACAGAATGACCTCCAGAGGGCCACTGGTGTGAATGTCTCCACCCAAACAATCAGGAACAGACTTCATGAAGATGGCCTGAGGGCCCAACGTCCTGTAGTGGGCCCTGTGCTCACTGCCCAGCACCGTGGAGCTCAACTGGTCAAGAACACCAGAATCAGTTCAACATGACAGGTTTGGTGGTGGGTCAGTGATGGTCTGGGGAGGCATATCCATGGAGGGACGCACAGACATCTACTGCGTAGGAAATGGTGCTCTGACTGCCATAAGGTATCGAGATGAAATCCTTGAACCCATTGTCAGACCCTACGCTGTTGCAGTAGGTCCTGGTTTCCTCCTAATGCACGACAATGCCCGGCCTCATGTGGCAAGAGTATGCAGGCAGTATCTGGAGGATGAAGGAATTGAAACAATTGAATGGCCTTCACGATCCTCTGACTTAAACCCAATAGAACATCTGTGGGACATTATGTTTCGGTCCATTAGGCGCCGCCAGGTTGCTCCTTAGACTGTACAACAGCTCAGGGATGCCCTCATACAGATCTGGGAGGAAATGCCACAAGACACCATCCGTCGTCTCATTAGGAGCATGCCCCGACGTTGTCAAGCATGCATACAAGCTTGTGGGGGCCACACAAGAATCTGAAAAGCATTTTGAGTAGCAGAAATTAAGCTTTTGAAAAAATGGACTAGCCTGCCACATCTTCATTTCACTCTGATTTTAGGGTGTCTACACAATTGAGCCCTCTGTAGGCAGAAAACTTTTATTTCCATTAAAAGACTTGGCATCCTTTTGTTCCTAACACATTGCCCTGTCGTTATTTGAATAGATATCCAACTTCATATTGAGATCTGATGTATCTAATGTGTTTCTTTAAAGTGTTCCTTTAATTTTTGTGAGCAGTGTACAGTGGTGTGAAAAACTATTTGCCCCCTTCCTGATTTCTTATTCTTTTGCATGTTTGTCACACAAGATGTTTCTGATCATCAAACACATTTAACCATTAGTCAAATATAACACAAGTAAACAGAAAATGCAGTTTTTAAATGATGGTTTTTATTATTTAGGGAGAAAAAAATCCAAACCTACATGGCCCTGTGGGAAAAGTAATTGCCCCCTGAACCTAATAACTGGTTGGGCCACCCTTAGCAGCAATAACTGCAATCAAGCGTTTGCGATAACTTGCAATGAGTCTTTTACAGCGCTCTGGAGGAATTTTGGCCCACTCAGTTTTGCAGAATTGTTGTAATTCAGCTTTATTTGAGGGTTTTCTAGCATGAACCGCCTTTTTAAGGTCATGCCATAGCATCTCAATTGGATTCCGGTCAGGACTTTGGCTAGGCCACTCCAAAGTCTTCATTTTGTTTTTCTTCAGCCATTCAGAGGTGGATTTGCTGGTGTGTTTTGGGTCATTGTCCTGTTGCAGCACTCAAGATCGCTTCAGCTTGAGTTGACGAACAGATGGCCAGACATTCTCCTTCAGGATTTTTTGGTAGACAGTAGAATTCATGGTTCCATCTATCACAGCAAGCCTTCCAGGTCCTGAAGCAGCAAAACAACCCCAGACCATCACACTACCACCACCATATTTTACTGTTGGTATGATGTTCTTTTTTGAAATGCTGTGTTCCTTTTACGCCAGATGTAACGGGACATTTGCCTTCCAAAAGTTCAACTTTTGTCTCATCAGTCCACAAGGTATTTTCCCAAAAGTCTTGGCAATCATTGAGATGTTTCTTAGCAAAACTGAGACGAGCCCTAATGTTCTTTTTGCTTAACAGTGGTTTGCGTCTTGGAAATCTGCCATGCAGGCCATTTTGCCCAGTCTCTTTCTTATGGTGGAGTCGTGAACACTGACCTTAATTGAGGCAAGTGAGGCCTGCAGTTCTTTAGACGTTGTCCTGGGGTCTTTGTGACCTCTCGAATGAGTCGTCTCTGCGCTCTTGGGGTAATTTTGGTCGGCCGGCCACTCCTGGGAAGGTTCACCACTGTTCCATGTTTTTGCCATTTGTGGATAATGGCTCTCACTGTGGTTCGCTGGAGTCCCAAAGCTTTAGAAATGGCTTTATAACCTTTGCCAGACTGATAGATCTCAATTACTTCTGTTCTCATTTGTTCCCGAATTTCTTTGGATCTTGGCATGATGTCTAGCTTTTGAGGTGCTTTTGGTCTACTTCTCTGTGTCAGGCAGCTCCTATTTAAGTGATTTCTTGATTGAAACAGGTATGGCAGTAATCAGGCCTGGGGGTGGCTACGGAAATTGAACTCAGGTGTGATACACCACAGTTAGGTCATTTTTAACAAGGGGCAATTACTTTTCACACAGGGCCATGTAGGTTTGGATTTTTTCTCCCTAAATGATAAAAACCAGCAAAAGAATAAGAAATCAGGAAGGGGGCAAATAGTTTTTCACACCACTGTATATACTGTATATATATATATATATATATATATATATATATATATATATATATATATATATATATATATATATATATATATATATATATATATATATATATATATATATATATATATATATATATATATATATAGAAAGACCCCAAGTCATCCTCATAGTAGATCCAGCCATGTTTTTCTGAAAAAAAAAACTTTTTGTGCAATGCACACCCTTAATGAGCTTCTATGTACACCCTGGTGTCTTCATTTTGTAATCTCTTCATAATTTAAATAGCTTTACCTTCAAGTATATTTTTAAATGAATTTATAATTATCACTAGATTATTAAATTACCTAATACTGAATGAACTGCAAGTCAGTAGACATAATGTATGCACTATTGCAGCACTGTAATCAAATTAAATCTAATATCACTTCCACTACCCATCTAGGAAGCAAGAAATCAGAAGATTTATTATGAAGAGCAAATTCATAAATATTGAAGAATCTGAAAGATTAGTGAAGGTTCAGCATATTTAATTAATGAAAAAGCCTTAATAGATGGCTACCATTCTGTAAAGAAACTTTGGAAAGATCCTTGCAAAGTGAATTTGATTGTTTTTCTACTGTAGTTTGAATTAAAACAGGACATCCCTTTCCTATTTTGTGACGGTAAATGAATTAGGATTCTTCCAGTTGAACAAGACAGGGTGACGTGGTAGCAACAGAGTGTAGGTTACCACAACAGACTGTTCATTAAGCACTGATGTATTGCCACAAAGAGAGATGTTATAGATGTGATGAGTAATTCAAAATATTTTCCAATAAGATCAGAGTAGTGAACATTCAAAAATATGTGACCCAATGAGGTAAAACCCAGACAACAGCATTCTTAATTAGAATCTTAACTTGGGTATATTTTGGGTAGTCTGTCATTCTGAGATGTCTATCTCTGCTCGATTTCAGCCCCAGCACTTTGACCGTACACCTTGGGGAACACAACCTTGTTGAGGAGGAAGGCACTGAGCAGCACATCAAGGTTGCCAAAGCCATCAACCACCCCGGCTACATCTCCTGGACGGCTGACAATGACTTCATGCTGATCAAACTCCAGAGACCTGTTCAGTTCAATGAGTACATCCAACCAATCCAACTGGCAAGCAGCTGTGCCCTCGCAGGCAGCCAGTGCCTGGTATCTGGGTGGGGAAACCTAAAAATATCTGAAGGTAGGCTACCTTTTTATTTACTATTTAATAGAAAGAAAAAAACATTTAAGTGGCAACATCTCAAATTTCCAATTAGCTGATAGCATCATGACAGAAACAAGATTGTAAATCTTGTCACCCACATCCGACATTTGTAGATGGGCCCAGGAGGAAACTGGAAATGACAAGTATGGACAGTTATGACACCATCATGTACACTAACATCTATCTATCTATCTATCTATCTATCTATCTATCTATCTATCTATCTATCTATCTATCTATCTATCTATCTATCATACGTCTTGAGCATGGGAAAGGCGCAATATAAATAAAGTGTATTATTATTATTATTATCATCTATCTCTCAATATGTTTTTCATTACTAGAAAAGCAAATCATGCAGTAATACTGTAACAAGCATGTGACAGCTTTCAAGGACATAAAAAACATAAATTTACTCTGAAAATAGCAACTTGCTAAAAATAATAAAATCAAGAGAAATGGCAGTTTTTAATTCTGCTTATTTTTTATGGAAAAATATTAACTATGCCTTTAAAATACCTGAAGATGAGAGAATCTCTTCTGATTTGACTCTTATTCGATTATTTTGAAACCATTTGTATCTATTATTCTTTATTCCAGTTCAGTATCCTGATGTCCTTCAGTGTCTTCAAGTTCCCATTCTCTCTGATGCAACATGTCGTCAAGCTTATAAAAACCAAATTACAAGCAACATGTTCTGTGCCGGCTTCATGGAGGGTGGAAGGGACTCATGTCAGGTAAGAAAAAGGCATATCCCATTATGTCCTGATGTGACATTGTTTGTCCTTAAGAAAATACAGTATATCAGACTTTTTAATACTATTTTTTTCTGTTCAAGTATATACCATATTCATATTATACCAGCTCGAATCGGGCTACAAATTCTACCTTTGTGAAATCCATACTTCAGTGGTTCTCAACCTGTAACCAGAGTAATAATTATGTTGGCGTGGGCATTTTAGATCTGAGATCGGATAAATTTAAACAATGACCATTGTTAATACCCAGCCGTCATTACTCAGTTTGCCAATAGATGTCAGAAAGACGGATGCCAAAACTGAACTGCCCAAAGATTGATTTCGACATACCAAGCAAAAGGCGATACGTTCTAAATTACTTACGGTTCCGGAGCTGTCAATGGGTTTAAGTCAGTTGACGATGTTAGTCCTGGAAAGTACGCCCCACCAAACCAACCTTCCAAAAACCAACCGAACTTACTGTTATCTGCTCGAACCAACACCGACTTACTATACTCGGCCGTCCAGCGGTGTCACTGAAGCATACGAACATTCTTAACCAATCATGTAATACTGCGCCCGAGTTTGCCACGTTATGTTCTAACTACAAAGGCAGAGTCCTATTGCATGGTTCTAACTTGTATTGAGTCGACTGAGTCGAGGTATTGACCCAAACACCATACATACGGGGTATTGACGCGAACACCATACATATGGATAATATCAAATTATATATAAGGATAAAAGATGGGAATAATGTATATCATTCAAGAAAAATACCTCACAGTCCATTGCAAGTAGGTGTTTCTCCTACCTTACATCTGGCACCATTAAAACACAACACAGTTCATGCAGTTTTTAATTACTAAGGGTCCTGGTATGTTAAAGGCTGTGTTTACCGTAATCCAGAAGTGAGTTTACTTGACATGACCTCAAGATATAAATTTTATTTTATGTGACTCAACATGCTGGCATTTCTCCAGTCTCTTGATTGCCAACTTGATTGCCTCATGAGGTGCCTTTCCTGCATTTGACACATTACCCTTAGGTCTGTGTGCCTGCTTTAACAGATGAACATGACATTTTTTTGAGTGGTGCATGTATTAGGGGGCTACACAACACACTGCTATCCCACAGGCAGACTTTTGCTTTGCCTCTATAGCTGCTGTGAGGTTTGCCTTATTAATTACAAGAAGCAACTTTAGAAACTATTAGTTTCATTTTTGAGTTTAAAGGAACTGGAGCCAATCCCAAAAGACTGGATCAGAACTGAATATGGTGCCAGTCCATGTCAGGTCCTACCCATGTATATACAAACCCTGTCTCATGCAAGGTCCAAGTAAACATGATTATTACCATAACATGTACTTGTTTGGGATATTAGAAAAAAATGGGAGTATCCAAACTGACAAGAATAAAATCACAACACTCTTCATTGTGCCACCATTCCCTCCATGTATTTGTTAATGTTTTCTACATCTCAATAGCTGCTCTAAACAGTGTGAATGTTCAGGATGGTGACACAGGGCCTGTGCGTTTCTGCAAGTGATGCTGAGTTTAATCCATCCATCCATCCATCAACCCATTTTCCAACCCGCTGAATCCGAACACAGGGTCACGGGGGTCTGCTGGAGCCAATCCCAGCCAACACAGGGCACAAGGCAGGAACCAATCCTGGGCACACCTACACACCAAGCACACACTAGGGCCAATTTAGAATCGCCAATCCACCTAACCTGCCTGAGTTTAATCATTAAACAAAATGCAAATTCTGAATAAACGACTTCACAAGAGAAACAACTATAGCAGAGTCAATTTATACATGTCCTGTCATCTTTCTTTAAAAGATTTCCAAGAAAACACAACTATCATATACAATGTACATTTGTTATCTGTCATCTCCTGTGTAATTTAATTTGACACAGAGCTGAAAAAATTAGTAAATAAACTGAAGTGCGAGTCCACGTGTGTGGATGTGTACGACTGACTGTGAAGGAAGTAATGAGTTCACAGCAAGGACAAAACATTCAAGCTGCTAGTAAAAGCTTAATTTGTTATTTTTGTTCTTTTAACAGGGTGACTCTGGTGGTCCCTTAGTCTGCGATGGAGTGCTGCAAGGCGTTGTTTCATGGGGAGATGAATGTGCCAAAGCAAATGCACCAGGAGTGTATGCCAAAGTGTGCAACTACAATGCCTGGGTTGAAGAAATTATTGGAAAGAACTAAATGAATGAACTGATTGAATTTACTAATAAAAGTTTTAAATACAAAACAGTATTCTGTCTTTTTTTATATTAGCTTGTAGCAATTTTCATGGGAATAGAGGTGACCAATCTGAAATCCTACTTTAGCCCCAAGAGGGGTTTGCTGAAGGTTCATGGGAAAACTGTAATTGGTTTAATTGTACACTGATCAGCCAAACATTAAAACCACCTGCCTAACATTATGAAGGTCTCCCTTGTGCCACCAAAACAGCTCTGACCCATTGAGATATGCCAGCAGCAGATCCTTTAACTCTTGTAAGGAGAGAGATGGAATCTCCATGAGTCAGAGTTTTTTATCCAGCACATCCAACAGATACTCAATTAGATTGAGATCTCAGGAATTTGAAGGCTGTGTGAACATCTTGAACTTTCTGTCATGTCGCTCAAACCATTCCAGAACCATTTTTGTTGTGTGGTAGGTCACAGTATCCTGCTGAAAGAGGCCACTGAAATCAGGGAATGTGGTTGCCATGAAGGGGTGTATGTGATCTGTAACAATCTTTAGGTAGGTGATACATGTCAAATTAATGTCCACATGAATGCATAACTCAAGCATTCCCAGTAGAACATTGTCCAGAGCATTACGTTACCTCCACCAGTCTGCCTTCTTTGCATAATGTATCTTGCTGACAAGTCTTCATCAGGTAAACAACATACATACACCTGGCCATCTATTAGGCCACCTTCTTCCATTGCTCCATGGTCAAGATCTGACACTCACAGGCCTATTGTAGACATCTTTGGCAGTGGATGGAGGTCAGCATGTACACTCTGACCAGTCTGTGGCTATGCTTGTTATAACAGCAATCATGTCTTTACATGAGGCAGGTGATATTGGCTACCCACTCAGACGCCATTCCCAGACTCCCAGAGTGTAGAAGTCTGGCGCTTCAATGCAGTGTGGAGAGTAGCATAGGACAACTCTAATGCCATTGACAATTGAGCTTCATTTGTCCCCAGGGCTACAGTTTGCTTTACACAGAAGCCCTTTAACTCTTTTAGGGCGGTTGTCGACTTTTGTCCACAGACAGGGGGTTGAGGGCAGAGGGGTAGAGGGCGATAATCAGCGGTCAACAAAACTCACTGCTACATTATAGGTTGTCCCTGTTTGCTAGGAGGACTGTTGGACTCGTTGACTTGATGTTAAATCTTTGAGTGTGCGTGGGTAGCATAGAGTAAACAACATTTAGAATGGCATCGATATTAGGCAAGAGTGCAATGTGAATGCGCAAACGAAAATACTCTGTGTGTACTATTTATTTATTGTTATTTTGTGTATTATCGCTGAATCAGACTGATTTATCGAACTTTGATTTGAATGCAAGAGATCTGGAAATTGAAAATGAAAGACAGGTAGCTGTTTTATTTCCAGAAAGTACCTTTCAGTTTATGAGCGAAAAGACAAACAAGTAGATATTAAGTATGTGAATTTACATACTGTAGAGGCTCTTGGAACAGAAAACTGAGTGACATTTGTAATAAATAAGTATTTAATGTTGATTTATGTTTGAAACCATTGCTTTTTAGAAAAATATGCAGCCATGGGAGAATAGGAAAAAAAAATTAGCCCTAAAAGAGTTAAATAAGTAAATACCTAAATAGATAAATAAACATACCTATATATATATATATATATATATATATATATATATATATATATATATATATATATATATATATATATATATATATATATATATATATATATATATATATATATATATATATATATATACACATACTATGGTCTGAACACATACCTAAATGACTAAAAAGGAAGAAAATTACGGTCACAGTGAAACATTATGCAGACGTATTGCTGTTGGTATAATGGACCCCCATCATGTTTCCTGCCACACTTCTGCTGAGTGATTTGGTACCTGAAAGTCCTCAGTGTTAGTGTTTCAGAGAGAGGATGTGCAGCTTTGTTTTAATGCACTCCTTTACTACAACCTACAGGAGGTTCAGAGTTGGTCCTATACCTGAGCTTGCCATTTTAATTAGCTTATTGATTTGGTGGGCCTCTCTTGAAGTGATGTTACCAGCCCAACACACCATAGCATAGAAATATTGCACTGGCCATCATAGAGTTGCAGAGGATCTGAAGGATGTCATTTCCCACATTTAAGGAACTCAGTCTCCTAAGGAAAAACAGCCTGGTCTGCCGTTTCTTATATACCTCCTCTGTGTTCCAAGACCAGTCCAACCTGTCATTAATGTGAACCCCGAAGTACTTGTAGAAATTCACCAACTCTACATCCATTCATTGAATAGTGACAGGCCATGGAGGCTCTTTGGTGCAGCGAAACTCAATAAACAGTTCCTTAATTTGCTGATGCTAAAGTGCAGACAATTCTCTGTGTCCCAAGAAACAAAATTCTCCTCCCTACTTTTATTCTCTCTCCCTTTATCAATACACTCTATAAGTGGAGATTTTTTTTTTATTTTTATTGAATTTATTAAAATGTGTAACATTGCATACAATGAAGTCAAACTTAACAAAACTAAATTCAATTCAACCCTTACCCATCAGAAAGAGAGGAAGGCCAACAGCCAGTGTAAAACTTTTGAGAGTAGTAAAGAGAGAAAGTAGTCTTTCTCCCCAATATAAATGCTCATTCTAAAATGTTATTGATTAGATCCTGCCAGATTTTAAAAATGTTCAAGCAAATCCTTTAAGTGAGAATTAGATTTTTTCCAATTTCAAATAGTATACAACATCAGTTACCCACTGACTTAAATGAGGCGGGTTAGAGTTCTTCCAGCTGAGCAAGATAAGTCTATATGCTAGTAGTGAAGTAAAGGCACTCACAGTTTGTTTGTCCTTCTCCACTTTAAGCCCATCTGGAAGTCCACCAAACACAGCTGTTAATGGGTTAGGAGGGATGGTGACACCAAGGCTGTCTGAAAGGCATTTAAAGATTTTGGTCCAGAATGATGTTAATTTGGTGCAGGCCCAAAATATGTGGCCCAGTAAGGCTGGAATTTGATTGCAACATTCACAGGTTGGATCTAACCCTAGAAACATTTTCGACAATTTTAAATGAGATAGAAAAAAAAAATTAAGTTGAATAATTGAATGCTTTGCACATATGGAGCTCGAGTGAATTCTATGCATGGTTGCCTTCCACCCCTTTTCTGAAATGTTGAGTAAGAGATCCTTTATCCCACTGTACTCTGGGATCTTTGAAAGGAAGGAACTTTAAAATGATTTTATACATTACAGAAATGCTGTCTGAGTCATTTAAGACTGATCAATATTTCTTCTGGAACTGAAATAGGTGGGAGGTGAGGAAAATTGGGCAGATTTCTTTTCTAATTTGGAAATAAAAAAAATTGTGTTGATGTGAAATTAAATTTGGAGTGTAATTGTTCATAGGATGGAAATACATTACAGTAATCCCTCTTCGATCGCGGGGGTTGCGTTCCAGACCCCCCCGCGATAGGTGAAAATCCGCGAAGTAGAAACCATATGTTTGTATAGTTATTTTTATATATTTTGAGCCCTTATAAACTCTCCCACCCTGTTAACATTATTAGAGCCCTCTAGACATGAAATAACACCCTTTAGTCAAACGTTTAAACTGTGCTCCATTACAAGACAGAGATGACAGTTCTTTCTCACAATTAAAAGAAAGCAAACATATCTTATCTTCAAAGGAGCGGCGCTCCTTTGTCAGGAGCAGAGAATGTCAGAGAGAGCGCTCGCAAAGAAAAGCAAACAATCAAAAAATCAATACGTGCTTTTAAGTATACAGAAGCACCGCGATAAAGCGGCATTTTGTAGAGGAGCGTCAGTGTCCTCTGTGCAAACAGCCCCTCTGCTCACACCCCCTCCGTCAGGCAGAGAGAGTGAGAAAGATAGAGAGAAGCAAACAATCTCAAGCACCGCGCGGAAAGCATATCTTATATCATTGAGGAGTTTTAGTTAATATGTAATACGTGCTCTGATTGGGTAGCTTCTAAGCCAACCGCCAATAGCATCCCTTGTATGAAATCAACTGGGCAATCAAACTGAGGAAGCATGTAACCTAAATTAAAAGACCCATTGTCCAGAAAGCGAACCAGCAAAAAATCTGTGATATATATTCAGATGTGCTTACATTTAAAATCTGCGATAGAGTGAAGCCGTGAAAGTCGAAGCGCGATATAGCGAGGGATTACTGTATTTATATACAAATCTCTAAATTATTTCGGTCCCATACGTTTTCCAAACATTAAAAACTGTGTACAGAGAGAGTGGATAAAAGGAGGTTATCATGTAGAGGTGCTACAGAAAATAGAGTTTCTAATTTGAAGTGCTTCCTACATTGGTTCCATATTCTGAGTGAATGAAGCACAATTGGGTCGTTAGTATATTGACGACATTTTGTATTTACTGGTGTACAGAGCAAGGAATGAAAAGAAGTACAGTACTGCAAGGTTTCATTTTTATTGCAGATGTTGTTGTGATGTTTACTTCTAGATATTTAAAATGATCTGTAATGATAAAAGGGTAGGTGTCCAATCTAATGTTGTTCGCTATAGAATTTACTGGAAAACACACTTTTCTTTTAATTAATTTGAGTCTAGATATCTTTAAAAATTCTGCTAATACAGTTAAGGGTGCAGGCACAGAATTATTTGGGTCTAATATATACAGTACCATATCATCTGCATATAGTGATATTTTCTGTTTAAGTCCTTCTCTGAAAATCCCATTTATCTCTGATGCATTTCGAAAGTGAACAACCAACGATTCAATGGCGATTGCAAATTGCACTGGGGACAAGGGGTATCCATGTCTAGTACCGCGTTCTAGTTTGAAGTAGTCTGAAGTGGCCTGCCCGACAGGATATCTCAATAAGTCAGGTGGGAGGGTACTTTACCAGCCAATGAAAATCTGCAACGGTGTGATTACATATGCATGAGGTTGATTAGCATAGTCTATGTATGGTTGTTCCAGGGCGGCAACCTAGCGGCGTTTCAGGTGCATTCACATACACAATCTCACAAGATCATTGTGAATCTGCATGTGCCACATTTTAAAAATCAGATTTTTTCGGGCATATACATTTTCCAATTTTTTTGGAATGCACATATTTTCACACTCAAACTCAGAAAACATTTTTTAAATGAGACCCCAAGTCATCTGTAAATTAACATTCATGCAGCTGGTCACACTAATAACCAGACAAATGTAAAACCTTTTGTATTGTTTCCCATATCCTTTACACCTAAAGACAACTTGCGTCAGTTATTTACCTTAACCATATGCTGGAAATAATCAGGTTCAGAAAATGAACAAGTGATTACCCAATCTTTTAACCCAACAACATTTATTTATATATGACATTCTCTTACTTGAAAGTAGCTTTACAATAAGAATGGCTAAACACAGTTACCAACAATACATTTAACAGTTATTTATAACCCTTAACCAAAGCACCTTACAAACCACAATGCAATATTTATCCACAGTTCTACAAAGGGAGCACCAGTATCGTGTTTCCTCGAAAATAAGACAGTCTTATATTCATTTTTGCTCCAAAAGATGCACTAGGGCTTATTTTCATGTGACATCTTATATTTATTTATGTACAACAATATACATTTATCCAAATACAGTCATGTCATCTTCTGGAATATCATCACATTCAAACCCTGAATTTCAGACAGAATTTCTTGCTCCTCCAGCCGCTTTTAGGATACTACAGGGTCGATTTGTGCATGCTTCGATGTTTAATGAATGGTTCAATGTGGTGAAGCAAAACGCCGATATACAAATGCATTCATGGTCCTTTGATATTCAAACGTTGCATATTCCCCAAAGTAATGACATGATACATTTTAAAAGTCTCACATACCATCTTCTGCACCATCTTTTTTTTTTTTTTTGCACCTTTATAATACCATTACAATGTGCGGTGGCATATGTGAGCCACAGATAAAAATAAATTAATGACAAAATGAAAATATCTATTTTGCGATTAAAGTGGAAATTTCAGCTTTACACTCGAAATGTCCTCTTTAGCCTCATAGTTTACTTTATCATTAAAGCAGACAGTCATAAACGTCATCTTAAAACTGACCCAGCTGTTAAATTGCTACGAGCTTCTGGGGCTGACCTGACGGCAGCGGCAAGCAGCATCGCCACACAGAACACATTCAATTTATAATATTCCAGCTCTGTGCACATTTAGAATTCTTAGATTTATACTTGATATCACTTTAATGATGAAATATATTAAAAATATGCATGTTACATTTTACAGGTAAATTGTTAACTTTGTTTAAATAATAATTACACTAATAGTTACACATATGGAGTGGCACGATGGCAGAGCGGTGGCGCTGCTGTCTCGCAGGGAGTCACGTCCCTTGTGATCCTTGCCTGGGGTCTGCATGTTTTCCTGGTGGGTTTCCACAGTGTGCTCAGATTTCCATCCAAAGACATGAAGATTTGGGGATTTGCTGAAGGTACAATGATGCCAGTGCATGTGTGTGCTTGTGTTCACCTTGCAATAAGCTGATGCCCTGTCCAGAGATTTTGTTTCTGTGTTGCGCTGATGCTGCTGGAATGAGTGCATCCCCGGATTGATGGATGTAATCATTAAACATCCTTTTCAGAGATATTGTGGCAAGGTGTCCTTGGAATTTAATGGATGTTTCGGCCACACGCGTTGCATCACTTGAAGTATAAACCTTTTCAGTTGACGACAGAGACTAGGGCTTATTTTTGGGGTAGGGCTTATGTTACAGAGCAGCCTGAAATTCATGCTAGGGCTTATTTTTGGAGTAGGTCTTATTTTCAGGGAAACACAGTATGTTAAAACAGTTTGCTAAGAGACATAACAAGTATGTGTTAGAAGCTGAACAAGAATTCATATGGTTTACAGTGCCATAACAGACAGGACTCATTACTGTGTAGATACACTGCAGGTCATTTGAATGTTTGTAAATATTCATTTTATAAAGCTCCTTTATATGGTGAACACCAGCCCAATGTGCTTTTCACACAAGTAACTCTGACATTCTGTACAAATGTCACTCAGCCAGGAGAATTAGCTTATTCAGGCAATGTGGTGAATCAATGATGGGGCTGAACCCACTATATCGTGGTGTGAAGGTCAACACTTTAGTCACTCGGCCTATTCGTAATGGAAACGTTTTTCCTAACAAGTTACATTCAGACCAGCTCCGAGCCTCGTGTTTATCGCCGAGTTTCATATTAACCTTTTTACTTGGAATATTAAAGCTGATTAAGACAGAGTTTTTATAGGTCAAGGTCGTGTGTTAACTCATTGGGAAAAATGACTAGCCAAGCATCACATGTCTTAAAATAAAAAATCAAAATACAGGACAAAAAAAGCAATAATGAGAAAGTATATACAATACAGTTTATAAAAAAAGAAAAGAACGAGAAAGCGTGTACATGATAGTCCACTTAGGCATATTCATGTGCTAGTCCAACATGTACAATCCTCAGAAGGTCACATGGTACTGGAGACTATCCCAAGAGCCTTAGAGGGACAGCAGCAAACAGCCATGGACAGGGAGCCAGTCCATCACATGGCCCTCAAATGAATGCACCCACATGCCATCTCA